>NW_027192775.1:0-654822 GCF_949987515.2 Delphinus delphis
AGCTTGCTTGGTTGGCCAAAAAGGGCGTATGCGTTTTTTCCTGAATATATTCAGGAAAAAACGCATACGCCCTTTTTGGCCAAGTGCATCATTGTGGACGTTCTGCCTCTTTTCCTATGCTTTCAATGCAATTCCAGTCTACCTCCTGAAATCGGTTTCCTGCAATTCTGCCCCGCTTTCAAGTCCTCTTGGCAGCCTTACTTCAGTCTATTTTTGGACGATAGCTGTCATTTATAACTCTGCAGGTTTGTGAATTACAGTGCCCCTGAGCTCCTTTCTTCAACTCGCTTTCTTTTGAGCTGGCCGCAACACCGCAGGATGGCTTCAGGCCCTAATCTGGTTCCGGCACGGCACGCTGAGCCTTTGGTTATTTCCTCTTCCTGGTGGGAAATGAGAGTTAAATTTGCCCGTCCAGACACCTCCAGCTAGCCTCTCATTGGTTCTCGCTATTCCTGTTCATCTTCCGCAGAAATTGCAAACTGGGACAAACAGGAGGTTAAAGGCGCTGACTTTCCAAGTGGGGAGAGTGTTAGTAAAGCGTCTGGAATGTTGCACCCGAGTACCAGGGTACGAAAACTGAGACATATTTGAACACATCTCCCGATCACATGGTTGATCATACTCTAGGTCCCACATGCATGTTTTAGCTGAAGGAAGAATACCTTAAACCTGGGTAGTTGAAACCCGTGGAATGGGTACCATGCAATATGACTTCAAAGGGTCTTCATTTGCTCACCGAACCTCTCCAATCCTATCACTGCTGCGTTTATGCCCCTGTACACATGCTTGATTCTCTTTCGGAGACATAGCAATCCATAGGTTTTAAGATACTTACTAGTCAGGTACATTCTTAGGCATTTAATATGCGGTGTTGAGTCCATTTCGTTGAGCAAGGAGTAGCTCTTGTCTATTCCATATTTGGCTTAAGGAACTTTATCTGTGCTCATTTCAATCTCTGGTTTTATGCAGCACCCCAACTCACCTTTCCCCTTAAGCAAGCATAAGTTGGTTTTCTAAATTTGAGACCCTGTTCTGTTCTGTAATTCAGTTCCTGTGTAGCCAAGTTTACATTCCGTGTATTAGTGATATCTTATGATGTTTCTTTTTCTGTGTGACTTATTTCAGTTAGAATCATCGTACCTGAATCCACTCATTATGCTGCTACGGGCCTGATGACATAGATTTCATTGCTGAGTGATACTGCATTGTACATAAGTACCACAAGTTCTTTATCCATTTTTCACTTTCTGCGATGTTGAACTTGTACTGTAAACGAGGTTCTTGTAAACAGAGCCGTTCCAAACTTTGGGGTGGCTGTGTCTTTTTGATTTTAAATTCCCTAAGCTATAGGACCATAAGTGGAAGTGCCCTAGGCTCTGTTGCTTTGTTTTTTAGATGTTTCAGGAAACACCATACACTTCTCCCGAGTGGTTGTTGGCAATTTACATCCCGCCCTTCAGCATAACAAGGCTCCCAGTTCTCCATGGCCTGTCCTGCCTTTCTGGATTTTACACTTTTTTCAGATGGCCCTTTTGACCGGGGGGAAGTGAGACTTCATTGTAGTGCAGATTTCCTTTGCAAGCTTGCTTGGTTGGCCAAAAAGGGCGTATGCGTTTTTTCCTGAATATATTCAGGAAAAAACGCATACGCCCTTTTTGGCCAAGTGCATCATTGTGGACGTTCTGCCTCTTTTCCTATGCTTTCAATGCAATTCCAGTCTACCTCCTGAAATCGGTTTCCTGCAATTCTGCCCCGCTTTCAAGTCCTCTTGGCAGCCTTACTTCAGTCTATTTTTGGACGATAGCTGTCATTTATAACTCTGCAGGTTTGTGAATTACAGTGCCCCTGAGCTCCTTTCTTCAACTCGCTTTCTTGTGACCTGGCCGCAACACCGCAGGATGTCTTCAGGCCCTAATCTGGTTCTGGCATGGCACGCTGAGCCTTTGGTTAATTCTTCTTCCTGGTGGGAAATGAGAGTTAAATTTGCCCATCCAGACACCTTCAGCTAGTCTCTCATTGGTTCTCGCTATTCCTGTTCATCTTCCACAGAAATTGCAAACTGGGCCAAACAGGAGGTTAAAGGGACTGACTCTCCAAGTGGAGAGAGTGTTAGTAAAGCGTCTGGAATGTTGCACCCGAGTACCAGGGTACGAAAACTGAGACATATTTGAACACATCTCCCGATCACATGGTTGATCATACTCTAGGTCCCACATGCATGTTTTAGCTGAAGGAAGAATACCTTAAACCTGGGTAGTTGAAACCCGTGGAATGGGTACCATGCAATATGACTTCAAAGGGTCTTCATTTGCTCACCGAACCTCTCCAATCCTATCACTGCTGCGTTTATGCCCCTGTACACATGCTTGATTCTCTTTCGGAGACATAGCAATCCATAGGTTTTAAGATATTTACTAGTCAGGTACATTCTTAGGCATTTAATATGCGGTGTTGAGTCCATTTCGTTGAGCAAGGAGTAGCTCTTGTCTATTCCATATTTGGCTTAAGGAACTTTATCTGTGCTCATTTCAATCTCTGGTTTTATGCAGCACCCCAACTCACCTTTACCCTTAAGCAAGCATAAGTTGGTTTTCTAAATTTGAGACCCTGTTCTGTTCTGTAATTCAGTTCCTGTGTAGCCAAGTTTACATTCCGTGTATTAGTGATATCTTATGATGTTTCTTTTTCTGTGTGACTTATTTCAGTTAGAATCATCGTACCTGAATCCACTCATTATGCTGCTACGGGCCTGATGACATAGATTTCATTGCTGAATGATACTGCATTGTACGTAAGTACCACAAGTTCTTTATCCATTTTTCACTTTCTGCGATGTTGAACTTGTACTGTAAACGAGGTTCTTGTAAACAGAGCCGTTCCAAACTTTGGGGTGGCTGTGTCTTTTTGATTTTAATTTCCCTAAGCTATAGGACCATAAGTGGAAGTGCCCTAGGCTCTGTTGCTTTGTTTTTTAGATGTTTCAGGAAACACCATACACTTCTCCCGAGTGGTTGTTGGCAATTTACATCCCGCCCATCAGCATAACAAGGCTCCCAGTTCTCCATGGCCTGTCCTGCCTTTCTGGATTTTACACTTTTTTCAGATGGCCCTTTTGACCGGGGGGAAGTGAGACTTCATTGTAGTGCAGATTTCCTTTGCAAGCTTGCTTGGTTGGCCAAAAAGGGCGTATGCGTTTTTTCCTGAATATATTCAGGAAAAAACGCATACGCCCTTTTTGGCCAAGTGCATCATTGTGGACGTTCTGCCTCTTTTCCTATGCTTTCAATGCAATTCCAGTCTACCTCCTGAAATCGGTTTCCTGCAATTCTGCCCCGCTTTCAAGTCCTCTTGGCAGCCTTACTTCAGTCTATTTTTGGACGATAGCTGTCATTTATAACTCTGCAGGTTTGTGAATTACAGTGCCCCTGAGCTCCTTTCTTCAACTCGCTTTCTTGTGACCTGGCCGCAACACCGCAGGATGTCTTCAGGCCCTAATCTGGTTCCGGAACGGCATGCTGAGCCTTTGGTTATTTCCTCTTCCTGGTGGGAAATGAGAGTTAAATTTGCCCGTCCAGACACCTCCAGCTAGTCTCTCATTGGTTCTCGCTATTCCTGTTCATCTTCCGCAGAAATTGCAAACTGGGCCAAACAGGAGGTTAAAGGCGCTGACTTTTCAAGTGGGGAGAGTGTTAGTAAAGCGTCTGGAATGTTGCACCCGAGTACCAGGGTACGAAAACTGAGACATATTTGAACACGTCTCCCGTTCACATGGTTGATCATACTTGGGTTCCACATGCATGTTTTAGCTGAAGGAAGAATACCTTAAACCTGTGTATTTGAAACCCATGGAATGGGTACCATGCAATATGACTTCAAAGGGTCTTCATTTGCTCACCGAACCTCTCCAATCCTATCACTGCTGCGTTTATGCCCCTGTACACATGCTTGATTCTGTTTCGGAGACATAGCAATCCATAGGTTTTAAGATACTTACTAGTCAGGTACATTCTTAGGCGTTTAATATGCGGTGTTGAGTCCATTTCGTTGAGCAAGGAGTAGCTCTTGTCTATTCCATATTTGGCTTAAGGAACTTTATCTGTGCTCATTTCAATCTCTGGTTTTATGCAGCACCCCAACTCACCTTTCCCCTTAAGCAAGCATAAGTTGGTTTTCTAAATTTGAGACCCTGTTCTGTTCTGTAATTCAGTTCCTGTGTAGCCAAGTTTCCATTCCGTGTATTACTGATATCTTATGATGTTTCTTTTTCTGTGTGACTTATTTCAGTTAGAATCATCGTACCTGAATCCACTCATTGTGCTGCTAAGGTCCTGATGACACAGATTTCATTGCTGAGTGATATTGCTTTGTAAGTAAATACCACAACTTTTTTATCCATTTTTCACTTTCTGCGATGTTGAACTTGTACTGTAAACGAGGTTCTTGTAAACAGAGCCGTTCTAAACTTTGGGGTGGCTGTGTCTTTTTGATTTTAAATTCCCTAAGCTATAGGACCATAAGTGGAAGTGCCCTAGGCTCTGTTGCTTTGTTTTTTAGATGTTTCAGGAAACACCATACACTTCTCCCGAGTGGTTGTTGGCAATTTACATCCCGCCCATCAGCATAACAAGGCTCCCAGTTCTCCATGGCCTGTCCTGCCTTTCTGGATTTTACACTTTTTTCAGATGGCCCTTTTGACCGGGGGGAAGTGAGACTTCATTGTAGTGCAGATTTCCTTTGCAAGCTTGCTTGGTTGGCCAAAAAGGGCGTATGCGTTTTTTCCTGAATATATTCAGGAAAAAACGCATAAGCCCTTTTTGGCCAAGTGCATCATTGTGGACGTTCTGCCTCTTTTCCTATGCTTGCAATGCAATTCCAGTCTACCTCCTGAAATCGGTTTCCTGCAATTCTGCCCCGCTTTCAAGTCCTCTTGGCAGCCTTACTTCAGTCTATTTTTGGACGATAGCTGTCATTTATAACTCTGCAGGTTTGTGAATTACAGTGCCCCTGAGCTCCTTTCTTCAACTCGCTTTCTTGTGAGCTGGCCGCAACACCGCAGGATGTCTTCAGGCCCTAATCTGGTTCTGGCACGGCACGCTGAGCCTTAGGTTAATTCCTCTTCCTGGTGGGAAATGAGAGTTAAATTTGCCCATCCAGACACCTCCAGCTAGTCTCTCATTGGTTCTCGCTATTCCTGTTCATCTTCCACAGAAATTGCAAACTGGGCCAAACAGGAGGTTAAAGGGACTGACTCTCCAAGTGGGGAGAGTGTTAGTAAAGCGTCTGGAATGTTGCACCCGAGTACCAGGGTACGAAAACTGAGACATATTTGAACACGTCTCCCGATCACATGGTTGATCATACTCTAGGTTCCACATGCATGTTTTAGCTGAAGGAAGAATACCTTAAACCTGGGTAGTTGAAACCCGTGGAATGGGTACCATGCAATATGACTTCAAAGGGTCTTCATTTGCTCACCGAACCTCTCCAATCCTATCACTGCTGCGTTTATGCCCCTGTACACATGCTTGATTCTCTTTCGGAGACATAGCAATCCATAGGTTTTAAGATACTTACTAGTCAGGTACATTCTTAGGCATTTAATATGCGGTGTTGAGTCCATTTCGTTGAGCAAGGAGTAGCTCTTGTCTATTCCATATTTGGCTTAAGGAACTTTATCTGTGCTCATTTCAATCTCTGGTTTTATGCAGCACCCCAACTCACCTTTACCCTTAAGCAAGCATAAGTTGGTTTTCTAAATTTGAGACCCTGTTCTGTTCTGTAATTCAGTTCCTGTGTAGCCAAGTTTCCATTCCGTGTATTAGTGATATCTTATGATGTTTCTTTTTCTGTGTGACTTATTTCAGTTAGAATCATCGTACCTGAATCCACTCATTATGCTGCTACAGGCCTGATGACATAGATTTCATTGCTGAGTGATACTGAATTGTACGTAAGTACCACAAGTTCTTTATCCATTTTTCACTTTCTGCGATGTTGAACTTGTACTGTAAACGAGGTTCTTGTAAACAGAGCCGTTCGAAACTTTGGGGTGGCTGTGTCTTTTTGATTTTAAATTCCCTAAGCTATAGGACCATAAGTGGAAGTGCCCTAGGCTCTGTTGCTTTGTTTTTTAGATGTTTCAGGAAACACCATACACTTCTCCCGAGTGGTTGTTGGCAATTTACATCCCGCCCATCAGCATAACAAGGCTCCCAGTTCTCCATGGCCTGTCCTGCCTTTCTGGATTTTACACTTTTTTCAGATGGCCCTTTTGACCGGGGGGAAGTGAGACTTCATTGTAGTGCAGATTTCCTTTGCAAGCTTGCTTGGTTGGCCAAAAAGGGCGTATGCGTTTTTTCCTGAATATATTCAGGAAAAAACGCATACGCCCTTTTTGGCCAAGTGCATCATTGTGGACGTTCTGCCTCTTTTCCTATGCTTTCAATGCAATTCCAGTCTACCTCCTGAAATCGGTTTCCTGCAATTCTGCCCCGCTTTCAAGTCCTCTTGGCAGCCTTACTTCAGTCTATTTTTGGACGATAGCTGTCATTTATAACTCTGCAGGTTTGTGAATTACAGTGCCCCTGAGCTCCTTTCTTCAACTCGCTTTCTTGTGACCTGGCCGCAACACCGCAGGATGTCTTCAGGCCCTAATCTGGTTCCGGAACGGCATGCTGAGCCTTTGGTTATTTCCTCTTCCTGGTGGGAAATGAGAGTTAAATTTGCCCGTCCAGACACCTCCAGCTAGTCTCTCATTGGTTCTCGCTATTCCTGTTCATCTTCCGCAGAAATTGCAAACTGGGCCAAACAGGAGGTTAAAGGCGCTGACTTTTCAAGTGGGGAGAGTGTTAGTAAAGCGTCTGGAATGTTGCACCCGAGTACCAGGGGAGGAAAACTGAGACATATTTGAACACGTCTCCCGTTCACATGGTTGATCATACTTGGGTTCCACATGCATGTTTTAGCTGAAGGAAGAATACCTTAAACCTGTGTATTTGAAACCCATGGAATGGGTACCATGCAATATGACTTCAAAGGGTCTTCATTTGCTCACCGAACCTCTCCAATCCTATCACTGCTGCGTTTATGCCCCTGTACACATGCTTGATTCTGTTTCGGAGACATAGCAATCCATAGGTTTTAAGATACTTACTAGTCAGGTACATTCTTAGGCGTTTAATATGCGGTGTTGAGTCCATTTCGTTGAGCAAGGAGTAGCTCTTGTCTATTCCATATTTGGCTTAAGGAACTTTATCTGTGCTCATTTCAATCTCTGGTTTTATGCAGCACCCCAACTCACCTTTCCCCTTAAGCAAGCATAAGTTGGTTTTCTAAATTTGAGACCCTGTTCTGTTCTGTAATTCAGTTCCTGTGTAGCCAAGTTTCCATTCCGTGTATTACTGATATCTTATGATGTTTCTTTTTCTGTGTGACTTATTTCAGTTAGAATCATCGTACCTGAATCCACTCATTGTGCTGCTAAGGTCCTGATGACACAGATTTCATTGCTGAGTGATATTGCTTTGTAAGTAAATACCACAACTTTTTTATCCATTTTTCACTTTCTGCGATGTTGAACTTGTACTGTAAACGAGGTTCTTGTAAACAGAGCCGTTCTAAACTTTGGGGTGGCTGTGTCTTTTTGATTTTAAATTCCCTAAGCTATAGGACCATAAGTGGAAGTGCCCTAGGCTCTGTTGCTTTGTTTTTTAGATGTTTCAGGAAACACCATACACTTCTCCCGAGTGGTTGTTGGCAATTTACATCCCGCCCATCAGCATAACAAGGCTCCCAGTTCTCCATGGCCTGTCCTGCCTTTCTGGATTTTACACTTTTTTCAGATGGCCCTTTTGACCGGGGGGAAGTGAGACTTCATTGTAGTGCAGATTTCCTTTGCAAGCTTGCTTGGTTGGCCAAAAAGGGCGTATGCGTTTTTTCCTGAATATATTCAGGAAAAAACGCATAAGCCCTTTTTGGCCAAGTGCATCATTGTGGACGTTCTGCCTCTTTTCCTATGCTTGCAATGCAATTCCAGTCTACCTCCTGAAATCGGTTTCCTGCAATTCTGCCCCGCTTTCAAGTCCTCTTGGCAGCCTTACTTCAGTCTATTTTTGGACGATAGCTGTCATTTATAACTCTGCAGGTTTGTGAATTACAGTGCCCCTGAGCTCCTTTCTTCAACTCGCTTTCTTGTGAGCTGGCCGCAACACCGCAGGATGTCTTCAGGCCCTAATCTGGTTCTGGCACGGCACGCTGAGCCTTAGGTTAATTCCTCTTCCTGGTGGGAAATGAGAGTTAAATTTGCCCATCCAGACACCTCCAGCTAGTCTCTCATTGGTTCTCGCTATTCCTGTTCATCTTCCACAGAAATTGCAAACTGGGCCAAACAGGAGGTTAAAGGGACTGACTCTCCAAGTGGGGAGAGTGTTAGTAAAGCGTCTGGAATGTTGCACCCGAGTACCAGGGTACGAAAACTGAGACATATTTGAACACGTCTCCCGATCACATGGTTGATCATACTCTAGGTTCCACATGCATGTTTTAGCTGAAGGAAGAATACCTTAAACCTGGGTAGTTGAAACCCGTGGAATGGGTACCATGCAATATGACTTCAAAGGGTCTTCATTTGCTCACCGAACCTCTCCAATCCTATCACTGCTGCGTTTATGCCCCTGTACACATGCTTGATTCTCTTTCGGAGACATAGCAATCCATAGGTTTTAAGATACTTACTAGTCAGGTACATTCTTAGGCATTTAATATGCGGTGTTGAGTCCATTTCGTTGAGCAAGGAGTAGCTCTTGTCTATTCCATATTTGGCTTAAGGAACTTTATCTGTGCTCATTTCAATCTCTGGTTTTATGCAGCACCCCAACTCACCTTTCCCCTTAAGCAAGCATAAGTTGGTTTTCTAAATTTGAGACCCTGTTCTGTTCTGTAATTCAGTTCCTGTGTAGCCAAGTTTCCATTCCGTGTATTACTGATATCTTATGATGTTTCTTTTTCTGTGTGACTTATTTCAGTTAGAATCATCGTACCTGAATCCACTCATTGTGCTGCTAAGGTCCTGATGACACAGATTTCATTGCTGAGTGATATTGCTTTGTAAGTAAATACCACAACTTTTTTATCCATTTTTCACTTTCTGCGATGTTGAACTTGTACTGTAAACGAGGTTCTTGTAAACAGAGCCGTTCTAAACTTTGGGGTGGCTGTGTCTTTTTGATTTTAAATTCCCTAAGCTATAGGACCATAAGTGGAAGTGCCCTAGGCTCTGTTGCTTTGTTTTTTAGATGTTTCAGGAAACACCATACACTTCTCCCGAGTGGTTGTTGGCAATTTACATCCCGCCCATCAGCATAACAAGGCTCCCAGTTCTCCATGGCCTGTCCTGCCTTTCTGGATTTTACACTTTTTTCAGATGGCCCTTTTGACCGGGGGGAAGTGAGACTTCATTGTAGTGCAGATTTCCTTTGCAAGCTTGCTTGGTTGGCCAAAAAGGGCGTATGCGTTTTTTCCTGAATATATTCAGGAAAAAACGCATAAGCCCTTTTTGGCCAAGTGCATCATTGTGGACGTTCTGCCTCTTTTCCTATGCTTGCAATGCAATTCCAGTCTACCTCCTGAAATCGGTTTCCTGCAATTCTGCCCCGCTTTCAAGTCCTCTTGGCAGCCTTACTTCAGTCTATTTTTGGACGATAGCTGTCATTTATAACTCTGCAGGTTTGTGAATTACAGTGCCCCTGAGCTCCTTTCTTCAACTCGCTTTCTTGTGAGCTGGCCGCAACACCGCAGGATGTCTTCAGGCCCTAATCTGGTTCTGGCACGGCACGCTGAGCCTTAGGTTAATTCCTCTTCCTGGTGGGAAATGAGAGTTAAATTTGCCCATCCAGACACCTCCAGCTAGTCTCTCATTGGTTCTCGCTATTCCTGTTCATCTTCCACAGAAATTGCAAACTGGGCCAAACAGGAGGTTAAAGGGACTGACTCTCCAAGTGGGGAGAGTGTTAGTAAAGCGTCTGGAATGTTGCACCCGAGTACCAGGGTACGAAAACTGAGACATATTTGAACACGTCTCCCGATCACATGGTTGATCATACTCTAGGTTCCACATGCATGTTTTAGCTGAAGGAAGAATACCTTAAACCTGGGTAGTTGAAACCCGTGGAATGGGTACCATGCAATATGACTTCAAAGGGTCTTCATTTGCTCACCGAACCTCTCCAATCCTATCACTGCTGCGTTTATGCCCCTGTACACATGCTTGATTCTCTTTCGGAGACATAGCAATCCATAGGTTTTAAGATACTTACTAGTCAGGTACATTCTTAGGCATTTAATATGCGGTGTTGAGTCCATTTCGTTGAGCAAGGAGTAGCTCTTGTCTATTCCATATTTGGCTTAAGGAACTTTATCTGTGCTCATTTCAATCTCTGGTTTTATGCAGCACCCCAACTCACCTTTACCCTTAAGCAAGCATAAGTTGGTTTTCTAAATTTGAGACCCTGTTCTGTTCTGTAATTCAGTTCCTGTGTAGCCAAGTTTCCATTCCGTGTATTAGTGATATCTTATGATGTTTCTTTTTCTGTGTGACTTATTTCAGTTAGAATCATCGTACCTGAATCCACTCATTATGCTGCTACAGGCCTGATGACATAGATTTCATTGCTGAGTGATACTGAATTGTACGTAAGTACCACAAGTTCTTTATCCATTTTTCACTTTCTGCGATGTTGAACTTGTACTGTAAACGAGGTTCTTGTAAACAGAGCCGTTCGAAACTTTGGGGTGGCTGTGTCTTTTTGATTTTAAATTCCCTAAGCTATAGGACCATAAGTGGAAGTGCCCTAGGCTCTGTTGCTTTGTTTTTTAGATGTTTCAGGAAACACCATACACTTCTCCCGAGTGTTTGTTGGCAATTTACATCCCGCCCTTCAGCATAACAAGGCTCCCAGTTCTCCATGGCCTGTCCTGCCTTTCTGGATTTTACACTTTTTTCAGATGGCCCTTTTGACCGGGGGGAAGTGAGACTTCATTGTAGTGCAGATTTCCTTTGCAAGCTTGCTTGGTTGGCCAAAAAGGGCGTATGCGTTTTTTCCTGAATATATTCAGGAAAAAACGCATACGCCCTTTTTGGCCAAGTGCATCATTGTGGACGTTCTGCCTCTTTTCCTATGCTTTCAATGCAATTCCAGTCTACCTCCTGAAATCGGTTTCCTGCAATTCTGCCCCGCTTTCAAGTCCTCTTGGCAGCCTTACTTCAGTCTATTTTTGGACGATAGCTGTCATTTATAACTCTGCAGGTTTGTGAATTACAGTGCCCCTGAGCTCCTTTCTTCAACTCGCTTTCTTTTGAGCTGCCGCAACACCGCAGGATGTCTTCAGGCCCTAATCTGGTTCTGGCACGGCACGCTGAGCCTTTGGTTAATTCCTCTTCCTGGTGGGAAATGAGAGTTAAATTTGCCCATCCAGACACCTCCAGCTAGTCTCTCATTGGTTCTCGCTATTCCTGTTCATCTTCCACAGAAATTGCAAACTGGGCCAAACAGGAGGTTAAAGGGACTGACTCTCCAAGTGGGGAGAGTGTTAGTAAAGCGTCTGGAATGTTGCACCCGAGTACCAGGGTACGAAAACTGAGACATATTTGAACACGTCTCCCGATCACATGGTTGATCATACTCTAGGTCCCACATGCATGTTTTAGCTGAAGGAAGAATACCTTAAACCTGGGTAGTTGAAACCCGTGGAATGGGTACCATGCAATATGACTTCAAAGGGTCTTCATTTGCTCACCGAACCTCTCCAATCCTATCACTGCTGCGTTTATGCCCCTGTACACATGCTTGATTCTCTTTCGGAGACATAGCAATCCATAGGTTTTAAGATACTTACTAGTCAGGTACATTCTTAGGCATTTAATATGCGGTGTTGAGTCCATTTCGTTGAGCAAGGAGTAGCTCTTGTCTATTCCATATTTGGCTTAAGGAACTTTATCTGTGCTCATTTCAATCTCTGGTTTTATGCAGCACCCCAACTCACCTTTACCCTTAAGCAAGCATAAGTTGGTTTTCTAAATTTGAGACCCTGTTCTGTTCTGTAATTCAGTTCCTGTGTAGCCAAGTTTACATTCCGTGTATTAGTGATATCTTATGATGTTTCTTTTTCTGTGTGACTTATTTCAGTTAGAATCATCGTACCTGAATCCACTCATTATGCTGCTACGGGCCTGATGACATAGATTTCATTGCTGAGTGATACTGCATTGTACGTAAGTACCACAAGTTCTTTATCCATTTTTCAATTTCTGCGATGTTGAACTTCTACTGTAAAGGAGGTTCTTGTAAACAGAGCCGTTCGAAACTTTGGGGTGGCTGTGTCTTTTTGATTTTAAATTCCCTAAGCTATAGGACCATAAGTGGAAGTGCCCTAGGCTCTGTTGCTTTGTTTTTTAGATGTTTCAGGAAACACCATACACTTCTCCCGAGTGTTTGTTGGCAATTTACATCCCGCCCTTCAGCATAACAAGGCTCCCAGTTCTCCATGGCCTGTCCTGCCTTTCTGGATTTTACACTATTTTCAGATGGCCCTTTTGACCGGGGGGAAGTGAGACTTCATTGTAGTGCAGATTTCCTTTGCAAGCTTGCTTGGTTGGCCAAAAAGGGCGTATGCGTTTTTTCCTGAATATATTCAGGAAAAAACGCATACGCCCTTTTTGGCCAAGTGCATCATTGTGGACGTTCTGCCTCTTTTCCTATGCTTTCAATGCAATTCCAGTCTACCTCCTGAAATCGGTTTCCTGCAATTCTGCCCCGCTTTCAAGTCCTCTTGGCAGCCTTACTTCAGTCTATTTTTGGACGATAGCTGTCATTTATAACTCTGCAGGTTTGTGAATTACAGTGCCCCTGAGCTCCTTTCTTCAACTCGCTTTCTTTTGAGCTGGCCGCAACACCGCAGGATGGCTTCAGGCCCTAATCTGGTTCTGGCACGGCACGCTGAGCCTTTGGTTATTTCCTCTTCCTGGTGGGAAATGAGAGTTAAATTTGCCCGTCCAGACACCTCCAGCTAGCCTCTCATTGGTTCTCGCTATTCCTGTTCATCTTCCGCAGAAATTGCAAACTGGGACAAACAGGAGGTTAAAGGCGCTGACTTTCCAAGTGGGGAGAGTGTTAGTAAAGCGTCTGGAATGTTGCACCCGAGTACCAGGGTACGAAAACTGAGACATATTTGAACACATCTCCCGATCACATGGTTGATCATACTCTAGGTCCCACATGCATGTTTTAGCTGAAGGAAGAATACCTTAAACCTGGGTAGTTGAAACCCGTGGAATGGGTACCATGCAATATGACTTCAAAGGGTCTTCATTTGCTCACCGAACCTCTCCAATCCTATCACTGCTGCGTTTATGCCCCTGTACACATGCTTGATTCTCTTTCGGAGACATAGCAATCCATAGGTTTTAAGATACTTACTAGTCAGGTACATTCTTAGGCATTTAATATGCGGTGTTGAGTCCATTTCGTTGAGCAAGGAGTAGCTCTTGTCTATTCCATATTTGGCTTAAGGAAATTTATCTGTGCTCATTTCAATCTCTGGTTTTATGCAGCACCCCAACTCACCTTTCCCCTTAAGCAAGCATAAGTTGGTTTTCTAAATTTGAGACCCTGTTCTGTTCTGTAATTCAGTTCCTGTGTAGCCAAGTTTACATTCCGTGTATTAGTGATATCTTATGATGTTTCTTTTTCTGTGTGACTTATTTCAGTTAGAATCATCGTACCTGAATCCACTCATTATGCTGCTACGGGCCTGATGACATAGATTTCATTGCTGAGTGATACTGCATTGTACATAAGTACCACAAGTTCTTTATCCATTTTTCACTTTCTGCGATGTTGAACTTGTACTGTAAACGAGGTTCTTGTAAACAGAGCCGTTCCAAACTTTGGGGTGGCTGTGTCTTTTTGATTTTAAATTCCCTAAGCTATAGGACCATAAGTGGAAGTGCCCTAGGCTCTGTTGCTTTGTTTTTTAGATGTTTCAGGAAACACCATACACTTCTCCCGAGTGTTTGTTGGCAATTTACATCCCGCCCTTCAGCATAACAAGGCTCCCAGTTCTCCATGGCCTGTCCTGCCTTTCTGGATTTTACACTTTTTTCAGATGGCCCTTTTGACCGGGGGGAAGTGAGACTTCATTGTAGTGCAGATTTCCTTTGCAAGCTTGCTTGGTTGGCCAAAAAGGGCGTATGCGTTTTTTCCTGAATATATTCAGGAAAAAACGCATACGCCCTTTTTGGCCAAGTGCATCATTGTGGACGTTCTGCCTCTTTTCCTATGCTTTCAATGCAATTCCAGTCTACCTCCTGAAATCGGTTTCCTGCAATTCTGCCCCGCTTTCAAGTCCTCTTGGCAGCCTTACTTCAGTCTATTTTTGGACGATAGCTGTCATTTATAACTCTGCAGGTTTGTGAATTACAGTGCCCCTGAGCTCCTTTCTTCAACTCGCTTTCTTGTGACCTGGCCGCAACACCGCAGGATGTCTTCAGGCCCTAATCTGGTTCTGGCATGGCACGCTGAGCCTTTGGTTAATTCTTCTTCCTGGTGGGAAATGAGAGTTAAATTTGCCCATCCAGACACCTCCAGCTAGTCTCTCATTGGTTCTCGCTATTCCTGTCCATCTTCCACAGAAATTGCAAACTGGGCCAAACAGGAGGTTAAAGGGACTGACTCTCCAAGTGGAGAGAGTGTTAGTAAAGCGTCTGGAATGTTGCACCCGAGTACCAGGGTACGAAAACTGAGACATATTTGAACACATCTCCCGATCACATGGTTGATCATACTCTAGGTCCCACATGCATGTTTTAGCTGAAGGAAGAATACCTTAAACCTGGGTAGTTGAAACCCGTGGAATGGGTACCATGCAATATGACTTCAAAGGGTCTTCATTTGCTCACCGAACCTCTCCAATCCTATCACTGCTGCGTTTATGCCCCTGTACACATGCTTGATTCTCTTTCGGAGACATAGCAATCCATAGGTTTTAAGATACTTACTAGTCAGGTACATTCTTAGGCATTTAATATGCGGTGTTGAGTCCATTTCGTTGAGCAAGGAGTAGCTCTTGTCTATTCCATATTTGGCTTAAGGAACTTTATCTGTGCTCATTTCAATCTCTGGTTTTATGCAGCACCCCAACTCACCTTTACCCTTAAGCAAGCATAAGTTGGTTTTCTAAATTTGAGACCCTGTTCTGTTCTGTAATTCAGTTCCTGTGTAGCCAAGTTTACATTCCGTGTATTAGTGATATCTTATGATGTTTCTTTTTCTGTGTGACTTATTTCAGTTAGAATCATCGTACCTGAATCCACTCATTATGCTGCTACGGGCCTGATGACATAGATTTCATTGCTGAATGATACTGCATTGTACGTAAGTACCACAAGTTCTTTATCCATTTTTCACTTTCTGCGATGTTGAACTTGTACTGTAAACGAGGTTCTTGTAAACAGAGCCGTTCCAAACTTTGGGGTGGCTGTGTCTTTTTGATTTTAATTTCCCTAAGCTATAGGACCATAAGTGGAAGTGCCCTAGGCTCTGTTGCTTTGTTTTTTAGATGTTTCAGGAAACACCATACACTTCTCCCGAGTGGTTGTTGGCAATTTACATCCCGCCCATCAGCATAACAAGGCTCCCAGTTCTCCATGGCCTGTCCTGCCTTTCTGGATTTTACACTTTTTTCAGATGGCCCTTTTGACCGGGGGGAAGTGAGACTTCATTGTAGTGCAGATTTCCTTTGCAAGCTTGCTTGGTTGGCCAAAAAGGGCGTATGCGTTTTTTCCTGAATATATTCAGGAAAAAACGCATACGCCCTTTTTGGCCAAGTGCATCATTGTGGACGTTCTGCCTCTTTTCCTATGCTTTCAATGCAATTCCAGTCTACCTCCTGAAATTGGTTTCCTGCAATTCTGCCCCGCTTTCAAGTCCTCTTGGCAGCCTTACTTCAGTCTATTTTTGGACGATAGCTGTCATTTATAACTCTGCAGGTTTGTGAATTACAGTGCCCCTGAGCTCCTTTCTTCAACTCGCTTTCTTTTGAGCTGGCCGCAACACCGCAGGATGGCTTCAGGCCCTAATCTGGTTCCGGCACGGCACGCTGAGCCTTTGGTTATTTCCTCTTCCTGGTGGGAAATGAGAGTTAAATTTGCCCGTCCAGACACCTCCAGCTAGCCTCTCATTGGTTCTCGCTATTCCTGTTCATCTTCCGCAGAAATTGCAAACTGGGACAAACAGGAGGTTAAAGGCGCTGACTTTCCAAGTGGGGAGAGTGTTAGTAAAGCGTCTGGAATGTTGCACCCGAGTACCAGGGGAGGAAAACTGAGACATATTTGAACACGTCTCCCGTTCACATGGTTGATCATACTTGGGTTCCACATGCATGTTTTAGCTGAAGGAAGAATACCTAAAACCTGGGTAGTTGAAACCCGTGGAATGGGTACCATGCAATATGACTTCAAAGGGTCTTCATTTGCTCACCGAACCTCTCCAATCCTATCACTGCTGCGTTTATGCCCCTGTACACATGCTTGATTCTCTTTCGGAGACATAGCAATCCATAGGTTTTAAGATACTTACTAGTCAGGTACATTCTTAGGCGTTTAATATGCGGTGTTGAGTCCATTTCGTTGAGCAAGGAGTAGCTCTTGTCTATTCCATATTTGGCTTAAGGAACTTTATCTGTGCTCATTTCAATCTCTGGTTTTATGCAGCACCCCAACTCACCTTTCCCCTTAAGCAAGCATAAGTTGGTTTTCTAAATTTGAGACCCTGTTCTGTTCTGTAATTCAGTTCCTGTGTAGCCAAGTTTCCATTCCGTGTATTAGTGATATCTTATGATGTTTCTTTTTCTGTGTGACTTATTTCAGTTAGAATCATCGTACCTGAATCCACTCATTATGCTGCTACGGGCCTGATGACATAGATTTCATTGCTGAGTGATACTGAATTGTACGTAAGTACCACAAGTTCTTTATCCATTTTTCACTTTCTGCGATGTTGAACTTCTACTGTAAACGAGGTTCTTGTAAACAGAGCCGTTCGAAACTTTGGGGTGGCTGTGTCTTTTTGATTTTAAATTCCCTAAGCTATAGGACCATAAGTGGAAGTGCCCTAGGCTCTGTTGCTTTGTTTTTTAGATGTTTCAGGAAACACCATACACTTCTCCCGAGTGTTTGTTGGCAATTTACATCCCGCCCATCAGCATAACAAGGCTCCCAGTTCTCCATGGCCTGTCCTGCCTTTCTGGATTTTACACTTTTTTCAGATGGCCCTTTTGACCAGGGGGAAGTGAGACTTCATTGTAGTGCAGATTTCCTTTGCAAGCTTGCTTGGTTGGCCAAAAAGGGCGTATGCGTTTTTTCCTGAATATATTCAGGAAAAAACGCATACGCCCTTTTTGGCCAAGTGCATCATTGTGGACGTTCTGCCTCTTTTCCTATGCTTTCAATGCAATTCCAGTCTACCTCCTGAAATCGGTTTCCTGCAATTCTGCCCCGCTTTCAAGTCCTCTTGGCAGCCTTACTTCAGTCTATTTTTGGACGATAGCTGTCATTTATAACTCTGCAGGTTTGTGAATTACAGTGCCCCTGAGCTCCTTTCTTCAACTCGCTTTCTTTTGAGCTGGCCGCAACACCGCAGGATGGCTTCAGGCCCTAATCTGGTTCCGGCACGGCACGCTGAGCCTTTGGTTATTTCCTCTTCCTGGTGGGAAATGAGAGTTAAATTTGCCCGTCCAGACACCTCCAGCTAGCCTCTCATTGGTTCTCGCTATTCCTGTTCATCTTCCGCAGAAATTGCAAACTGGGCCAAACAGGAGTTTAAAGGGACTGACTCTCCAAGTGGGGAGAGTGTTAGTAAAGCGTCTGGAATGTTGCACCCGAGTACCAGGGTACGAAAACTGAGACATATTTGAACACGTCTCCCGATCACATGGTTGATCATACTCTAGGTTCCACATGCATGTTTTAGCTGAAGGAAGAATACCTTAAACCTGGGTAGTTGAAACCCGTGGAATGGGTACCATGCAATATGACTTCAAAGGGTCTTCATTTGCTCACCGAACCTCTCCAATCCTATCACTGCTGCGTTTATGCCCCTGTACACATGCTTGATTCTCTTTCGGAGACATAGCAATCCATAGGTTTTAAGATACTTACTAGTCAGGTACATTCTTAGGCATTTAATATGCGGTGTTGAGTCCATTTCGTTGAGCAAGGAGTAGCTCTTGTCTATTCCATATTTGGCTTAAGGAACTTTATCTGTGCTCATTTCAATCTCTGGTTTTATGCAGCACCCCAACTCACCTTTACCCTTAAGCAAGCATAAGTTGGTTTTCTAAATTTGAGACCCTGTTCTGTTCTGTAATTCAGTTCCTGTGTAGCCAAGTTTCCATTCCGTGTATTAGTGATATCTTATGATGTTTCTTTTTCTGTGTGACTTATTTCAGTTAGAATCATCGTACCTGAATCCACTCATTATGCTGCTACGGGCCTGATGACATAGATTTCATTGCTGAGTGATACTGCATTGTACGTAAGTACCACAAGTTCTTTATCCATTTTTCAATTTCTGCGATGTTGAACTTCTACTGTAAATGAGGTTCTTGTAAACAGAGCCGTTCGAAACTTTGGGGTGGCTGTGTCTTTTTGATTTTAAATTCCCTAAGCTATAGGACCATAAGTGGAAGTGCCCTAGGCTCTGTTGCTTTGTTTTTTAGATGTTTCAGGAAACACCATACACTTCTCCCGAGTGTTTGTTGGCAATTTACATCCCGCCCTTCAGCATAACAAGGCTCCCAGTTCTCCATGGCCTGTCCTGCCTTTCTGGATTTTACACTTTTTTCAGATGGCCCTTTTGACCGGGGGGAAGTGAGACTTCATTGTAGTGCAGATTTCCTTTGCAAGCTTGCTTGGTTGGCCAAAAAGGGCGTATGCGTTTTTTCCTGAATATATTCAGGAAAAAACGCATACGCCCTTTTTGGCCAAGTGCATCATTGTGGACGTTCTGCCTCTTTTCCTATGCTTTCAATGCAATTCCAGTCTACCTCCTGAAATCGGTTTCCTGCAATTCTGCCCCGCTTTCAAGTCCTCTTGGCAGCCTTACTTCAGTCTATTTTTGGACGATAGCTGTCATTTATAACTCTGCAGGTTTGTGAATTACAGTGCCCCTGAGCTCCTTTCTTCAACTCGCTTTCTTTTGAGCTGGCCGCAACACCGCAGGATGTCTTCAGGCCCTAATCTGGTTCCGGCACGGCACGCTGAGCCTTTGGTTATTTCCTCTTCCTGGTGGGAAATGAGAGTTAAATTTGCCCGTCCAGACACCTCCAGCTAGCCTCTCATTGGTTCTCGCTATTCCTGTTCATCTTCCGCAGAAATTGCAAACTGGGCCAAACAGGAGGTTAAAGGGACTGACTCTCCAAGTGGGGAGAGTGTTAGTAAAGCGTCTGGAATGTTGCACCCGAGTACCAGGGTACGAAAACTGAGACATATTTGAACACGTCTCCCGATCACATGGTTGATCATACTCTAGGTTCCACATGCATGTTTTAGCTGAAGGAAGAATACCTTAAACCTGGGTAGTTGAAACCCGTGGAATGGGTACCATGCAATATGACTTCAAAGGGTCTTCATTTGCTCACCGAACCTCTCCAATCCTATCACTGCTGCGTTTATGCCCCTGTACACATGCTTGATTCTCTTTCGGAGACATAGCAATCCATAGGTTTTAAGATACTTACTAGTCAGGTACATTCTTAGGCATTTAATATGCGGTGTTGAGTCCATTTCGTTGAGCAAGGAGTAGCTCTTGTCTATTCCATATTTGGCTTAAGGAACTTTATCTGTGCTCATTTCAATCTCTGGTTTTATGCAGCACCCCAACTCACCTTTCCCCTTAAGCAAGCATAAGTTGGTTTTCTAAATTTGAGACCCTGTTCTGTTCTGTAATTCAGTTCCTGTGTAGCCAAGTTTCCATTCCGTGTATTAGTGATATCTTATGATGTTTCTTTTTCTGTGTGACTTATTTCAGTTAGAATCATCGTACCTGAATCCACTCATTATGCTGCTACGGGCCTGATGACATAGATTTCATTGCTGAGTGATACTGCATTGTACGTAAGTACCACAAGTTCTTTATCCATTTTTCAATTTCTGCGATGTTGAACTTCTACTGTAAATGAGGTTCTTGTAAACAGAGCCGTTCGAAACTTTGGGGTGGCTGTGTCTTTTTGATTTTAAATTCCCTAAGCTATAGGACCATAAGTGGAAGTGCCCTAGGCTCTGTTGCTTTGTTTTTTAGATGTTTCAGGAAACACCATACACTTCTCCCGAGTGTTTGTTGGCAATTTACATCCCGCCCTTCAGCATAACAAGGCTCCCAGTTCTCCATGGCCTGTCCTGCCTTTCTGGATTTTACACTTTTTTCAGATGGCCCTTTTGACCGGGGGGAAGTGAGACTTCATTGTAGTGCAGATTTCCTTTGCAAGCTTGCTTGGTTGGCCAAAAAGGGCGTATGCGTTTTTTCCTGAATATATTCAGGAAAAAACGCATACGCCCTTTTTGGCCAAGTGCATCATTGTGGACGTTCTGCCTCTTTTCCTATGCTTGCAATGCAATTCCAGTCTACCTCCTGAAATCGGTTTCCTGCAATTCTGCCCCGCTTTCAAGTCCTCTTGGCAGCCTTACTTCAGTCTATTTTTGGACGATAGCTGTCATTTATAACTCTGCAGGTTTGTGAATTACAGTGCCCCTGAGCTCCTTTCTTCAACTCGCTTTCTTTTGAGCTGGCCGCAACACCGCAGGATGGCTTCAGGCCCTAATCTGGTTCCGGCACGGCACGCTGAGCCTTTGGTTATTTCCTCTTCCTGGTGGGAAATGAGAGTTAAATTTGCCCGTCCAGACACCTCCAGCTAGCCTCTCATTGGTTCTCGCTATTCCTGTTCATCTTCCGCAGAAATTGCAAACTGGGACAAACAGGAGGTTAAAGGCGCTGACTTTCCAAGTGGGGAGAGTGTTAGTAAAGCGTCTGGAATGTTGCACCCGAGTACCAGGGTACGAAAACTGAGACATATTTGAACACGTCTCCCGTTCACATGGTTGATCATACTTGGGTTCCACATGCATGTTTTAGCTGAAGGAAGAATACCTAAAACCTGGGTAGTTGAAACCCGTGGAATGGGTACCATGCAATATGACTTCAAAGGGTCTTCATTTGCTCACCGAACCTCTCCAATCCTATCACTGCTGCGTTTATGCCCCTGTACACATGCTTGATTCTGTTTCGGAGACATAGCAATCCATAGGTTTTAAGATACTTACTAGTCAGGTACATTCTTAGGCGTTTAATATGCGGTGTTGAGTCCATTTCGTTGAGCAAGGAGTAGCTCTTGTCTATTCCATATTTGGCTTAAGGAACTTTATCTGTGCTCATTTCAATCTCTGGTTTTATGCAGCACCCCAACTCACCTTTCCCCTTAAGCAAGCATAAGTTGGTTTTCTAAATTTGAGACCCTGTTCTGTTCTGTAATTCAGTTCCTGTGTAGCCAAGTTTACATTCCGTGTATTAGTGATATCTTATGATGTTTCTTTTTCTGTGTGACTTATTTCAGTTAGAATCATCGTACCTGAATCCACTCATTATGCTGCTAAGGGCCTGATGACATAGATTTCATTGCTGAGTGATACTGCATTGTACGTAAGTACCACAAGTTCTTTATCCATTTTTCACTTTCTGCGATGTTGAACTTCTACTGTAAACGAGGTTCTTGTAAACAGAGCCGTTCGAAACTTTGGGGTGGCTGTGTCTTTTTGATTTTAAATTCCCTAAGCTATAGGACCATAAGTGGAAGTGCCCTAGGCTCTGTTGCTTTGTTTTTTAGATGTTTCAGGAAACACCATACACTTCTCCCGAGTGTTTGTTGGCAATTTACATCCCGCCCTTCAGCATAACAAGGCTCCCAGTTCTCCATGGCCTGTCCTGCCTTTCTGGATTTTACACTTTTTTCAGATGGCCCTTTTGACCGGGGGGAAGTGAGACTTCATTGTAGTGCAGATTTCCTTTGCAAGCTTGCTTGGTTGGCCAAAAAGGGCGTATGCGTTTTATCCTGAATATATTCAGGAAAAAACGCATATGCCCTTTTTGGCCAAGTGCATCATTTTGGACGTTCTGCCTCTTTTCCTATGCTTTCAATGCAATTCCAGTCTACCTCCTGAAATCGGTTTCCTGTAATTCTGCCCCGCTTTCAAGTCCTCTTGGCAGCCTTACTTCAGTCTATTTTTGGACGATAGCTGTCATTTATAACTCTGCAGGTTTGTGAATTACAGTGCCCCTGAGCTCCTTTCTTCAACTCGCTTTCTTGTGACCTGGCCGCAACACCGCAGGATGTCTTCAGGCCCTAATCTGGTTCTGGCACGGCACGCTGAGCCTTTGGTTAATTCCTCTTCCTGGTGGGAAATGAGAGTTAAATTTGCCCATCCAGACACCTCCAGCTAGTCTCTCATTGGTTCTCGCTATTCCTGTTCATCTTCCACAGAAATTGCAAACTGGGCCAAACAGGAGGTTAAAGGGACTGACTCTCCAAGTGGGGAGAGTGTTAGTAAAGCGTCTGGAATGTTGCACCCGAGTACCAGGGTACGAAAACTGAGACATATTTGAACACGTCTCCCGATCACATGGTTGATCATACTCTAGGTCCCACATGCATGTTTTAGCTGAAGGAAGAATACCTTAAACCTGGGTAGTTGAAACCCGTGGAATGGGTACCATGCAATATGACTTCAAAGGGTCTTCATTTGCTCACCGAACCTCTCCAATCCTATCACTGCTGCGTTTATGCCCCTGTACACATGCTTGATTCTCTTTCGGAGACATAGCAATCCATAGGTTTTAAGATACTTACTAGTCAGGTACATTCTTAGGCGTTTAATATGCGGTGTTGAGTCCATTTCATTGAGCAAGGAGTAGCTCTTGTCTATTCCATATTTGGCTTAAGGAACTTTATCTGTGCTCATTTCAATCTCTGGTTTTATGCAGCACCCCAACTCACCTTTCCCCTTAAGCAAGCATAAGCTGGTTTTCTAAATTTGAGACCCTGTTCTGTTCTGTAATTCAGTTCCTGTGTAGCCAAGTTTCCATTCCGTGTATTACTGATATCTTATGATGTTTCTTTTTCTGTGTGACTTATTTCAGTTAGAATCATCATACCTGAATCCACTCATTGTGCTGCTAAGGGCCTGATGACACAGATTTCATTGCTGAGTGATATTGCTTTGTAAGTAAATACCACAACTTTTTTATCCATTTTTCACTTTCTGCGATGTTGAACTTGTACTGTAAATGAGGTTCTTGTAAACAGAGCCGTTCCAAACTTTGGGGTGGCTGTGTCTTTTTGATTTTAAATTCCCTAAGCTATAGGACCATAAGTGGAAGTGCCCTAGGCTCTGTTGCTTTGTTTTTTAGATGTTTCAGGAAACACCATACACTTCTCCCGAGTGTTTGTTGGCAATTTACATCCCGCCCTTCAGCATAACAAGGCTCCCAGTTCTCCATGGCCTGTCCTGCCTTTCTGGATTTTACACTTTTTTCAGATGGCCCTTTTGACCAGGGGGAAGTGAGACTTCATTGTAGTGCAGATTTCCTTTGCAAGCTTGCTTGGTTGGCCAAAAAGGGCGTATGCGTTTTTTCCTGAATATATTCAGGAAAAAACGCATACGCCCTTTTTGGCCAAGTGCATCATTGTGGACATTCTGCCTCTTTTCCTATGCTTTCAATGCAATTCCAGTCTACCTCCTGAAATCGGTTTCCTGCAATTCTGCCCCGCTTTCAAGTCCTCTTGGCAGCCTTACTTCAGTCTATTTTTGGACGATAGCTGTCATTTATAACTCTGCAGGTTTGTGAAGTACAGTGCCCCTGAGCTCCTTTCTTCAACTCGCTTTCTTTTGAGCTGGCCGCAACACCGCAGGATGGCTTCAGGCCCTAATCTGGTTCCGGCACGGCACGCTGAGCCTTTGGTTATTTCCTCTTCCTGGTGGGAAATGAGAGTTAAATTTGCCCGTCCAGACACCTCCAGCTAGTCTCTCATTGGTTCTCGCTATTCCTGTTCATCTTCCGCAGAAATTGCAAACTGGGCCAAACAGGAGGTTAAAGGGACTGACTCTCCAAGTGGGAAGAGTGTTAGTAAAGCATCTGGAATGTTGCACCCGAGTACCAGGGTACGAAAACTGAGACATATTTGAACACGTCTCCCGATCACATGGTTGATCATACTCTGGGTTCCACATGCATGTTTTAGCTGAAGGAAGAATACCTAAAACCTGGGTAGTTGAAACCCGTGGAATGGGTACCATGCAATATGACTTCAATGGGTCTTCATTTCCTCACCGAATCTCTCCAATCCTATCACTGCTGCGTTTATGCCCCTGTACACATGCTTGATTCTCTTTCGGAGACATAGCAATCCATAGGTTTTAAGATACTTACTAGTCAGGTACATTCTTAGGCGTTTAATATGCGGTGTTGAGTCCATTTCGTTGAGCAAGGAGTAGCTCTTGTCTATTCCATATTTGGCTTAAGGAACTTTATCTGTGCTCATTTCAATCTCTGGTTTTATGCCGCACGCCAACTCACCTTTCCCCTTAAGCAAGCATAAGTTGGTTTTCTAAATTTGAGACCCTGTTCTGTTTTGGAATGCAGTTCCTGTGTAGCCAAGTTTACATTCCGTGTATTAGTGATATCTTATGATGTTTCTTTTTCTGTGTGACTTATTTCAGTTAGAATCATCGTACCTGAATCCACTCATTATGCTGCTAAGGGCCTGATGACATAGATTTCATTGCTGAGTGATACTGCATTGTACGTAAGTACCTCAAGTTCTTTATCCATTTTTCACTTTCTGTGATATTGAACTTGTACGGTAAACGAGGTTCTTGTAAACGGAGGCGTCCCAAACTTTGGGGTGGCTGTGTCTTTTTGATTTTAATTTCCCTAAGCTATAGAACCATAAGTGGAAGTGCCCTAGGCTCTGTTGCTTTGTTTTTTAGATGTTTCAGGAAACACCATACACTTCTCCCAAGTGTCTGTTGGCAATTTACATCCCGCCCATCAGCATAAGAAGGCTCCCAATTCTCAATGGCCTGTCCTGCCTTTCTGGATTTTACACTTTTTTCAGATGGCCCTTTTGACCGGGGGGAAGTGAGACTTCATTGTAGTGCAGATTTCCTTTGCAAGCTTGCTTGGTTGGCCAAAAAGGGCGTATGCGTTTTTTCCTGAATATATTCAGGAAAAAACGCATACGCCCTTTTTGGCCAAGTGCATCATTGTGGACGTTCTGCCTCTTTTCCTATGCTTTCAATGCAATTTCAGTCTACCTCCTGAAATCGGTTTCCTGCAATTCTGCCCCGCTTTCAAGTCCTCTTGGCAGCCTTACTTCAGTATATTTTTGGACGATAGCTGTCATTTATAACTCTGCAGGTTTGTGAATTACAGTGCCCCTGAGCTCCTTTCTACAACTCGCTTTCTTGTGAGCTGGCCGCAACACCGCAGGATGGCTTCAGGCCCTAATCTGGTTCCGGCACGGCACGCTGAGCCTTTGGTTAATTCCTCTTCCTGGTGGGAAATGAGAGTTAAATTTGCCCGTCCAGACACCTCCAGCTAGTCTCTCATTGGTTCTCGCTATTCCTGTTCATCTTCCGCAGAAATTGCAAAGTGGGCCAAACAGGAGGTTAAAGGCGCTGACTTTCCAAGTGGGGAGAGTGTTAGTAAAGCGTCTGGAATGTTGCACCCGAGTACCAGGGGAGGAAAACTGACACATATTTGAACACGTCTCCCGTTCACATGGTTGATCATACTTGGGTTCCACATGCATGTTTTAGCTGAAGGAAGAATACCTTAAACCTGGGTAGTTGAAACCCGTGGAATGGGTACCATGCAATATGCCTTCAAAGGGTCTTCATTTGCTCACCGAACCTCTCCAATCCTATCACTGCTGCGTTTATGCCCCTGTACACATGCTTGATTCTCTTTCGGAGACATAGCAATCCATAGGTTTTAAGATACTTACTAGTCAGGTACATTCTTAGGCGTTTAATATGCGGTGTTGAGTCCATTTCGTTGAGCAAGGAGTAGCTCTTGTCTATTCCATATTTGGCTTAAGGAACTTTATCTGTGCTCATTTCAATCTCTGGTTTTATGCAGCACCCCAACTCACCTTTCCCCTTAAGCAAGCATAAGTTGGTTTTCTAAATTTGAGACCCTGTTCTGTTCTGTAATTCAGTTCCTGTGTAGCCAAGTTTCCATTCCGTGTATTACTGATATCTTATGATGTTTCTTTTTCTGTGTGACTTATTTCAGTTAGAATCATCATACCTGAATCCACTCATTGTGCTGCTAAGGTCCTGATGACACAGATTTCATTGCTGAGTGATATTGCTTTGTAAGTAAATACCACAACTTTTTTATCCATTTTTCACTTTCTGCAATGTTGAACTTGTACTGTAAAGGAGGTTCTTGTAAACAGAGCCGTTCGAAACTTTGGGGTGGCTGTGTCTTTTTGATTTTAAATTCCCTAAGCTATAGGACCATAAGTGGAAGTGCCCTAGGCTCTGTTGCTTTGTTTTTTAGATGTTTCAGGAAACACCATACACTTCTCCCGAGTGGTTGTTGGCAATTTACATCCCGCCCTTCAGCATAACAAGGCTCCCAGTTCTCCATGGCCTGTCCTGCCTTTCTGGATTTTACACTTTTTTCAGATGGCCCTTTTGACCGGGGGGAAGTGAGACTTCATTGTAGTGCAGATTTCCTTTGCAAGCTTGCTTGGTTGGCCAAAAAGGGCGTATGCGTTTTTTCCTGAATATATTCAGGAAAAAACGCATACGCCCTTTTTGGCCAAGTGCATCATTGTGGACGTTCTGCCTCTTTTCCTATGCTTTCAATGCAATTCCAGTCTACCTCCTGAAATCGGTTTCCTGCAATTCTGCCCCGCTTTCAAGTCCTCTTGGCAGCCTTACTTCAGTCTATTTTTGGACGATAGCTGTCATTTATAACTCTGCAGGTTTGTGAATTACAGTGCCCCTGAGCTCCTTTCTTCAACTCGCTTTCTTTTGAGCTGGCCGCAACACCGCAGGATGGCTTCAGGCCCTAATCTGGTTCTGGCACGGCACGCTGAGCCTGTGGTTATTTCCTCTTCCTGGTGGGAAATGAGAGTTAAATTTGCCCGTCCAGACACCTCCAGCTAGCCTCTCATTGGTTCTCGCTATTCCTGTTCATCTTCCACAGAAATTGCAAACTGGGCCAAACAGGAGGTTAAAGGGACTGACTCTCCAAGTGGGGAGAGTGTTAGTAAAGCGTCTGGAATGTTGCACCCGAGTACCAGGGTACGAAAACTGAGACATATTTGAACACGTCTCCCGATCACATGGTTGATCATACTCTAGGTCCCACATGCATGTTTTAGCTGAAGGAAGAATACCTTAAACCTGGGTAGTTGAAACCCGTGGAATGGGTACCATGCAATATGACTTCAAAGGGTCTTCATTTGCTCACCGAACCTCTCCAATCCTATCACTGCTGCGTTTATGCCCCTGTACACATGCTTGATTCTCTTTCGGAGACATAGCAATCCATAGGTTTTAAGATACTTACTAGTCAGGTACATTCTTAGGCGTTTAATATGCGGTGTTGAGTCCATTTCATTGAGCAAGGAGTAGCTCTTGTCTATTCCATATTTGGCTTAAGGAACTTTATCTGTGCTCATTTCAATCTCTGGTTTTATGCAGCACCCCAACTCACCTTTCCCCTTAAGCAAGCATAAGTTGGTTTTCTAAATTTGAGACCCTGTTCTGTTCTGTAATTCAGTTCCTGTGTAGCCAAGTTTCCATTCCGTGTATTACTGATATCTTATGATGTTTCTTTTTCTGTGTGACTTATTTCAGTTAGAATCATCATACCTGAATCCACTCATTGTGCTGCTAAGGGCCTGATGACACAGATTTCATTGCTGAGTGATATTGCTTTGTAAGTAAATACCACAACTTTTTTATCCATTTTTCACTTTCTGCGATGTTGAACTTGTACTGTAAACGAGGTTCTTGTAAACAGAGCCGTTCCAAACTTTGGGGTGGCTGTGTCTTTTTGATTTTAAATTCCCTAAGCTATAGGACCATAAGTGGAAGTGCCCTAGGCTCTGTTGCTTTGTTTTTTAGATGTTTCAGGAAACACCATACACTTCTCCCGAGTGTTTGTTGGCAATTTACATCCCGCCCTTCAGCATAACAAGGCTCCCAGTTCTCCATGGCCTGTCCTGCCTTTCTGGATTTTACACTTTTTTCAGATGGCCCTTTTGACCAGTGGGAAGTGAGACTTCATTGTAGTGCAGATTTCCTTTGCAAGCTTGCTTGGTTGGCCAAAAAGGGCGTATGCGTTTTTTCCTGAATATATTCAGGAAAAAACGCATACGCCCTTTTTGGCCAAGTGCATCATTGTGGACATTCTGCCTCTTTTCCTATGCTTTCAATGCAATTCCAGTCTACCTCCTGAAATCGGTTTCCTGCAATTCTGCCCCGCTTTCAAGTCCTCTTGGCAGCCTTACTTCAGTCTATTTTTGGACGATAGCTGTCATTTATAACTCTGCAGGTTTGTGAATTACAGTGCCCCTGAGCTCCTTTCTTCAACTCGCTTTCTTTTGAGCTGGCCGCAACACCGCAGGATGGCTTCAGGCCCTAATCTGGTTCCGGCACGGCACGCTGAGCCTTTGGTTATTTCCTCTTCCTGGTGGGAAATGAGAGTTAAATTTGCCCGTCCAGACACCTCCAGCTAGTCTCTCATTGGTTCTCGCTATTCCTGTTCATCTTCCGCAGAAATTGCAAACTGGGCCAAACAGGAGGTTAAAGGCACTGACTTTCCAAGTGGGGAGAGTGTTAGTAAAGCGTCTGGAATGTTGCACCCGAGTACCAGGGGAGGAAAACTGAGACATATTTGAACACGTCTCCCGTTCACATGGTTGATCATACTTGGGTTCCACATGCATGTTTTAGCTGAAGGAAGAATACCTTAAACCTGGGTAGTTGAAACCCGTGGAATGGGTACCATGCAATATGCCTTCAAAGGGTCTTCATTTGCTCACCGAACCTCTCCAATCCTATCACTGCTGCGTTTATGCCCCTGTACACATGCTTGATTCTCTTTCGGAGACATAGCAATCCATAGGTTTTAAGATACTTACTAGTCAGGTACATTCTTAGGCGTTTAATATGCGGTGTTGAGTCCATTTCGTTGAGCAAGGAGTAGCTCTTGTCTATTCCATATTTGGCTTAAGGAACTTTATCTGTGCTCATTTCAATCTCTGGTTTTATGCAGCACCCCAACTCACCTTTCCCCTTAAGCAAGCATAAGTTGGTTTTCTAAATTTGAGACCCTGTTCTGTTCTGTAATTCAGTTCCTGTGTAGCCAAGTTTCCATTCCGTGTATTACTGATATCTTATGATGTTTCTTTTTCTGTGTGACTTATTTCAGTTAGAATCATCATACCTGAATCCACTCATTGTGCTGCTAAGGTCCTGATGACACAGATTTCATTGCTGAGTGATATTGCTTTGTAAGTAAATACCACAACTTTTTTATCCATTTTTCACTTTCTGCAATGTTGAACTTGTACTGTAAACGAGGTTCTTGTAAACAGAGCCGTTCGAAACTTTGGGGTGGCTGTGTCTTTTTGATTTTAAATTCCCTAAGCTATAGGACCATAAGTGGAAGTGCCCTAGGCTCTGTTGCTTTGTTTTTTAGATGTTTCAGGAAACACCATACACTTCTCCCGAGTGGTTGTTGGCAATTTACATCCCGCCCTTCAGCATAACAAGGCTCCCAGTTCTCCATGGCCTGTCCTGCCTTTCTGGATTTTACACTTTTTTCAGATGGCCCTTTTGACCGGGGGGAAGTGAGACTTCATTGTAGTGCAGATTTCCTTTGCAAGCTTGCTTGGTTGGCCAAAAAGGGCGTATGCGTTTTTTCCTGAATATATTCAGGAAAAAACGCATACGCCCTTTTTGGCCAAGTGCATCATTGTGGACGTTCTGCCTCTTTTCCTATGCTTTCAATGCAATTCCAGTCTACCTCCTGAAATCGGTTTCCTGCAATTCTGCCCCGCTTTCAAGTCCTCTTGGCAGCCTTACTTCAGTCTATTTTTGGACGATAGCTGTCATTTATAACTCTGCAGGTTTGTGAATTACAGTGCCCCTGAGCTCCTTTCTTCAACTCGCTTTCTTTTGAGCTGGCTGCAACACCGCAGGATGGCTTCAGGCCCTAATCTGGTTCCGGCACGGCACGCTGAGCCTGTGGTTATTTCCTCTTCCTGGTGGGAAATGAGAGTTAAATTTGCCCGTCCAGACACCTCCAGCTAGCCTCTCATTGGTTCTCGCTATTCCTGTTCATCTTCCGCAGAAATTGCAAACTGGGCCAAATAGGAGGTTAAAGGTGCTGACTTTTCAAGTGGGGAGAGTGTTAGTAAAGCGTCTGGAATGTTGCACCCGAGTACCAGGGGAGGAAAACTGAGACATATTTGAACACGTCTCCCGTTCACATGGTTGATCATACTTGGGTTCCACATGCATGTTTTAGCTGAAGGAAGAATACCTAAAACCTGGGTAGTTGAAACCCGTGGAATGGGTACCATGCAATATGACTTCAAAGGGTCTTCATTTGCTCACCGAACCTCTCCAATCCTATCACTGCTGCGTTTATGCCCCTGTACACATGCTTGCTTCTGTTTCGGAGACATAGCAATCCATAGGTTTTAAGATACTTACTAGTCAGGTACATTCTTAGGCGTTTAATATGCGGTGTTGAGTCCATTTCGTTGAGCAAGGAGTAGCTCTTGTCTATTCCATATTTGGCTTAAGGAACTTTATCTGTGCTCATTTCAATCTCTGGTTTTATGCAGCACCCCAACTCACCTTTCCCCTTAAGCAAGCATAAGTTGGTTTTCTAAATTTGAGACCCTGTTCTGTTCTGTAATTCAGTTCCTGTGTAGCCAAGTTTCCATTCCGTGTATTACTGATATCTTATGATGTTTCTTTTTCTGTGTGACTTATTTCAGTTAGAATCATCATACCTGAATCCACTCATTGTGCTGCTAAGGGCCTGATGACACAGATTTCATTGCTGAGTGATATTGCTTTGTAAGTAAATACCACAACTTCTTTATCCATTTTTCAATTTCTGCGATGTTGAACTTGTACTGTAAACGAGGTTCTTGTAAACAGAGCCGTTCCAAACTTTGGGGTGGCTGTGTCTTTTTGATTTTAAATTCCCTAAGCTATAGGACCATAAGTGGAAGTGCCCTAGGCTCTGTTGCTTTGTTTTTTAGATGTTTCAGGAAACACCATACACTTCTCCCGAGTGGTTGTTGGCAATTTACATCCCGCCCATCAGCATAACAAGGCTCCCAGTTCTCCATGGCCTGTCCTGCCTTTCTGGATTTTACACTTTTTTCAGATGGCCCTTTTGACCGGGGGGAAGTGAGACTTCATTGTAGTGCAGATTTCCTTTGCAAGCTTGCTTGGTTGGCCAAAAAGGGCGTATGCGTTTTTTCCTGAATATATTCAGGAAAAAACGCATACGCCCTTTTTGGCCAAGTGCATCATTGTGGACGTTCTGCCTCTTTTCCTATGCTTGCAATGCAATTCCAGTCTACCTCCTGAAATCGGTTTCCTGCAATTCTGCCCCGCTTTCAAGTCCTCTTGGCAGCCTTACTTCAGTCTATTTTTGGACGATAGCTGTCATTTATAACTCTGCAGGTTTGTGAATTACAGTGCCCCTGAGCTCCTTTCTTCAACTCGCTTTCTTGTGACCTGGCCGCAACACCGCAGGATGTCTTCAGGCCCTAATCTGGTTCTGGCACGGCACGCTGAGCCTTTGGTTAATTCCTCTTCCTGGTGGGAAATGAGAGTTAAATTTGCCCATCCAGACACCTCCAGCTAGTCTCTCATTGGTTCTCGCTATTCCTGTTCATCTTCCGCAGAAATTGCAAACTGGGCCAAACAGGAGGTTAAAGGGACTGACTCTCCAAGTGGGGAGAGTGTTAGTAAAGCGTCTGGAATGTTGCACCCGAGTACCAGGGTACGAAAACTGAGACATATTTGAACACGTCTCCCGATGACATGGTTGATCATACTCTAGGTCCCACATGCATGTTTTAGCTGAAGGAAGAATACCTTAAACCTGGGTAGTTGAAACCCGTGGAATGGGTACCATGCAATATGACTTCAAAGGGTCTTCATTTGCTCACCGAACCTCTCCAATCCTATCACTGCTGCGTTTATGCCCCTGTACACATGCTTGATTCTGTTTCGGAGACATAGCAATCCATAGGTTTTAAGATACTTACTAGTCAGGTACATTCTTAGGCATTTAATATGCGGTGTTGAGTCCATTTCGTTGAGCAAGGAGTAGCTCTTGTCTATTCCATATTTGGCTTAAGGAACTTTATCTGTGCTCATTTCAATCTCTGGTTTTATGCAGCACCCCAACTCACCTTTACCCTTAAGCAAGCATAAGTTGGTTTTCTAAATTTGAGACCCTGTTCTGTTCTGTAATTCAGTTCCTGTGTAGCCAAGTTTACATTCCGTGTATTAGTGATATCTTATGATGTTTCTTTTTCTGTGTGACTTATTTCAGTTAGAATCATCGTACCTGAATCCACTCATTATGCTGCTAAGGGCCTGATGACATAGATTTCATTGCTGAGTGATACTGCATTGTACGTAAGTACCACAAGTTCTTTATCCATTTTTCACTTTCTGCGATGTTGAACTTCTACTGTAAACGAGGTTCTTGTAAACAGAGCCGTTCGAAACTTTGGGGTGGCTGTGTCTTTTTGATTTTAAATTCCCTAAGCTATAGGACCATAAGTGGAAGTGCCCTAGGCTCTGTTGCTTTGTTTTTTAGATGTTTCAGGAAACACCATACACTTCTCCCGAGTGTTTGTTGGCAATTTACATCCCGCCCTTCAGCATAACAAGGCTCCCAGTTCTCCATGGCCTGTCCTGCCTTTCTGGATTTTACACTTTTTTCAGATGGCCCTTTTGACCGGGGGGAAGTGAGACTTCATTGTAGTGCAGATTTCCTTTGCAAGCTTGCTTGGTTGGCCAAAAAGGGCGTATGCGTTTTTTCCTGAATATATTCAGGAAAAAACGCATACGCCCTTTTTGGCCAAGTGCATCATTGTGGACATTCTGCCTCTTTTCCTATGCTTTCAATGCAATTCCAGTCTACCTCCTGAAATCGGTTTCCTGCAATTCTGCCCCGCTTTCAAGTCCTCTTGGCAGCCTTACTTCAGTCTATTTTTGGACGATAGCTGTCATTTATAACTCTGCAGGTTTGTGAATTACAGTGCCCCTGAGCTCCTTTCTTCAACTTGCTTTCTTTTGAGCTGGCCGCAACACCGCAGGATGGCTTCAGGCCCTAATCTGGTTCCGGCACGGCACGCTGAGCCTTTGGTTATTTCCTCTTCCTGGTGGGAAATGAGAGTTAAATTTGCCCGTCCAGACACCTCCAGCTAGCCTCTCATTGGTTCTCACTATTCCTGTTCATCTTCCGCAGAAATTGCAAACTGGGACAAACAGGAGGTTAAAGGCGCTGACTTTCCAAGTGGGGAGAGTGTTAGTAAAGCGTCTGGAATGTTGCACCCGAGTACCAGGGTACGAAAACTGAGACATATTTGAACACGTCTCCCGTTCACATGGTTGATCATACTTGGGTTCCACATGCATGTTTTAGCTGAAGGAAGAATACCTAAAACCTGGGTAGTTGAAACCCGTGGAATGGGTACCATGCAATATGACTTCAAAGGGTCTTCATTTGCTCACCGAACCTCTCCAATCCTATCACTGCTGCGTTTATGCCCCTGTACACATGCTTGATTCTGTTTCGGAGACATAGCAATCCATAGGTTTTAAGATACTTACTAGTCAGGTACATTCTTAGGCGTTTAATATGCGGTGTTGAGTCCATTTCGTTGAGCAAGGAGTAGCTCTTGTCTATTCCATATTTGGCTTAAGGAACTTTATCTGTGCTCATTTCAATCTCTGGTTTTATACAGCACCCCAACTCACTTTTCCCCTTAAGCAAGCATAAGTTGGTTTTCTAAATTTGAGACCCTGTTCTGTTCTGTAATTCAGTTCCTGTGTAGCCAAGTTTACATTCCGTGTATTACTGATATCTTATGATGTTTCTTTTTCTGTGTGACTTATTTCAGTTAGAATCATCGTACCTGAATCTACTCATTATGCTGCTAAGGGCCTGATGACATAGATTTCATTGCTGAGTGATACTGCATTGTACGTAAGTACCACAAGTTCTTTATCCATTTTTCACTTTCTGCGATGTTGAACTTCTACTGTAAACGAGGTTCTTGTAAACAGAGCCGTTCGAAACTTTGGGGTGGCTGTGTCTTTTTGATTTTAAATTCCCTAAGCTATAGGACCATAAGTGGAAGTGCCCTAGGCTCTGTTGCTTTGTGTTTTAGATGTTTCAGGAAACACCATACACTTCTCCCGAGTGTTTGTTGGCAATTTACATCCCGCCCTTCAGCATAACAAGGCTCCCAGTTCTCCATGGCCTGTCCTGCCTTTCTGGATTTTACACTTTTTTCAGATGGCCCTTTTGACCGGGGGGAAGTGAGACTTCATTGTAGTGCAGATTTCCTTTGCAAGCTTGCTTGGTTGGCCAAAAAGGGCGTATGCGTTTTTTCCTGAATATATTCAGGAAAAAACGCATACGCCCTTTTTGGCCAAGTGCATCATTGTGGACGTTCTGCCTCTTTTCCTATGCTTTCAATGCAATTCCAGTCTACCTCCTGAAATCGGTTTCCTGCAATTCTGCCCCGCTTTCAAGTCCTCTTGGCAGCCTTACTTCAGTCTATTTTTGGACGATAGCTGTCATTTATAACTCTGCAGGTTTGTGAATTACAGTGCCCCTGAGCTCCTTTCTTCAACTCGCTTTCTTGTGACCTGGCCGCAACACCGCAGGATGTCTTCAGGCCCTAATCTGGTTCTGGCACGGCACGCTGCGCCTTAGGTTAATTCCTCTTCCTGGTGGGAAATGAGAGTTAAATTTGCCCATCCAGACACCTCCAGCTAGTCTCTCATTGGTTCTCGCTATTCCTGTTCATCTTCCACAGAAATTGCAAACTGGGCCAAACAGGAGGTTAAAGGGACTGACTCTCCAAGTGGGGAGAGTGTTAGTAAAGCGTCTGGAATGTTGCACCCGAGTACCAGGGGAGGAAAACTGAGACATATTTGAACACGTCTCCCGATCACATGGTTGATCATACTCTAGGTCCCACATGCATGTTTTAGCTGAAGGAAGAATACCTTAAACCTGTGTATTTGAAACCCGTGGAATGGGTACCATGCAATATGACTTCAAAGGGTCTTCATTTGCTCACCGAACCTCTGCAATCCTATCACTGCTGCGTTTATGCCCCTGTACACATGCTTGATTCTCTTTCGGAGACATAGCAATCCATAGGTTTTAAGATACTTACTAGTCAGGTACATTCTTAGGCGTTTAATATGCGGTGTTGCGTCCATTTCGTTGAGCAAGGAATAGCTCTTGTCTATTCCATATTTGGCTTAAGGAACTTTGTGCTCATTTCAATCTCTGGTTTTATGCAGCACCCCAACTCACCTTTCCCCTTAAGCAAGCATAAGTTGGTTTTCTAAATTTGAGACCCTGTTCTGTTCTGTAATTCAGTTCCTGTGTAGCCAAGTTTCCATTCCGTGTATTACTGATATCTTATGATGTTTCTTTTTCTGTGTGACTTATTTCAGTTAGAATCATCATACCTGAATCCACTCATTGTGCTGCTAAGGTCCTGATGACACAGATTTCATTGCTGAGTGATATTGCTTTGTAAGTAAATACCACAACTTTTTTATCCATTTTTCACTTTCTGCAATGTTGAACTTGTACTGTAAACGAGGTTCTTGTAAACAGAGCCGTTCGAAACTTTGGGGTGGCTGTGTCTTTTTGATTTTAAATTCCCTAAGCTATAGGACCATAAGTGGAAGTGCCCTAGGCTCTGTTGCTTTGTTTTTTAGATGTTTCAGGAAACACCATACACTTCTCCCGAGTGGTTGTTGGCAATTTACATCCCGCCCTTCAGCATAACAAGGCTCCCAGTTCTCCATGGCCTGTCCTGCCTTTCTGGATTTTACACTTTTTTCAGATGGCCCTTTTGACCGGGGGGAAGTGAGACTTCATTGTAGTGCAGATTTCCTTTGCAAGCTTGCTTGGTTGGCCAAAAAGGGCGTATGCGTTTTTTCCTGAATATATTCAGGAAAAAACGCATACGCCCTTTTTGGCCAAGTGCATCATTGTGGACGTTCTGCCTCTTTTCCTATGCTTTCAATGCAATTCCAGTCTACCTCCTGAAATCGGTTTCCTGCAATTCTGCCCCGCTTTCAAGTCCTCTTGGCAGCCTTACTTCAGTCTATTTTTGGACGATAGCTGTCATTTATAACTCTGCAGGTTTGTGAATTACAGTGCCCCTGAGCTCCTTTCTTCAACTCGCTTTCTTTTGAGCTGGCTGCAACACCGCAGGATGGCTTCAGGCCCTAATCTGGTTCCGGCACGGCACGCTGAGCCTGTGGTTATTTCCTCTTCCTGGTGGGAAATGAGAGTTAAATTTGCCCGTCCAGACACCTCCAGCTAGCCTCTCATTGGTTCTCGCTATTCCTGTTCATCTTCCGCAGAAATTGCAAACTGGGCCAAATAGGAGGTTAAAGGTGCTGACTTTTCAAGTGGGGAGAGTGTTAGTAAAGCGTCTGGAATGTTGCACCCGAGTACCAGGGGAGGAAAACTGAGACATATTTGAACACGTCTCCCGTTCACATGGTTGATCATACTTGGGTTCCACATGCATGTTTTAGCTGAAGGAAGAATACCTAAAACCTGGGTAGTTGAAACCCGTGGAATGGGTACCATGCAATATGACTTCAAAGGGTCTTCATTTGCTCACCGAACCTCTCCAATCCTATCACTGCTGCGTTTATGCCCCTGTACACATGCTTGCTTCTGTTTCGGAGACATAGCAATCCATAGGTTTTAAGATACTTACTAGTCAGGTACATTCTTAGGCGTTTAATATGCGGTGTTGAGTCCATTTCGTTGAGCAAGGAGTAGCTCTTGTCTATTCCATATTTGGCTTAAGGAACTTTATCTGTGCTCATTTCAATCTCTGGTTTTATGCAGCACCCCAACTCACCTTTCCCCTTAAGCAAGCATAAGTTGGTTTTCTAAATTTGAGACCCTGTTCTGTTCTGTAATTCAGTTCCTGTGTAGCCAAGTTTCCATTCCGTGTATTACTGATATCTTATGATGTTTCTTTTTCTGTGTGACTTATTTCAGTTAGAATCATCATACCTGAATCCACTCATTGTGCTGCTAAGGGCCTGATGACACAGATTTCATTGCTGAGTGATATTGCTTTGTAAGTAAATACCACAACTTCTTTATCCATTTTTCAATTTCTGCGATGTTGAACTTGTACTGTAAACGAGGTTCTTGTAAACAGAGCCGTTCCAAACTTTGGGGTGGCTGTGTCTTTTTGATTTTAAATTCCCTAAGCTATAGGACCATAAGTGGAAGTGCCCTAGGCTCTGTTGCTTTGTTTTTTAGATGTTTCAGGAAACACCATACACTTCTCCCGAGTGGTTGTTGGCAATTTACATCCCGCCCATCAGCATAACAAGGCTCCCAGTTCTCCATGGCCTGTCCTGCCTTTCTGGATTTTACACTTTTTTCAGATGGCCCTTTTGACCGGGGGGAAGTGAGACTTCATTGTAGTGCAGATTTCCTTTGCAAGCTTGCTTGGTTGGCCAAAAAGGGCGTATGCGTTTTTTCCTGAATATATTCAGGAAAAAACGCATACGCCCTTTTTGGCCAAGTGCATCATTGTGGACGTTCTGCCTCTTTTCCTATGCTTGCAATGCAATTCCAGTCTACCTCCTGAAATCGGTTTCCTGCAATTCTGCCCCGCTTTCAAGTCCTCTTGGCAGCCTTACTTCAGTCTATTTTTGGACGATAGCTGTCATTTATAACTCTGCAGGTTTGTGAATTACAGTGCCCCTGAGCTCCTTTCTTCAACTCGCTTTCTTGTGACCTGGCCGCAACACCGCAGGATGTCTTCAGGCCCTAATCTGGTTCTGGCACGGCACGCTGAGCCTTTGGTTAATTCCTCTTCCTGGTGGGAAATGAGAGTTAAATTTGCCCATCCAGACACCTCCAGCTAGTCTCTCATTGGTTCTCGCTATTCCTGTTCATCTTCCGCAGAAATTGCAAACTGGGCCAAACAGGAGGTTAAAGGGACTGACTCTCCAAGTGGGGAGAGTGTTAGTAAAGCGTCTGGAATGTTGCACCCGAGTACCAGGGTACGAAAACTGAGACATATTTGAACACGTCTCCCGATCACATGGTTGATCATACTCTAGGTCCCACATGCATGTTTTAGCTGAAGGAAGAATACCTTAAACCTGGGTAGTTGAAACCCGTGGAATGGGTACCATGCAATATGACTTCAAAGGGTCTTCATTTGCTCACCGAACCTCTCCAATCCTATCACTGCTGCGTTTATGCCCCTGTACACATGCTTGATTCTGTTTCGGAGACATAGCAATCCATAGGTTTTAAGATACTTACTAGTCAGGTACATTCTTAGGCATTTAATATGCGGTGTTGAGTCCATTTCGTTGAGCAAGGAGTAGCTCTTGTCTATTCCATATTTGGCTTAAGGAACTTTATCTGTGCTCATTTCAATCTCTGGTTTTATGCAGCACCCCAACTCACCTTTACCCTTAAGCAAGCATAAGTTGGTTTTCTAAATTTGAGACCCTGTTCTGTTCTGTAATTCAGTTCCTGTGTAGCCAAGTTTACATTCCGTGTATTAGTGATATCTTATGATGTTTCTTTTTCTGTGTGACTTATTTCAGTTAGAATCATCGTACCTGAATCCACTCATTATGCTGCTAAGGGCCTGATGACATAGATTTCATTGCTGAGTGATACTGCATTGTACGTAAGTACCACAAGTTCTTTATCCATTTTTCACTTTCTGCGATGTTGAACTTCTACTGTAAACGAGGTTCTTGTAAACAGAGCCGTTCGAAACTTTGGGGTGGCTGTGTCTTTTTGATTTTAAATTCCCTAAGCTATAGGACCATAAGTGGAAGTGCCCTAGGCTCTGTTGCTTTGTTTTTTAGATGTTTCAGGAAACACCATACACTTCTCCCGAGTGTTTGTTGGCAATTTACATCCCGCCCTTCAGCATAACAAGGCTCCCAGTTCTCCATGGCCTGTCCTGCCTTTCTGGATTTTACACTTTTTTCAGATGGCCCTTTTGACCGGGGGGAAGTGAGACTTCATTGTAGTGCAGATTTCCTTTGCAAGCTTGCTTGGTTGGCCAAAAAGGGCGTATGCGTTTTTTCCTGAATATATTCAGGAAAAAACGCATACGCCCTTTTTGGCCAAGTGCATCATTGTGGACATTCTGCCTCTTTTCCTATGCTTTCAATGCAATTCCAGTCTACCTCCTGAAATCGGTTTCCTGCAATTCTGCCCCGCTTTCAAGTCCTCTTGGCAGCCTTACTTCAGTCTATTTTTGGACGATAGCTGTCATTTATAACTCTGCAGGTTTGTGAATTACAGTGCCCCTGAGCTCCTTTCTTCAACTTGCTTTCTTTTGAGCTGGCCGCAACACCGCAGGATGGCTTCAGGCCCTAATCTGGTTCCGGCACGGCACGCTGAGCCTTTGGTTATTTCCTCTTCCTGGTGGGAAATGAGAGTTAAATTTGCCCGTCCAGACACCTCCAGCTAGCCTCTCATTGGTTCTCACTATTCCTGTTCATCTTCCGCAGAAATTGCAAACTGGGACAAACAGGAGGTTAAAGGCGCTGACTTTCCAAGTGGGGAGAGTGTTAGTAAAGCGTCTGGAATGTTGCACCCGAGTACCAGGGTACGAAAACTGAGACATATTTGAACACGTCTCCCGTTCACATGGTTGATCATACTTGGGTTCCACATGCATGTTTTAGCTGAAGGAAGAATACCTAAAACCTGGGTAGTTGAAACCCGTGGAATGGGTACCATGCAATATGACTTCAAAGGGTCTTCATTTGCTCACCGAACCTCTCCAATCCTATCACTGCTGCGTTTATGCCCCTGTACACATGCTTGATTCTGTTTCGGAGACATAGCAATCCATAGGTTTTAAGATACTTACTAGTCAGGTACATTCTTAGGCGTTTAATATGCGGTGTTGAGTCCATTTCGTTGAGCAAGGAGTAGCTCTTGTCTATTCCATATTTGGCTTAAGGAACTTTATCTGTGCTCATTTCAATCTCTGGTTTTATACAGCACCCCAACTCACTTTTCCCCTTAAGCAAGCATAAGTTGGTTTTCTAAATTTGAGACCCTGTTCTGTTCTGTAATTCAGTTCCTGTGTAGCCAAGTTTACATTCCGTGTATTACTGATATCTTATGATGTTTCTTTTTCTGTGTGACTTATTTCAGTTAGAATCATCGTACCTGAATCTACTCATTATGCTGCTAAGGGCCTGATGACATAGATTTCATTGCTGAGTGATACTGCATTGTACGTAAGTACCACAAGTTCTTTATCCATTTTTCACTTTCTGCGATGTTGAACTTCTACTGTAAACGAGGTTCTTGTAAACAGAGCCGTTCGAAACTTTGGGGTGGCTGTGTCTTTTTGATTTTAAATTCCCTAAGCTATAGGACCATAAGTGGAAGTGCCCTAGGCTCTGTTGCTTTGTGTTTTAGATGTTTCAGGAAACACCATACACTTCTCCCGAGTGTTTGTTGGCAATTTACATCCCGCCCTTCAGCATAACAAGGCTCCCAGTTCTCCATGGCCTGTCCTGCCTTTCTGGATTTTACACTTTTTTCAGATGGCCCTTTTGACCGGGGGGAAGTGAGACTTCATTGTAGTGCAGATTTCCTTTGCAAGCTTGCTTGGTTGGCCAAAAAGGGCGTATGCGTTTTTTCCTGAATATATTCAGGAAAAAACGCATACGCCCTTTTTGGCCAAGTGCATCATTGTGGACGTTCTGCCTCTTTTCCTATGCTTTCAATGCAATTCCAGTCTACCTCCTGAAATCGGTTTCCTGCAATTCTGCCCCGCTTTCAAGTCCTCTTGGCAGCCTTACTTCAGTCTATTTTTGGACGATAGCTGTCATTTATAACTCTGCAGGTTTGTGAATTACAGTGCCCCTGAGCTCCTTTCTTCAACTCGCTTTCTTGTGACCTGGCCGCAACACCGCAGGATGTCTTCAGGCCCTAATCTGGTTCTGGCACGGCACGCTGCGCCTTAGGTTAATTCCTCTTCCTGGTGGGAAATGAGAGTTAAATTTGCCCATCCAGACACCTCCAGCTAGTCTCTCATTGGTTCTCGCTATTCCTGTTCATCTTCCACAGAAATTGCAAACTGGGCCAAACAGGAGGTTAAAGGGACTGACTCTCCAAGTGGGGAGAGTGTTAGTAAAGCGTCTGGAATGTTGCACCCGAGTACCAGGGGAGGAAAACTGAGACATATTTGAACACGTCTCCCGATCACATGGTTGATCATACTCTAGGTCCCACATGCATGTTTTAGCTGAAGGAAGAATACCTTAAACCTGTGTATTTGAAACCCGTGGAATGGGTACCATGCAATATGACTTCAAAGGGTCTTCATTTGCTCACCGAACCTCTGCAATCCTATCACTGCTGCGTTTATGCCCCTGTACACATGCTTGATTCTCTTTCGGAGACATAGCAATCCATAGGTTTTAAGATACTTACTAGTCAGGTACATTCTTAGGCGTTTAATATGCGGTGTTGCGTCCATTTCGTTGAGCAAGGAATAGCTCTTGTCTATTCCATATTTGGCTTAAGGAACTTTGTGCTCATTTCAATCTCTGGTTTTATGCAGCACCCCAACTCACTTTTCCCCTTAAGCAAGCATAAGTTGGTTTTCTAAATTTGAGACCCTGTTCTGTTCTGTAATTCAGTTCCTGTGTAGCCAAGTTTACATTCCGTGTATTACTGATATCTTATGATGTTTCTTTTTCTGTGTGACTTATTTCAGTTAGAATCATCATACCTGAATCCACTCATTGTGCTGCTAAGGGCCTGATGACACAGATTTCATTGCTGAGTGATATTGCTTTGTAAGTAAATACCACAACTTCTTTATCCATTTTTCACTTTCTGCGATGTTGAACTTGTACTGTAAACGAGGTTCTTGTAAACAGAGGCGTCCCAAACTTTGGGGTGGCTGTGTCTTTTTGATTTTAATTTCCCTAAGCTATAGGACCATAAGTGGCAGTGCCCTAGGCTCTGTTCCTTTGTTTTTTAGATGTTTCAGGAAACACCATACACTTCTCCCAAGTGTCTGTTGGCAATTTACATCCCGCCCATCAGCATAACAAGGCTTCCAGTTCTCCATGGCCTGTCCTGCCTTTCTGGATTTTACACTGTTTTCAGATGGCCCTTTTGACCGGGGGGAAGTGAGACTTCATTGTAGTGCAGATTTCCTTTGCAAGCTTGCTTGGTTGGCCAAAAAGGGCGTATGCGTTTTTTCCTGAATATATTCAGGAAAAAACGCATACGCCCTTTTTGGCCAAGTGCATCATTGTGGACGTTCTGCCTCTTTTCCTATGCTTTCAATGCAATTCCAGTCTACCTCCTGAAATCGGTTTCCTGCAATTCTGCCCCGCTTTCAAGTCCTCTTGGCAGCCTTACTTCAGTCTATTTTTGGACGATAGCTGTCATTTATAACTCTGCAGGTTTGTGAATTACAGTGCCCCTGAGCTCCTTTCTTCAACTCGCTTTCTTTTGAGCTGGCCGCAACACCGCAGGATGACTTCAGGCCCTAATCTGGTTCCGGTACGGCACGCTGAGCCTTTGGTTAATTCCTCTTCCTGGTGGGAAATGAGAGTTAAATTTGCCCGTCCAGACACCTCCAGCTAGCCTCTCATTGGTTCTCGCTTTTCCTGTTCATCTTCCGCAGAAATTGCAAACTGGGCCAAACAGGAGGTTAAAGGCGCTGACTTTCCAAGTGGGGAGAGTGTTAGTAAAGCGTCTGGAATGTTGCACCCGAGTACCAGGGGAGGAAAACTGAGACATATTTGAACACGTCTCCCGTTCACATGGTTGATCATACTTGGGTTCCACATGCATGTTTTAGCTGAAGGAAGAATACCTAAAACCTGGGTAGTTGAAACCCGTGGAATGGGTACCATGCAATATGACTTCAAAGGGTCTTCATTTGCTCACCGAACCTCTCCAATCCTATCACTGCTTCGTTTATGCCCCTGTACACATGCTTGATTCTCTTTCGGAGACATAGCAATCCATAGGTTTTAAGATACTTACTAGTCAGGTACATTCTTAGGCGTTTAATATGCGGTGTTGAGTCCATTTCGTTGAGCAAGGAGTAGCTCTTGTCTATTCCATATTTGGCTTAAGGAACTTTATCTGTGCTCATTTCAATCTCTGGTTTTATGCAGCACCCCAACTCACCTTTCCCCTTAAGCAAGCATAAGTTGGTTTTCTAAATTTGAGACCCTGTTCTGTTCTGTAATTCAGTTCCTGTGTAGCCAAGTTTCCATTCCGTGTATTACTGATATCTTATGATGTTTCTTTTTCTGTGTGACTTATTTCAGTTAGAATCATCATACCTGAATCCACTCATTGTGCTGCTAAGGGCCTGATGACACAGATTTCATTGCTGAGTGATATTGCTTTGTAAGTAAATACCACAACTTCTTTATCCATTTTTCACTTTCTGCGATGTTGAACTTGTACTGTAAACGAGGTTCTTGTAAACAGAGCCGTTCCAAACTTTGGGGTGGCTGTGTCTTTTTGATTTTAAATTCCCTAAGCTATAGGACCATAAGTGGAAGTGCCCTAGGCTCTGTTGCTTTGTTTTTTAGATGTTTCAGGAAACACCATACACTTCTCCCGAGTGGTTGTTGGCAATTTACATCCCGCCCATCAGCATAACAAGGCTCCCAGTTCTCCATGGCCTGTCCTGCCTTTCTGGATTTTACACTTTTTTCAGATGGACCTTTTGACCAGGGGGAGGTGAGACTTCATTGTAGTGCAGATTTCCTTTGCAAGCTTGCTTGGTTGGCCAAAAAGGGCGTATGCGTTTTTTCCTGAATATATTCAGGAAAAAACGCATACGCCCTTTTTGGCCAAGTGCATCATTGTGGACGTTCTGCCTCTTTTCCTATGCTTTCAATGCAATTCCAGTCTACCTCCTGAAATCGGTTTCCTGCAATTCTGCCCCGCTTTCAAGTCCTCTTGGCAGCCTTACTTCAGTCTATTTTTGGACGATAGCTGTCATTTATAACTCTGCAGGTTTGTGAATTACAGTGCCCCTGAGCTCCTTTCTTCAACTCGCTTTCTTTTGAGCTGGCCGCAACACCGCAGGATGGCTTCAGGCCCTAATCTGGTTCCGGTACGGCACGCTGAGCCTTTGGTTAATTCCTCTTCCTGGTGGGAAATGAGAGTTAAATTTGCCCGTCCAGACACCTCCAGCTAGCCTCTCATTGGTTCTCGCTTTTCCTGTTCATCTTCCGCAGAAATTGCAAACTGGGCCAAACAGGAGGTTAAAGGCGCTGACTTTCCAAGTGGGGAGAGTGTTAGTAAAGCGTCTGGAATGTTGCACCCGAGTACCAGGGGAGGAAAACTGAGACATATTTGAACACGTCTCCCGTTCACATGGTTGATCATACTTGGGTTCCACATGCATGTTTTAGCTGAAGGAAGAATACCTAAAACCTGGGTAGTTGAAACCCGTGGAATGGGTACCATGCAATATGACTTCAAAGGGTCTTCATTTGCTCACCGAACCTCTCCAATCCTATCACTGCTTCGTTTATGCCCCTGTACACATGCTTGATTCTCTTTCGGAGACATAGCAATCCATAGGTTTTAAGATACTTACTAGTCAGGTACATTCTTAGGCGTTTAATATGCAGTGTTGAGTCCATTTCGTTGAGCAAGGAGTAGCTCTTGTCTATTCCATATTTGGCTTAAGGAACTTTATCTGTGCTCATTTCAATCTCTGGTTTTATGCAGCACCCCAACTCACCTTTCCCCTTAAGCAAGCATAAGTTGGTTTTCTAAATTTGAGACCCTGTTCTGTTCTGTAATTCAGTTCCTGTGTAGCCAAGTTTCCATTCCGTGTATTACTGATATCTTATGATGTTTCTTTTTCTGTGTGACTTATTTCAGTTAGAATCATCATACCTGAATCCACTCATTGTGCTGCTAAGGGCCTGATGACACAGATTTCATTGCTGAGTGATATTGCTTTGTAAGTAAATACCACAACTTCTTTATCCATTTTTCAATTTCTGCGATGTTTAACTTGTACTGTAAACGAGGTTCTTGTAAACAGAGCCGTTCCAAACTTTGGGGTGGCTGTGTCTTTCTGATTTTAAATTCCCTAAGCTATAGGACCATAAGTGGAAGTGCCCTAGGCTCTGTTGCTTTGTTTTTTAGATGTTTCAGGAAACACCATACACTTCTCCCCAGTGGTTGTTGGCAATTTACATCCCGCCCATCAGCATAACAAGGCTCCCAGTTCTCCATGGCCTGTCCTGCCTTTCTGGATTTTACACTTTTTTCAGATGGCCCTTTTGACCAGGGGGAGGTGAGACTTCATTGTAGTGCAGATTTCCTTTGCAAGCTTGCTTGGTTGGCCAAAAGGGGCGTATGCGTTTTTTCCTGAATATATTCAGGAAAAAACGCATACGCCCTTTTTGGCCAAGTGCATCATTGTGGACGTTCTGCCTCTTTTCCTATGCTTGCAATGCAATTCCAGTCTACCTCCTGAAATCGGTTTCCTGCAATTCTGCCCCGCTTTCAAGTCCTCTTGGCAGCCTTACTTCAGTCTATTTTTGGACGATAGCTGTCATTTATAACTCTGCAGGTTTGTGAATTACAGTGCCCCTGAGCTCCTTTCTTCAACTCGCTTTCTTGTGACCTGGCCGCAACAACGCAGGATGGCTTCAGGCCCTAATCTGGTTCCGGCACGGCATGCTGAGCCTTTGGTTATTTCCTCTTCCTGGTGGGAAATGAGAGTTAAATTTGCCCGTCCAGACACCTCCAGCTAGTCTCTCATTGGTTCTCGCTATTCCTGTTCATCTTCCACAGAAATTGCAAACTGGGCCAAACAGGAGGTTAAAGGGACTGACTCTCCAAGTGGGGAGAGTGTTAGTAAAGCGTCTGGAATGTTGCACCCGAGTACCAGGGTACGAAAACTGAGACATATTTGAACACGTCTCCCGATCACATGGTTGATCATACTCTAGGTTCCACATGCATGTTTTAGCTGAAGGAAGAATACCTTAAACCTGGGTAGTTGAAACCCGTGGAATGGGTACCATGCAATATGACTTCAAAGGGTCTTCATTTGCTCACCGAACCTCTCCAATCCTATCACTGCTGCGTTTATGCCCCTGTACACATGCTTGATTCTCTTTCGGAGACATAGCAATCCATAGGTTTTAAGATACTTACTAGTCAGGTACATTCTTAGGCATTTAATATGCGGTGTTGAGTCCATTTCGTTGAGCAAGGAGTAGCTCTTGTCTATTCCATATTTGGCTTAAGGAACTTTATCTGTGCTCATTTCAATCTCTGGTTTTATGCAGCACCCCAACTCACCTTTCCCCTTAAGCAAGCATAAGTTGGTTTTCTAAATTTGAGACCCTGTTCTGTTCTGTAATTCAGTTCCTGTGTAGCCAAGTTTCCATTCCGTGTATTAGTGATATCTTATGATGTTTCTTTTTCTGTGTGACTTATTTCAGTTAGAATCATCGTACCTGAATCCACTCATTATGCTGCTACGGGCCTGATGACATAGATTTCATTGCTGAGTGATACTGAATTGTACGTAAGGACCACAAGTTCTTTATCCATTTTTCACTTTCTGCGATGTTGAACTACTGTAAACGAGGTTCTTGTAAACAGAGCCGTTCGAAACTTTGGGGTGGCTGTGTCTTTTTGATTTTAAATTCCCTAAGCTATAGGACCATAAGTGGAAGTGCCCTAGGCTCTGTTGCTTTGTTTTTTAGATGTTTCAGGAAACGCCATACACTTCTCCCGAGTGTTTGTTGGCAATTTACATCCCGCCCATCAGCATAACAAGGCTCCCAGTTCTCCATGGCCTGTCCTGCCTTTCTGGATTTTACACTTTTTTCAGATGGCCCTTTTGACCGGGGGGAAGTGAGACTTCATTGTAGTGCAGATTTCCTTTGCAAGCTTGCTTGGTTGGCCAAAAAGGGCGTATGCGTTTTTTCCTGAATATATTCAGGAAAAAACGCATACGCCCTTTTTGGCCAAGTGCATCATTGTGGACGTTCTGCCTCTTTTCCTATGCTTTCAATGCAATTCCAGTCTACCTCCTGAAATCGGTTTCCTGCAATTCTGCCCCGCTTTCAAGTCCTCTTGGCAGCCTTACTTCAGTCTATTTTTGGACGATAGCTGTCATTTATAACTCTGCAGGTTTGTGAATTACAGTGCCCCTGAGCTCCTTTCTTCAACTCGCTTTCTTTTGAGCTGGCTGCAACACCGCAGGATGGCTTCAGGCCCTAATCTGGTTCCGGCACGGCACGCTGAGCCTTTGGTTATTTCCTCTTCCTAGTGGGAAATGAGAGTTAAATTTGCCCGTCCAGACACCTCCAGCTAGTCTCTCATTGGTTCTCGCTATTCCTGTTCATCTTCCGCAGAAATTGCAAACTGGGACAAACAGGAGGTTAAAGGCGCTGACTTTCCAAGTGGGGAGAGTGTTAGTAAAGCGTCTGGAATGTTGCACCCGAGTACCAGGGGAGGAAAACTGAGACATGTTTGAACACGTCTCCCGTTCACATGGTTGATCATACTTGGGTTCCACATGCATGTTTTAGCTGAAGGAAGAATACCTAAAACCTGGGTAGTTGAAACCCGTGGAATGGGTACCATGCAATATGACTTCAAAGGGTCTTCATTTGCTCACCGAACCTCTCCAATCCTATCACTGCTGCGTTTATGCCCCTGTACACATGCTTGATTCTGTTTCGGAGACATAGCAATCCATAGGTTTTAAGATACTTACTAGTCAGGTACATTCTTAGGCGTTTAATATGCGGTGTTGAGTCCATTTCGTTGAGCAAGGAGTAGCTCTTGTCTATTCCATATTTGGCTTAAGGAACTTTATCTGTGCTCATTTCAATCTCTGGTTTTATGCAGCACCCCAACTCACCTTTCCCCTTAAGCAAGCATAAGTTGGTTTTCTAAATTTGAGACCCTGTTCTGTTCTGTAATTCAGTTCCTGTGTAGCCAAGTTTACATTCCGTGTATTAGTGATATCTTATGATGTTTCTTTTTCTGTGTGACTTATTTCAGTTAGAATCATCGTACCTGAATCCACTCATTATGCTGCTAAGGGCCTGATGACATAGATTTCATTGCTGAGTGATACTGCATTGTACGTAAGTACCACAAGTTCTTTATCCATTTTTCACTTTCTGCGATGTTGAACTTGTACTGTAAACGAGGTTCTTGTAAACAGAGCCGTTCGAAACTTTGGGGTGGCTGTGTCTTTTTGATTTTAAATTCCCTAAGCTATAGGACCATAAGTGGAAGTGCCCTAGGCTCTGTTGCTTTGTTTTTTAGATGTTTCAGGAAACACCATACACTTCTCCCGAGTGTTTGTTGGCAATTTACATCCCGCCCTTCAGCATAACAAGGCTCCCAGTTCTCCATGGCCTGTCCTGCCTTTCTGGATTTTACACTTTTTTCAGATGGCCCTTTTGACCGGGGGGAAGTGAGACTTCATTGTAGTGCAGATTTCCTTTGCAAGCTTGCTTGGTTGGCCAAAAAGGGCGTATGCGTTTTTTCCTGAATATATTCAGGAAAAAACGCATACGCCCTTTTTGGCCAAGTGCATCATTGTGGACGTTCTGCCTCTTTTCCTATGCTTTCAATGCAATTCCAGTCTACCTCCTGAAATCGGTTTCCTGCAATTCTGCCCCGCTTTCAAGTCCTCTTGGCAGCCTTACTTCAGTCTATTTTTGGACGATAGCTGTCATTTATAACTCTGCAGGTTTGTGAATTACAGTGCCCCTGAGCTCCTTTCTTCAACTCGCTTTCTTGTGACCTGGCCGCAACACCGCAGGATGTCTTCAGGCCCTAATCTGGTTCTGGCACGGCACGCTGCGCCTTAGGTTAATTCCTCTTCCTGGTGGGAAATGAGAGTTAAATTTGCCCATCCAGACACCTCCAGGTAGTCTCTCATTGGTTCTCGCTATTCCTGTTCATCTTCCACAGAAATTGCAAACTGGGCCAAACAGGAGGTTAAAGGGACTGACTCTCCAAGTGGGGAGAGTGTTAGTAAAGCGTCTGGAATGTTGCACCCGAGTACCAGGGTACGAAAACTGAGACATATTTGAACACGTCTCCCGATCACATGGTTGATCATACTCTAGGTTCCACATGCATGTTTTAGCTGAAGGAAGAATACCTTAAACCTGGGTAGTTGAAACCCGTGGAATGGGTACCATGCAATATGACTTCAAAGGGTCTTCATTTGCTCACCGAACCTCTCCAATCCTATCACTGCTGCGTTTATGCCCCTGTACACATGCTTGATTCTCTTTCGGAGACATAGCAATCCATAGGTTTTAAGATACTTACTAGTCAGGTACATTCTTAGGCATTTAATATGCGGTGTTGAGTCCATTTCGTTGAGCAAGGAGTAGCTCTTGTCTATTCCATATTTGGCTTAAGGAACTTTATCTGTGCTCATTTCAATCTCTGGTTTTATGCAGCACCCCAACTCACCTTTACCCTTAAGCAAGCATAAGTTGGTTTTCTAAATTTGAGACCCTGTTCTGTTCTGTAATTCAGTTCCTGTGTAGCCAAGTTTCCATTCCGTGTATTAGTGATATCTTATGATGTTTCTTTTTCTGTGTGACTTATTTCAGTTAGAATCATCGTACCTGAATCCACTCATTATGCTGCTACGGGCCTGATGACATAGATTTCATTGCTGAGTGATACTGAATTGTACGTAAGGACCACAAGTTCTTTATCCATTTTTCACTTTCTGCGATGTTGAACTACTGTAAACGAGGTTCTTGTAAACAGAGCCGTTCGAAACTTTGGGGTGGCTGTGTCTTTTTGATTTTAAATTCCCTAAGCTATAGGACCATAAGTGGAAGTGCCCTAGGCTCTGTTGCTTTGTTTTTTAGATGTTTCAGGAAACGCCATACACTTCTCCCGAGTGTTTGTTGGCAATTTACATCCCGCCCATCAGCATAACAAGGCTCCCAGTTCTCCATGGCCTGTCCTGCCTTTCTGGATTTTACACTTTTTTCAGATGGCCCTTTTGACCGGGGGGAAGTGAGACTTCATTGTAGTGCAGATTTCCTTTGCAAGCTTGCTTGGTTGGCCAAAAAGGGCGTATGCGTTTTTTCCTGAATATATTCAGGAAAAAACGCATACGCCCTTTTTGGCCAAGTGCATCATTGTGGACGTTCTGCCTCTTTTCCTATGCTTTCAATGCAATTCCAGTCTACCTCCTGAAATCGGTTTCCTGCAATTCTGCCCCGCTTTCAAGTCCTCTTGGCAGCCTTACTTCAGTCTATTTTTGGACGATAGCTGTCATTTATAACTCTGCAGGTTTGTGAATTACAGTGCCCCTGAGCTCCTTTCTTCAACTCGCTTTCTTTTGAGCTGGCTGCAACACCGCAGGATGGCTTCAGGCCCTAATCTGGTTCCGGCACGGCACGCTGAGCCTTTGGTTATTTCCTCTTCCTGGTGGGAAATGAGAGTTAAATTTGCCCGTCCAGACACCTCCAGCTAGTCTCTCATTGCTTCTCGCTATTCCTGTTCATCTTCCGCAGAAATTGCAAACTGGGACAAACAGGAGGTTAAAGGCGCTGACTTTCCAAGTGGGGAGAGTGTTAGTAAAGCGTCTGGAATGTTGCACCCGAGTACCAGGGGAGGAAAACTGAGACATGTTTGAACACGTCTCCCGTTCACATGGTTGATCATACTTGGGTTCCACATGCATGTTTTAGCTGAAGGAAGAATACCTAAAACCTGGGTAGTTGAAACCCGTGGAATGGGTACCATGCAATATGACTTCAAAGGGTCTTCATTTGCTCACCGAACCTCTCCAATCCTATCACTGCTGCGTTTATGCCCCTGTACACATGCTTGATTCTCTTTCGGAGACATAGCAATCCATAGGTTTTAAGATACTTACAAGTCAGGTACATTCTTAGGCATATAATATGCGGTGTTGTGTCCATTTCGTTGAGCAAGGAGTAGCTCTTGTCTATTCCATATTTGGCTTAAGGAACTTTATCTGTGCTCATTTCAATCTCTGGTTTTATGCAGCACCCCAACTCACCTTTACCCTTAAGCAAGCATAAGTTGGTTTTCTAAATTTGAGACCCTGTTCTGTTCTGTAATTCAGTTCCTGTGTAGCCAAGTTTACATTCCGTGTATTAGTGATATCTTATGATGTTTCTTTTTCTGTGTGACTTATTTCAGTTAGAATCATCGTACCTGAATCCACTCATTATGCTGCTACGGGCCTGATGACATAGATTTCATTGCTGAGTGATACTGCATTGTACGTAAGTACCACAAGTTCTTTATCCATTTTTCACTTTCTGCGATGTTGAACTTGTACTGTAAACGAGGTTCTTGTAAACAGAGCCGTTCCAAACTTTGGGGTGGCTGTGTCTTTTTGATTTTAATTTCCCTAAGCTATAGGACCATAAGTGGAAGTGCCCTAGGCTCTGTTGCTTTGTTTTTTAGATGTTTCAGGAAACACCATACACTTCTCCCGAGTGGTTGTTGGCAATTTACATCCCGCCCATCAGCATAACAAGGCTCCCAGTTCTCCATGGCCTGTCCTGCCTTTCTGGATTTTACACTTTTTTTCAGATGGCCCTTTTGACCGGGGGGAAGTGAGACTTCATTGTAGTGCAGATTTCCTTTGCAAGCTTGCTTGGTTGGCCAAAAAGGGCGTATGCGTTTTTTCCTGAATATATTCAGGAAAAAAGGCATACGCCCTTTTTGGCCAAGTGCATCATTGTGGACGTTCTGCCTCTTTTCCTATGCTTTCAATGCAATTCCAGTCTACCTCCTGAAATCGGTTTCCTGCAATTCTGCCCCACTTTCAAGTCCTCTTGGCAGCCTTACTTCAGTCTATTTTTGGACGATAGCTGTCATTTATAACTCTGCAGGTTTGTGAATTACAGTGCCCCTGAGCTCCTTTCTTCAACTCGCTTTCTTGTGACCTGGCCGCAACACCGCAGGATGTCTTCAGGCCCTAATCTGGATCCGGAACGGCATGCTGAGCCTTTGGTTATTTCCTCTTCCTGGTGGGAAATGAGAGTTAAATTTGCCCGTCCAGACACCTCCAGCTAGTCTCTCATTGGTTCTCGCTATTCCTGTTCATCTTCCGCAGAAATTGCAAACTGGGCCAAACAGGAGGTTAAAGGCACTGACTTTCCAAGTGGGGAGAGTGTTAGTAAAGCGTCTGGAATGTTGCACCCGAGTACCAGGGGAGGAAAACTGAGACATATTTGAACACGTCTCCCGTTCACATGGTTGATCATACTTGGGTTCCACATGCATGTTTTAGCTGAAGGAAGAATACCTTAAACCTGTGTATTTGAAACCCGTGGAATGGGTACCATGCAATATGACTTCAAAGGGTCTTCATTTGCTCACCGAACCTCTCCAATCCTATCACTGCTGCGTTTATGCCCCTGTACACATGCTTGATTCTCTTTCGGAGACATAGCAATCCATAGGTTTTAAGATACTTACTAGTCAGGTACATTCTTAGGCGTTTAATATGCGGTGTTGAGTCCATTTCGTTGAGCAAGGAGTAGCTCTTGTCTATTCCATATTTGGCTTAAGGAACTTTATCTGTGCTCATTTCAATCTCTGGTTTTATGCAGCACCCCAACTCACCTTTCCCCTTAAGCAAGCATAAGTTGGTTTTCTAAATTTGAGACCCTGTTCTGTTCTGTAATTCAGTTCCTGTGTAGCCAAGTTTCCATTCCGTGTATTAGTGATATCTTATGATGTTTCTTTTTCTGTGTGACTTATTTCAGTTAGAATCATCGTACCTGAATCCACTCATTATGCTGCTACGGGCCTGATGACATAGATTTCATTGCTGAGTGATACTGCATTGTACGTAAGTACCACAAGTTCTTTATCCATTTTTCACTTTCTGCGATGTTGAACTTGTACTGTAAACGAGGTTCTTGTAAACAGAGCCGTTCCAAACTTTGGGGTGGCTGTGTCTTTTTGATTTTAATTTCCCTAAGCTATAGGACCATAAGTGGAAGTGCCCTAGGCTCTGTTGCTTTGTTTTTTAGATGTTTCAGGAAACACCATACACTTCTCCCGAGTGGTTGTTGGCAATTTACATCCCGCCCATCAGCATAACAAGGCTCCCAGTTCTCCATGGCCTGTCCTGCCTTTCTGGATTTTACACTTTTTTCAGATGGCCCTTTTGACCGGGGGGAAGTGAGACTTCATTGTAGTGCAGATTTCCTTTGCAAGCTTGCTTGGTTGGCCAAAAAGGGCGTATGCGTTTTTTCCTGAATATATTCAGGAAAAAACGCATACGCCCTTTTTGGCCAAGTGCATCATTGTGGACGTTCTGCCTCTTTTCCTATGCTTTCAATGCAATTCCAGTCTACCTCCTGAAATCGGTTTCCTGCAATTCTGCCCCGCTTTCAAGTCCTCTTGGCAGCCTTACTTCAGTCTATTTTTGGACGATAGCTGTCATTTATAACTCTGCAGGTTTGTGAATTACAGTGCCCCTGAGCTCCTTTCTTCAACTCGCTTTCTTGTGACCTGGCCGCAACACCGCAGGATGTCTTCAGGCCCTAATCTGGTTCCGGAACGGCATGCTGAGCCTTTGGTTATTTCCTCTTCCTGGTGGGAAATGAGAGTTAAATTTGCCCGTCCAGACACCTCCAGCTAGTCTCTCATTGGTTCTCGCTATTCCTGTTCATCTTCCGCAGAAATTGCAAACTGGGCCAAACAGGAGGTTAAAGGCACTGACTTTCTAAGTGGGGAGAGTGTTAGTAAAGCGTCTGGAATGTTGCACCCGAGTACCAGGGAAGGAAAACTGAGACATATTTGAACACGTCTCCCGTTCACATGGTTGATCATACTTGGGTTCCACATGCATGTTTTAGCTGAAGGAAGAATACCTTAAACCTGTGTATTTGAAACCCGTGGAATGGGTACCATGAAATATGACTTCAAAGGGTCTTCATTTGCTCACCGAACCTCTCCAATCCTATCACTGCTGCGTTTATGCCCCTGTACACATGCTTGATTCTGTTTCGGAGACATAGCAATCCATAGGTTTTAAGACACTTACTAGTCAGGTACATTCTTAGGCGTTTAATATGCGGTGTTGAGTCCATTTCGTTGAGCAAGGAGTAGCTCTTGTCTATTCCATATTTGGCTTAAGGAACTTTATCTGTGCTCATTTCAATCTCTGGTTTTATGCAGCACCCCAACTCACCTTTCCCCTTAAGCAAGCATAAGTTGGTTTTCTAAATTTGAGACCCTGTTCTGTTCTGTAATTCAGTTCCTGTGTAGCCAAGTTTCCATTCCGTGTATTACTGATATCTTATGATGTTTCTTTTTCTGTGTGACTTATTTCAGTTAGAATCATCATACCTGAATCCACTCATTGTGCTGCTAAGGTCCTGATGACACAGATTTCATTGCTGAGTGATATTGCTTTGTAAGTAAATACCACAACTTTTTTATCCATTTTTCACTTTCTGCGATGTTGAACTTGTACTGTAAACGAGGTTCTTGTAAACAGAGCCGTTGTAAACTTTGGGGTGGCTGTGTCTTTTTGATTTTAAATTCCCTAAGCTATAGGACCATAAGTGGAAGTGCCCTAGGCTCTGTTGCTTTGTTTTTTAGATGTTTCAGGAAACACCATACACTTCTCCCGAGTGGTTGTTGGCAATTTACATCCCGCCCTTCAGCATAACAAGGCTCCCAGTTCTCCATGGCCTGTCCTGCCTTTCTGGATTTTACACTTTTTTCAGATGGCCCTTTTGACCGGGGGGAAGTGAGACTTCATTGTAGTGCAGATTTCCTTTGCAAGCTTGCTTGGTTGGCCAAAAAGGGCGTATGCGTTTTTTCCTGAATATATTCAGGAAAAAACGCATACGCCCTTTTTGGCCAAGTGCATCATTGTGGACGTTCTGCCTCTTTTCCTATGCTTTCAATGCAATTCCAGTCTACCTCCTGAAATCGGTTTCCTGCAATTCTGCCCCGCTTTCAAGTCCTCTTGGCAGCCTTACTTCAGTCTATTTTTGGACGATAGCTGTCATTTATAACTCTGCAGGTTTGTGAATTACAGTGCCCCTGAGCTCCTTTCTTCAACTCGCTTTCTTGTGACCTGGCCGCAACACCGCAGGATGTCTTCAGGCCCTAATCTGGTTCTGGCACGGCACGCTGCGCCTTAGGTTAATTCCTCTTCCTGGTGGGAAATGAGAGTTAAATTTGCCCATCCAGACACCTCCAGCTAGTCTCTCATTGGTTCTCGCTATTCCTGTTCATCTTCCGCAGAAATTGCAAACTGGGCCAAACAGGAGGTTAAAGGGACTGACTCTCCAAGTGGGGAGAGTGTTAGTAAAGCGTCTGGAATGTTGCACCCGAGTACCAGGGTACGAAAACTGAGACATATTTGAACACGTCTCCCGATCACATGGTTGATCATACTCTAGGTTCCACATGCATGTTTTAGCTGAAGGAAGAATACCTTAAACCTGGGTAGTTGAAACCCGTGGAATGGGTACCATGCAATATGACTTCAAAGGGTCTTCATTTGCTCACCGAACCTCTCCAATCCTATCACTGCTGCGTTTATGCCCCTGTACACATGCTTGATTCTCTTTCGGAGACATAGCAATCCATAGGTTTTAAGATACTTACTAGTCAGGTACATTCTTAGGCATTTAATATGCGGTGTTGAGTCCATTTCGTTGAGCAAGGAGTAGCTCTTGTCTATTCCATATTTGGCTTAAGGAACTTTATCTGTGCTCATTTCAATCTCTGGTTTTATGCAGCACCCCAACTCACCTTTACCCTTAAGCAAGCATAAGTTGGTTTTCTAAATTTGAGACCCTGTTCTGTTCTGTAATTCAGTTCCTGTGTAGCCAAGTTTCCATTCCGTGTATTAGTGATATCTTTTGATGTTTCTTTTTCTGTGTGACTTATTTCAGTTAGAATCATCGTACCTGAATCCACTCATTATGCTGCTACGGGCCTGATGACATAGATTTCATTGCTGAGTGATACTGAATTGTACGTAAGGACCACAAGTTCTTTATCCATTTTTCACTTTCTGCGATGTTGAACTACTGTAAACGAGGTTCTTGTAAACAGAGCCGTTCGAAACTTTGGGGTGGCTGTGTCTTTTTGATTTTAAATTCCCTAAGCTATAGGACCATAAGTGGAAGTGCCCTAGGCTCTGTTGCTTTGTTTTTTAGATGTTTCAGGAAACACCATACACTTCTCCCGAGTGTTTGTTGGCAATTTACATCCCGCCCATCAGCATAACAAGGCTCCCAGTTCTCCATGGCCTGTCCTGCCTTTCTGGATTTTACACTTTTTTCAGATGGCCCTTTTGACCGGGGGGAAGTGAGACTTCATTGTAGTGCAGATTTCCTTTGCAAGCTTGCTTGGTTGGCCAAAAAGGGCGTATGCGTTTTTTCCTGAATATATTCAGGAAAAAACGCATACGCCCTTTTTGGCCAAGTGCATCATTGTGGACGTTCTGCCTCTTTTCCTATGCTTTCAATGCAATTCCAGTCTACCTCCTGAAATCGGTTTCCTGCAATTCTGCCCCGCTTTCAAGTCCTCTTGGCAGCCTTACTTCAGTCTATTTTTGGACGATAGCTGTCATTTATAACTCTGCAGGTTTGTGAATTACAGTGCCCCTGAGCTCCTTTCTTCAACTCGCTTTCTTGTGACCTGGCCGCAACACCGCAGGATGTCTTCAGGCCCTAATCTGGTTCTGGCACGGCACGCTGAGCCTTTGGTTAATTCCTCTTCCTGGTGGGAAATGAGAGTTAAATTTGCCCATCCAGACACCTCCAGCTAGTCTCTCATTGGTTCTCGCTATTCCTGTTCATCTTCCACAGAAATTGCAAACTGGGCCAAACAGGAGGTTAAAGGGACTGACTCTCCAAGTGGGGAGAGTGTTAGTAAAGCGTCTGGAATGTTGCACCCGAGTACCAGGGTACGAAAACTGAGACATATTTGAACACGTCTCCCGATCACATGGTTGATCATACTCTAGGTCCCACATGCATGTTTTAGCTGAAGGAAGAATACCTTAAACCTGGGTAGTTGAAACCCGTGGAATGGGTACCATGCAATATGACTTCAAAGGGTCTTCATTTGCTCACCGAACCTCTCCAATCCTATCACTGCTGCGTTTATGCCCCTGTACACATGCTTGATTCTCTTTCGGAGACATAGCAATCCATAGGTTTTAAGATACTTACTAGTCAGGTACATTCTTAGGCATATAATATGCGGTGTTTTGTCCATTTCGTTGAGCAAGGAGTAGCTCTTGTCTATTCCATATTTGGCTTAAGGAACTTTATCTGTGCTCATTTCAATCTCTGGTTTTATGCAGCACCCCAACTCACCTTTCCCCTTAAGCAAGCATAAGTTGGTTTTCTAAATTTGAGACCCTGTTCTGTTCTGTAATTCAGTTCCTGTGTAGCCAAGTTTCCATTCCGTGTATTACTGATATCTTATGATGTTTCTTTTTCTGTGTGACTTATTTCAGTTAGAATCATCATACCTGAATCCACTCATTGTGCTGCTAAGGTCCTGATGACACAGATTTCATTGCTGAGTGATATTGCTTTGTAAGTAAATACCACAACTTTTTTATCCATTTTTCACTTTCTGCGATGTTGAACTTGTACTGTAAACGAGGTTCTTGTAAACAGAGCCGTTCGAAACTTTGGGGTGGCTGTGTCTTTTTGATTTTAAATTCCCTAAGCTATAGGACCATAAGTGGAAGTGCCCTAGGCTCTGTTGCTTTGTTTTTTAGATGTTTCAGGAAACACCATACACTTCTCCCGAGTGGTTGTTGGCAATTTACATCCCGCCCTTCAGCATAACAAGGCTCCCAGTTCTCCATGGCCTGTCCTGCCTTTCTGGATTTTACACTTTTTTCAGATGGCCCTTTTGACCGGGGGGAAGTGAGACTTCATTGTAGTGCAGATTTCCTTTGCAAGCTTGCTTGGTTGGCCAAAAAGGGCGTATGCGTTTTTTCCTGAATATATTCAGGAAAAAACGCATACGCCCTTTTTGGCCAAGTGCATCATTGTGGACGTTCTGCCTCTTTTCCTATGCTTTCAATGCAATTCCAGTCTACCTCCTGAAATCGGTTTCCTGCAATTCTGCCCCGCTTTCAAGTCCTCTTGGCAGCCTTACTTCAGTCTATTTTTGGACGATAGCTGTCATTTATAACTCTGCAGGTTTGTGAATTACAGTGCCCCTGAGCTCCTTTCTTCAACTCGCTTTCTTGTGACCTGGCCGCAACACCGCAGGATGTCTTCAGGCCCTAATCTGGTTCTGGCACGGCACGCTGCGCCTTAGGTTAATTCCTCTTCCTGGTGGGAAATGAGAGTTAAATTTGCCCATCCAGACACCTCCAGCTAGTCTCTCATTGGTTCTCGCTATTCCTGTTCATCTTCCACAGAAATTGCAAACTGGGCCAAACAGGAGGTTAAAGGGACTGACTCTCCAAGTGGGGAGAGTGTTAGTAAAGCGTCTGGAATGTTGCACCCGAGTACCAGGGTACGAAAACTGAGACATATTTGAACACGTCTCCCGATCACATGGTTGATCATACTCTAGGTCCCACATGCATGTTTTAGCTGAAGGAAGAATACCTTAAACCTGGGTAGTTGAAACCCGTGGAATGGGTACCATGCAATATGACTTCAAAGGGTCTTCATTTGCTCACCGAACCTCTCCAATCCTATCACTGCTGCGTTTATGCCCCTGTACACATGCTTGATTCTCTTTCGGAGACATAGCAATCCATAGGTTTTAAGATACTTACTAGTCAGGTACATTCTTAGGCATTTAATATGCGGTGTTGAGTCCATTTCGTTGAGCAAGGAGTAGCTCTTGTCTATTCCATATTTGGCTTAAGGAACTTTATCTGTGCTCATTTCAATCTCTGGTTTTATGCAGCACCCCAACTCACCTTTCCCCTTAAGCAAGCATAAGTTGGTTTTCTAAATTTGAGACCCTGTTCTGTTCTGTAATTCAGTTCCTGTGTAGCCAAGTTTCCATTCCGTGTATTACTGATATCTTATGATGTTTCTTTTTCTGTGTGACTTATTTCAGTTAGAATCATCATACCTGAATCCACTCATTGTGCTGCTAAGGTCCTGATGACACAGATTTCATTGCTGAGTGATATTGCTTTGTAAGTAAATACCACAACTTTTTTATCCATTTTTCACTTTCTGCGATGTTGAACTTGTACTGTAAACGAGGTTCTTGTAAACAGAGCCGTTCTAAACTTTGGGGTGGCTGTGTCTTTTTGATTTTAAATTCCCTAAGCTATAGGACCATAAGTGGAAGTGCCCTAGGCTCTGTTGCTTTGTTTTTTAGATGTTTCAGGAAACACCATACACTTCTCCCGAGTGGTTGTTGGCAATTTACATCCCGCCCTTCAGCATAACAAGGCTCCCAGTTCTCCATGGCTTGTCCTGCCTTTCTGGATTTTACACTTTTTTCAGATGGCCCTTTTGACCGGGGGGAAGTGAGACTTCATTGTAGTGCAGATTTCCTTTGCAAGCTTGCTTGGTTGGCCAAAAAGGGCGTATGCGTTTTTTCCTGAATATATTCAGGAAAAAACGCATACGCCCTTTTTGGCCAAGTGCATCATTGTGGACGTTCTGCCTCTTTTCCTATGCTTTCAATGCAATTCCAGTCTACCTCCTGAAATCGGTTTCCTGCAATTCTGCCCCGCTTTCAAGTCCTCTTGGCAGCCTTACTTCAGTCTATTTTTGGACGATAGCTGTCATTTATAACTCTGCAGGTTTGTGAATTACAGTGCCCCTGAGCTCCTTTCTTCAACTCGCTTTCTTGTGACCTGGCCGCAACACCGCAGGATGTCTTCAGGCCCTAATCTGGTTCTGGCACGGCACGCTGCGCCTTAGGTTAATTCCTCTTCCTGGTGGGAAATGAGAGTTAAATTTGCCCATCCAGACACCTCCAGCTAGTCTCTCATTGGTTCTCGCTATTCCTGTTCATCTTCCACAGAAATTGCAAACTGGGCCAAACAGGAGGTTAAAGGGACTGACTCTCCAAGTGGGGAGAGTGTTAGTAAAGCGTCTGGAATGTTGCACCCGAGTACCAGGGTACGAAAACTGAGACATATTTGAACACGTCTCCTGATCACATGGTTGATCATACTCTAGGTTCCACATGCATGTTTTAGCTGAAGGAAGAATACCTTAAACCTGGGTAGTTGAAACCCGTGGAATGGGTACCATGCAATATGACTTCAAAGGGTCTTCATTTGCTCACCGAACCTCTCCAATCCTATCACTGCTGCGTTTATGCCCCTGTACACATGCTTGATTCTCTTTCGGAGACATAGCAATCCATAGGTTTTAAGATACTTACTAGTCAGGTACATTCTTAGGCATTTAATATGCGGTGTTGAGTCCATTTCGTTGAGCAAGGAGTAGTTCTTGTCTATTCCATATTTGGCTTAAGGAACTTTATCTGTGCTCATTTCAATCTCTGGTTTTATGCAGCACCCCAACTCACCTTTACCCTTAAGCAAGCATAAGTTGGTTTTCTAAATTTGAGACCCTGTTCTGTTCTGTAATTCAGTTCCTGTGTAGCCAAGTTTCCATTCCGTGTATTAGTGATATCTTATGATGTTTCTTTTTCTGTGTGACTTATTTCAGTTAGAATCATCGTACCTGAATTCACTCATTATGCTGCTACGGGCCTGATGACATAGATTTCATTGCTGAGTGATACTGAATTGTACGTAAGGACCACAAGTTCTTTATCCATTTTTCACTTTCTGCGATGTTGAACTACTGTAAACGAGGTTCTTGTAAACAGAGCCGTTCGAAACTTTGGGGTGGCTGTGTCTTTTTGATTTTAAATTCCCTAAGCTATAGGACCATAAGTGGAAGTGCCCTAGGCTCTGTTGCTTTGTTTTTTAGATGTTTCAGGAAACACCATACACTTCTCCCGAGTGGTTGTTGGCAATTTACATCCCGCCCATCAGCATAACAAGGCTCCCAGTTCTCCATGGCCTGTCCTGCCTTTCTGGATTTTACACTTTTTTCAGATGGCCCTTTTGACCGGGGGGAAGTGAGACTTCATTGTAGTGCAGATTTCCTTTGCAAGCTTGCTTGGTTGGCCAAAAAGGGCGTATGCGTTTTTTCCTGAATATATTCAGGAAAAAACGCATACGCCCTTTTTGGCCAAGTGCATCATTGTGGACGTTCTGCCTCTTTTCCTATGCTTTCAATGCAATTCCAGTCTACCTCCTGAAATCGGTTTCCTGCAATTCTGCCCCGCTTTCAAGTCCTCTTGGCAGCCTTACTTCAGTCTATTTTTGGACGATAGCTGTCATTTATAACTCTGCAGGTTTGTGAATTACAGTGCCCCTGAGCTCCTTTCTTCAACTCGCTTTCTTGTGACCTGGCCGCAACACCGCAGGATGTCTTCAGGCCCTAATCTGGTTCTGGCACGGCACGCTGAGCCTTTGGTTAATTCCTCTTCCTGGTGGGAAATGAGAGTTAAATTTGCCCATCCAGACACCTCCAGCTAGTCTCTCATTGGTTCTCGCTATTCCTGTTCATCTTCCACAGAAATTGCAAACTGGGCCAAACAGGAGGTTAAAGGGACTGACTCTCCAAGTGGGGAGAGTGTTAGTAAAGCGTCTGGAATGTTGCACCCGAGTACCAGGGTACGAAAACTGAGACATATTTGAACACGTCTCCCGATCACATGGTTGATCATACTCTAGGTCCCACATGCATGTTTTAGCTGAAGGAAGAATACCTTAAACCTGGGTAGTTGAAACCCGTGGAATGGGTACCATGCAATATGACTTCAAAGGGTCTTCATTTGCTCACCGAACCTCTCCAATCCTATCACTGCTGCGTTTATGCCCCTGTACACATGCTTGATTCTCTTTCGGAGACATAGCAATCCATAGGTTTTAAGATACTTACTAGTCAGGTACATTCTTAGGCATATAATATGCGGTGTTGTGTCCATTTCGTTGAGCAAGGAGTAGCTCTTGTCTATTCCATATTTGGCTTAAGGAACTTTATCTGTGCTCATTTCAATCTCTGGTTTTATGCAGCACCCCAACTCACCTTTACCCTTAAGCAAGCATAAGTTGGTTTTCTAAATTTGAGACCCTGTTCTGTTCTGTAATTCAGTTCCTGTGTAGCCAAGTTTACATTCCGTGTATTAGTGATATCTTATGATGTTTCTTTTTCTGTGTGACTTATTTCAGTTAGAATCATCGTACCTGAATCCACTCATTATGCTGCTACGGGCCTGATGACATAGATTTCATTGCTGAGTGATACTGCATTGTACGTAAGTACCACAAGTTCTTTATCCATTTTTCACTTTCTGCGATGTTGAACTTGTACTGTAAACGAGGTTCTTGTAAACAGAGACGTTCCAAACTTTGGGGTGGCTGTGTCTTTTTGATTTTAATTTCCCTAAGCTATAGGACCATAAGTGGAAGTGCCCTAGGCTCTGTTGCTTTGTTTTTTAGATGTTTCAGGAAACACCATACACTTCTCCCGAGTGGTTGTTGGCAATTTACATCCCGCCCATCAGCATAACAAGGCTCCCAGTTCTCCATGGCCTGTCCTGCCTTTCTGGATTTTACACTTTTTTCAGATGGCCCTTTTGACCGGGGGGAAGTGAGACTTCATTGTAGTGCAGATTTGCTTTGCAAGCTTGCTTGGTTGGCCAAAAAGGGCGTATGCGTTTTTTCCTGAATATATTCAGGAAAAAACGCATACGCCCTTTTTGGCCAAGTGCATCATTGTGGACGTTCTGCCTCTTTTCCTATGCTTTCAATGCAATTCCAGTCTACCTCCTGAAATCGGTTTCCTGCAATTCTGCCCCGCTTTCAAGTCCTCTTGGCAGCCTTACTTCAGTCTATTTTTGGACGATAGCTGTCATTTATAACTCTGCAGGTTTGTGAATTACAGTGCCCCTGAGCTCCTTTCTTCAACTCGCTTTCTTGTGACCTGGCCGCAACACCGCAGGATGTCTTCAGGCCCTAATCTGGTTCCGGAACGGCATGCTGAGCCTTTGGTTATTTCCTCTTCCTGGTGGGAAATGAGAGTTAAATTTGCCCGTCCAGACACCTCCAGCTAGTCTCTCATTGGTTCTCGCTATTCCTGTTCATCTTCCGCAGAAATTGCAAACTGGGCCAAACAGGAGGTTAAAGGCACTGACTTTCCAAGTGGGGAGAGTGTTAGTAAAGCGTCTGGAATGTTGCACCCGAGTACCAGGGGAGGAAAACTGAGACATATTTGAACACGTCTCCCGTTCACATGGTTGATCATACTTGGGTTCCACATGCATGTTTTAGCTGAAGGAAGAATACCTTAAACCTGTGTATTTGAAACCCGTGGAATGGGTACCATGCAATATGACTTCAAAGGGTCTTCATTTGCTCACCGAACCTCTCCAATCCTATCACTGCTGCGTTTATGCCCCTGTACACATGCTTGATTCTCTTTCGGAGACATAGCAATCCATAGGTTTTAAGATACTTACTAGTCAGGTACATTCTTAGGCATTTAATATGCGGTGTTGAGTCCATTTCGTTGAGCAAGGAGTAGCTCTTGTCTATTCCATATTTGGCTTAAGGAACTTTATCTGTGCTCATTTCAATCTCTGGTTTTATGCAGCACCCCAACTCACCTTTACCCTTAAGCAAGCATAAGTTGGTTTTCTAAATTTGAGACCCTGTTCTGTTCTGTAATTCAGTTCCTGTGTAGCCAAGTTTCCATTCCGTGTATTAGTGATATCTTATGATGTTTCTTTTTCTGTGTGACTTATTTCAGTTAGAATCATCGTACCTGAATCCACTCATTATGCTGCTACGGGCCTGATGACATAGATTTCATTGCTGAGTGATACTGAATTGTACGTAAGGACCACAAGTTCTTTATCCATTTTTCACTTTCTGCGATGTTGAACTACTGTAAACGAGGTTCTTGTAAACAGAGCCGTTCGAAACTTTGGGGTGGCTGTGTCTTTTTGATTTTAAATTCCCTAAGCTATAGGACCATAAGTGGAAGTGCCCTAGGCTCTGTTGCTTTGTTTTTTAGATGTTTCAGGAAACACCATACACTTCTCCCGAGTGTTTGTTGGCAATTTACATCCCGCCCTTCAGCATAACAAGGCTCCCAGTTCTCCATGGCCTGTCCTGCCTTTCTGGATTTTACACTTTTTTCAGATGGCCCTTTTGACCGGGGGGAAGTGAGACTTCATTGTAGTGCAGATTTCCTTTGCAAGCTTGCTTGGTTGGCCAAAAAGGGCGTATGCGTTTTTTCCTGAATATATTCAGGAAAAAACGCATACGCCCTTTTTGGCCAAGTGCATCATTGTGGACGTTCTGCCTCTTTTCCTATGCTTTCAATGCAATTCCAGTCTACCTCCTGAAATCGGTTTCCTGCAATTCTGCCCCGCTTTCAAGTCCTCTTGGCAGCCTTACTTCAGTCTATTTTTGGACGATAGCTGTCATTTATAACTCTGCAGGTTTGTGAATTACAGTGCCCCTGAGCTCCTTTCTTCAACTCGCTTTCTTGTGACCTGGCCGCAACACCGCAGGATGTCTTCAGGCCCTAATCTGGTTCTGGCACGGCACGCTGAGCCTTTGGTTAATTCCTCTTCCTGGTGGGAAATGAGAGTTAAATTTGCCCATCCAGACACCTCCAGCTAGTCTCTCATTGGTTCTCGCTATTCCTGTTCATCTTCCGCAGAAATTGCAAACTGGGCCAAACAGGAGGTTAAAGGGACTGACTCTCCAAGTGGGGAGAGTGTTAGTAAAGCGTCTGGAATGTTGCACCCGAGTACCAGGGGAGGAAAACTGAGACATATTTGAACACGTCTCCCGATCACATGGTTGATCATACTCTAGGTCCCACATGCATGTTTTAGCTGAAGGAAGAATACCTTAAACCTGGGTAGTTGAAACCCGTGGAATGGGTACCATGCAATATGACTTCAAAGGGTCTTCATTTGCTCACCGAACCTCTCCAATCCTATCACTGCTGCGTTTATGCCCCTGTACACATGCTTGATTCTCTTTCGGAGACATAGCAATCCATAGGTTTTAAGATACTTACTAGTCAGGTACATTCTTAGGCATATAATATGCGGTGTTGAGTCCATTTCGTTGAGCAAGGAGTAGCTCTTGTCTATTCCATATTTGGCTTAAGGAACTTTATCTGTGCTCATTTCAATCTCTGGTTTTATGCAGCACCCCAACTCACCTTTACCCTTAAGCAAGCATAAGTTGGTTTTCTAAATTTGAGACCCTGTTCTGTTCTGTAATTCAGTTCCTGTGTAGCCAAGTTTACATTCCGTGTATTACTGATATCTTATGATGTTTCTTTTTCTGTGTGACTTATTTCAGTTAGAATCATCGTACCTGAATCCACTCATTATGCTGCTACGGGCCTGATGACATAGATTTCATTGCTGAGTGATACTGCATTGTACGTAAGTACCACAAGTTCTTTATCCATTTTTCACTTTCTGCGATGTTGAACTTGTACTGTAAACGAGGTTCTTGTAAACAGAGACGTTCCAAACTTTGGGGTGGCTGTGTCTTTTTGATTTTAATTTCCCTAAGCTATAGGACCATAAGTGGAAGTGCCCTAGGCTCTGTTGCTTTGTTTTTTAGATGTTTCAGGAAACACCATACACTTCTCCCGAGTGGTTGTTGGCAATTTACATCCCGCCCATCAGCATAACAAGGCTCCCAGTTCTCCATGGCCTGTCCTGCCTTTCTGGATTTTACACTTTTTTCAGATGGCCCTTTTGACCGGGGGGAAGTGAGACTTCATTGTAGTGCAGATTTCCTTTGCAAGCTTGCTTGGTTGGCCAAAAAGGGCGTATGCGTTTTTTCCTGAATATATTCAGGAAAAAACGCATACGCCCTTTTTGGCCAAGTGCATCATTGTGGACGTTCTGCCTCTTTTCCTATGCTTGCAATGCAATTCCAGTCTACCTCCTGAAATCGGTTTCCTGCAATTCTGCCCCGCTTTCAAGTCCTCTTGGCAGCCTTACTTCAGTCTATTTTTGGACGATAGCTGTCATTTATAACTCTGCAGGTTTGTGAATTACAGTGCCCCTGAGCTCCTTTCTTCAACTCGCTTTCTTGTGACCTGGCCGCAACACCGCAGGATGTCTTCAGGCCCTAATCTGGTTCCGGAACGGCATGCTGAGCCTTTGGTTATTTCCTCTTCCTGGTGGGAAATGAGAGTTAAATTTGCCCGTCCAGACACCTCCAGCTAGTCTCTCATTGTTTCTCGCCATTCCTGTTCATCTTCCGCAGAAATTGCAAACTGGGCCAAACAGGAGGTTAAAGGCACTGACTTTCCAAGTGGGGAGAGTGTTAGTAAAGCGTCTGGAATGTTGCACCCGAGTACCAGGGGAGGAAAACTGAGACATATTTGAACACGTCTCCCGTTCACATGGTTGATCATACTTGGGTTCCACATGCATGTTTTAGCTGAAGGAAGAATACCTTAAACCTGTGTATTTGAAACCCGTGGAATGGGTACCATGCAATATGACTTCAAAGGGTCTTCATTTGCTCACCGAACCTCTCCAATCCTATCACTGCTGCGTTTATGCCCCTGTACACATGCTTGATTCTGTTTCGGAGACATAGCAATCCATAGGTTTTAAGATACTTACTAGTCAGGTACATTCTTAGGCGTTTAATATGCGGTGTTGTGTCCATTTCGTTGAGCAAGGAGTAGCTCTTGTCTATTCCATATTTGGCTTAAGGAACTTTATCTGTGCTCATTTCAATCTCTGGTTTTATGCAGCACCCCAACTCACCTTTCCCCTTAAGCAAGCATAAGTTGGTTTTCTAAATTTGAGACCCTGTTCTGTTCTGTAATTCAGTTCCTGTGTAGCCAAGTTTCCATTCCGTGTATTACTGATATCTTATGATGTTTCTTTTTCTGTGTGACTTATTTCAGTTAGAATCATCATACCTGAATCCACTCATTGTGCTGCTAAGGTCCTGATGACACAGATTTCATTGCTGAGTGATATTGCTTTGTAAGTAAATACCACAACTTTTTTATCCATTTTTCACTTTCTGCGATGTTGAACTTGTACTGTAAACGAGGTTCTTGTAAACAGAGCCGTTCTAAACTTTGGGGTGGCTGTGTCTTTTTGATTTTAAATTCCCTAAGCTATAGGACCATAAGTGGAAGTGCCCTAGGCTCTGTTGCTTTGTTTTTTAGATGTTTCAGGAAACACCATACACTTCTCCCGAGTGGTTGTTGGCAATTTACATCCCGCCCTTCAGCATAACAAGGCTCCCAGTTCTCCATGGCCTGTCCTGCCTTTCTGGATTTTACACTTTTTTCAGATGGCCCTTTTGACCGGGGGGAAGTGAGACTTCATTGTAGTGCAGATTTCCTTTGCAAGCTTGCTTGGTTGGCCAAAAAGGGCGTATGCGTTTTTTCCTGAATATATTCAGGAAAAAACGCATACGCCCTTTTTGGCCAAGTGCATCATTGTGGACGTTCTGCCTCTTTTCCTATGCTTTCAATGCAATTCCAGTCTACCTCCTGAAATCGGTTTCCTGCAATTCTGCCCCGCTTTCAAGTCCTCTTGGCAGCCTTACTTCAGTCTATTTTTGGACGATAGCTGTCATTTATAACTCTGCAGGTTTGTGAATTACAGTGCCCCTGAGCTCCTTTCTTCAACTCGCTTTCTTGTGACCTGGCCGCAACACCGCAGGATGTCTTCAGGCCCTAATCTGGTTCTGGCACGGCACGCTGCGCCTTAGGTTAATTCCTCTTCCTGGTGGGAAATGAGAGTTAAATTTGCCCATCCAGACACCTCCAGCTAGTCTCTCATTGGTTCTCGCTATTCCTGTTCATCTTCCACAGAAATTGCAAACTGGGCCAAACAGGAGGTTAAAGGGACTGACTCTCCAAGTGGGGAGAGTGTTAGTAAAGCGTCTGGAATGTTGCACCCGAGTACCAGGGTACGAAAACTGAGACATATTTGAACACGTCTCCCGATCACATGGTTGATCATACTCTAGGTTCCACATGCATGTTTTAGCTGAAGGAAGAATACCTTAAACCTGGGTAGTTGAAACCCGTGGAATGGGTACCATGCAATATGACTTCAAAGGGTCTTCATTTGCTCACCGAACCTCTCCAATCCTATCACTGCTGCGTTTATGCCCCTGTACACATGCTTGATTCTCTTTCGGAGACATAGCAATCCATAGGTTTTAAGATACTTACTAGTCAGGTACATTCTTAGGCATTTAATATGCGGTGTTGAGTCCATTTCGTTGAGCAAGGAGTAGCTCTTGTCTATTCCATATTTGGCTTAAGGAACTTTATCTGTGCTCATTTCAATCTCTGGTTTTATGCAGCACCCCAACTCACCTTTACCCTTAAGCAAGCATAAGTTGGTTTTCTAAATTTGAGACCCTGTTCTGTTCTGTAATTCAGTTCCTGTGTAGCCAAGTTTCCATTCCGTGTATTAGTGATATCTTATGATGTTTCTTTTTCTGTGTGACTTATTTCAGTTAGAATCATCGTACCTGAATCCACTCATTATGCTGCTACGGGCCTGATGACATAGATTTCATTGCTGAGTGATACTGAATTGTACGTAAGGACCACAAGTTCTTTATCCATTTTTCACTTTCTGCGATGTTGAACTACTGTAAACGAGGTTCTTGTAAACAGAGCCGTTCGAAACTTTGGGGTGGCTGTGTCTTTTTGATTTTAAATTCCCTAAGCTATAGGACCATAAGTGGAAGTGCCCTAGGCTCTGTTGCTTTGTTTTTTAGATGTTTCAGGAAACACCATACACTTCTCCCGAGTGTTTGTTGGCAATTTACATCCCGCCCATCAGCATAACAAGGCTCCCAGTTCTCCATGGCCTGTCCTGCCTTTCTGGATTTTACACTTTTTTCAGATGGCCCTTTTGACCGGGGGGAAGTGAGACTTCATTGTAGTGCAGATTTGCTTTGCAAGCTTGCTTGGTTGGCCAAAAAGGGCGTATGCGTTTTTTCCTGAATATATTCAGGAAAAAACGCATACGCCCTTTTTGGCCAAGTGCATCATTGTGGACGTTCTGCCTCTTTTCCTATGCTTTCAATGCAATTCCAGTCTACCTCCTGAAATCGGTTTCCTGCAATTCTGCCCCGCTTTCAAGTCCTCTTGGCAGCCTTACTTCAGTCTATTTTTGGACGATAGCTGTCATTTATAACTCTGCAGGTTTGTGAATTACAGTGCCCCTGAGCTCCTTTCTTCAACTCGCTTTCTTGTGACCTGGCCGCAACACCGCAGGATGTCTTCAGGCCCTAATCTGGTTCTGGCACGGCACGCTGCGCCTTAGGTTAATTCCTCTTCCTGGTGGGAAATGAGAGTTAAATTTGCCCATCCAGACACCTCCAGCTAGTCTCTCATTGGTTCTCGCTATTCCTGTTCATCTTCCACAGAAATTGCAAACTGGGCCAAACAGGAGGTTAAAGGGACTGACTCTCCAAGTGGGGAGAGTGTTAGTAAAGCGTCTGGAATGTTGCACCCGAGTACCAGGGTACGAAAACTGAGACATATTTGAACACGTCTCCCGATCACATGGTTGATCATACTCTAGGTTCCACATGCATGTTTTAGCTGAAGGAAGAATACCTTAAACCTGGGTAGTTGAAACCCGTGGAATGGGTACCATGCAATATGACTTCAAAGGGTCTTCATTTGCTCACCGAACCTCTCCAATCCTATCACTGCTGCGTTTATGCCCCTGTACACATGCTTGATTCTCTTTCGGAGACATAGCAATCCATAGGTTTTAAGATACTTACTAGTCAGGTACATTCTTAGGCATTTAATATGCGGTGTTGAGTCCATTTCGTTGAGCAAGGAGTAGCTCTTGTCTATTCCATATTTGGCTTAAGGAACTTTATCTGTGCTCATTTCAATCTCTGGTTTTATGCAGCACCCCAACTCACCTTTACCCTTAAGCAAGCATAAGTTGGTTTTCTAAATTTGAGACCCTGTTCTGTTCTGTAATTCAGTTCCTGTGTAGCCAAGTTTCCATTCCGTGTATTAGTGATATCTTATGATGTTTCTTTTTCTGTGTGACTTATTTCAGTTAGAATCATCGTACCTGAATCCACTCATTATGCTGCTACGGGCCTGATGACATAGATTTCATTGCTGAGTGATACTGAATTGTACGTAAGGACCACAAGTTCTTTATCCATTTTTCACTTTCTGCGATGTTGAACTACTGTAAACGAGGTTCTTGTAAACAGAGCCGTTCGAAACTTTGGGGTGGCTGTGTCTTTTTGATTTTAAATTCCCTAAGCTATAGGACCATAAGTGGAAGTGCCCTAGGCTCTGTTGCTTTGTTTTTTAGATGTTTCAGGAAACACCATACACTTCTCCCGAGTGTTTGTTGGCAATTTACATCCCGCCCATCAGCATAACAAGGCTCCCAGTTCTCCATGGCCTGTCCTGCCTTTCTGGATTTTACACTTTTTTCAGATGGCCCTTTTGACCGGGGGGAAGTGAGACTTCATTGTAGTGCAGATTTGCTTTGCAAGCTTGCTTGGTTGGCCAAAAAGGGCGTATGCGTTTTTTCCTGAATATATTCAGGAAAAAACGCATACGCCCTTTTTGGCCAAGTGCATCATTGTGGACGTTCTGCCTCTTTTCCTATGCTTTCAATGCAATTCCAGTCTACCTCCTGAAATCGGTTTCCTGCAATTCTGCCCCGCTTTCAAGTCCTCTTGGCAGCCTTACTTCAGTCTATTTTTGGACGATAGCTGTCATTTATAACTCTGCAGGTTTGTGAATTACAGTGCCCCTGAGCTCCTTTCTTCAACTCGCTTTCTTGTGACCTGGCCGCAACACCGCAGGATGTCTTCAGGCCCTAATCTGGTTCTGGCATGGCACGCTGAGCCTTTGGTTAATTCCTCTTCCTGGTGGGAAATGAGAGTTAAATTTGCCCATCCAGACACCTCCAGCTAGTCTCTCATTGGTTCTCGCTATTCCTGTTCATCTTCCACAGAAATTGCAAACTGGGCCAAACAGGAGGTTAAAGGCACTGACTCTCCAAGTGGGGAGAGTGTTAGTAAAGCGTCTGGAATGTTGCACCCGAGTACCAGGGTACGAAAACTGAGACATATTTGAACACGTCTCCCGATCACATGGTTGATCATACTCTAGGTCCCACATGCATGTTTTAGCTGAAGGAAGAATACCTTAAACCTGGGTAGTTGAAACCCGTGGAATGGGTACCATGCAATATGACTTCAAAGGGTCTTCATTTGCTCACCGAACCTCTCCAATCCTATCACTGCTGCGTTTATGCCCCTGTACACATGCTTGATTCTCTTTCGGAGACATAGCAATCCATAGGTTTTAAGATACTTACTAGTCAGGTACATTCTTAGGCATATAATATGCGGTGTTGTGTCCATTTCGTTGAGCAAGGAGTAGCTCTTGTCTATTCCATATTTGGCTTAAGGAACTTTATCTGTGCTCATTTCAATCTCTGGTTTTATGCAGCACCCCAACTCACCTTTACCCTTAAGCAAGCATAAGTTGGTTTTCTAAATTTGAGACCCTGTTCTGTTCTGTAATTCAGTTCCTGTGTAGCCAAGTTTACATTCCGTGTATTAGTGATATCTTATGATGTTTCTTTTTCTGTGTGACTTATTTCAGTTAGAATCATCGTACCTGAATCCACTCATTATGCTGCTAAGGGCCTGATGACATAGATTTCATTGCTGAGTGATACTGCATTGTACGTAAGTACCACAAGTTCTTTATCCATTTTTCACTTTCTGCGATGTTGAACTTGTACTGTAAACGAGGTTCTTGTAAACAGAGACGTTCCAAACTTTGGGGTGGCTGTGTCTTTTTGATTTTAATTTCCCTAAGCTATAGGACCATAAGTGGAAGTGCCCTAGGCTCTGTTGCTTTGTTTTTTAGATGTTTCAGGAAACACCATACACTTCTCCCGAGTGGTTGTTGGCAATTTACATCCCGCCCATCAGCATAACAAGGCTCCCAGTTCTCCATGGCCTGTCCTGCCTTTCTGGATTTTACACTTTTTTCAGATGGCCCTTTTGACCGGGGGGAAGTGAGACTTCATTGTAGTGCAGATTTGCTTTGCAAGCTTGCTTGGTTGGCCAAAAAGGGCGTATGCGTTTTTTCCTGAATATATTCAGGAAAAAACGCATACGCCCTTTTTGGCCAAGTGCATCATTGTGGACGTTCTGCCTCTTTTCCTATGCTTGCAATGCAATTCCAGTCTACCTCCTGAAATCGGTTTCCTGCAATTCTGCCCCGCTTTCAAGTCCTCTTGGCAGCCTTACTTCAGTCTATTTTTGGACGATAGCTGTCATTTATAACTCTGCAGGTTTGTGAATTACAGTGCCCCTGAGCTCCTTTCTTCAACTCGCTTTCTTGTGACCTGGCCGCAACACCGCAGGATGTCTTCAGGCCCTAATCTGGTTCCGGAACGGCATGCTGAGCCTTTGGTTATTTCCTCTTCCTGGTGGGAAATGAGAGTTAAATTTGCCCGTCCAGACACCTCCAGCTAGTCTCTCATTGGTTCTCGCTATTCCTGTTCATCTTCCGCAGAAATTGCAAACTGGGCCAAACAGGAGGTTAAAGGCACTGACTTTCCAAGTGGGGAGAGTGTTAGTAAAGCGTCTGGAATGTTGCACCCGAGTACCAGGGGAGGAAAACTGAGACATATTTGAACACGTCTCCCGTTCACATGGTTGATCATACTTGGGTTCCACATGCATGTTTTAGCTGAAGGAAGAATACCTAAAACCTGGGAAGTTGAAACCCGTGGAATGGGTACCATGCAATATGACTTCAAAGGGTCTTCATTTGCTCACCGAACCTCTCCAATCCTATCACTGCTGCGTTTATGCCCCTGTACACATGCTTGATTCTCTTTCGGAGACATAGCAATCCATAGGTTTTAAGATACTTACTAGTCAGGTACATTCTTAGGCGTTTAATATGCGGTGTTGAGTCCATTTCGTTGAGCAAGGAGTAGCTCTTGTCTATTCCATATTTGGCTTAAGGAACTTTATCTGTGCTCATTTCAATCTCTGGTTTTATGCAGCACCCCAACTCACCTTTCCCCTTAAGCAAGCATAAGTTGGTTTTCTAAATTTGAGACCCTGTTCTGTTCTGTAATTCAGTTCCTGTGTAGCCAAGTTTCCATTCCGTGTATTACTGATATCTTATGATGTTTCTTTTTCTGTGTGACTTATTTCAGTTAGAATCATCATACCTGAATCCACTCATTGTGCTGCTAAGGTCCTGATGACACAGATTTCATTGCTGAGTGATATTGCTTTGTAAGTAAATACCACAACTTTTTTATCCATTTTTCACTTTCTGCGATGTTGAACTTGTACTGTAAACGAGGTTCTTGTAAACAGAGCCGTTCTAAACTTTGGGGTGGCTGTGTCTTTTTGATTTTAAATTCCCTAAGCTATAGGACCATAAGTGGAAGTGCCCTAGGCTCTGTTGCTTTGTTTTTTAGATGTTTCAGGAAACACCATACACTTCTCCCGAGTGGTTGTTGGCAATTTACATCCCGCCCTTCAGCATAACAAGGCTCCCAGTTCTCCATGGCTTGTCCTGCCTTTCTGGATTTTACACTTTTTTCAGATGGCCCTTTTGACCGGGGGGAAGTGAGACTTCATTGTAGTGCAGATTTCCTTTGCAAGCTTGCTTGGTTGGCCAAAAAGGGCGTATGCGTTTTTTCCTGAATATATTCAGGAAAAAACGCATACGCCCTTTTTGGCCAAGTGCATCATTGTGGACGTTCTGCCTCTTTTCCTATGCTTTCAATGCAATTCCAGTCTACCTCCTGAAATCGGTTTCCTGCAATTCTGCCCCGCTTTCAAGTCCTCTTGGCAGCCTTACTTCAGTCTATTTTTGGACGATAGCTGTCATTTATAACTCTGCAGGTTTGTGAATTACAGTGCCCCTGAGCTCCTTTCTTCAACTCGCTTTCTTGTGACCTGGCCGCAACACCGCAGGATGTCTTCAGGCCCTAATCTGGTTCTGGCACGGCACGCTGCGCCTTAGGTTAATTCCTCTTCCTGGTGGGAAATGAGAGTTAAATTTGCCCATCCAGACACCTCCAGCTAGTCTCTCATTGGTTCTCGCTATTCCTGTTCATCTTCCACAGAAATTGCAAACTGGGCCAAACAGGAGGTTAAAGGGACTGACTCTCCAAGTGGGGAGAGTGTTAGTAAAGCGTCTGGAATGTTGCACCCGAGTACCAGGGTACGAAAACTGAGACATATTTGAACACGTCTCCCGATCACATGGTTGATCATACTCTAGGTTCCACATGCATGTTTTAGCTGAAGGAAGAATACCTTAAACCTGGGTAGTTGAAACCCGTGGAATGGGTACCATGCAATATGACTTCAAAGGGTCTTCATTTGCTCACCGAACCTCTCCAATCCTATCACTGCTGCGTTTATGCCCCTGTACACATGCTTGATTCTCTTTCGGAGACATAGCAATCCATAGGTTTTAAGATACTTACTAGTCAGGTACATTCTTAGGCATTTAATATGCGGTGTTGAGTCCATTTCGTTGAGCAAGGAGTAGCTCTTGTCTATTCCATATTTGGCTTAAGGAACTTTATCTGTGCTCATTTCAATCTCTGGTTTTATGCAGCACCCCAACTCACCTTTCCCCTTAAGCAAGCATAAGTTGGTTTTCTAAATTTGAGACCCTGTTCTGTTCTGTAATTCAGTTCCTGTGTAGCCAAGTTTCCATTCCGTGTATTAGTGATATCTTATGATGTTTCTTTTTCTGTGTGACTTATTTCAGTTAGAATCATCGTACCTGAATCCACTCATTATGCTGCTACGGGCCTGATGACATAGATTTCATTGCTGAGTGATACTGAATTGTACGTAAGGACCACAAGTTCTTTATCCATTTTTCACTTTCTGCGATGTTGAACTACTGTAAACGAGGTTCTTGTAAACAGAGCCGTTCGAAACTTTGGGGTGGCTGTGTCTTTTTGATTTTAAATTCCCTAAGCTATAGGACCATAAGTGGAAGTGCCCTAGGCTCTGTTGCTTTGTTTTTTAGATGTTTCAGGAAACACCATACACTTCTCCCGAGTGTTTGTTGGCAATTTACATCCCGCCCATCAGCATAACAAGGCTCCCAGTTCTCCATGGCCTGTCCTGCCTTTCTGGATTTTACACTTTTTTCAGATGGCCCTTTTGACCGGGGGGAAGTGAGACTTCATTGTAGTGCAGATTTCCTTTGCAAGCTTGCTTGGTTGGCCAAAAAGGGCGTATGCGTTTTTTCCTGAATATGTTCAGGAAAAAACGCATACGCCCTTTTTGGCCAAGTGCATCATTGTGGACGTTCTGCCTCTTTTCCTATGCTTTCAATGCAATTCCAGTCTACCTCCTGAAATCGGTTTCCTGCAATTCTGCCCCGCTTTCAAGTCCTCTTGGCAGCCTTACTTCAGTCTATTTTTGGACGATAGCTGTCATTTATAACTCTGCAGGTTTGTGAATTACAGTGCCCCTGAGCTCCTTTCTTCAACTCGCTTTCTTGTGACCTGCCCGCAACACCGCAGGATGTCTTCAGGCCCTAATCTGGTTCTGGCACGGCACGCTGAGACTTTGGTTAATTCCTCTTCCTGGTGGGAAATGAGAGTTAAATTTGCCCATCCAGACACCTCCAGCTAGTCTCTCATTGGTTCTCGCTATTCCTGTTCATCTTCCGCAGAAATTGCAAACTGGGCCAAACAGGAGGTTAAAGGCACTGACTTTCCAAGTGGGGAGAGTGTTAGTAAAGCGTCTGGAATGTTGCACCCGAGTACCAGGGGAGGAAAACTGAGACATATTTGAACACGTCTCCCGTTCACATGGTTGATCATACTTGGGTTCCACATGCATGTTTTAGCTGAAGGAAGAATACCTAAAACCTGGGAAGTTGAAACCCGTGGAATGGGTACCATGCAATATGACTTCAAAGGGTCTTCATTTGCTCACCGAACCTCTCCAATCCTATCACTGCTGCGTTTATGCCCCTGTACACATGCTTGATTCTCTTTCGGAGACATAGCAATCCATAGGTTTTAAGATACTTACTAGTCAGGTACATTCTTAGGCGTTTAATATGCGGTGTTGAGTCCATTTCGTTGAGCAAGGAGTAGCTCTTGTCTATTCCATATTTGGCTTAAGGAACTTTATCTGTGCTCATTTCAATCTCTGGTTTTATGCAGCACCCCAACTCACCTTTCCCCTTAAGCAAGCATAAGTTGGTTTTCTAAATTTGAGACCCTGTTCTGTTCTGTAATTCAGTTCCTGTGTAGCCAAGTTTCCATTCCGTGTATTACTGATATCTTATGATGTTTCTTTTTCTGTGTGACTTATTTCAGTTAGAATCATCATACCTGAATCCACTCATTGTGCTGCTAAGGTCCTGATGACACAGATTTCATTGCTGAGTGATATTGCTTTGTAAGTAAATACCACAACTTTTTTATCCATTTTTCACTTTCTGCGATGTTGAACTTGTACTGTAAACGAGGTTCTTGTAAACAGAGCCGTTCTAAACTTTGGGGTGGCTGTGTCTTTTTGATTTTAAATTCCCTAAGCTATAGGACCATAAGTGGAAGTGCCCTAGGCTCTGTTGCTTTGTTTTTTAGATGTTTCAGGAAACACCATACACTTCTCCCGAGTGGTTGTTGGCAATTTACATCCCGCCCTTCAGCATAACAAGGCTCCCAGTTCTCCATGGCTTGTCCTGCCTTTCTGGATTTTACACTTTTTTCAGATGGCCCTTTTGACCGGGGGGAAGTGAGACTTCATTGTAGTGCAGATTTCCTTTGCAAGCTTGCTTGGTTGGCCAAAAAGGGCGTATGCGTTTTTTCCTGAATATATTCAGGAAAAAACGCATACGCCCTTTTTGGCCAAGTGCATCATTGTGGACGTTCTGCCTCTTTTCCTATGCTTTCAATGCAATTCCAGTCTACCTCCTGAAATCGGTTTCCTGCAATTCTGCCCCGCTTTCAAGTCCTCTTGGCAGCCTTACTTCAGTCTATTTTTGGACGATAGCTGTCATTTATAACTCTGCAGGTTTGTGAATTACAGTGCCCCTGAGCTCCTTTCTTCAACTCGCTTTCTTGTGACCTGGCCGCAACACCGCAGGATGTCTTCAGGCCCTAATCTGGTTCTGGCACGGCACGCTGCGCCTTAGGTTAATTCCTCTTCCTGGTGGGAAATGAGAGTTAAATTTGCCCATCCAGACACCTCCAGCTAGTCTCTCATTGGTTCTCGCTATTCCTGTTCATCTTCCACAGAAATTGCAAACTGGGCCAAACAGGAGGTTAAAGGGACTGACTCTCCAAGTGGGGAGAGTGTTAGTAAAGCGTCTGGAATGTTGCACCCGAGTACCAGGGTACGAAAACTGAGACATATTTGAACACGTCTCCCGATCACATGGTTGATCATACTCTAGGTTCCACATGCATGTTTTAGCTGAAGGAAGAATACCTTAAACCTGGGTAGTTGAAACCCGTGGAATGGGTACCATGCAATATGACTTCAAAGGGTCTTCATTTGCTCACCGAACCTCTCCAATCCTATCACTGCTGCGTTTATGCCCCTGTACACATGCTTGATTCTCTTTCGGAGACATAGCAATCCATAGGTTTTAAGATACTTACTAGTCAGGTACATTCTTAGGCATTTAATATGCGGTGTTGAGTCCATTTCGTTGAGCAAGGAGTAGCTCTTGTCTATTCCATATTTGGCTTAAGGAACTTTATCTGTGCTCATTTCAATCTCTGGTTTTATGCAGCACCCCAACTCACCTTTACCCTTAAGCAAGCATAAGTTGGTTTTCTAAATTTGAGACCCTGTTCTGTTCTGTAATTCAGTTCCTGTGTAGCCAAGTTTCCATTCCGTGTATTAGTGATATCTTATGATGTTTCTTTTTCTGTGTGACTTATTTCAGTTAGAATCATCGTACCTGAATCCACTCATTATGCTGCTACGGGCCTGATGACATAGATTTCATTGCTGAGTGATACTGAATTGTACATAAGGACCACAAGTTCTTTATCCATTTTTCACTTTCTGCGATGTTGAACTACTGTAAACGAGGTTCTTGTAAACAGAGCCGTTCGAAACTTTGGGGTGGCTGTGTCTTTTTGATTTTAAATTCCCTAAGCTATAGGACCATAAGTGGAAGTGCCCTAGGCTCTGTTGCTTTGTTTTTTAGATGTTTCAGGAAACACCATACACTTCTCCCGAGTGTTTGTTGGCAATTTACATCCCGCCCATCAGCATAACAAGGCTCCCAGTTCTCCATGGCCTGTCCTGCCTTTCTGGATTTTACACTTTTTTCAGATGGCCCTTTTGACCGGGGGGAAGTGAGACTTCATTGTAGTGCAGATTTCCTTTGCAAGCTTGCTTGGTTGGCCAAAAAGGGCGTATGCGTTTTTTCCTGAATATGTTCAGGAAAAAACGCATACGCCCTTTTTGGCCAAGTGCATCATTGTGGACGTTCTGCCTCTTTTCCTATGCTTTCAATGCAATTCCAGTCTACCTCCTGAAATCGGTTTCCTGCAATTCTGCCCCGCTTTCAAGTCCTCTTGGCAGCCTTACTTCAGTCTATTTTTGGACGATAGCTGTCATTTATAACTCTGCAGGTTTGTGAATTACAGTGCCCCTGAGCTCCTTTCTTCAACTCGCTTTCTTGTGACCTGCCCGCAACACCGCAGGATGTCTTCAGGCCCTAATCTGGTTCTGGCACGGCACGCTGAGCCTTTGGTTAATTCCTCTTCCTGGTGGGAAATGAGAGTTAAATTTGCCCATCCAGACACCTCCAGCTAGTCTCTCATTGGTTCTCGCTATTCCTGTTCATCTTCCACAGAAATTGCAAACTGGGCCAAACAGGAGGTTAAAGGGACTGACTCTCCAAGTGGGGAGAGTGTTAGTAAAGCGTCTGGAATGTTGCACCCGAGTACCAGGGTACGAAAACTGAGACATATTTGAACACGTCTCCCGATCACATGGTTGATCATACTCTAGGTCCCACATGCATGTTTTAGCTGAAGGAAGAATACCTTAAACCTGGGTAGTTGAAACCCGTGGAATGGGTACCATGCAATATGACTTCAAAGGGTCTTCATTTGCTCACCGAACCTCTCCAATCCTATCACTGCTGCGTTTATGCCCCTGTACACATGCTTGATTCTCTTTCGGAGACATAGCAATCCATAGGTTTTAAGATACTTACTAGTCAGGTACATTCTTAGGCATATAATATGCGGTGTTGTGTCCATTTCGTTGAGCAAGGAGTAGCTCTTGTCTATTCCATATTTGGCTTAAGGAACTTTATCTGTGCTCATTTCAATCTCTGGTTTTATGCAGCACCCCAACTCACCTTTACCCTTAAGCAAGCATAAGTTGGTTTTCTAAATTTGAGACCCTGTTCTGTTCTGTAATTCAGTTCCTGTGTAGCCAAGTTTACATTCCGTGTATTAGTGATATCTTATGATGTTTCTTTTTCTGTGTGACTTATTTCAGTTAGAATCATCGTACCTGAATCCACTCATTATGCTGCTAAGGGCCTGATGACATAGATTTCATTGCTGAGTGATACTGCATTGTACGTAAGTACCACAAGTTCTTTATCCATTTTTCACTTTCTGCGATGTTGAACTTGTACTGTAAACGAGGTTCTTGTAAACAGAGACGTTCCAAACTTTGGGGTGGCTGTGTCTTTTTGATTTTAATTTCCCTAAGCTATAGGACCATAAGTGGAAGTGCCCTAGGCTCTGTTGCTTTGTTTTTTAGATGTTTCAGGAAACACCATACACTTCTCCCGAGTGGTTGTTGGCAATTTACATCCCGCCCTTCAGCATAACAAGGCTCCCAGTTCTCCATGGCCTGTCCTGCCTTTCTGGATTTTACACTTTTTTCAGATGGCCCTTTTGACCGGGGGGAAGTGAGACTTCATTGTAGTGCAGATTTGCTTTGCAAGCTTGCTTGGTTGGCCAAAAAGGGCGTATGCGTTTTTTCCTGAATATATTCAGGAAAAAACGCATACGCCCTTTTTGGCCAAGTGCATCATTGTGGACGTTCTGCCTCTTTTCCTATGCTTTCAATGCAATTCCAGTCTACCTCCTGAAATCGGTTTCCTGCAATTCTGCCCCGCTTTCAAGTCCTCTTGGCAGCCTTACTTCAGTCTATTTTTGGACGATAGCTGTCATTTATAACTCTGCAGGTTTGTGAATTACAGTGCCCCTGAGCTCCTTTCTTCAACTCGCTTTCTTGTGACCTGGCCGCAACACCGCAGGATGTCTTCAGGCCCTAATCTGGTTCCGGAACGGCATGCTGAGCCTTTGGTTATTTCCTCTTCCTGGTGGGAAATGAGAGTTAAATTTGCCCGTCCAGACACCTCCAGCTAGTCTCTCATTGGTTCTCGCTATTCCTGTTCATCTTCCGCAGAAATTGCAAACTGGGCCAAACAGGAGGTTAAAGGCACTGACTTTCCAAGTGGGGAGAGTGTTAGTAAAGCGTCTGGAATGTTGCACCCGAGTACCAGGGGAGGAAAACTGAGACATATTTGAACACGTCTCCCGTTCACATGGTTGATCATACTTGGGTTCCACATGCATGTTTTAGCTGAAGGAAGAATACCTTAAACCTGTGTATTTGAAACCCGTGGAATGGGTACCATGCAATATGACTTCAAAGGGTCTTCATTTGCTCACCGAACCTCTCCAATCCTATCACTGCTGCGTTTATGCCCCTGTACACATGCTTGATTCTGTTTCGGAGACATAGCAATCCATAGGTTTTAAGATACTTACTAGTCAGGTACATTCTTAGGCGTTTAATATGCGGTGTTGAGTCCATTTCGTTGAGCAAGGAGTAGCTCTTGTCTATTCCATATTTGGCTTAAGGAACTTTATCTGTGCTCATTTCAATCTCTGGTTTTATGCAGCACCCCAACTCACCTTTCCCCTTAAGCAAGCATAAGTTGGTTTTCTAAATTTGAGACCCTGTTCTGTTCTGTAATTCAGTTCCTGTGTAGCCAAGTTTCCATTCCGTGTATTACTGATATCTTATGATGTTTCTTTTTCTGTGTGACTTATTTCAGTTAGAATCATCATACCTGAATCCACTCATTGTGCTGCTAAGGTCCTGATGACACAGATTTCATTGCTGAGTGATATTGCTTTGTAAGTAAATACCACAACTTTTTTATCCATTTTTCACTTTCTGCGATGTTGAACTTGTACTGTAAACGAGGTTCTTGTAAACAGAGCCGTTCTAAACTTTGGGGTGGCTGTGTCTTTTTGATTTTAAATTCCCTAAGCTATAGGACCATAAGTGGAAGTGCCCTAGGCTCTGTTGCTTTGTTTTTTAGATGTTTCAGGAAACACCATACACTTCTCCCGAGTGGTTGTTGGCAATTTACATCCCGCCCTTCAGCATAACAAGGCTCCCAGTTCTCCATGGCCTGTCCTGCCTTTCTGGATTTTACACTTTTTTCAGATGGCCCTTTTGACCGGGGGGAAGTGAGACTTCATTGTAGTGCAGATTTCCTTTGCAAGCTTGCTTGGTTGGCCAAAAAGGGCGTATGCGTTTTTTCCTGAATATATTCAGGAAAAAACGCATACGCCCTTTTTGGCCAAGTGCATCATTGTGGACGTTCTGCCTCTTTTCCTATGCTTTCAATGCAATTCCAGTCTACCTCCTGAAATCGGTTTCCTGCAATTCTGCCCCGCTTTCAAGTCCTCTTGGCAGCCTTACTTCAGTCTATTTTTGGACGATAGCTGTCATTTATAACTCTGCAGGTTTGTGAATTACAGTGCCCCTGAGCTCCTTTCTTCAACTCGCTTTCTTGTGACCTGGCCGCAACACCGCAGGATGTCTTCAGGCCCTAATCTGGTTCTGGCACGGCACGCTGCGCCTTAGGTTAATTCCTCTTCCTGGTGGGAAATGAGAGTTAAATTTGCCCATCCAGACACCTCCAGCTAGTCTCTCATTGGTTCTCGCTATTCCTGTTCATCTTCCACAGAAATTGCAAACTGGGCCAAACAGGAGGTTAAAGGGACTGACTCTCCAAGTGGGGAGAGTGTTAGTAAAGCATCTGGAATGTTGCACCCGAGTACCAGGGTACGAAAACTGAGACATATTTGAACACGTCTCCCGATCACATGGTTGATCATACTCTAGGTTCCACATGCATGTTTTAGCTGAAGGAAGAATACCTTAAACCTGGGTAGTTGAAACCCGTGGAATGGGTACCATGCAATATGACTTCAAAGGGTCTTCATTTGCTCACCGAACCTCTCCAATCCTATCACTGCTGCGTTTATGACCCTGTACACATGCTTGATTCTCTTTCGGAGACATAGCAATCCATAGGTTTTAAGATACTTACTAGTCAGGTACATTCTTAGGCATTTAATATGCGGTGTTGAGTCCATTTCGTTGAGCAAGGAGTAGCTCTTGTCTATTCCATATTTGGCTTAAGGAACTTTATCTGTGCTCATTTCAATCTCTGGTTTTATGCAGCACCCCAACTCACCTTTACCCTTAAGCAAGCATAAGTTGGTTTTCTAAATTTGAGACCCTGTTCTGTTCTGTAATTCAGTTCCTGTGTAGCCAAGTTTCCATTCCGTGTATTAGTGATATCTTATGATGTTTCTTTTTCTGTGTGACTTATTTCAGTTAGAATCATCGTACCTGAATCCACTCATTATGCTGCTACGGGCCTGATGACATAGATTTCATTGCTGAGTGATACTGAATTGTACGTAAGGACCACAAGTTCTTTATCCATTTTTCACTTTCTGCGATGTTGAACTACTGTAAACGAGGTTCTTGTAAACAGAGCCGTTCGAAACTTTGGGGTGGCTGTGTCTTTTTGATTTTAAATTCCCTAAGCTATAGGACCATAAGTGGAAGTGCCCTAGGCTCTGTTGCTTTGTTTTTTAGATGTTTCAGGAAACACCATACACTTCTCCCGAGTGTTTGTTGGCAATTTACATCCCGCCCTTCAGCATAACAAGGCTCCCAGTTCTCCATGGCCTGTCCTGCCTTTCTGGATTTTACACTTTTTTCAGATGGCCCTTTTGACCGGGGGGAAGTGAGACTTCATTGTAGTGCAGATTTCCTTTGCAAGCTTGCTTGGTTGGCCAAAAAGGGCGTATGCGTTTTTTCCTGAATATATTCAGGAAAAAACGCATACGCCCTTTTTGGCCAAGTGCATCATTGTGGACGTTCTGCCTCTTTTCCTATGCTTTCAATGCAATTCCAGTCTACCTCCTGAAATCGGTTTCCTGCAATTCTGCCCCGCTTTCAAGTCCTCTTGGCAGCCTTACTTCAGTCTATTTTTGGACGATAGCTGTCATTTATAACTCTGCAGGTTTGTGAATTACAGTGCCCCTGAGCTCCTTTCTTCAACTCGCTTTCTTGTGACCTGGCCGCAACACCGCAGGATGTCTTCAGGCCCTAATCTGGTTCCGGAACGGCATGCTGAGCCTTTGGTTATTTCCTCTTCCTGGTGGGAAATGAGAGTTAAATTTGCCCGTCCAGACACCTCCAGCTAGTCTCTCATTGGTTCTCGCTATTCCTGTTCATCTTCCGCAGAAATTGCAAACTGGGCCAAACAGGAGGTTAAAGGCACTGACTTTCCAAGTGGGGAGAGTGTTAGTAAAGCGTCTGGAATGTTGCACCCGAGTACCAGGGGAGGAAAACTGAGACATATTTGAACACGTCTCCCGTTCACATGGTTGATCATACTTGGGTTCCACATGCATGTTTTAGCTGAAGGAAGAATACCTTAAACCTGTGTATTTGAAACCCGTGGAATGGGTACCATGCAATATGACTTCAAAGGGTCTTCATTTGCTCACCGAACCTCTCCAATCCTATCACTGCTGCGTTTATGCCCCTGTACACATGCTTGATTCTGTTTCGGAGACATAGCAATCCATAGGTTTTAAGATACTTACTAGTCAGGTACATTCTTAGGCGTTTAATATGCGGTGTTGAGTCCATTTCGTTGAGCAAGGAGTAGCTCTTGTCTATTCCATATTTGGCTTAAGGAACTTTATCTGTGCTCATTTCAATCTCTGGTTTTATGCAGCACCCCAACTCACCTTTCCCCTTAAGCAAGCATAAGTTGGTTTTCTAAATTTGAGACCCTGTTCTGTTCTGTAATTCAGTTCCTGTGTAGCCAAGTTTCCATTCCGTGTATTACTGATATCTTATGATGTTTCTTTTTCTGTGTGACTTATTTCAGTTAGAATCATCATACCTGAATCCACTCATTATGCTGCTACGGGCCTGATGACATAGATTTCATTGCTGAGTGATACTGAATTGTACGTAAGGACCACAAGTTCTTTATCCATTTTTCACTTTCTGCGATGTTGAACTACTGTAAACGAGGTTCTTGTAAACAGAGCCGTTCGAAACTTTGGGGTGGCTGTGTCTTTTTGATTTTAAATTCCCTAAGCTATAGGACCATAAGTGGAAGTGCCCTAGGCTCTGTTGCTTTGTTTTTTAGATGTTTCAGGAAACACCATACACTTCTCCCGAGTGTTTGTTGGCAATTTACATCCCGCCCTTCAGCATAACAAGGCTCCCAGTTCTCCATGGCCTGTCCTGCCTTTCTGGATTTTACACTTTTTTCAGATGGCCCTTTTGACCGGGGGGAAGTGAGACTTCATTGTAGTGCAGATTTCCTTTGCAAGCTTGCTTGGTTGGCCAAAAAGGGCGTATGCGTTTTTTCCTGAATATATTCAGGAAAAAACGCATACGCCCTTTTTGGCCAAGTGCATCATTGTGGACGTTCTGCCTCTTTTCCTATGCTTTCAATGCAATTCCAGTCTACCTCCTGAAATCGGTTTCCTGCAATTCTGCCCCGCTTTCAAGTCCTCTTGGCAGCCTTACTTCAGTCTATTTTTGGACGATAGCTGTCATTTATAACTCTGCAGGTTTGTGAATTACAGTGCCCCTGAGCTCCTTTCTTCAACTCGCTTTCTTGTGACCTGGCCGCAACACCGCAGGATGTCTTCAGGCCCTAATCTGGTTCTGGCACGGCACGCTGAGCCTTTGGTTAATTCCTCTTCCTGGTGGGAAATGAGAGTTAAATTTGCCCATCCAGACACCTCCAGCTAGTCTCTCATTGGTTCTCGCTATTCCTGTTCATCTTCCGCAGAAATTGCAAACTGGGCCAAACAGGAGGTTAAAGGGACTGACTCTCCAAGTGGGGAGAGTGTTAGTAAAGCGTCTGGAATGTTGCACCCGAGTACCAGGGTACGAAAACTGAGACATATTTGAACACGTCTCCCGATCACATGGTTGATCATACTCTAGGTCCCACATGCATGTTTTAGCTGAAGGAAGAATACCTTAAACCTGGGTAGTTGAAACCCGTGGAATGGGTACCATGCAATATGACTTCAAAGGGTCTTCATTTGCTCACCGAACCTCTCCAATCCTATCACTGCTGCGTTTATGCCCCTGTACACATGCTTGATTCTCTTTCGGAGACATAGCAATCCATAGGTTTTAAGATACTTACTAGTCAGGTACATTCTTAGGCATATAATATGCGGTGTTGTGTCCATTTCGTTGAGCAAGGAGTAGCTCTTGTCTATTCCATATTTGGCTTAAGGAACTTTATCTGTGCTCATTTCAATCTCTGGTTTTATGCAGCACCCCAACTCACCTTTACCCTTAAGCAAGCATAAGTTGGTTTTCTAAATTTGAGACCCTGTTCTGTTCTGTAATTCAGTTCCTGTGTAGCCAAGTTTACATTCCGTGTATTAGTGATATCTTATGATGTTTCTTTTTCTGTGTGACTTATTTCAGTTAGAATCATCGTACCTGAATCCACTCATTATGCTGCTACGGGCCTGATGACATAGATTTCATTGCTGAGTGATACTGCATTGTACGTAAGTACCACAAGTTCTTTATCCATTTTTCACTTTCTGCGATGTTGAACTTGTACTGTAAACGAGGTTCTTGTAAACAGAGACGTTCCAAACTTTGGGGTGGCTGTGTCTTTTTGATTTTAATTTCCCTAAGCTATAGGACCATAAGTGGAAGTGCCCTAGGCTCTGTTGCTTTGTTTTTTAGATGTTTCAGGAAACACCATACACTTCTCCCGAGTGGTTGTTGGCAATTTACATCCCGCCCATCAGCATAACAAGGCTCCCAGTTCTCCATGGCCTGTCCTGCCTTTCTGGATTTTACACTTTTTTCAGATGGCCCTTTTGACCGGGGGGAAGTGAGACTTCATTGTAGTGCAGATTTGCTTTGCAAGCTTGCTTGGTTGGCCAAAAAGGGCGTATGCGTTTTTTCCTGAATATATTCAGGAAAAAACGCATACGCCCTTTTTGGCCAAGTGCATCATTGTGGACGTTCTGCCTCTTTTCCTATGCTTGCAATGCAATTCCAGTCTACCTCCTGAAATCGGTTTCCTGCAATTCTGCCCCGCTTTCAAGTCCTCTTGGCAGCCTTACTTCAGTCTATTTTTGGACGATAGCTGTCATTTATAACTCTGCAGGTTTGTGAATTACAGTGCCCCTGAGCTCCTTTCTTCAACTCGCTTTCTTGTGACCTGGCCGCAACACCGCAGGATGTCTTCAGGCCCTAATCTGGTTCCGGAACGGCATGCTGAGCCTTTGGTTATTTCCTCTTCCTGGTGGGAAATGAGAGTTAAATTTGCCCGTCCAGACACCTCCAGCTAGTCTCTCATTGTTTCTCGCCATTCCTGTTCATCTTCCGCAGAAATTGCAAACTGGGCCAAACAGGAGGTTAAAGGCACTGACTTTCCAAGTGGGGAGAGTGTTAGTAAAGCGTCTGGAATGTTGCACCCGAGTACCAGGGGAGGAAAACTGAGACATATTTGAACACGTCTCCCGTTCACATGGTTGATCATACTTGGGTTCCACATGCATGTTTTAGCTGAAGGAAGAATACCTTAAACCTGTGTATTTGAAACCCGTGGAATGGGTACCATGCAATATGACTTCAAAGGGTCTTCATTTGCTCACCGAACCTCTCCAATCCTATCACTGCTGCGTTTATGCCCCTGTACACATGCTTGATTCTCTTTTGGAGACATAGCAATCCATAGGTTTTAAGATACTTACTAGTCAGGTACATTCTTAGGCGTTTAATATGCGGTGTTGAGTCCATTTCGTTGAGCAAGGAGTAGCTCTTGTCTATTCCATATTTGGCTTAAGGAACTTTATCTGTGCTCATTTCAATCTCTGGTTTTATGCAGCACCCCAACTCACCTTTCCCCTTAAGCAAGCATAAGTTGGTTTTCTAAATTTGAGACCCTGTTCTGTTCTGTAATTCAGTTCCTGTGTAGCCAAGTTTCCATTCCGTGTATTACTGATATCTTATGATGTTTCTTTTTCTGTGTGACTTATTTCAGTTAGAATCATCATACCTGAATCCACTCATTGTGCTGCTAAGGTCCTGATGACACAGATTTCATTGCTGAGTGATATTGCTTTGTAAGTAAATACCACAACTTTTTTATCCATTTTTCACTTTCTGCGATGTTGAACTTGTACTGTAAACGAGGTTCTTGTAAACAGAGCCGTTCTAAACTTTGGGGTGGCTGTGTCTTTTTGATTTTAAATTCCCTAAGCTATAGGACCATAAGTGGAAGTGCCCTAGGCTCTGTTGCTTTGTTTTTTAGATGTTTCAGGAAACACCATACACTTCTCCCGAGTGGTTGTTGGCAATTTACATCCCGCCCTTCAGCATAACAAGGCTCCCAGTTCTCCATGGCCTGTCCTGCCTTTCTGGATTTTACACTTTTTTCAGATGGCCCTTTTGACCGGGGGGAAGTGAGACTTCATTGTAGTGCAGATTTCCTTTGCAAGCTTGCTTGGTTGGCCAAAAAGGGCGTATGCGTTTTTTCCTGAATATATTCAGGAAAAAACGCATACGCCCTTTTTGGCCAAGTGCATCATTGTGGACGTTCTGCCTCTTTTCCTATGCTTGCAATGCAATTCCAGTCTACCTCCTGAAATCGGTTTCCTGCAATTCTGCCCCGCTTTCAAGTCCTCTTGGCAGCCTTACTTCAGTCTATTTTTGGACGATAGCTGTCATTTATAACTCTGCAGGTTTGTGAATTACAGTGCCCCTGAGCTCCTTTCTTCAACTCGCTTTCTTGTGACCTGGCCGCAACACCGCAGGATGTCTTCAGGCCCTAATCTGGTTCCGGAACGGCATGCTGAGCCTTTGGTTATTTCCTCTTCCTGGTGGGAAATGAGAGTTAAATTTGCCCGTCCAGACACCTCCAGCTAGTCTCTCATTGGTTCTCGCTATTCCTGTTCATCTTCCGCAGAAATTGCAAACTTGGACAAACAGGAGGTTAAAGGCGCTGACTTTCCAAGTGGGGAGAGTGTTAGTAAAGCGTCTGGAATGTTGCACCCGAGTACCAGGGGAGGAAAACTGAGACATATTTGAACACGTCTCCCGTTCACATGGTTGATCATACTTGGGTTCCACATGCATGTTTTAGCTGAAGGAAGAATACCTTAAACCTGTGTATTTGAAACCCGTGGAATGGGTACCATGCAATATGACTTCAAAGGGTCTTCATTTGCTCACCGAACCTCTCCAATCCTATCACTGCTGCGTTTATGCCCCTGTACACATGCTTGATTCTGTTTCGGAGACATAGCAATCCATAGGTTTTAAGATACTTACTAGTCAGGTACATTCTTAGGCGTTTAATATGCGGTGTTGAGTCCATTTCGTTGAGCAAGGAGTAGCTCTTGTCTATTCCATATTTGGCTTAAGGAACTTTATCTGTGCTCATTTCAATCTCTGGTTTTATGCAGCACCCCAACTCACCTTTCCCCTTAAGCAAGCATAAGTTGGTTTTCTAAATTTGAGACCCTGTTCTGTTCTGTAATTCAGTTCCTGTGTAGCCAAGTTTCCATTCCGTGTATTACTGATATCTTATGATGTTTCTTTTTCTGTGTGACTTATTTCAGTTAGAATCATCATACCTGAATCCACTCATTGTGCTGCTAAGGTCCTGATGACACAGATTTCATTGCTGAGTGATATTGCTTTGTAAGTAAATACCACAACTTCTTTATCCATTTTTCAATTTCTGCGATGTTGAACTTGTACTGTAAACGAGGTTCTTGTAAACAGAGCCGTTCCAAACTTTGGGGTGGCTGTGTCTTTTTGATTTTAAATTCCCTAAGCTATAGGACCATAAGTGGAAGTGCCCTAGGCTCTGTTGCTTTGTTTTTTAGATGTTTCAGGAAACACCATACACTTCTCCCGAGTGTTTGTTGGCAATTTACATCCCGCCCATCAGCATAACAAGGCTCCCAGTTCTCCATGGCCTGTCCTGCCTTTCTGGATTTTACACTTTTTTCAGATGGCCCTTTTGACCGGGGGGAAGTGAGACTTCATTGTAGTGCAGATTTCCTTTGCAAGCTTGCTTGGTTGGCCAAAAAGGGCGTATGCGTTTTTTCCTGAATATATTCAGGAAAAAACGCATACGCCCTTTTTGGCCAAGTGCATCATTGTGGACGTTCTGCCTCTTTTCCTATGCTTTCAATGCAATTCCAGTCTACCTCCTGAAATCGGTTTCCTGCAATTCTGCCCCGCTTTCAAGTCCTCTTGGCAGCCTTACTTCAGTCTATTTTTGGACGATAGCTGTCATTTATAACTCTGCAGGTTTGTGAATTACAGTGCCCCTGAGCTCCTTTCTTCAACTCGCTTTCTTTTGACCTGGCCGCAACACCGCAGGATGTCTTCAGGCCCTAATCTGGTTCTGGCACGGCACGCTGAGCCTTAGGTTAATTCCTCTTCCTGGTGGGAAATGAGAGTTAAATTTGCCCATCCAGACACCTCCAGCTAGTCTCTCATTGGTTCTCGCTATTCCTGTTCATCTTCCACAGAAATTGCAAACTGGGCCAAGCAGGAGGTTAAAGGGACTGACTCTCCAAGTGGGGAGAGTGTTAGTAAAGCGTCTGGAATGTTGCACCCGAGTACCAGGGTACGAAAACTGAGACATATTTGAACACGTCTCCCGATCACATGGTTGATCATACTCTAGGTTCCACATGCATGTTTTAGCTGAAGGAAGAATACCTTAAACCTGGGTAGTTGAAACCCGTGGAATGGGTACCATGCAATATGACTTCAAAGGGTCTTCATTTGCTCACCGAACCTCTCCAATCCTATCACTGCTGCGTTTATGCCCCTGTACACATGCTTGATTCTCTTTCGGAGACATAGCAATCCATAGGTTTTAAGATACTTACTAGTCAGGTACATTCTTAGGCATTTAATATGCGGTGTTGAGTCCATTTCGTTGAGCAAGGAGTAGCTCTTGTCTATTCCATATTTGGCTTAAGGAACTTTATCTGTGCTCATTTCAATCTCTGGTTTTATGCAGCACCCCAACTCACCTTTACCCTTAAGCAAGCATAAGTTGGTTTTCTAAATTTGAGACCCTGTTCTGTTCTGTAATTCAGTTCCTGTGTAGCCAAGTTTACATTCCGTGTATTAGTGATATCTTATGATGTTCTTTTTCTGTGTGATTTATTTCAGTTAGAATCATCGTACCTGAATCCACTCATTATGCTGCTACGGGCCTGATGACATAGATTTCATTGCTGAGTGATACTGCATTGTACGTAAGTACCACAAGTTCTTTATCCATTTTTCACTTTCTGCGATGTTGAACTTGTACTGTAAATGAGGTTCTTGTAAACAGAGGCGTTCCAAACTTTGGGGTGGCTGTGTCTTTTTGATTTTAATTTCCCTAAGCTATAGGACCATAAGTGGAAGTGCCCTAGGCTCTGTTGCTCTGTTTTTTAGATGTTTCAGGAAACACCATACACTTCTCCCGAGTGGTTGTTGGCAATTTACATCCCGCCCATCAGCATAACAAGGCTCCCAGTTCTCCATGGCCTGTCCTGCCTTTCTGGATTTTACACTTTTTTCAGATGGCCCTTTTGACCGGGGGGAAGTGAGACTTCATTGTAGTGCAGATTTCCTTTGCAAGCTTGCTTGGTTGGCCAAAAAGGGCGTATGCGTTTTTTCCTGAATATATTCAGGAAAAAACGCATACGCCCTTTTTGGCCAAGTGCATCATTGTGGACGTTCTGCCTCTTTTCCTATGCTTTCAATGCAATTCCAGTCTACCTCCTGAAATCGGTTTCCTGCAATTCTGCCCCGCTTTCAAGTCCTCTTGGCAGCCTTACTTCAGTCTATTTTTGGACGATAGCTGTCATTTATAACTCTGCAGGTTTGTGAATTACAGTGCCCCTGAGCTCCTTTCTTCAACTCGCTTTCTTGTGACCTGGCCGCAACACCGCAGGATGTCTTCAGGCCCTAATCTGGTTCCGGAACAGCATGCTGAGCCTTTGGTTATTTCCTTTTCCTGGTGGGAAATGACAGTTAAATTTGCCCGTCCAGACACCTCCAGCTAGTCTCTCATTGGTTCTCGCTATTCCTGTTCATCTTCCGCAGAAATTGCAAACTGGGCCAAACAGGAGGTTAAAGGCACTGACTTTCCAAGTGGGGAGAGTGTTAGTAAAGCGTCTGGAATGTTGCACCCGAGTACCAGGGGAGGAAAACTGAGACATATTTGAACACGTCTCCCGTTCACATGGTTGATCATACTTGGGTTCCACATGCATGTTTTAGCTGAAGGAAGAATACCTTAAACCTGTGTATTTGAAACCCGTGGAATGGGTACCATGCAATATGACTTCAAAGGGTCTTCATTTGCTCACCGAACCTCTCCAATCCTATCACTGCTGCGTTTATGCCCCTGTACACATGCTTGATTCTGTTTCGGAGACATAGCAATCCATAGGTTTTAAGATACTTACTAGTCAGGTACATTCTTAGGCGTTTAATATGCGGTGTTGAGTCCATTTCGTTGAGCAAGGAGTAGCTCTTGTCTATTCCATATTTGGCTTAAGGAACTTTATCTGTGCTCATTTCAATCTCTGGTTTTATGCAGCACCCCAACTCACCTTTCCCCTTAAGCAAGCATAAGTTGGTTTTCTAAATTTGAGACCCTGTTCTGTTCTGTAATTCAGTTCCTGTGTAGCCAAGTTTCCATTCCGTGTATTAGTGATATCTTATGATGTTTCTTTTTCTGTGTGACTTATTTCAGTTAGAATCATCGTACCTGAATCCACTCATTATGCTGCTACGGGCCTGATGACATAGATTTCATTGCTGAGTGATACTGCATTGTACGTAAGTACCACAAGTTCTTTATCCATTTTTCACTTTCTGCGATGTTGAACTTGTACTGTAAACGAGGTTCTTGTAAACAGAGCCGTTCCAAACTTTGGGGTGGCTGTGTCTTTTTGATTTTAATTTCCCTAAGCTATAAGACCATAAGTGGAAGTGCCCTAGGCTCTGTTGCTTTGTTTTTTAGATGTTTCAGGAAACACCATACACTTCTCCCGAGTGTTTGTTGGCAATTTACATCCCGCCCATCAGCATAACAAGGCTCCCAGTTCTCCATGGCCTGTCCTGCCTTTCTGGATTTTACACTTTTTTCAGATGGCCCTTTTGACCGGGGGGAAGTGAGACTTCATTGTAGTGCAGATTTCCTTTGCAAGCTTGCTTGGTTGGCCAAAAAGGGCGTATGCGTTTTTTCCTGAATATATTCAGGAAAAAACGCATACGCCCTTTTTGGCCAAGTGCATCATTGTGGACGTTCTGCCTCTTTTCCTATGCTTTCAATGCAATTCCAGTCTACCTCCTGAAATCGGTTTCCTGCAATTCTGCCCCGCTTTCAAGTCCTCTTGGCAGCCTTACTTCAGTCTATTTTTGGACGATAGCTGTCATTTATAACTCTGCAGGTTTGTGAATTACAGTGCCCCTGAGCTCCTTTCTTCAACTCGCTTTCTTGTGACCTGGCCGCAACACCGCAGGATGTCTTCAGGCCCTAATCTGGTTCCGGAACGGCATGCTGAGCCTTTGGTTATTTCCTCTTCCTGGTGGGAAATGAGAGTTAAATTTGCCCATCCAGACACCTCCAGCTAGTCTCTCATTGGTTCTCGCTATTCCTGTTCATCTTCCGCAGAAATTGCAAACTGGGCCAAACAGGAGGTTAAAGGCACTGACTTTCCAAGTGGGGAGAGTGTTAGTAAAGCGTCTGGAATGTTGCACCCGAGTACCAGGGGAGGAAAACTGAGACATATTTGAACACGTCTCCCGTTCACATGGTTGATCATACTTGGGTTCCACATGCATGTTTTAGCTGAAGGAAGAATACCTTAAACCTGTGTATTTGAAACCCGTGGAATGGGTACCATGCAATATGACTTCAAAGGGTCTTCATTTGCTCACCGAACCTCTCCAATCCTATCACTGCTGCGTTTATGCCCCTGTACACATGCTTGATTCTGTTTCGGAGACATAGCAATCCATAGGTTTTAAGATACTTACTAGTCAGGTACATTCTTAGGCGTTTAATATGCGGTGTTGAGTCCATTTCGTTGAGCAAGGAGTAGCTCTTGTCTATTCCATATTTGGCTTAAGGAACTTTATCTGTGCTCATTTCAATCTCTGGTTTTATGCAGCACCCCAACTCACCTTTCCCCTTAAGCAAGCATAAGTTGGTTTTCTAAATTTGAGACCCTGTTCTGTTCTGTAATTCAGTTCCTGTGTAGCCAAGTTTCCATTCCGTGTATTACTGATATCTTATGATGTTTCTTTTTCTGTGTGACTTATTTCAGTTAGAATCATCGTACCTGAATCCACTCATTATGCTGCTACGGGCCTGATGACATAGATTTCATTGCTGAGTGATACTGCATTGTACGTAAGTACCACAAGTTCTTTATCCATTTTTCACTTTCTGCGATGTTGAACTTGTACTGTAAACGAGGTTCTTGTAAACAGAGCCGTTCCAAACTTTGGGGTGGCTGTGTCTTTTTGATTTTAATTTCCCTAAGCTATAGGACCATAAGTGGAAGTGCCCTAGGCTCTGTTGCTTTGTTTTTTAGATGTTTCAGGAAACACCATACACTTCTCCCGAGTGTTTGTTGGCAATTTACATCCCGCCCATCAGCATAACAAGGCTCCCAGTTCTCCATGGCCTGTCCTGCCTTTCTGGATTTTACACTTTTTTCAGATGGCCCTTTTGACCGGGGGGAAGTGAGACTTCATTGTAGTGCAGATTTCCTTTGCAAGCTTGCTTGGTTGGCCAAAAAGGGCGTATGCGTTTTTTCCTGAATATATTCAGGAAAAAACGCATACGCCCTTTTTGGCCAAGTGCATCATTGTGGACGTTCTGCCTCTTTTCCTATGCTTTCAATGCAATTCCAGTCTACCTCCTGAAATCGGTTTCCTGCAATTCTGCCCCGCTTTCAAGTCCTCTTGGCAGCCTTACTTCAGTCTAGTTTTGGACGATAGCTGTCATTTATAACTCTGCAGGTTTGTGAATTACAGTGCCCCTGAGCTCCTTTCTTCAACTCGCTTTCTTGTGACCTGGCCGCAACACCGCAGGATGTCTTCAGGCCCTAATCTGGTTCCGGCCCGGCACGCTGAGCCTTTGGTTAATTCCTCTTCCTGGTGGGAAATGAGAGTTAAATTTGCCCGTCCAGACACCTCCAGCTAGCCTCTCATTGGTTCTCGCTATTCCTGTTCATCTTCCACAGAAATTGCAAACTGGGCCAAACAGGAGGTTAAAGGCGCTGACTTTCCAAGTGGGGAGAGTGTTAGTAAAGCGTCTGGAATGTTGCACCCGAGTACCAGGGGAGGAAAACTGAGACATATTTGAACACGTCTCCCGTTCACATGGTTGATCATACTTGGGTTCCACATGCATGTTTTAGCTGAAGGAAGAATACCTTAAACCTGGAGAGTTGAGACCCGTGTAATGGGTACCATGCAATATGACTTCAAAGGGTCTTCATTTGCTCACCGAACCTCTCCAATCCTATCACTGCTGCGTTCATGCCCCTGTACACATGCTTGATTCTGTTTCGGAGACATAGCAATCCATAGGTTTTAAGATACTTACTAGTCAGGTACATTCTTAGGCGTTTAATATGCGGTGTTGAGTCCATTTCGTTGAGCAAGGAGTAGCTCTTGTCTATTCCATATTTGGCTTAAGGAACTTTATCTGTGCTCATTTCAATCTCTGGTTTTATGCAGCACCCCAACTCACCTTTCCCCTTAAGCAAGCATAAGTTGGTTTTCTAAATTTGAGACCCTGTTCTGTTCTGTAATTCAGTTCCTGTGTAGCCAAGTTTACATTTCGTGTATTACTGATATCTTATGATGTTTCTTTTTCTGTGTGACTTATTTCAGTTAGAATCATCATACCTGAATCCACTCATTGTGCTGCTAAGGGCCTGATGACACAGATTTCATTTCTGAGTGATACTGCATTGTACGTAAGTACCACAAGTTCTTTATCCATTTTTCACTTTCTGCGATGTTGAACTTGTACTGTAAACGAGGTTCTTGTAAACAGAGCCGTTCCAAACTTTGGGGTGGCTGTGTCTTTTTGATTTTAATTTCCCTAAGCTATAGGACCATAAGTGGAAGTGCCCTAGGCTCTGTTGCTTTGTTTTTTAGATGTTTCAGGAAACACCATACACTTCTCCCGAGTGTTTGTTGGCAATTTACATCCCGCCCATCAGCATAACAAGGCTCCCAGTTCTCCATGGCCTGTCCTGCCTTTCTGGATTTTACACTTTTTTCAGATGGCCCTTTTGACCGGGGGGAAGTGAGACTTCATTGTAGTGCAGATTTCCTTTGCAAGCTTGCTTGGTTGGCCAAAAAGGGCGTATGCGTTTTTTCCTGAATATATTCAGGAAAAAACGCATACGCCCTTTTTGGCCAAGTGCATCATTGTGGACGTTCTGCCTCTTTTCCTATGCTTTCAATGCAATTCCAGTCTACCTCCTGAAATCGGTTTCCTGCAATTCTGCCCCGCTTTCAAGTCCTCTTGGCAGCCTTACTTCAGTCTATTTTTGGACGATAGCTGTCATTTATAACTCTGCAGGTTTGTGAATTACAGTGCCCCTGAGCTCCTTTCTTCAACTCGCTTTCTTGTGACCTGGCCGCAACACCGCAGGATGGCTTCAGGCCCTAATCTGGTTCCGGCACGGCACGCTGATCCTTTGGTTATTTCCTCTTCCTGGTGGGAAATGAGAGTTAAATTTGCCCGTCCAGACACCTCCAGCTAGCCTCTCATTGGTTCTCGCTATTCCTGTTCATCTTCCACAGAAATTGCAAACTGGGACAAACAGGAGGTTAAAGGCGCTGACTTTCCAAGTGGGGAGAGTGTTAGTAAAGCGTCTGGAATGTTGCACCCGAGTACCAGGGGAGGAAAACTGAGACATATTTGAACACGTCTCCCGTTCACATGGTTGATCATACTTGGGTTCCACATGCATGTTTTAGCTGAAGGAAGAATACCTAAAACCTGGGTAGTTGAAACCCATGGAATGGGTACCATGCAATATGACTTCAAAGGGTCTTCATTTGCTCACCGAACCTCTCCAATCCTATCACTGCTGCGTTTATGCCCCTGTACACATGCTTGATTCTGTTTCGGAGACATAGCAATCCATAGGTTTTAAGATACTTACTAGTCAGGTACATTCTTAGGCGTTTAATATGCGGTGTTGAGTCCATTTCGTTGAGCAAGGAGTAGCTCTTGTCTATTCCATATTTGGCTTAAGGAACTTTATCTGTGCTCATTTCAATCTCTGGTTTTATGCAGCACCCCAACTCACCTTTCCCCTTAAGCAAGCATAAGTTGGTTTTCTAAATTTGAGACCCTGTTCTGTTCTGTAATTCAGTTCCTGTGTAGCCAAGTTTACATTTCGTGTATTACTGATATCTTATGATGTTTCTTTTTCTGTGTGACTTATTTCAGTTAGAATCATCATACCTGAATCCACTCATTGTGCTGCTAAGGGCCTGATGACACAGATTTCATTGCTGAGTGATATTGCTTTGTAAGTAAATACCACAACTTCTTTATACATTTTTCAATTTCTGCGATGTTGAACTTGTACTGTAAACGAGGTTCTTGTAAACAGAGCCGTTCCAAACTTTGGGGTGGCTGTGTCTTTTTGATTTTAAATTCCCTAAGCTATAGGACCATAAGTGGAAGTGCCCTAGGCTCTGTTGCTTTGTTTTTTAGATGTTTCAGGAAACACCATACACTTCTCCCGAGTGTTTGTTGGCAATTTACATCCCGCCCATCAGCATAACAAGGCTCCCAGTTCTCCATGGCCTGTCCTGCCTTTCTGGATTTTACACTTTTTTCAGATGGCCCTTTTGACCGGGGGGAAGTGAGACTTCATTGTAGTGCAGATTTCCTTTGCAAGCTTGCTTGGTTGGCCAAAAAGGGCGTATGCGTTTTTTCCTGAATATATTCAGGAAAAAACGCATACGCCCTTTTTGGCCAAGTGCATCATTGTGGACGTTCTGCCTCTTTTCCTATGCTTTCAATGCAATTCCAGTCTACCTCCTGAAATCGGTTTCCTGCAATTCTGCCCCGCTTTCAAGTCCTCTTGGCAGCCTTACTTCAGTCTATTTTTGGACGATAGCTGTCATTTATAACTCTGCAGGTTTGTGAATTACAGTGCCCCTGAGCTCCTTTCTTCAACTCGCTTTCTTGTGACCTGGCCGCAACACCGCAGGATGGCTTCAGGCCCTAATCTGGTTCTGGCATGGCACGCTGAGCCTTTGGTTAATTCCTCTTCCTGGTGGGAAATGAGAGTTAAATTTGCCCATCTAGACACCTCCAGCTAGTCTCTCATTGGTTCTCGCTATTCCTGTTCATCTTCCACAGAAATTGCAAACTGGGCCAAACAGGAGGTTAAAGGGACTGACTCTCCAAGTGGGGAGAGTGTTAGTAAAGCGTCTGGAATGTTGCACCCGAGTACCAGGGTACGAAAACTGAGACATATTTGAACACGTCTCCCGATCACATGGTTGATCATACTCTAGGTTCCACATGCATGTTTTAGCTGAAGGAAGAATACCTTAAACCTGGGTAGTTGAAACCCGTGGAATGGGTACCATGCAATATGACTTCAAAGGGTCTTCATTTGCTCACCGAACCTCTCCAATCCTATCACTGCTGCGTTTATGCCCCTGTACACATGCTTGATTCTCTTTTGGAGACATAGCAATCCATAGGTTTTAAGATACTTACTAGTCAGGTACATTCTTAGGCGTTTAATATGCGGTGTTGAGTCCATTTCGTTGAGCAAGGAGTAGCTCTTGTCTATTCCATATTTGGCTTAAGGAACTTTATCTGTGCTCATTTCAATCTCTGGTTTTATGCAGCACCCCAACTCACCTTTACCCTTAAGCAAGCATAAGTTGGTTTTCTAAATTTGAGACCCTGTTCTGTTCTGTAATTCAGTTCCTGTGTAGCCAAGTTTACATTCCGTGTATTACTGATATCTTATGATGTTTCTTTTTCTGTGTGACTTATTTCAGTTAGAATCATCATACCTGAATCCACTCATTGTGCTGCTAAGGGCCTGATGACACAGATTTCATTGCTGAGTTATATTGCTTTGTAAGTAAATACCACAACTTCTTTATCCATTTTTCAATTTCTGCGATGTTGAACTTGTACTGTAAACGAGGTTCTTGTAAACAGAGCCGTTCGAAACTTTGGGGTGGCTGTGTCTTTTTGATTTTAAATTCCCTAAGCTATAGGACCATAAGTGGAAGTGCCCTAGGCTCTGTTGCTTTGTTTTTTAGATGTTTCAGGAAACACCATACACTTCTCCCGAGTGTTTGTTGGCAATTTACATCCCGCCCATCAGCATAACAAGGCTCCCAGTTCTCCATGGCCTGTCCTGCCTTTCTGGATTTTACACTTTTTTCAGATGGCCCTTTTGACCGGGGGGAAGTGAGACTTCATTGTAGTGCAGATTTCCTTTGCAAGCTTGCTTGGTTGGCCAAAAAGGGCGTATGCGTTTTTTCCTGAATATATTCAGGAAAAAACGCATACGCCCTTTTTGGCCAAGTGCATCATTGTGGACGTTCTGCCTCTTTTCCTATGCTTTCAATGCAATTCCAGTCTACCTCCTGAAATCGGTTTCCTGCAATTCTGCCCCGCTTTCAAGTCCTCTTGGCAGCCTTACTTCAGTCTATTTTTGGACGATAGCTGTCATTTATAACTCTGCAGGTTTGTGAATTACAGTGCCCCTGAGCTCCTTTCTTCAACTCGCTTTCTTGTGACCTGGCCGCAACACCGCAGGATGGCTTCAGGCCCTAATCTGGTTCCGGCACGGCACGCTGAGCCTTTGGTTATTTCCTCTTCCTGGTGGGAAATGAGAGTTAAATTTGCCCGTCCAGACACCTCCAGCTAGCCTCTCATTGGTTCTCGCTCTTCCTGTTCATCTTCCACAGAAATTGCAAACTGGGACAAACAGGAGGTTAAAGGCGCTGACTTTCCAAGTGGGGAGAGTGTTAGTAAAGCGTCTGGAATGTTGCACCCGAGTACCAGGGGAGGAAAACTGAGACATATTTGAACACGTCTCCCGTTCACATGGTTGATCATACTTGGGTTCCACATGCATGTTTTAGCTGAAGGAAGAATACCTAAAACCTGGGTAGTTGAAACCCATGGAATGGGTACCATGCAATATGACTTCAAAGGGTCTTCATTTGCTCACCGAACCTCTCCAATCCTATCACTGCTGCGTTTATGCCCCTGTACACATGCTTGATTCTGTTTCGGAGACATAGCAATCCATAGGTTTTAAGATACTTACTAGTCAGGTACATTCTTAGGCGTTTAATATGCGGTGTTGAGTCCATTTCGTTGAGCAAGGAGTAGCTCTTGTCTATACCATATTTGGCTTAAGGAACTTTATCTGTGCTCATTTCAATCTCTGGTTTTATGCAGCACCCCAACTCACCTTTCCCCTTAAGCAAGCATAAGTTGGTTTTCTAAATTTGAGACCCTGTTCTGTTCTGTAATTCAGTTCCTGTGTAGCCAAGTTTACATTTCGTGTATTACTGATATCTTATGATGTTTCTTTTTCTGTGTGACTTATTTCAGTTAGAATCATCATACCTGAATCCACTCATTGTGCTGCTAAGGGCCTGATGACACAGATTTCATTGCTGAGTGATATTGCTTTGTAAGTAAATACCACAACTTCTTTATACATTTTTCAATTTCTGCGATGTTGAACTTGTACTGTAAACGAGGTTCTTGTAAACAGAGCCGTTCCAAACTTTGGGGTGGCTGTGTCTTTTTGATTTTAAATTCCCTAAGCTATAGGACCATAAGTGGAAGTGCCCTAGGCTCTGTTGCTTTGTTTTTTAGATGTTTCAGGAAACACCATACACTTCTCCCGAGTGTTTGTTGGCAATTTACATCCCGCCCATCAGCATAACAAGGCTCCCAGTTCTCCATGGCCTGTCCTGCCTTTCTGGATTTTACACTTTTTTCAGATGGCCCTTTTGACCGGGGGGAAGTGAGACTTCATTGTAGTGCAGATTTCCTTTGCAAGCTTGCTTGGTTGGCCAAAAAGGGCGTATGCGTTTTTTCCTGAATATATTCAGGAAAAAACGCATACGCCCTTTTTGGCCAAGTGCATCATTGTGGACGTTCTGCCTCTTTTCCTATGCTTTCAATGCAATTCCAGTCTACCTCCTGAAATCGGTTTCCTGCAATTCTGCCCCGCTTTCAAGTCCTCTTGGCAGCCTTACTTCAGTCTATTTTTGGACGATAGCTGTCATTTATAACTCTGCAGGTTTGTGAATTACAGTGCCCCTGAGCTCCTTTCTTCAACTCGCTTTCTTGTGACCTGGCCGCAACACCGCAGGATGGCTTCAGGCCCTAATCTGGTTCTGGCATGGCACGCTGAGCCTTTGGTTAATTCCTCTTCCTGGTGGGAAATGAGAGTTAAATTTGCCCATCTAGACACCTCCAGCTAGTCTCTCATTGGTTCTCGCTATTCCTGTTCATCTTCCACAGAAATTGCAAACTGGGCCAAACAGGAGGTTAAAGGGACTGACTCTCCAAGTGGGGAGAGTGTTAGTAAAGCGTCTGGAATGTTGCACCCGAGTACCAGGGTACGAAAACTGAGACATATTTGAACACGTCTCCCGATCACATGGTTGATCATACTCTAGGTTCCACATGCATGTTTTAGCTGAAGGAAGAATACCTTAAACCTGGGTAGTTGAAACCCGTGGAATGGGTACCATGCAATATGACTTCAAAGGGTCTTCATTTGCTCACCGAACCTCTCCAATCCTATCACTGCTGCGTTTATGCCCCTGTACACATGCTTGATTCTCTTTTGGAGACATAGCAATCCATAGGTTTTAAGATACTTACTAGTCAGGTACATTCTTAGGCGTTTAATATGCGGTGTTGAGTCCATTTCGTTGAGCAAGGAGTAGCTCTTGTCTATTCCATATTTGGCTTAAGGAACTTTATCTGTGCTCATTTCAATCTCTGGTTTTATGCAGCACCCCAACTCACCTTTACCCTTAAGCAAGCATAAGTTGGTTTTCTAAATTTGAGACCCTGTTCTGTTCTGTAATTCAGTTCCTGTGTAGCCAAGTTTACATTCCGTGTATTACTGATATCTTATGATGTTTCTTTTTCTGTGTGACTTATTTCAGTTAGAATCATCATACCTGAATCCACTCATTGTGCTGCTAAGGGCCTGATGACACAGATTTCATTGCTGAGTTATATTGCTTTGTAAGTAAATACCACAACTTCTTTATCCATTTTTCAATTTCTGCGATGTTGAACTTGTACTGTAAACGAGGTTCTTGTAAACAGAGCCGTTCGAAACTTTGGGGTGGCTGTGTCTTTTTGATTTTAAATTCCCTAAGCTATAGGACCATAAGTGGAAGTGCCCTAGGCTCTGTTGCTTTGTTTTTTAGATGTTTCAGGAAACACCATACACTTCTCCCGAGTGGTTGTTGGCAATTTACATCCCGCCCATCAGCATAACAAGGCTCCCAGTTCTCCATGGCCTGTCCTGCCTTTCTGGATTTTACACTTTTTTCAGATGGCCCTTTTGACCGGGGGGGAAGTGAGACTTCATTGTAGTGCAGATTTCCTTTGCAAGCTTGCTTGGTTGGCCAAAAAGGGCGTATGCGTTTTTTCCTGAATATATTCAGGAAAAAATGCATACGCCCTTTTTGGCCAAGTGCATCATTGTGGACGTTCTGCCTCTTTTCCTATGCTTTCAATGCAATTCCAGTCTACCTCCTGAAATCGGTTTCCTGCAATTCTGCCCCGCTTTCAAGTCCTCTTGGCAGCCTTACTTCAGTCTATTTTTGGACGATAGCTGTCATTTATAACTCTGCAGGTTTGTGAATTACAGTGCCCCTGAGCTCCTTTCTTCAACTCGCTTTCTTGTGACCTGGCCGCAACACCGCAGGATGTCTTCAGGCCCTAATCTGGTTCTGGCACGGCACGCTGAGCCTTAGGTTAATTCCTCTTCCTGGTGGGAAATGAGAGTTAAATTTGCCCATCCAGACACCTCCAGCTAGTCTCTCATTGGTTCTCGCTATTCCTGTTCATCTTCCACAGAAATTGCAAACTGGGCCAAACAGGAGGTTAAAGGGACTGACTCTCCAAGTGGGGAGAGTGTTAGTAAAGCGTCTGGAATGTTGCACCCGAGTACCAGGGTACGAAAACTGAGACATATTTGAACACGTCTCCCGATCACATGGTTGATCATACTCTAGGTTCCACATGCATGTTTTAGCTGAAGGAAGAATACCTTAAACCTGGGTAGTTGAAACCCGTGGAATGGGTACCATGCAATATGACTTCAAAGGGTCTTCATTTGCTCACCGAACCTCTCCAATCCTATCACTGCTGCGTTTATGCCCCTGTACACATGCTTGATTCTCTTTCGGAGACATAGCAATCCATAGGTTTAAAGATACTTACTAGTCAGGTACATTCTTAGGCATTTAATATGCGGTGTTGAGTCCATTTCGTTGAGCAAGGAGTAGCTCTTGTCTATTCCATATTTGGCTTAAGGAACTTTATCTGTGCTCATTTCAATCTCTGGTTTTATGCAGCACCCCAACTCACCTTTACCCTTAAGCAAGCATAAGTTGGTTTTCTAAATTTGAGACCCTGTTCTGTTCTGTAATTCAGTTCCTGTGTAGCCAAGTTTCCATTCCGTGTATTAGTGATATCTTATGATGTTTCTTTTTCTGTGTGACTTATTTCAGTTAGAATCATCGTACCTGAATCCACTCATTATGCTGCTATGGGCCTGATGACATAGATTTCATTGCTGAGTGATACTGAATTGTACGTAAGTACCACAAGTTCTTTATCCATTTTTCACTTTCTGCGATGTTGAACTTCTACTGTAAACGAGGTTCTTGTAAACAGAGCCGTTCGAAACTTTGGGGTGGCTGTGTCTTTTTGATTTTAAATTCCCTAAGCTATAGGACCATAAGTGGAAGTGCCCTAGGCTCTGTTGCTTTGTTTTTTAGATGTTTCAGGAAACACCATACACTTCTCCCGAGTGTTTGTTGGCAATTTACATCCCGCCCTTCAGCATAACAAGGCTCCCAGTTCTCCATGGCCTGTCCTGCCTTTCTGGATTTTACACTTTTTTCAGATGGCCCTTTTGACCGGGGGGAAGTGAGACTTCATTGTAGTGCAGATTTCCTTTGCAAGCTTGCTTGGTTGGCCAAAAAGGGCGTATGCGTTTTTTCCTGAATATATTCAGGAAAAAACGCATACGCCCTTTTTGGCCAAGTGCATCATTGTGGACGTTCTGCCTCTTTTCCTATGCTTTCAATGCAATTCCAGTCTACCTCCTGAAATCGGTTTCCTGCAATTCTGCCCCGCTTTCAAGTCCTCTTGGCAGCCTTACTTCAGTCTATTTTTGGACGATAGCTGTCATTTATAACTCTGCAGGTTTGTGAATTACAGTGCCCCTGAGCTCCTTTCTTCAACTCGCTTTCTTGTGACCTGGCCGCAACACCGCAGGATGGCTTCAGGCCCTAATCTGGTTCCGGCACGGCACGCTGAGCCTTTGGTTATTTCCTCTTCCTGGTGGGAAATGAGAGTTAAATTTGCCCGTCCAGACACCTCCAGCTAGCCTCTCATTGGTTCTCGCTATTCCTGTTCATCTTCCACAGAAATTGCAAACTGGGACAAACAGGAGGTTAAAGGCGCTGACTTTCCAAGTGGGGAGAGTGTTAGTAAAGCGTCTGGAATGTTGCACCCGAGTACCAGGGGAGGAAAACTGAGACATATTTGAACACGTCTCCCGTTCACATGGTTGATCATACTTGGGTTCCACATGCATGTTTTAGCTGAAGGAAGAATACCTAAAACCTGGGTAGTTGAAACCCATGGAATGGGTACCATGCAATATGACTTCAAAGGGTCTTCATTTGCTCACCGAACCTCTCCAATCCTATCACTGCTGCGTTTATGCCCCTGTACACATGCTTGATTCTGTTTCGGAGACATAGCAATCCATAGGTTTTAAGATACTTACTAGTCAGGTACATTCTTAGGCGTTTAATATGCGGTGTTGAGTCCATTTCGTTGAGCAAGGAGTAGCTCTTGTCTATTCCATATTTGGCTTAAGGAACTTTATCTGTGCTCATTTCAATCTCTGGTTTTATGCAGCACCCCAACTCACCTTTCCCCTTAAGCAAGCATAAGTTGGTTTTCTAAATTTGAGACCCTGTTCTGTTCTGTAATTCAGTTCCTGTGTAGCCAAGTTTACATTTCGTGTATTACTGATATCTTATGATGTTTCTTTTTCTGTGTGACTTATTTCAGTTAGAATCATCATACCTGAATCCACTCATTGTGCTGCTAAGGGCCTGATGACACAGATTTCATTGCTGAGTGATATTGCTTTGTAAGTAAATACCACAACTTCTTTATACATTTTTCAATTTCTGCGATGTTGAACTTGTACTGTAAACGAGGTTCTTGTAAACAGAGCCGTTCCAAACTTTGGGGTGGCTGTGTCTTTTTGATTTTAAATTCCCTAAGCTATAGGACCATAAGTGGAAGTGCCCTAGGCTCTGTTGCTTTGTTTTTTAGATGTTTCAGGAAACACCATACACTTCTCCCGAGTGTTTGTTGGCAATTTACATCCCGCCCATCAGCATAACAAGGCTCCCAGTTCTCCATGGCCTGTCCTGCCTTTCTGGATTTTACACTTTTTTCAGATGGCCCTTTTGACCGGGGGGAAGTGAGACTTCATTGTAGTGCAGATTTCCTTTGCAAGCTTGCTTGGTTGGCCAAAAAGGGCGTATGCGTTTTTTCCTGAATATATTCAGGAAAAAACGCATACGCCCTTTTTGGCCAAGTGCATCATTGTGGACGTTCTGCCTCTTTTCCTATGCTTTCAATGCAATTCCAGTCTACCTCCTGAAATCGGTTTCCTGCAATTCTGCCCCGCTTTCAAGTCCTCTTGGCAGCCTTACTTCAGTCTATTTTTGGACGATAGCTGTCATTTATAACTCTGCAGGTTTGTGAATTACAGTGCCCCTGAGCTCCTTTCTTCAACTCGCTTTCTTGTGACCTGGCCGCAACACCGCAGGATGGCTTCAGGCCCTAATCTGGTTCTGGCATGGCACGCTGAGCCTTTGGTTAATTCCTCTTCCTGGTGGGAAATGAGAGTTAAATTTGCCCATCTAGACACCTCCAGCTAGTCTCTCATTGGTTCTCGCTATTCCTGTTCATCTTCCACAGAAATTGCAAACTGGGCCAAACAGGAGGTTAAAGGGACTGACTCTCCAAGTGGGGAGAGTGTTAGTAAAGCATCTGGAATGTTGCACCCGAGTACCAGGGTACGAAAACTGAGACATATTTGAACACGTCTCCCGATCACATGGTTGATCATACTCTAGGTTCCACATGCATGTTTTAGCTGAAGGAAGAATACCTTAAACCTGGGTAGTTGAAACGGGTGGAATGGGTACCATGCAATATGACTTCAAAGGGTCTTCATTTGCTCACCGAACCTCTCCAATCCTATCACTGCTGCGTTTATGCCCCTGTACACATGCTTGATTCTCTTTTGGAGACATAGCAATCCATAGGTTTTAAGATACTTACTAGTCAGGTACATTCTTAGGCGTTTAATATGCGGTGTTGAGTCCATTTCGTTGAGCAAGGAGTAGCTCTTGTCTATTCCATATTTGGCTTAAGGAACTTTATCTGTGCTCATTTCAATCTCTGGTTTTATGCAGCACCCCAACTCACCTTTACCCTTAAGCAAGCATAAGTTGGTTTTCTAAATTTGAGACCCTGTTCTGTTCTGTAATTCAGTTCCTGTGTAGCCAAGTTTACATTCCGTGTATTACTGATATCTTATGATGTTTCTTTTTCTGTGTGACTTATTTCAGTTAGAATCATCATACCTGAATCCACTCATTGTGCTGCTAAGGGCCTGATGACACAGATTTCATTGCTGAGTGATATTGCTTTGTAAGTAAATACCACAACTTCTTTATCCATTTTTCAATTTCTGCGATGTTGAACTTGTACTGTAAACGAGGTTCTTGTAAACAGAGCCGTTCCAAACTTTGGGGTGGCTGTGTCTTTTTGATTTTAAATTCCCTAAGCTATAGGACCATAAGTGGAAGTGCCCTAGGCTCTGTTGCTTTGTTTTTTAGATGTTTCAGGAAACACCATACACTTCTCCCGAGTGGTTGTTGGCAATTTACATCCCGCCCATCAGCATAACAAGGCTCCCAGTTCTCCATGGCCTGTCCTGCCTTTCTGGATTTTACACTTTTTTCAGATGGCCCTTTTGACCGGGGGGAAGTGAGACTTCATTGTAGTGCAGATTTCCTTTGCAAGCTTGCTTGGTTGGCCAAAAAGGGCGTATGCGTTTTTTCCTGAATATATTCAGGAGAAAACGCATACGCCCTTTTTGGCCAAGTGCATCATTGTGGACGTTCTGCCTCTTTTCCTATGCTTGCAATGCAATTCCAGTCTACCTCCTGAAATCGGTTTCCTGCAATTCTGCCCCGCTTTCAAGTCCTCTTGGCAGCCTTACTTCAGTCTATTTTTGGACGATAGCTGTCATTTATAACTCTGCAGGTTTGTGAATTACAGTGCCCCTGAGCTCCTTTCTTCAACTCGCTTTCTTGTGAGCTGGCCGCAACACCGCAGGATGTCTTCAGGCCCTAATCTGGTTCTGGCACGGCACGCTGAGCCTTTGGTTAATTCCTCTTCCTGGTGGGAAATGAGAGTTAAATTTGCCCATCCAGACACCTCCAGCTAGTCTCTCATTGGTTCTCGCTATTCCTGTTCATCTTCCACAGAAATTGCAAACTGGGCCAAACAGGAGGTTAAAGGGACTGACTCTCCAAGTGGGGAGAGTGTTAGTAAAGCGTCTGGAATGTTGCACCCGAGTACCAGGGTACAAAAACTGAGACATATTTGAACACGTCTCCCGATCACATGGTTGATCATACTCTAGGTTCCACATGCATGTTTTAGCTGAAGGAAGAATACCTTAAACCTGGGTAGTTGAAACCCGTGGAATGGGTACCATGCAATATGACTTCAAAGGGTCTTCATTTGCTCACCGAACCTCTCCAATCCTATCACTGCTGCGTTTATGCCCCTGTACACATGCTTGATTCTCTTTTGGAGACATAGCAATCCATAGGTTTTAAGATACTTACTAGTCAGGTACATTCTTAGGCGTTTAATATGCGGTGTTGAGTCCATTTCGTTGAGCAAGGAGTAGCTCTTGTCTATTCCATATTTGGCTTAAGGAACTTTATCTGTGCTCATTTCAATCTCTGGTTTTATGCAGCACCCCAACTCACCTTTACCCTTAAGCAAGCATAAGTTGGTTTTCTAAATTTGAGACCCTGTTCTGTTCTGTAATTCAGTTCCTGTGTAGCCAAGTTTACATTCCGTGTATTACTGATATCTTATGATGTTTCTTTTTCTGTGTGACTTATTTCAGTTAGAATCATCATACCTGAATCCACTCATTGTGCTGCTAAGGGCCTGATGACACAGATTTCATTGCTGAGTGATATTGCTTTGTAAGTAAATACCACAACTTCTTTATCCATTTTTCAATTTCTGCGATGTTGAACTTGTACTGTAAACGAGGTTCTTGTAAACAGAGCCGTTCCAAACTTTGGGGTGGCTGTGTCTTTTTGATTTTAAATTCCCTAAGCTATAGGACCATAAGTGGAAGTGCCCTAGGCTCTGTTGCTTTGTTTTTTAGATGTTTCAGGAAACACCATACACTTCTCCCGAGTGGTTGTTGGCAATTTACATCCCGCCCATCAGCATAACAAGGCTCCCAGTTCTCCATGGCCTGTCCTGCCTTTCTGGATTTTACACTTTTTTCAGATGGCCCTTTTGACCGGGGGGAAGTGAGACTTCATTGTAGTGCAGATTTCCTTTGCAAGCTTGCTTGGTTGGCCAAAAAGGGCGTATGCGTTTTTTCCTGAATATATTCAGGAAAAAACGCATACGCCCTTTTTGGCCAAGTGCATCATTGTGGACGTTCTGCCTCTTTTCCTATGCTTTCAATGCAATTCCAGTCTACCTCCTGAAATCGGGTTCCTGCAATTCTGCCCCGCTTTCAAGTCCTCTTGGCAGCCTTACTTCAGTCTATTTTTGGACGATAGCTGTCATTTATAACTCTGCAGGTTTGTGAATTACAGTGCCCCTGAGCTCCTTTCTTCAACTCGCTTTCTTGTGACCTGGCCGCAACACCGCAGGATGGCTTCAGGCCCTAATCTGGTTCTGGCATGGCACGCTGAGCCTTTGGTTAATTCCTCTTCCTGGTGGGAAATGAGAGTTAAATTTGCCCATCTAGACACCTCCAGCTAGTCTCTCATTGGTTCTCGCTATTCCTGTTCATCTTCCACAGAAATTGCAAACTGGGCCAAACAGGAGGTTAAAGGGACTGACTCTCCAAGTGGGGAGAGTGTTAGTAAAGCGTCTGGAATGTTGCACCCGAGTACCAGGGTACGAAAACTGAGACATATTTGAACACGTCTCCCGATCACATGGTTGATCATACTCTAGGTTCCACATGCATGTTTTAGCTGAAGGAAGAATACCTTAAACCTGGGTAGTTGAAACCCGTGGAATGGGTACCATGCAATATGACTTCAAAGGGTCTTCATTTGCTCACCGAACCTCTCCAATCCTATCACTGCTGCGTTTATGCCCCTGTACACATGCTTGATTCTCTTTTGGAGACATAGCAATCCATAGGTTTTAAGATACTTACTAGTCAGGTACATTCTTAGGCGTTTAATATGCGGTGTTGAGTCCATTTCGTTGAGCAAGGAGTAGCTCTTGTCTATTCCATATTTGGCTTAAGGAACTTTATCTGTGCTCATTTCAATCTCTGGTTTTATGCAGCACCCCAACTCACCTTTACCCTTAAGCAAGCATAAGTTGGTTTTCTAAATTTGAGACCCTGTTCTGTTCTGTAATTCAGTTCCTGTGTAGCCAAGTTTACATTCCGTGTATTACTGATATCTTATGATGTTTCTTTTTCTGTGTGACTTATTTCAGTTAGAATCATCATACCTGAATCCACTCATTGTGCTGCTAAGGGCCTGATGACACAGATTTCATTGCTGAGTGATATTGCTTTGTAAGTAAATACCACAACTTCTTTATCCATTTTTCAATTTCTGCGATGTTGAACTTGTACTGTAAACGAGGTTCTTGTAAACAGAGCCGTTCCAAACTTTGGGGTGGCTGTGTCTTTTTGATTTTAAATTCCCTAAGCTATAGGACCATAAGTGGAAGTGCCCTAGGCTCTGTTGCTTTGTTTTTTAGATGTTTCAGGAAACACCATACACTTCTCCCGAGTGGTTGTTGGCAATTTACATCCCGCCCTTCAGCATAACAAGGCTCCCAGTTCTCCATGGCCTGTCCTGCCTTTCTGGATTTTACACTTTTTTCAGATGGCCCTTTTGACCGGGGGGAAGTGAGACTTCATTGTAGTGCAGATTTCCTTTGCAAGCTTGCTTGGTTGGCCAAAAAGGGCGTATGCGTTTTTTCCTGAATATATTCAGGAAAAAACGCATACGCCCTTTTTGGCCAAGTGCATCATTGTGGACGTTCTGCCTCTTTTCCTATGCTTGCAATGCAATTCCAGTCTACCTCCTGAAATCGGTTTCCTGCAATTCTGCCCCGCTTTCAAGTCCTCTTGGCAGCCTTACTTCAGTCTATTTTTGGACGATAGCTGTCATTTATAACTCTGCAGGTTTGTGAATTACAGTGCCCCTGAGCTCCTTTCTTCAACTCGCTTTCTTGTGAGCTGGCCGCAACACCGCAGGATGTCTTCAGGCCCTAATCTGGTTCTGGCACGGCACGCTGAGCCTTTGGTTAATTCCTCTTCCTGGTGGGAAATGAGAGTTAAATTTGCCCATCCAGACACCTCCAGCTAGTCTCTCATTGGTTCTCGCTATTCCTGTTCATCTTCCACAGAAATTGCAAACTGGGCCAAACAGGAGGTTAAAGGGACTGACTCTCCAAGTGGGGAGAGTGTTAGTAAAGCGTCTGGAATGTTGCACCCGAGTACCAGGGTACAAAAACTGAGACATATTTGAACACGTCTCCCGATGACATGGTTGATCATACTCTAGGTTCCACATGCATGTTTTAGCTGAAGGAAGAATACCTTAAACCTGGGTAGTTGAAACCCGTGGAATGGGTACCATGCAATATGACTTCAAAGGGTCTTCATTTGCTCACCGAACCTCTCCAATCCTATCACTGCTGCGTTTATGCCCCTGTACACATGCTTGATTCTCTTTTGGAGACATAGCAATCCATAGGTTTTAAGATACTTACTAGTCAGGTACATTCTTAGGCGTTTAATATGCGGTGTTGAGTCCATTTCGTTGAGCAAGGAGTAGCTCTTGTCTATTCCATATTTGGCTTAAGGAACTTTATCTGTGCTCATTTCAATCTCTGGTTTTATGCAGCACCCCAACTCACCTTTACCCTTAAGCAAGCATAAGTTGGTTTTCTAAATTTGAGACCCTGTTCTGTTCTGTAATTCAGTTCCTGTGTAGCCAAGTTTACATTCCGTGTATTACTGATATCTTATGATGTTTCTTTTTCTGTGTGACTTATTTCAGTTAGAATCATCATACCTGAATCCACTCATTGTGCTGCTAAGGGCCTGATGACACAGATTTCATTGCTGAGTGATATTGCTTTGTAAGTAAATACCACAACTTCTTTATCCATTTTTCAATTTCTGCGATGTTGAACTTGTACTGTAAACGAGGTTCTTGTAAACAGAGCCGTTCCAAACTTTGGGGTGGCTGTGTCTTTTTGATTTTAAATTCCCTAAGCTATAGGACCATAAGTGGAAGTGCCCTAGGCTCTGTTGCTTTGTTTTTTAGATGTTTCAGGAAACACCATACACTTCTCCCGAGTGGTTGTTGGCAATTTACATCCCGCCCATCAGCATAACAAGGCTCCCAGTTCTCCATGGCCTGTCCTGCCTTTCTGGATTTTACACTTTTTTCAGATGGCCCTTTTGACCGGGGGGAAGTGAGACTTCATTGTAGTGCAGATTTCCTTTGCAAGCTTGCTTGGTTGGCCAAAAAGGGCGTATGCGTTTTTTCCTGAATATATTCAGGAAAAAACGCATACGCCCTTTTTGGCCAAGTGCATCATTGTGGACGTTCTGCCTCTTTTCCTATGCTTGCAATGCAATTCCAGTCTACCTCCTGAAATCGGTTTCCTGCAATTCTGCCCCGCTTTCAAGTCCTCTTGGCAGCCTTACTTCAGTCTATTTTTGGACGATAGCTGTCATTTATAACTCTGCAGGTTTGTGAATTACAGTGCCCCTGAGCTCCTTTCTTCAACTCGCTTTCTTGTGAGCTGGCCGCAACACCGCAGGATGTCTTCAGGCCCTAATCTGGTTCTGGCACGGCACGCTGAGCCTTTGGTTAATTCCTCTTCCTGGTGGGAAATGAGAGTTAAATTTGCCCATCCAGACACCTCCAGCTAGTCTCTCATTGGTTCTCGCTATTCCTGTTCATCTTCCACAGAAATTGCAAACTGGGCCAAACAGGAGGTTAAAGGGACTGACTCTCCAAGTGGGGAGAGTGTTAGTAAAGCGTCTGGAATGTTGCACCCGAGTACCAGGGTACAAAAACTGAGACATATTTGAACACGTCTCCCGATCACATGGTTGATCATACTCTAGGTTCCACATGCATGTTTTAGCTGAAGGAAGAATACCTTAAACCTGGGTAGTTGAAACCCGTGGAATGGGTACCATGCAATATGACTTCAAAGGGTCTTCATTTGCTCACCGAACCTCTCCAATCCTATCACTGCTGCGTTTATGCCCCTGTACACATGCTTGATTCTCTTTCGGAGACATAGCAATCCATAGGTTTTAAGATACTTACTAGTCAGGTACATTCTTAGGCATTTAATATGCGGTGTTGAGTCCATTTCGTTGAGCAAGGAGTAGCTCTTGTCTATTCCATATTTGGCTTAAGGAACTTTATCTGTGCTCATTTCAATCTCTGGTTTTATGCAGCACCCCAACTCACCTTTCCCCTTAAGCAAGCATAAGTTGGTTTTCTAAATTTGAGACCCTGTTCTGTTCTGTAATTCAGTTCCTGTGTAGCCAAGTTTACATTCCGTGTATTAGTGATATCTTATGATGTTTCTTTTTCTGTGTGACTTATTTCAGTTAGAATCATCGTACCTGAATCCACTCATTATGCTGCTACGGGCCTGATGACATAGATTTCATTGCTGAGTGATACTGCATTGTACGTAAGTACCACAAGTTCTTTATCCATTTTTCACTTTCTGCGATGTTGAACTTCTACTGTAAACGAGGTTCTTGTAAACAGAGCCGTTCGAAACTTTGGGGTGGCTGTGTCTTTTTGATTTTAAATTCCCTAAGCTATAGGACCATAAGTGGAAGTGCCCTAGGCTCTGTTGCTTTGTTTTTTAGATGTTTCAGGAAACACCATACACTTCTCCCGAGTGGTTGTTGGCAATTTACATCCCGCCCATCAGCATAACAAGGCTCCCAGTTCTCCATGGCCTGTCCTGCCTTTCTGGATTTTACACTTTTTTCAGATGGCCCTTTTGACCGGGGGGAAGTGAGACTTCATTGTAGTGCAGATTTCCTTTGCAAGCTTGCTTGGTTGGCCAAAAAGGGCGTATGCGTTTTTTCCTGAATATATTCAGGAAAAAACGCATACGCCCTTTTTGGCCAAGTGCATCATTGTGGACGTTCTGCCTCTTTTCCTATGCTTGCAATGCAATTCCAGTCTACCTCCTGAAATCGGTTTCCTGCAATTCTGCCCCGCTTTCAAGTCCTCTTGGCAGCCTTACTTCAGTCTATTTTTGGACGATAGCTGTCATTTATAACTCTGCAGGTTTGTGAATTACAGTGCCCCTGAGCTCCTTTCTTCAACTCGCTTTCTTGTGACCTGGCCGCAACACCGCAGGATGGCTTCAGGCCCTAATCTGGTTCTGGCATGGCACGCTGAGCCTTTGGTTAATTCCTCTTCCTGGTGGGAAATGAGAGTTAAATTTGCCCATCTAGACACCTCCAGCTAGTCTCTCATTGGTTCTCGCTATTCCTGTTCATCTTCCACAGAAATTGCAAACTGGGCCAAACAGGAGGTTAAAGGGACTGACTCTCCAAGTGGGGAGAGTGTTAGTAAAGCGTCTGGAATGTTGCACCCGAGTACCAGGGTACGAAAACTGAGACATATTTGAACACGTCTCCCGATCACATGGTTGATCATACTCTAGGTTCCACATGCATGTTTTAGCTGAAGGAAGAATACCTTAAACCTGGGTAGTTGAAACCCGTGGAATGGGTACCATGCAATATGACTTCAAAGGGTCTTCATTTGCTCACCGAACCTCTCCAATCCTATCACTGCTGCGTTTATGCCCCTGTACACATGCTTGATTCTCTTTTGGAGACATAGCAATCCATAGGTTTTAAGATACTTACTAGTCAGGTACATTCTTAGGCGTTTAATATGCGGTGTTGAGTCCATTTCGTTGAGCAAGGAGTAGCTCTTGTCTATTCCATATTTGGCTTAAGGAACTTTATCTGTGCTCATTTCAATCTCTGGTTTTATGCAGCACCCCAACTCACCTTTACCCTTAAGCAAGCATAAGTTGGTTTTCTAAATTTGAGACCCTGTTCTGTTCTGTAATTCAGTTCCTGTGTAGCCAAGTTTACATTCCGTGTATTACTGATATCTTATGATGTTTCTTTTTCTGTGTGACTTATTTCAGTTAGAATCATCATACCTGAATCCACTCATTGTGCTGCTAAGGGCCTGATGACACAGATTTCATTGCTGAGTGATATTGCTTTGTAAGTAAATACCACAACTTCTTTATCCATTTTTCAATTTCTGCGATGTTGAACTTGTACTGTAAACGAGGTTCTTGTAAACAGAGCCGTTCCAAACTTTGGGGTGGCTGTGTCTTTTTGATTTTAAATTCCCTAAGCTATAGGACCATAAGTGGAAGTGCCCTAGGCTCTGTTGCTTTGTTTTTTAGATGTTTCAGGAAACACCATACACTTCTCCCGAGTGGTTGTTGGCAATTTACATCCCGCCCATCAGCATAACAAGGCTCCCAGTTCTCCATGGCCTGTCCTGCCTTTCTGGATTTTACACTTTTTTCAGATGGCCCTTTTGACCGGGGGGAAGTGAGACTTCATTGTAGTGCAGATTTCCTTTGCAAGCTTGCTTGGTTGGCCAAAAAGGGCGTATGCGTTTTTTCCTGAATATATTCAGGAAAAAACGCATACGCCCTTTTTGGCCAAGTGCATCATTGTGGACGTTCTGCCTCTTTTCCTATGCTTGCAATGCAATTCCAGTCTACCTCCTGAAATCGGTTTCCTGCAATTCTGCCCCGCTTTCAAGTCCTCTTGGCAGCCTTACTTCAGTCTATTTTTGGACGATAGCTGTCATTTATAACTCTGCAGGTTTGTGAATTACAGTGCCCCTGAGCTCCTTTCTTCAACTCGCTTTCTTGTGAGCTGGCCGCAACACCGCAGGATGTCTTCAGGCCCTAATCTGGTTCTGGCACGGCACGCTGAGCCTTTGGTTAATTCCTCTTCCTGGTGGGAAATGAGAGTTAAATTTGCCCATCCAGACACCTCCAGCTAGTCTCTCATTGGTTCTCGCTATTCCTGTTCATCTTCCACAGAAATTGCAAACTGGGCCAAACAGGAGGTTAAAGGGACTGACTCTCCAAGTGGGGAGAGTGTTAGTAAAGCGTCTGGAATGTTGCACCCGAGTACCAGGGTACAAAAACTGAGACATATTTGAACACGTCTCCCGATCACATGGTTGATCATACTCTAGGTTCCACATGCATGTTTTAGCTGAAGGAAGAATACCTTAAACCTGGGTAGTTGAAACCCGTGGAATGGGTACCATGCAATATGACTTCAAAGGGTCTTCATTTGCTCACCGAACCTCTCCAATCCTATCACTGCTGCGTTTATGCCCCTGTACACATGCTTGATTCTCTTTCGGAGACATAGCAATCCATAGGTTTTAAGATACTTACTAGTCAGGTACATTCTTAGGCATTTAATATGCGGTGTTGAGTCCATTTCGTTGAGCAAGGAGTAGCTCTTGTCTATTCCATATTTGGCTTAAGGAACTTTATCTGTGCTCATTTCAATCTCTGGTTTTATGCAGCACCCCAACTCACCTTTCCCCTTAAGCAAGCATAAGTTGGTTTTCTAAATTTGAGACCCTGTTCTGTTCTGTAATTCAGTTCCTGTGTAGCCAAGTTTACATTCCGTGTATTAGTGATATCTTATGATGTTTCTTTTTCTGTGTGACTTATTTCAGTTAGAATCATCGTACCTGAATCCACTCATTATGCTGCTACGGGCCTGATGACATAGATTTCATTGCTGAGTGATACTGCATTGTACGTAAGTACCACAAGTTCTTTATCCATTTTTCACTTTCTGCGATGTTGAACTTCTACTGTAAACGAGGTTCTTGTAAACAGAGCCGTTCGAAACTTTGGGGTGGCTGTGTCTTTTTGATTTTAAATTCCCTAAGCTATAGGACCATAAGTGGAAGTGCCCTAGGCTCTGTTGCTTTTTTTTTTAGATGTTTCAGGAAACACCATACACTTCTCCCGAGTGTTTGTTGGCAATTAACATCCCGCCCTTCAGCATAACAAGGCTCCCAGTTCTCCATGGCCTGTCCTGCCTTTCTGGATTTTACACTTTTATCAGATGGCCCTTTTGACCGGGGGGAAGTGAGACTTCATTGTAGTGCAGATTTCCTTTGCAAGCTTGCTTGGTTGGCCAAAAAGGGCGTATGCGTTTTATCCTGAATATATTCAGTAAAAAACGCATACGCCCTTTTTGGCCAAGTGCATCATTGTGGACGTTCTGCCTCTTTTCCTATGCTTTCAATGCAATTCCAGTCTACCTCCTGAAATCGGTTTCCTGCAATTCTGCCCCGCTTTCAAGTCCTCTTGGCAGCCTTACTTCAGTCTATTTTTGGACGATAGCTGTCATTTATAACTCTGCAGGTTTGTGAATTACAGTGCCCCTGAGCTCCTTTCTTCAACTCGCTTTCTTGTGACCTGGCCGCAACACCGCAGGATGTCTTCAGGCCCTAATCTGGTTCTGGCACGGCATGCTGAGCCTTTGGTTAATTCCTCTTCCTGGTGGGAAATGAGAGTTAAATTTGCCCATCCAGACACCTCCAGCTAGTCTCTCATTGGTTCTCGCTATTCCTGTTCGTCTTCCACAGAAATTGCAAACTGGGCCAAACAGGAGGTTAAAGGGACTGACTCTCCAAGTGGGGAGAGTGTTAGTAAAGCGTCTGGAATGTTGCACCCGAGTACCAGGGTACGAAAACTGAGACATATTTGAACACGTCTCCCGATCACATGGTTGATCATACTCTAGGTCCCACATGCATGTTTTAGCTGAAGGAAGAATACCTTAAACCTGGGTAGTTGAAACCCGTGGAATGGGTACCATGCAATATGACTTCAAAGGGTCTTCATTTGCTCACCGAACCTCTCCAATCCTATCACTGCTGCGTTTATGCCCCTGTACACATGCTTGATTCTGTTTCGGAGACATAGCAATCCATAGGTTTTAAGATACTTACTAGTCAGGTACATTCTTAGGCGTTTAATATGCGGTGTTGAGTCCATTTCGTTGATCAAGGAGTAGCTCTTGTCTATTCCATATTTGGCTTAAGGAACTTTATCTGTGCTCATTTCAATCTCTGGTTTTATGCAGCACCCCAACTCACCTTTCCCCTTAAGCAAGCATAAGTTGGTTTTCTAAATTTGAGACCCTGTTCTGTTCTGTAATTCAGTTCCTGTGTAGCCAAGTTTCCATTCCGTGTATTACTGATATCTTATGATGTTTCTTTTTCTGTGTGACTTATTTCAGTTAGAATCATCATACCTGAATCCACTCATTGTGCTGCTAAAGTCCTGATGACACAGATTTCATTGCTGAGTGATATTGCTTTGTAAGTAAATACCACAACTTTTTTATCCATTTTTCACTTTCTGCGATGTTGAACTTGTACTGTAAACGAGGTTCTTGTAAACAGAGCCGTTCTAAACTTTGGGGTGGCTGTGTCTTTTTGATTTTAAATTCCCTAAGCTATAGGACCATAAGTGGAAGTGCCCTAGGCTCTGTTGCTTTGTTTTTTAGATGTTTCAGGAAACACCATACACTTCTCCCGAGTGGTTGTTGGCAATTTACATCCCGCCCTTCAGCATAAGAAGGCTCCCAGTTCTCCATGGCCTGTCCTGCCTTTCTGGATTTTACACTTTTTTCAGATGGCCCTTTTGACCGGGGGGAAGTGAGACTTCATTGTAGTGCAGATTTCCTTTGCAAGCTTGCTTGGTTGGCCAAAAAGGGCGTATGCGTTTTTTCCTGAATATATTCAGGAAAAAACGCATACGCCCTTTTTGGTCAAGTGCATCATTGTGGACGTTCTGCCTCTTTTCCTATGCTTGCAATGCAATTCCAGTCTACCTCCTGAAATCGGTTTCCTGCAATTCTGCCCCGCTTTCAAGTCCTCTTGGCAGCCTTACTTCAGTCTAGTTTTGGACGATAGCTGTCATTTATAACTCTGCAGGTTTGTGAATTACAGTGCCCCTGAGCTCCTTTCTTCAACTCGCTTTCTTGTGACCTGGCCGCAACACCGCAGGATGTCTTCAGGCCCTAATCTGGTTCTGGCACGGCACGCTGAGCCTTTGGTTAATTCCTCTTCCTGGTGGGAAATGAGAGTTAAATTTGCCCATCCAGACACCTCCAGCTAGTCTCTCATTGGTTCTCGCTATTCCTGTTCATCTTCCACAGAAATTGCAAACTGGGCCAAACAGGAGGTTAAAGGGACTGACTCTCCAAGTGGGGAGAGTGTTAGTAAAGCGTCTGGAATGTTGCACCCGAGTACCAGGGTACGAAAACTGAGACATATTTGAACACGTCTCCCGATCACATGGTTGATCATACTCTAGGTTCCACATGCATGTTTTAGCTGAAGGAAGAATACCTTAAACCTGGGTAGTTGAAACCCGTGGAATGGGTACCATGCAATATGACTTCAAAGGGTCTTCATTTGCTCACCGAACCTCTCCAATACTATCACTGCTGCGTTTATGCCCCTGTACACATGCTTGATTCTCTTTCGGAGACATAGCAATCCATAGGTTTTAAGATACTTACTAGTCAGGTACATTCTTAGGCATTTAATATGCGGTGTTGAGTCCATTTCGTTGAGCAAGGAGTAGCTCTAGTCTATTCCATATTTGGCTTAAGGAACTTTATCTGTGCTCATTTCAATCTCTGGTTTTATGCAGCACCCCAACTCACCTTTCCCCTTAAGCAAGCATAAGTTGGTTTTCTAAATTTGAGACCCTGTTCTGTTCTGTAATTCAGTTCCTGTGTAGCCAAGTTTACATTCCGTGTATTACTGATATCTTATGATGTTTCTTTTTCTGTGTGACTTATTTCAGTTAGAATCATCATACCTGAATCCACTCATTGTGCTGCTAAGGGCCTGATGACACAGATTTCATTGCTGAGTGATATTGCTTTGTAAGTAAATACCACAACTTCTTTATCCATTTTTCACTTTCTGCGATGTTGAACTTGTACTGTAAACGAGGTTCTTGTAAACAGAGCCGTTCCAAACTTTGGGGTGGCTGTGTCTTTTTGATTTTACATTCCCTAAGCTATAGGACCATAAGTGGAAGTGCCCTAGGCTCTGTTGCTTTGTTTTTTAGATGTTTCAGGAAACACCATACACTTCTCCCGAGTGGTTGTTGGCAATTTACATCCCACCCATCAGCATAACAAGGCTCCCAGTTCTCCATGGCCTGTCCTGCCTTTCTGGATTTTACACTTTTTTCAGATGGCCCTTTTGACCGGGGGGAAGTGAGACTTCATTGTAGTGCAGATTTCCTTTGCAAGCTTGCTTGGTTGGCCAAAAAGGGCGTATGCGTTTTTTCCTGAATATATTCAGGAAAAAACGCATACGCCCTTTTTGGCCAAGTGCATCATTGTGGACGTTCTGCCTCTTTTCCTATGCTTGCAATGCAATTCCAGTCTACCTCCTGAAATCGGTTTCCTGCAATTCTGCCCCGCTTTCAAGTCCTCTTGGCAGCCTTACTTCAGTCTATTTTTGGACGATAGCTGTCATTTATAACTCTGCAGGTTTGTGAATTACAGTGTCCCTGAGCTCCTTTCTTCAACTCGCTTTCTTGTGAGCTGGCCGCAACACCGCAGGATGTCTTCAGGCCCTAATCTGGTTCTGGCACGGCACGCTGAGCCTTTGGTTAATTCCTCTTCCTGGTGGGAAATGAGAGTTAAATTTGCCCATCCAGACACCTCCAGCTAGTCTCTCATTGGTTCTCGCTATTCCTGTTCATCTTCCACAGAAATTGCAAACTGGGCCAAACAGGAGGTTAAAGGGACTGACTCTCCAAGTGGGGAGAGTGTTAGTAAAGCGTCTGGAATGTTGCACCCGAGTACCAGGGTACAAAAACTGAGACATATTTGAACACGTCTCCCGATGACATGGTTGATCATACTCTAGGTTCCACATGCATGTTTTAGCTGAAGGAAGAATACCTTAAACCTGGGTAGTTGAAACCCGTGGAATGGGTACCATGCAATATGACTTCAAAGGGTCTTCATTTGCTCACCGAACCTCTCCAATCCTATCACTGCTGCGTTTATGCCCCTGTACACATGCTTGATTCTCTTTCGGAGACATAGCAATCCATAGGTTTTAAGATACTTACTAGTCAGGTACATTCTTAGGCATTTAATATGCGGTGTTGAGTCCATTTCGTTGAGCAAGGAGTAGCTCTTGTCTATTCCATATTTGGCTTAAGGAACTTTATCTGTGCTCATTTCAATCTCTGGTTTTATGCAGCACCCCAACTGACCTTTACCCTTAAGCAAGCATAAGTTGGTTTTCTAAATTTGAGACCCTGTTCTGTTCTGTAATTCAGTTCCTGTGTAGCCAAGTTTCCATTCCGTGTATTAGTGATATCTTATGATGTTTCTTTTTCTGTGTGACTTATTTCAGTTAGAATCATCGTACCTGAATCCACTCATTATGCTGCTACGGGCCTGATGACATAGATTTCATTGCTGAGTGATATTGCTTTGTAAGTAAATACCACAACTTTTTTATCCATTTTTCACTTTCTGCGATGTTGAACTTGTACTGTAAACGAGGTTCTTGTAAACAGAGCCGTTCTAAACTTTGGGGTGGCTGTGTCTTTTTGATTTTAAATTCCCTAAGCTATAGGACCATAAGTGGAAGTGCCCTAGGCTCTGTTGCTTTGTTTCTTAGATGTTTCAGGAAACACCATACACTTCTCCCGAGTGGTTGTTGGCAATTTACATCCCGCCCTTCAACATAACAAGGCTCCCAGTTCTCCATGGCCTGTCCTGCCTTTCTGGATTTTACACTTTTTTCAGATGGCCCTTTTGACCGGGGGGAAGTGAGACTTCATTGTAGTGCAGATTTCCTTTGCAAGCTTGCTTGGTTGGCCAAAAAGGGCGTATGCGTTTTTTCCTGAATATATTCAGGAAAAAACGCATACGCCCTTTTTGGCCAAGTGCATCATTGTGGACGTTCTGCCTCTTTTCCTATGCTTGCAATGCAATTCCAGTCTACCTCCTGAAATCGGTTTCCTGCAATTCTGCCCCGCTTTCAAGTCCTCTTGGCAGCCTTACTTCAGTCTATTTTTGGACGATAGCTGTCATTTATAACTCTGCAGGTTTGTGAATTACAGTGCCCCTGAGCTCCTTTCTTCAACTCGCTTTCTTGTGACCTGGCCGCAACACCGCAGGATGTCTTCAGGCCCTAATCTGGTTCTGGCACGGCACGCTGAGCCTTAGGTTAATTCCTCTTCCTGGTGGGAAATGAGAGTTAAATTTGCCCATCCAGACACCTCCAGCTAGTCTCTCATTGGTTCTCGCTATTCCTGTATCTTCCACAGAAATTGCAAACTGGGCCAAACAGGAGGTTAAAGGGACTGACTCTCCAAGTGGGGAGAGTGTTAGTAAAGCGTCTGGAATGTTGCACCCGAGTACCAGGGTACGAAAACTGAGACATATTTGAACACGTCTCCCGATCACATGGTTGATCATACTCTAGGTCCCACATGCATGTTTTAGCTGAAGGAAGAATACCTTAAACCTGGGTAGTTGAAACCCGTGGAATGGGTACCATGCAATATGACTTCAAAGGGTCTTCATTTGCTCACCGAACCTCTCCAATCCTATCACTGCTGCGTTTATGCCCCTGTACACATGCTTGATTCTCTTTCGGAGACATAGCAATCCATAGGTTTTAAGATACTTACTAGTCAGGTACATTCTTAGGCATTTAATATGCGGTGTTGAGTCCATTTCGTTGAGCAAGGAGTAGCTCTTGTCTATTCCATATTTGGCTTAAGGAACTTTATCTGTGCTCATTTCAATCTCTGGTTTTATGCAGCACCCCAACTGACCTTTACCCTTAAGCAAGCATAAGCTGGTTTTCTAAATTTGAGACCCTGTTCTGTTCTGTAATTCAGTTCCTGTGTAGCCAAGTTTACATTCCGTGTATTACTGATATCTTATGATGTTTCTTTTTCTGTGTGACTTATTTCAGTTAGAATCATCGTACCTGAATCCACTCATTATGCTGCTACGGGCCTGATGACATAGATTTCATTGCTGAGTGATACTGAATTGTACGTAAGTACCACAAGTTCTTTATCCATTTTTCACTTTCTGCGATGTTGAACTTCTACTGTAAACGAGGTTCTTGTAAACAGAGCCGTTCGAAACTTTGGGGTGGCTGTGTCTTTTTGATTTTAAATTCCCTAAGCTATAGGACCATAAGTGGAAGTGCCCTAGGCTCTGTTGCTTTGTTTTTTAGATGTTTCAGGAAACACCATACACTTCTCCCGAGTGGTTGTTGGCAATTTACATCCCGCCCATCAGCATAACAAGGCTCCCAGTTCTCCATGGCCTGTCCTGCCTTTCTGGATTTTACACTTTTTTCAGATGGCCCTTTTGACCGGGGGGAAGTGAGACTTCATTGTAGTGCAGATTTCCTTTGCAAGCTTGCTTGGTTGGCCAAAAAGGGCGTATGCGTTTTTTCCTGAATATATTCAGGAAAAAACGCATACGCCCTTTTTGGCCAAGTGCATCATTGTGGACGTTCTGCCTCTTTTCCTATGCTTTCAATGCAATTCCAGTCTACCTCCTGAAATCGGTTTCCTGCAATTCTGCCCCGCTTTCAAGTCCTCTTGGCAGCCTTACTTCAGTCTATTTTTGGACGATAGCTGTCATTTATAACTCTGCAGGTTTGTGAATTACAGTGCCCCTGAGCTCCTTTCTTCAACTCGCTTTCTTTTGAGCTGGCCGCAACACCGCAGGATGGCTTCAGGCCCTAATCTGGTTCCGGCACGGCACGCAGAGCCTTTGGTTATTTCCTCTTCCTGGTGGGAAATGAGAGTTAAATTTGCCCGTCCAGACACCTCCAGCTAGCCTCTCATTGGTTCTCGCTATTCCTGTTCATCTTCCACAGAAATTGCAAACTGGGACAAACAGGAGGTTAAAGGCGCTGACTTTCCAAGTGGGGAGAGTGTTAGTAAAGCGTCTGGAATGTTGCACCCGAGTACCAGGGGAGGAAAACTGAGACATATTTGAACACGTCTCCCGTTCACATGGTTGATCATACTTGGGTTCCACATGCATGTTTTAGCTGAAGGAAGAATACCTAAAACCTGGGTAGTTGAAACCCGTGGAATGGGTACCATGCAATATGACTTCAAAGGGTCTTCATTTGCTCACCGAACCTCTCCAATCCTATCACTGCTGCGTTTATGCCCCTGTACACATGCTTGATTCTGTTTCGGAGACATAGCAATCCATAGGTTTTAAGATACTTACTAGTCAGGTACATTCTTAGGCGTTTAATATGCGGTGTTGAGTCCATTTCGTTGAGCAAGGAGTAGCTCTTGTCTATTCCATATTTGGCTTAAGGAACTTTATCTGTGCTCATTTCAATCTCTGGTTTTATGCAGCACCCCAACTCACCTTTCCCCTTAAGCAAGCATAAGTTGGTTTTCTAAATTTGAGACCCTGTTCTGTTCTGTAATTCAGTTCCTGTGTAGCCAAGTTTACATTCCGTGTATTACTGATATCTTATGATGTTTCTTTTTCTGTGTGACTTATTTCAGTTAGAATCATCATACCTGAATCCACTCATTGTGCTGCTAAGGGCCTGATGACACAGATTTCATTGCTGAGTGATATTGCTTTGTAAGTAAATACCACAACTTCTTTATCCATTTTTCAATTTCTGCGATGTTGAACTTGTACTGTAAACGAGGTTCTTGTAAACAGAGCCGTTCCAAACTTTGGGGTGGCTGTGTCTTTTTGATTTTAAATTCCCTAAGCTATAGGACCATAAGTGGAAGTGCCCTAGGCTCTGTTGCTTTGTTTTTTAGATGTTTCAGGAAACACCATACACTTCTCCCGAGTGGTTGTTGGCAATTTACATCCCGCCCATCAGCATAAGAAGGCTCCCAGTTCTCCATGGCCTGTCCTGCCTTTCTGGATTTTACACTTTTTTCAGATGGCCCTTTTGACCGGGGGGAAGTGAGACTTCATTGTAGTGCAGATTTCCTTTGCAAGCTTGCTTGGTTGGCCAAAAAGGGCGTATGCGTTTTTTCCTGAATATATTCAGGAAAAAACGCATACGCCCTTTTTGGCCAAGTGCATCATTGTGGACGTTCTGCCTCTTTTCCTATGCTTTCAATGCAATTCCAGTCTACCTCCTGAAATCGGTTTCCTGCAATTCTGCCCCGCTTTCAAGTCCTCTTGGCAGCCTTACTTCAGTCTATTTTTGGACGATAGCTGTCATTTATAACTCTGCAGGTTTGTGAATTACAGTGCCCCTGAGCTCCTTTCTTCAACTCGCTTTCTTGTGACCTGGCCGCAACACCGCAGGATGTCTTCAGGCCCTAATCTGGTTCTGGCACGGCACGCTGAGCCTTTGGTTAATTCCTCTTCCTGGTGGGAAATGAGAGTTAAATTTGCCCATCCAGACACCTCCAGCTAGTCTCTCATTGGTTCTCGCTATTCCTGTTCATCTTCCACAGAAATTGCAAACTGGGCCAAACAGGAGGTTAAAGGGACTGACTCTCCAAGTGGGGAGAGTGTTAGTAAAGCGTCTGGAATGTTGCACCCGAGTACCAGGGTACGAAAACTGAGACATATTTGAACACGTCTCCCGATCACATGGTTGATCATACTCTAGGTTCCACATGCATGTTTTAGCTGAAGGAAGAATACCTTAAACCTGGGTAGTTGAAACCCGTGGAATGGGTACCATGCAATATGACTTCAAAGGGTCTTCATTTGCTCACCGAACCTCTCCAATCCTATCACTGCTGCGTTTATGCCCCTGTACACATGCTTGATTCTCTTTCGGAGACATAGCAATCCATAGGTTTTAAGATACTTACTAGTCAGGTACATTCTTAGGCATTTAATATGCGGTGTTGAGTCCATTTCGTTGAGCAAGGAGTAGCTCTTGTCTATTCCATATTTGGCTTAAGGAACTTTATCTGTGCTCATTTCAATCTCTGGTTTTATGCAGCACCCCAACTCACCTTTCCCCTTAAGCAAGCATAAGTTGGTTTTCTAAATTTGAGACCCTGTTCTGTTCTGTAATTCAGTTCCTGTGTAGCCAAGTTTCCATTCCGTGTATTAGTGATATCTTATGATGTTTCTTTTTCTGTGTGACTTATTTCAGTTAGAATCATCGTACCTGAATCCACTCATTATGCTGCTACGGGCCTGATGACATAGATTTCATTGCTGAGTGATACTGAATTGTACGTAAGTACCACAAGTTCTTTATCCATTTTTCACTTTCTGCGATGTTGAACTTCTACTGTAAACGAGGTTCTTGTAAACAGAGCCGTTCGAAACTTTGGGGTGGCTGTGTCTTTTTGATTTTAAATTCCCTAAGCTATAGGACCATAAGTGGAAGTGCCCTAGGCTCTGTTGCTTTGTTTTTTAGATGTTTCAGGAAACACCATACACTTCTCCCGAGTGGTTGTTGGCAATTTACATCCCGCCCTTCAGCATAACAAGGCTCCCAGTTCTCCATGGCCTGTCCTGCCTTTCTGGATTTTACACTTTTTTCAGATGGCCCTTTTGACCGGGGGGAAGTGAGACTTCATTGTAGTGCAGATTTCCTTTGCAAGCTTGCTTGGTTGGCCAAAAAGGGCGTATGCGTTTTTTCCTGAATATATTCAGGAAAAAACGCATACGCCCTTTTTGGCCAAGTGCATCATTGTGGACGTTCTGCCTCTTTTCCTATGCTTGCAATGCAATTCCAGTCTACCTCCTGAAATCGGTTTCCTGCAATTCTGCCCCGCTTTCAAGTCCTCTTGGCAGCCTTACTTCAGTCTATTTTTGGACGATAGCTGTCATTTATAACTCTGCAGGTTTGTGAATTACAGTGCCCCTGAGCTCCTTTCTTCAACTCGCTTTCTTGTGACCTGGCCGCAACACCGCAGGATGTCTTCAGGCCCTAATCTGGTTCTGGCACGGCACGCTGAGCCTTAGGTTAATTCCTCTTCCTGGTGGGAAATGAGAGTTAAATTTGCCCATCCAGACACCTCCAGCTAGTCTCTCATTGGTTCTCGCTATTCCTGTTCATCTTCCACAGAAATTGCAAACTGGGCCAAACAGGAGGTTAAAGGGACTGACTCTCCAAGTGGGGAGAGTGTTAGTAAAGCGTCTGGAATGTTGCACCCGAGTACCAGGGTACGAAAACTGAGACATATTTGAACACGTCTCCCGATCACATGGTTGATCATACTCTAGGTTCCACATGCATGTTTTAGCTGAAGGAAGAATACCTTAAACCTGGGTAGTTGAAACCCGTGGAATGGGTACCATGCAATATGACTTCAAAGGGTCTTCATTTGCTCACCGAACCTCTCCAATCCTATCACTGCTGCGTTTATGCCCCTGTACACATGCTTGATTCTCTTTCGGAGACATAGCAATCCATAGGTTTTAAGATACTTACTAGTCAGGTACATTCTTAGGCATTTAATATGCGGTGTTGAGTCCATTTCGTTGAGCAAGGAGTAGCTCTTGTCTATTCCATATTTGGCTTAAGGAACTTTATCTGTGCTCATTTCAATCTCTGGTTTTATGCAGCACCCCAACTCACCTTTACCCTTAAGCAAGCATAAGTTGGTTTTCTAAATTTGAGACCCTGTTCTGTTCTGTAATTCAGTTCCTGTGTAGCCAAGTTTACATTCCGTGTATTAGTGATATCTTATGATGTTTCTTTTTCTGTGTGACTTATTTCAGTTAGAATCATCGTACCTGAATCCACTCATTATGCTGCTACGGGCCTGATGACATAGATTTCATTGCTGAGTGATACTGAATTGTACGTAAGTACCACAAGTTCTTTATCCATTTTTCACTTTCTGCGATGTTGAACTTCTACTGTAAACGAGGTTCTTGTAAACAGAGCCGTTCGAAACTTTGGGGTGGCTGTGTCTTTTTGATTTTAAATTCCCTAAGCTATAGGACCATAAGTGGAAGTGCCCTAGGCTCTGTTGCTTTGTTTTTTAGATGTTTCAGGAAACACCATACACTTCTCCCGAGTGTTTGTTGGCAATTTACATCCCGCCCATCAGCATAACAAGGCTCCCAGTTCTCCATGGACTGTCCTGCCTTTCTGGATTTTACACTTTTTTCAGATGGCCCTTTTGACCGGGGGGAAGTGAGACTTCATTGTAGTGCAGATTTCCTTTGCAAGCTTGCTTGGTTGGCCAAAAAGGGCGTATGCGTTTTTTCCTGAATATATTCAGGAAAAAACGCATACGCCCTTTTTGGCCAAGTGCATCATTGTGGACGTTCTGCCTCTTTTCCTATGCTTTCAATGCAATTCCAGTCTACCTCCTGAAATCGGTTTCCTGCAATTCTGCCCCGCTTTCAAGTCCTCTTGGCAGCCTTACTTCAGTCTATTTTTGGACGATAGCTGTCATTTATAACTCTGCAGGTTTGTGAATTACAGTGCCCCTGAGCTCCTTTCTTCAACTCGCTTTCTTGTGACCTGGCCGCAACACCGCAGGATGTCTTCAGGCCCTAATCTGGTTCTGGCACGGCACGCTGAGCCTTAGGTTAATTCCTCTTCCTGGTGGGAAATGAGAGTTAAATTTGCCCATCCAGACACCTCCAGCTAGTCTCTCATTGGTTCTCGCTATTCCTGTTCATCTTCCACAGAAATTGCAAACTGGGCCAAACAGGAGGTTAAAGGGACTGACTCTCCAAGTGGGGAGAGTGTTAGTAAAGCGTCTGGAATGTTGCACCCGAGTACCAGGGTACGAAAACTGAGACATATTTGAACACGTCTCCCGATCACATGGTTGATCATACTCTAGGTTCCACATGCATGTTTTAGCTGAAGGAAGAATACCTTAAACCTGGGTAGTTGAAACCCGTGGAATGGGTACCATGCAATATGACTTCAAAGGGTCTTCATTTGCTCACCGAACCTCTCCAATCCTATCACTGCTGCGTTTATGCCCCTGTACACATGCTTGATTCTCTTTCGGAGACATAGCAATCCATAGGTTTTAAGATACTTACTAGTCAGGTACATTCTTAGGCATTTAATATGCGGTGTTGAGTCCATTTCGTTGAGCAAGGAGTAGCTCTTGTCTATTCCATATTTGGCTTAAGGAACTTTATCTGTGCTCATTTCAATCTCTGGTTTTATGCAGCACCCCAACTCACCTTTACCCTTAAGCAAGCATAAGTTGGTTTTCTAAATTTGAGACCCTGTTCTGTTCTGTAATTCAGTTCCTGTGTAGCCAAGTTTACATTCCGTGTATTAGTGATATCTTATGATGTTTCTTTTTCTGTGTGACTTATTTCAGTTAGAATCATCGTACCTGAATCCACTCATTATGCTGCTACGGGCCTGATGACATAGATTTCATTGCTGAGTGATACTGAATTGTACGTAAGTACCACAAGTTCTTTATCCATTTTTCACTTTCTGCGATGTTGAACTTCTACTGTAAACGAGGTTCTTGTAAACAGAGCCGTTCGAAACTTTGGGGTGGCTGTGTCTTTTTGATTTTAAATTCCCTAAGCTATAGGACCATAAGTGGAAGTGCCCTAGGCTCTGTTGCTTTGTTTTTTAGATGTTTCAGGAAACACCATACACTTCTCCCGAGTGTTTGTTGGCAATTTACATCCCGCCCATCAGCATAACAAGGCTCCCAGTTCTCCATGGACTGTCCTGCCTTTCTGGATTTTACACTTTTTTCAGATGGCCCTTTTGACCGGGGGGAAGTGAGACTTCATTGTAGTGCAGATTTCCTTTGCAAGCTTGCTTGGTTGGCCAAAAAGGGCGTATGCGTTTTTTCCTGAATATATTCAGGAAAAAACGCATACGCCCTTTTTGGCCAAGTGCATCATTGTGGACGTTCTGCCTCTTTTCCTATGCTTTCAATGCAATTCCAGTCTACCTCCTGAAATCGGTTTCCTGCAATTCTGCCCCGCTTTCAAGTCCTCTTGGCAGCCTTACTTCAGTCTATTTTTGGACGATAGCTGTCATTTATAACTCTGCAGGTTTGTGAATTACAGTGCCCCTGAGCTCCTTTCTTCAACTCGCTTTCTTGTGACCTGGCCGCAACACCGCAGGATGTCTTCAGGCCCTAATCTGGTTCTGGCACGGCACGCTGAGCCTTAGGTTAATTCCTCTTCCTGGTGGGAAATGAGAGTTAAATTTGCCCATCCAGACACCTCCAGCTAGTCTCTCATTGGTTCTCGCTATTCCTGTTCATCTTCCACAGAAATTGCAAACTGGGCCAAACAGGAGGTTAAAGGGACTGACTCTCCAAGTGGGGAGAGTGTTAGTAAAGCGTCTGGAATGTTGCACCCGAGTACCAGGGTACGAAAACTGAGACATATTTGAACACGTCTCCCGATCACATGGTTGATCATACTCTAGGTTCCACATGCATGTTTTAGCTGAAGGAAGAATACCTTAAACCTGGGTAGTTGAAACCCGTGGAATGGGTACCATGCAATATGACTTCAAAGGGTCTTCATTTGCTCACCGAACCTCTCCAATCCTATCACTGCTGCGTTTATGCCCCTGTACACATGCTTGATTCTCTTTCGGAGACATAGCAATCCATAGGTTTTAAGATACTTACTAGTCAGGTACATTCTTAGGCATTTAATATGCGGTGTTGAGTCCATTTCGTTGAGCAAGGAGTAGCTCTTGTCTATTCCATATTTGGCTTAAGGAACTTTATCTGTGCTCATTTCAATCTCTGGTTTTATGCAGCACCCCAACTCACCTTTACCCTTAAGCAAGCATAAGTTGGTTTTCTAAATTTGAGACCCTGTTCTGTTCTGTAATTCAGTTCCTGTGTAGCCAAGTTTACATTCCGTGTATTAGTGATATCTTATGATGTTTCTTTTTCTGTGTGACTTATTTCAGTTAGAATCATCGTACCTGAATCCACTCATTATGCTGCTACGGGCCTGATGACATAGATTTCATTGCTGAGTGATACTGAATTGTACGTAAGTACCACAAGTTCTTTATCCATTTTTCACTTTCTGCGATGTTGAACTTCTACTGTAAACGAGGTTCTTGTAAACAGAGCCGTTCGAAACTTTGGGGTGGCTGTGTCTTTTTGATTTTAAATTCCCTAAGCTATAGGACCATAAGTGGAAGTGCCCTAGGCTCTGTTGCTTTGTTTTTTAGATGTTTCAGGAAACACCATACACTTCTCCCGAGTGTTTGTTGGCAATTTACATCCCGCCCATCAGCATAACAAGGCTCCCAGTTCTCCATGGACTGTCCTGCCTTTCTGGATTTTACACTTTTTTCAGATGGCCCTTTTGACCGGGGGGAAGTGAGACTTCATTGTAGTGCAGATTTCCTTTGCAAGCTTGCTTGGTTGGCCAAAAAGGGCGTATGCGTTTTTTCCTGAATATATTCAGGAAAAAACGCATACGCCCTTTTTGGCCAAGTGCATCATTGTGGACGTTCTGCCTCTTTTCCTATGCTTTCAATGCAATTCCAGTCTACCTCCTGAAATCGGTTTCCTGCAATTCTGCCCCGCTTTCAAGTCCTCTTGGCAGCCTTACTTCAGTCTATTTTTGGACGATAGCTGTCATTTATAACTCTGCAGGTTTGTGAATTACAGTGCCCCTGAGCTCCTTTCTTCAACTCGCTTTCTTGTGACCTGGCCGCAACACCGCAGGATGTCTTCAGGCCCTAATCTGGTTCTGGCACGGCACGCTGAGCCTTAGGTTAATTCCTCTTCCTGGTGGGAAATGAGAGTTAAATTTGCCCATCCAGACACCTCCAGCTAGTCTCTCATTGGTTCTCGCTATTCCTGTTCATCTTCCACAGAAATTGCAAACTGGACCAAACAGGAGGTTAAAGGGACTGACTCTCCAAGTGGGGAGAGTGTTAGTAAAGCGTCTGGAATGTTGCACCCGAGTACCAGGGGAGGAAAACTGAGACATCTTTGAACACGTCTCCCGTTCACATGGTTGATCATACTTGGGTTCCACATGCATGTTTTAGCTGAAGGAAGAATACCTAAAACCTGGGTAGTTGAAACCCGTGGAATGGGTACCATGCAATATGACTTCAAAGGGTCTTCATTTGCTCACCGAACCTCTCCAATCCTATCACTGCTGCGTTTATGCCCCTGTACACATGCTTGATTCTGTTTCGGAGACATAGCAATCCATAGGTTTTAAGATACTTACTAGTCAGGTACATTCTTAGGCGTTTAATATGCGGTGTTGAGTCCATTTCGTTGAGCAAGGAGTAGCTCTTGTCTATTCCATATTTGGCTTAAGGAACTTTATCTGTGCTCATTTCAATCTCTGGTTTTATGCAGCACCCCAACTCACCTTTCCCCTTAAGCAAGCATAAGTTGGTTTTCTAAATTTGAGACCCTGTTCTGTTCTGTAATTCAGTTCCTGTGTAGCCAAGTTTACATTCCGTGTATTACTGATATCTTATGATGTTTCTTTTTCTGTGTGACTTATTTCAGTTAGAATCATCATACCTGAATCCACTCATTGTGCTGCTAAGGGCCTGATGACACAGATTTCATTGCTGAGTGATATTGCTTTGTAAGTAAATACCACAACTTCTTTATCCATTTTTCAATTTCTGCGATGTTGAACTTGTACTGTAAACGAGGTTCTTGTAAACAGAGCCGTTCCAAACTTTGGGGTGGCTGTGTCTTTTTGATTTTAAATTCCCTAAGCTATAGGACCATAAGTGGAAGTGCCCTAGGCTCTGTTGCTTTGTTTTTTAGATGTTTCAGGAAACACCATACACTTCTCCCGAGTGGTTGTTGGCAATTTACATCCCGCCCATCAGCATAACAAGGCTCCCAGTTCTCCATGGCCTGTCCTGCCTTTCTGGATTTTACACTTTTTTCAGATGGCCCTTTTGACCGGGGGGAAGTGAGACTTCATTGTAGTGCAGATTTCCTTTGCAAGCTTGCTTGGTTGGCCAAAAAGGGCGTATGCGTTTTTTCCTGAATATATTCAGGAAAAAACGCATACGCCCTTTTTGGCCAAGTGCATCATTGTGGACGTTCTGCCTCTTTTCCTATGCTTGCAATGCAATTCCAGTCTACCTCCTGAAATCGGTTTCCTGCAATTCTGCCCCGCTTTCAAGTCCTCTTGGCAGCCTTACTTCAGTCTATTTTTGGACGATAGCTGTCATTTATAACTCTGCAGGTTTGTGAATTACAGTGCCCCTGAGCTCCTTTCTTCAACTCGCTTTCTTTTGAGCTGGCCGCAACACCGCAGGATGTCTTCAGGCCCTAATCTGGTTCTGGCACGGCACGCTGAGCCTTTGGTTAATTCCTCTTCCTGGTGGGAAATGAGAGTTAAATTTGCCCATCCAGACACCTCCAGCTAGTCTCTCATTGGTTCTCGCTATTCCTGTTCATCTTCCACAGAAATTGCAAACTGGGCCAAACAGGAGGTTAAAGGGACTGACTCTCCAAGTGGGGAGAGTGTTAGTAAAGCGTCTGGAATGTTGCACCCGAGTACCAGGGTACGAAAACTGAGACATATTTGAACACGTCTCCCGATCACATGGTTGATCATACTCTAGGTTCCACATGCATGTTTTAGCTGAAGGAAGAATACCTTAAACCTGGGTAGTTGAAACCCGTGGAATGGGTACCATGCAATATGACTTCAAAGGGTCTTCATTTGCTCACCGAACCTCTCCAATCCTATCACTGCTGCGTTTATGCCCCTGTACACATGCTTGATTCTCTTTCAGAGACATAGCAATCCATAGGTTTTAAGATACTTACTAGTCAGGTACATTCTTAGGCATTTAATATGCGGTGTTGAGTCCATTTCGTTGAGCAAGGAGTAGCTCTTGTCTATTCCATATTTGGCTTAAGGAAATTTATCTGTGCTCATTTCAATCTCTGGTTTTATGCAGCACCCCAACTCACCTTTACCCTTAAGCAAGCATAAGTTGGTTTTCTAAATTTGAGACCCTGTTCTGTTCTGTAATTCAGTTCCTGTGTAGCCAAGTTTCCATTCCGTGTATTAGTGATATCTTATGATGTTTCTTTTTCTGTGTGACTTATTTCAGTTAGAATCATCGTACCTGAATCCACTCATTATGCTGCTACGGGCCTGATGACATAGATTTCATTGCTGAGTGATACTGCATTGTACGTAAGTACCGCAAGTTCTTTATCCATTTTTCAATTTCTGCGATGTTGAACTTCTACTGTAAACGAGGTTCTTGTAAACAGAGCCGTTCGAAACTTTGGGGTGGCTGTGTCTTTTTGATTTTAAATTCCCTAAGCTATAGGACCATAAGTGGAAGTGCCCTAGGCTCTGTTGCTTTGTTTTTTAGATGTTTCAGGAAACACCATACACTTCTCCCGAGTGTTTGTTGGCAATTTACATCCCGCCCTTCAGCATAACAAGGCTCCCAGTTCTCCATGGCCTGTCCTGCCTTTCTGGATTTTACACTTTTTTCAGATGGCCCTTTTGACCGGGGGGAAGTGAGACTTCATTGTAGTGCAGATTTCCTTTGCAAGCTTGCTTGGTTGGCCAAAAAGGGCGTATGCGTTTTTTCCTGAATATATTCAGGAAAAAACGCATACGCCCTTTTTGGCCAAGTGCATCATTGTGGACGTTCTGCCTCTTTTCCTATGCTTTCAATGTAATTCCAGTCTACCTCCTGAAATCGGTTTCCTGCAATTCTGCCCCGCTTTCAAGTCCTCTTGGAAGCCTTACTTCAGTCTATTTTTGGACGATAGCTGTCATTTATAACTCTGCAGGTTTGTGAATTACAGTGCCCCTGAGCTCCTTTCTTCAACTCGCTTTCTTGTGACCTGGCCGCAACACCGCAGGATGTCTTCAGGCCCTAATCTGGTTCTGGCACGGCACGCTGAGCCTTTGGTTAATTCCTCTTCCTGGTGGGAAATGAGAGTTAAATTTGCCCATCCAGACACCTCCAGCTAGTCTCTCATTGGTTCTCGCTATTCCTGTTCATCTTCCGCAGAAATTGCAAACTGGGCCAAACAGGAGGTTAAAGGGACTGACTCTCCAAGTGGGGAGAGTGTTAGTAAAGCGTCTGGAATGTTGCACCCGAGTACCAGGGTACGAAAACTGAGACATATTTGAACACGTCTCCCGATCACATGGTTGATCATACTTGGGTTCCACATGCATGTTTTAGCTGAAGGAAGAATACCTTAAACCTGGGTAGTTGAAACCCGTGGAATGGGTACCATGCAATATGACTTCAAAGGGTCTTCATTTGCTCACCGAACCTCTCCAATCCTATCACTGCTGCGTTTATGCCCCTGTACACATGCTTGATTCTGTTTCGGAGACATAGCAATCCATAGGTTTTAAGATACTTACTAGTCAGGTACATTCTTAGGCGTTTAATATGCGGTGTTGAGTCCATTTCGTTGAGCAAGGAGTAGCTCTTGTCTATTCCATATTTGGCTTAAGGAACTTTATCTGTGCTCATTTCAATCTCTGGTTTTATGCAGCACCCCAACTCACCTTTACCCTTAAGCAAGCATAAGTTGGTTTTCTAAATTTGAGACCCTGTTCTGTTCTGTAATTCAGTTCCTGTGTAGCCAAGTTTACATTCCGTGTATTACTGATATCTTATGATGTTTCTTTTTCTGTGTGACTTATTTCAGTTAGAATCATCGTACCTGAATCCACTCATTGTGCTGCTACGGGCCTGATGACATAGATTTCATTGCTGAGTGATACTGCATTGTACGTAAGTACCACAAGTTCTTTATCCATTTTTCAATTTCTGCGATGTTGAACTTCTACTGTAAACGAGGTTCTTGTAAACAGAGCCGTTCGAAACTTTGGGGTGGCTGTGTCTTTTTGATTTTAAATTCCCTAAGCTATAGGACCATAAGTGGAAGTGCCCTAGGCTCTGTTGCTTTGTTTTTTAGATGTTTCAGGAAACACCATACACTTCTCCCGAGTGTTTGTTGGCAATTTACATCCCGCCCATCAGCATAACAAGGCTCCCAGTTCTCCATGGCCTGTCCTGCCTTTCTGGATTTTACACTTTTTTCAGATGGCCCTTTTGACCGGGGGGAAGTGAGACTTCATTGTAGTGCAGATTTCCTTTGCAAGCTTGCTTGGTTGGCCAAAAAGGGCGTATGCGTTTTTTCCTGAATATATTCAGGAAAAAACGCATACGCCCTTTTTGGCCAAGTGCATCATTGTGGACGTTCTGCCTCTTTTCCTATGCTTTCGATGCAATTCCAGTCTACCTCCTGAAATCGGTTTCCTGAAATTCTGCACCGCTTTCAAGTCCTCTTGGCAGCCTTACTTCAGTCTATTTTTGGACTATAGCTGTCATTTATAACTCTGCAGGTTTGTGAATTACAGTGCCCCTGAGCTCCTTTCTTCAACTCGCTTTCTTTTGAGCTGGCCGCAACACCGCAGGATGGCTTCAGGCTCTAATCTGGTTCCGGCACGGCACGCTGAGCCTTTGGTTATTTCCTCTTCCTGGTGGGAAATGAGAGTTAAATTTGCCCGTCCAGACACCTCCAGCTAGCCTCTCATTGGTTCTCGCTATTCCTGTTCATCTTCCGCAGAAATTGCAAACTGGGACAAACAGGAGGTTAAAGGCGCTGACTTTCCAAGTGGGGAGAGTGTTAGTAAAGCGTCTGGAATGTTGCACCCGAGTACCAGGGGAGGAAAACTGAGACATATTTGAACATGTCTCCCGTTCACATGGTTGATCATACTTGGGTTCCACATGCATGTTTTAGCTGAAGGAAGAATACCTAAAACCTGGGTAGTTGAAACCCGTGGAATGGGTACCATGCAATATGACTTCAAAGGGTCTTCATTTGCTCACCGAACCTCTCCAATCCTATCACTGCTGCGTTTATGCCCCTGTACACATGCTTGATTCTGTTTCGGAGACATAGCAATCCATAGGTTTTAAGATACTTACTAGTCAGGTACATTCTTAGGCGTTTAATATGCGGTGTTGAGTCCATTTCGTTGAGCAAGGAGTAGCTCTTGTCTATTCCATATTTGGCTTAAGGAACTTTATCTGTGCTCATTTCAATCTCTGGTTTTATGCAGCACCCCAACTCACCTTTACCCTTAAGCAAGCATAAGTTGGTTTTCTAAATTTGAGACCCTGTTCTGTTCTGTAATTCAGTTCCTGTGTAGCCAAGTTTACATTCCGTGTATTACTGATATCTTATGATGTTTCTTTTTCTGTGTGACTTATTTCAGTTAGAATCATCATACCTGAATCCACTCATTGTGCTGCTAAGGGCCTGATGACACAGATTTCATTGCTGAGTGATATTGCTTTGTAAGTAAATACCACAACTTCTTTATCCATTTTTCAATTTCTGCGATGTTGAACTTGTACTGTAAACGAGGTTCTTGTAAACAGAGCCGTTCGAAACTTTGGGGTGGCTGTGTCTTTTTGATTTTAAATTCCCTAAGCTATAGGACCATAAGTGGAAGTGCCCTAGGCTCTGTTGCTTTGTTTTTTAGATGTTTCAGGAAACACCATACACTTCTCCCGAGTGTTTGTTGGCAATTTACATCCCGCCCTTCAGCATAACAAGGCTCCCAGTTCTCCATGGCCTGTCCTGCCTTTCTGGATTTTACACTTTTTGCAGATGGCCCTTTTGACCGGGGGGAAGTGAGACTTCATTGTAGTGCAGATTTCCTTTGCAAGCTTGCTTGGTTGGCCAAAAAGGGCGTATGCGTTTTTTCCTGAATATATTCAGGAAAAAACGCATACGCCCTTTTTGGCCAAGTGCATCATTGTGGACGTTCTGCCTCTTTTCCTATGCTTTCAAGGCAATTCCAGTCTACCTCCTGAAATCGGTTTCCTGCAATTCTGCCCCGCTTTCAAGTCCTCTTGGCAGCCTTACTTCAGTCTATTTTTGGACGATAGCTGTCATTTATAACTCTGCAGGTTTGTGAATTACAGTGCCCCTGAGCTCCTTTCTTCAACTCGCTTTCTTGTGACCTGGCCGCAACACCGCAGGATGTCTTCAGGCCCTAATCTGGTTCTGGCACGGCACGCTGAGCCTTTGGTTAATTCCTCTTCCTGGTGGGAAATGAGAGTTAAATTTGCCCATCCAGACACCTCCAGCTAGTCTCTCATTGGTTCTCGCTATTCCTGTTCATCTTCCACAGAAATTGCAAACTGGGCCAAACAGGAGGTTAAAGGGACTGACTCTCCAAGTGGGGAGAGTGTTAGTAAAGCGTCTGGAATGTTGCACCCGAGTACCAGGGTACGAAAACTGAGACATATTTGAACACGTCTCCCGTTCACATGGTTGATCATACTTGGGTTCCACATGCATGTTTTAGCTGAAGGAAGAATACCTAAAACCTGGGTAGTTGAAACCCGTGGAATGGGTACCATGCAATATGACTTCAAAGGGTCTTCATTTGCTCACCGAACCTCTCCAATCCTATCACTGCTGCGTTTATGCCCCTGTACACATGCTTGATTCTGTTTCGGAGACATAGCAATCCATAGGTTTTAAGATACTTACTAGTCAGGTACATTCTTAGGCGTTTAATATGCGGTGTTGAGTCCATTTCGTTGAGCAAGGAGTAGCTCTTGTCTATTCCATATTTGGCTTAAGGAACTTTATCTGTGCTCATTTCAATCTCTGGTTTTATGCAGCACCCCAACTCACTTTTCCCCTTAAGCAAGCATAAGTTGGTTTTCTAAATTTGAGACCCTGTTCTGTTCTGTAATTCAGTTCCTGTGTAGCCAAGTTTACATTCCGTGTATTAGTGATATCTTATGATGTTTCTTTTTCTGTGTGACTTATTTCAGTTAGAATCATTGTACCTGAATCCACTCATTATGCTGCTAAGGGCCTGATGACATAGATTTCATTGCTGAGTGATACTGCATTGTACGTAAGTACCACAAGTTCTTTATCCATTTTTCACTTTCTGCGATGTTGAACTTGTACTGTAAACGAGGTTCTTGTAAACAGAGCCGTTCGAAACTTTGGGGTGGCTGTGTCTTTTTGATTTTAAATTCCCTAAGCTATAGGACCATAAGTGGAAGTGCCCTAGGCTCTGTTGCTTTGTTTTTTAGATGTTTCAGGAAACACCATACACTTCTCCCGAGTGTTTGTTGGCAATTTACATCCCGCCCTTCAGCATAACAAGGCTCCCAGTTCTCCATGGCCTGTCCTGCCTTTCTGGATTTTACACTTTTTTCAGATGGCCCTTTTGACCGGGGGGAAGTGAGACTTCATTGTAGTGCAGATTTCCTTTGCAAGCTTGCTTGGTTGGCCAAAAAGGGCGTATGCGTTTTTTCCTGAATATATTCAGGAAAAAACGCATACGCCCTTTTTGGCCAAGTGCATCATTGTGGACGTTCTGCCTCTTTTCCTATGCTTTCAATGCAATTCCAGTCTACCTCCTGAAATCGGTTTCCTGCAATTCTGCCCCGCTTTCAAGTCCTCTTGGCAGCCTTACTTCAGTCTAGTTTTGGACGATAGCTGTCATTTATAACTCTGCAGGTTTGTGAATTACAGTGCCCCTGAGCTCCTTTCTTCAACTCGCTTTCTTTTGAGCTGGCCGCAACACCGCAGGATGGCTTCAGGCCCTAATCTGGTTCCGGCATGGCACGCTGAGCCTTTGGTTATTTCCTCTTCCTGGTGGGAAATGAGAGTTAAATTTGCCCGTCCAGACACCTCCAGCTAGCCTCTCATTGGTTCTCGCTATTCCTGTTCATCTTCCGCAGAAATTGCAAACTGGGACAAACAGGAGGTTAAAGGCGCTGACTTTCCAAGTGGGGAGAGTGTTAGTAAAGCGTCTGGAATGTTGCACCCGAGTACCAGGGTACGAAAACTGAGACATATTTGAACACGTCTCCCGTTCACATGGTTGATCATACTTGGGTTCCACATGCATGTTTTAGCTGAAGGAAGAATACCTAAAACCTGGGTAGTTGAAACCCGTGGAATGGGTACCATGCAATATGACTTCAAAGGGTCTTCATTTGCTCACCGAACCTCTCCAATCCTATCACTGCTGCGTTTATGCCCCTGTACACATGCTTGATTCTGTTTCGGAGACATAGCAATCCATAGGTTTTAAGATACTTACTAGTCAGGTACATTCTTAGGCGTTTAATATGCGGTGTTGAGTCCATTTCGTTGAGCAAGGAGTAGCTCTTGTCTATTCCATATTTGGCTTAAGGAACTTTATCTGTGCTCATTTCAATCTCTGGTTTTATGCAGCACCCCAACTCACTTTTCCCCTTAAGCAAGCATAAGTTGGTTTTCTAAATTTGAGACCCTGTTCTGTTCTGTAATTCAGTTCCTGTGTAGCCAAGTTTACATTCCGTGTATTAGTGATATCTTATGATGTTTCTTTTTCTGTGTGACTTATTTCAGTTAGAATCATCGTACCTGAATCCACTCATTATGCAGCTAAGGGCCTGATGACATAGGTTTCATTGCTGAGTGATACTGCATTGTACGTAAGTACCACAAGTTCTTTATCCATTTTTCACTTTCTGCGATGTTGAACTTCTACTGTAAACGAGGTTCTTGTAAACACAGCCGTTCGAAACTTTGGGGTGGCTGTGTCTTTTTGATTTTAAATTCCCTAAGCTATAGGACCATAAGTGGAAGTGCCCTAGGCTCTGTTGCTTTGTTTTTTAGATGTTTCAGGAAACACCATACACTTCTCCCGAGTGTTTGTTGGCAATTTACATCCCGCCCTTCAGCATAACAAGGCTCCCAGTTCTCCATGGCCTGTCCTGCCTTTCTGGATTTTACACTTTTTTCAGATGGCCCTTTTGACCGGGGGGAAGTGAGACTTCATTGTAGTGCAGATTTCCTTTGCAAGCTTGCTTGGTTGGCCAAAAAGGGCGTATGCGTTTTATCCTGAATATATTCAGGAAAAAACGCATACGCCCTTTTTGGCCAAGTGCATCATTGTGGACGTTCTGCCTCTTTTCCTATGCTTTCAATGCAATTCCAGTCTACCTCCTGAAATCGGTTTCCTGCAATTCTGCCCCGCTTTCAAGTCCTCTTGGCAGCCTTACTTCAGTCTATTTTTGGACGATAGCTGTCATTTATAACTCTGCAGGTTTGTGAATTACAGTGCCCCTGAGCTCCTTTCTTCAACTCGCTTTCTTGTGACCTGGCCGCAACACCGCAGGATGTCTTCAGGCCCTAATCTGGTTCTGGCACGGCACGCTGAGCCTTTGGTTAATTCCTCTTCCTGGTGGGAAATGAGAGTTAAATTTGCCCATCCAGACACCTCCAGCTAGTCTCTCATTGGTTCTCGCTATTCCTGTTCATCTTCCACAGAAATTGCAAACTGGGCCAAACAGGAGGTTAAAGGGACTGACTCTCCAAGTGGGGAGAGTGTTAGTAAAGCGTCTGGAATGTTGCACCCGAGTACCAGGGTACGAAAACTGAGACATATTTGAACACGTCTCCCGATCACATGGTTGATCATACTCTAGGTCCCACATGCATGTTTTAGCTGAAGGAAGAATACCTTAAACCTGGGTAGTTGAAACCCGTGGAATGGGTACCATGCAATATGACTTCAAAGGGTCTTCATTTGCTCACCGAACCTCTCCAATCCTATCACTGCTGCGTTTATGCCCCTGTACACATGCTTGATTCTGTTTCGGAGACATAGCAATCCATAGGTTTTAAGATACTTACTAGTCAGGTACATTCTTAGGCATTTAATATGCAGTGTTGAGTCCATTTCGTTGAGCAAGGAGTAGCTCTTGTCTATTCCATATTTGGCTTAAGGAACTTTATCTGTGCTCATTTCAATCTCTGGTTTTATGCAGCACCCCAACTCACCTTTACCCTTAAGCAAGCATAAGTTGGTTTTCTAAATTTGAGACCCTGTTCTGTTCTGTAATTCAGTTCCTGTGTAGCCAAGTTTACATTCCGTGTATTAGTGATATCTTATGATGTTTCTTTTTCTGTGTGACTTATTTCAGTTAGAATCATCGTACCTGAATCCACTCATTATGCTGCTACGGGCCTGATGACATAGATTTCATTGCTGAGTGATACTGCATTGTACGTAAGTACCACAAGTTCTTTATCCATTTTTCACTTTCTGCGATGTTGAACTTGTACTGTAAACGAGGTTCTTGTAAACAGAGCCGTTCCAAACTTTGGGGTGGCTGTGTCTTTTTGATTTTAATTTCCCTAAGCTATAGGACCATAAGTGGAAGTGCCCTAGGCTCTGTTGCTTTGTTTTTTAGATGTTTCAGGAAACACCATACACTTCTCCGGAGTGGTTGTTGGCAATTTACATCCCGCCCATCAGCATAACAAGGCTCCCAGTTCTCCATGGCCTGTCCTGACTTTCTGGATTTTACACTTTTTGCAGATGGCCCTTTTGACCGGGGGGAAGTGAGACTTCATTGTAGTGCAGATTTCCTTTGCAAGCTTGCTTGGTTGGCCAAAAAGGGCGTATGCGTTTTTTCCTGAATATATTCAGGAAAAAACGCATACGCCCTTTTTGGCCAAGTGCATCATTGTGGACGTTCTGCCTCTTTTCCTATGCTTTCAATGCAATTCCAGTCTACCTCCTGAAATCGGTTTCCTGCAATTCTGCCCCGCTTTCAAGTCCTCTTGGCAGCCTTACTTCAGTCTATTTTTGGACGATAGCTGTCATTTATAACTCTGCAGGTTTGTGAATTACAGTGCCCCTGAGCTCCTTTCTTCAACTCGCTTTCTTGTGACCTGGCCGCAACACCGCAGGATGGCTTCAGGCCCTAATCTGGTTCCGGCACGGCACGCTGAGCCTTTGGTTAATTCCTCTTCCTGGTGGGAAATGAGAGTTAAATTTGCCCGTCCAGACACCTCCAGCTAGCCTCTCATTGGTTCTCGCTATTCCTGTTCATCTTCCGCAGAAATTGCAAACTGGGACAAACAGGAGGTTAAAGGCGCTGACTTTCCAAGTGGGGAGAGTGTTAGTAAAGCGTCTGGAATGTTGCACCCGAGTACCAGGGTACGAAAACTGAGACATATTTGAACACGTCTCCCGTTCACATGGTTGATCATACTTGGGTTCCACATGCATGTTTTAGCTGAAGGAAGAATACCTAAAACCTGGGTAGTTGAAACCCGTGGAATGGGTACCATGCAATATGACTTCAAAGGGTCTTCATTTGCTCACCGAACCTCTCCAATCCTATCACTGCTGCGTTTATGCCCCTGTACACATGCTTGATTCTGTTTCGGAGACATAGCAATCCATAGGTTTTAAGATACTTACTAGTCAGGTACATTCTTAGGCGTTTAATATGCGGTGTTGAGTCCATTTCGTTGAGCAAGGAGTAGCTCTTGTCTATTCCATATTTGGCTTAAGGAACTTTATCTGTGCTCATTTCAATCTCTGGTTTTATGCAGCACCCCAACTCACTTTTCCCCTTAAGCAAGCATAAGTTGGTTTTCTAAATTTGAGACCCTGTTCTGTTCTGTAATTCAGTTCCTGTGTAGCCAAGTTTACATTCCGTGTATTAGTGATATCTTATGATGTTTCTTTTTCTGTGTGACTTATTTCAGTTAGAATCATCGTACCTGAATCCACTCATTATGCTGCTAAGGGCCTGATGACATAGATTTCATTGCTGAGTGATACTGCATTGTACGTAAGTACCACAAGTTCTTTATCCATTTTTCACTTTCTGCGATGTTGAACTTGTACTGTAAACGAGGTTCTTGTAAACAGAGCCGTTCGAAACTTTGGGGTGGCTGTGTCTTTTTGATTTTAAATTCCCTAAGCTATAGGACCATAAGTGGAAGTGCCCTAGGCTCTGTTGCTTTGTTTTTTAGATGTTTCAGGAAACACCATACACTTCTCCCGAGTGTTTGTTGGCAATTTACATCCCGCCCTTCAGCATAACAAGGCTCCCAGTTCTCCATGGCCTGTCCTGCCTTTCTGGATTTTACACTTTTTTCAGATGGCCCTTTTGACCGGGGGGAAGTGAGACTTCATTGTAGTGCAGATTTCCTTTGCAAGCTTGCTTGGTTGGCCAAAAAGGGCGTATGCGTTTTATCCTGAATATATTCAGGAAAAAAGGCATATGCCCTTTTTGGCCAAGTGCATCATTGTGGACGTTCTGCCTCTTTTCCTATGCTTTCAATGCAATTCCAGTCTACCTCCTGAAATCGGTTTCCTGCAATTCTGCCCCGCTTTCAAGTCCTCTTGGCAGCCTTACTTCAGTCTATTTTTGGACGATAGCTGTCATTTATAACTCTGCAGGTTTGTGAATTACAGTGCCCCTGAGCTCCTTTCTTCAACTCGCTTTCTTGTGACCTGGCCGCAACACCGCAGGATGGCTTCAGGCCCTAATCTGGTTCCGGCACGGCACGCTGAGCCTTTGGTTAATTCCTCTTCCTGGTGGGAAATGAGAGTTAAATTTGCCCGTCCAGACACCTCCAGCTAGCCTCTCATTGGTTCTCGCTATTCCTGTTCATCTTCCGCAGAAATTGCAAACTGGGACAAACAGGAGGTTAAAGGCGCTGACTTTCCAAGTGGGGAGAGTGTTAGTAAAGCGTCTGGAATGTTGCACCCGAGTACCAGGGTACGAAAACTGAGACATATTTGAACACGTCTCCCGTTCACATGGTTGATCATACTTGGGTTCCACATGCATGTTTTAGCTGAAGGAAGAATACCTAAAACCTGGGTAGTTGAAACCCGTGGAATGGGTACCATGCAATATGACTTCAAAGGGTCTTCATTTGCTCACCGAACCTCTCCAATCCTATCACTGCTGCGTTTATGCCCCTGTACACATGCTTGATTCTGTTTCGGAGACATAGCAATCCATAGGTTTTAAGATACTTACTAGTCAGGTACATTCTTAGGCGTTTAATATGCGGTGTTGAGTCCATTTCGTTGAGCAAGGAGTAGCTCTTGTCTATTCCATATTTGGCTTAAGGAACTTTATCTGTGCTCATTTCAATCTCTGGTTTTATGCAGCACCCCAACTCACTTTTCCCCTTAAGCAAGCATAAGTTGGTTTTCTAAATTTGAGACCCTGTTCTGTTCTGTAATTCAGTTCCTGTGTAGCCAAGTTTACATTCCGTGTATTAGTGATATCTTATGATGTTTCTTTTTCTGTGTGACTTATTTCAGTTAGAATCATCGTACCTGAATCCACTCATTATGCTGCTAAGGGCCTGATGACATAGATTTCATTGCTGAGTGATACTGCATTGTACGTAAGTACCACAAGTTCTTTATCCATTTTTCACTTTCTGCGATGTTGAACTTGTACTGTAAACGAGGTTCTTGTAAACAGAGCCGTTCGAAACTTTGGGGTGGCTGTGTCTTTTTGATTTTAAATTCCCTAAGCTATAGGACCATAAGTGGAAGTGCCCTAGGCTCTGTTGCTTTGTTTTTTAGATGTTTCAGGAAACACCATACACTTCTCCCGAGTGTTTGTTGGCAATTTACATCCCGCCCTTCAGCATAACAAGGCTCCCAGTTCTCCATGGCCTGTCCTGCCTTTCTGGATTTTACACTTTTTTCAGATGGCCCTTTTGACCGGGGGGAAGTGAGACTTCATTGTAGTGCAGATTTCCTTTGCAAGCTTGCTTGGTTGGCCAAAAAGGGCGTATGCGTTTTATCCTGAATATATTCAGGAAAAAAGGCATATGCCCTTTTTGGCCAAGTGCATCATTGTGGACGTTCTGCCTCTTTTCCTATGCTTTCAATGCAATTCCAGTCTACCTCCTGAAATCGGTTTCCTGCAATTCTGCCCCGCTTTCAAGTCCTCTTGGCAGCCTTACTTCAGTCTATTTTTGGACGATAGCTGTCATTTATAACTCTGCAGGTTTGTGAATTACAGTGCCCCTGAGCTCCTTTCTTCAACTCGCTTTCTTGTGACCTGGCCGCAACACCGCAGGATGTCTTCAGGCCCTAATCTGGTTCTGGCACGGCATGCTGAGCCTTTGGTTAATTCCTCTTCCTGGTGGGAAATGAGAGTTAAATTTGCCCATCCAGACACCTCCAGCTAGTCTCTCATTGGTTCTCGCTATTCCTGTTCATCTTCCACAGAAATTGCAAACTGGGCCAAACAGGAGGTTAAAGGGACTGACTCTCCAAGTGGGGAGAGTGTTAGTAAAGCGTCTGGAATGTTGCACCCGAGTACCAGGGTACGAAAACTGAGACATATTTGAACACGTCTCCCGATCACATGGTTGATCATACTCTAGGTCCCACATGCATGTTTTAGCTGAAGGAAGAATACCTTAAACCTGGGTAGTTGAAACCCGTGGAATGGGTACCATGCAATATGACTTCAAAGGGTCTTCATTTGCTCACCGAACCTCTCCAATCCTATCACTGCTGCGTTTATGCCCCTGTACACATGCTTGATTCTGTTTCGGAGACATAGCAATCCATAGGTTTTAAGATACTTACTAGTCAGGTACATTCTTAGGCATTTAATATGCAGTGTTGAGTCCATTTCGTTGAGCAAGGAGTAGCTCTTGTCTATTCCATATTTGGCTTAAGGAACTTTATCTGTGCTCATTTCAATCTCTGGTTTTATGCAGCACCCCAACTCACCTTTACCCTTAAGCAAGCATAAGTTGGTTTTCTAAATTTGAGACCCTGTTCTGTTCTGTAATTCAGTTCCTGTGTAGCCAAGTTTACATTCCGTGTATTAGTGATATCTTATGATGTTTCTTTTTCTGTGTGACTTATTTCAGTTAGAATCATCGTACCTGAATCCACTCATTATGCTGCTACGGGCCTGATGACATAGATTTCATTGCTGAGTGATACTGCATTGTACGTAAGTACCACAAGTTCTTTATCCATTTTTCACTTTCTGCGATGTTGAACTTGTACTGTAAACGAGGTTCTTGTAAACAGAGCCGTTCCAAACTTTGGGGTGGCTGTGTCTTTTTGATTTTAATTTCCCTAAGCTATAGGACCATAAGTGGAAGTGCCCTAGGCTCTGTTGCTTTGTTTTTTAGATGTTTCAGGAAACACCATACACTTCTCCCGAGTGTTTGTTGGCAATTTACATCCCGCCCTTCAGCATAACAAGGCTCCCAGTTCTCCATGGCCTGTCCTGACTTTCTGGATTTTACACTTTTTGCAGATGGCCCTTTTGACCGGGGGGAAGTGAGACTTCATTGTAGTGCAGATTTCCTTTGCAAGCTTGCTTGGTTGGCCAAAAAGGGTGTATGCGTTTTTTCCTGAATATATTCAGGAAAAAACGCATACGCCCTTTTTGGCCAAGTGCATCATTGTGGACGTTCTGCCTCTTTTCCTATGCTTTCAATGCAATTCCAGTCTACCTCCTGAAATCGGTTTCCTGCAATTCTGCCCCGCTTTCAAGTCCTCTTGGCAGCCTTACTTCAGTCTATTTTTGGACGATAGCTGTCATTTATAACTCTGCAGGTTTGTGAATTACAGTGCCCCTGAGCTCCTTTCTTCAACTCGCTTTCTTTTGAGCTGGCCGCAACACCGCAGGATGGCTTCAGGCCCTAATCTGGTTCCGGCACGGCACGCTGAGCCTTTGGTTATTTCCTCTTCCTGGTGGGAAATGAGAGTTAAATTTGCCCGTCCAGACACCTCCAGCTAGCCTCTCATTGGTTCTCGCTATTCCTGTTCATCTTCCGCAGAAATTGCAAACTGGGACAAACAGGAGGTTAAAGGCGCTGACTTTCCAAGTGGGGAGAGTGTTAGTAAAGCGTCTGGAATGTTGCACCCGAGTACCAGGGTACGAAAACTGAGACATATTTGAACACGTCTCCCGTTCACATGGTTGATCATACTTGGGTTCCACATGCATGTTTTAGCTGAAGGAAGAATACCTAAAACCTGGGTAGTTGAAACCCGTGGAATGGGTACCATGCAATATGACTTCAAAGGGTCTTCATTTGCTCACCGAACCTCTCCAATCCTATCACTGCTGCGTTTATGCCCCTGTACACATGCTTGATTCTCTTTCGGAGACATAGCAATCCATAGGTTTTAAGATACTTACTAGTCAGGTACATTCTTAGGCGTTTAATATGCGGTGTTGAGTCCATTTCGCTGAGCAAGGAGTAGCTCTTGTCTATTCCATATTTGGCTTAAGGAACTTTATCTGTGCTCATTTCAATCTCTGGTTTTATGCAGCACCCCAACTCACTTTTCCCCTTAAGCAAGCATAAGTTGGTTTTCTAAATTTGAGACCCTGTTCTGTTCTGTAATTCAGTTCCTGTGTAGCCAAGTTTACATTCCGTGTATTAGTGATATCTTATGATGTTTCTTTTTCTGTGTGACTTATTTCAGTTAGAATCATCATACCTGAATCCACTCATTATGCTGCTAAGGGCCTGATGACACAGATTTCATTGCTGAGTGATACTGCTTTGTAAGTAAATACCACAACTTCTTTATCCATTTTTCACTTTCTGCAATGTTGAACTTGTACTGTAAACGAGGTTCTTGTAAACAGAGCCGTTCGAAACTTTGGGGTGGCTGTGTCTTTTTGATTTTAAATTCCCTAAGCTATAGGACCATAAGTGGAAGTGCCCTAGGCTCTGTTGCTTTGTTTTTTAGATGTTTCAGGAAACACCATACACTTCTCCCGAGTGTTTGTTGGCAATTTACATCCCGCCCTTCAGCATAACAAGGCTCCCAGTTCTCCATGGCCTGTCCTGCCTTTCTGGATTTTACACTTTTTTCAGATGGCCCTTTTGACCGGGGGCAAGTGAGACTTCATTGTAGTGCAGATTTCTTTGCAAGCTTGCTTGGTTGGCCAAAAAGGGCGTATGCGTTTTTTCCTGAATATATTCAGGAAAAAACGCATACGCCCTTTTTGGCCAAGTGCATCATTGTGGACGTTCTGCCTCTTTTCCTATGCTTTCAATGCAATTCCAGTCTACCTCCTGAAATCGGTTTCCTGCAATTCTGCCCCGCTTTCAAGTCCTCTTGGCAGCCTTACTTCAGTCTAGTTTTGGACGATAGCTGTCATTTATAACTCTGCAGGTTTGTGAATTACAGTGCCCCTGAGCTCCTTTCTTCAACTCGCTTTCTTTTGAGCTGGCCGCAACACCGCAGGATGGCTTCAGGCCCTAATCTGGTTCCGGCACGGCACACTGAGCCTTTGGTTATTTCCTCTTCCTGGTGGGAAATGAGAGTTAAATTTGCCCGTCCAGACACCTCCAGCTAGCCTCTCATTGGTTCTCACTATTCCTGTTCATCTTCCGCAGAAATTGCAAACTGGGACAAACAGGAGGTTAAAGGTGCTGACTTTCCAAGTGGGGAGAGTGTTAGTAAAGCGTCTGGAATGTTGCACCCGAGTACCAGGGTACGAAAACTGAGACATATTTGAACACGTCTCCCGATGACATGGTTGATCATACTCTAGGTACCACATGCATGTTTTAGCTGAAGGAAGAATACCTTAAACCTGGGTAGTTGAAACCCGTGGAATGGGTACCATGCAATATGACTTCAAAGGGTCTTCATTTGCTCACCGAACCTCTCCAATCCTATCACTGCTGCGTTTATGCCCCTGTACACATGCTTGATTCTCTTTCGGAGACATAGCAATCCATAGGTTTTAAGATACTTACTAGTCAGGTACATTCTTAGGCGTTTAATATGCGGTGTTGAGTCCATTTCGTTGAGCAAGGAGTAGCTCTTGTCTATTCCATATTTGGCTTAAGGAACTTTATCTGTGCTCATTTCAATCTCTGGTTTTATGCAGCACCCCAACTCACCTTTACCCTTAAGCAAGCATAAGTTGGTTTTCTAAATTTGAGACCCTGTTCTGTTCTGTAATTCAGTTCCTGTGTAGCCAAGTTTACATTCCGTGTATTAGTGATATCTTATGATGTTTCTTTTTCTGTGTGACTTATTTCAGTTAGAATCATCGTACCTGAATCCACTCATTATGCTGCTACGGGCCTGATGACATAGATTTCATTGCTGAGTGATATTGCTTTGTAAGTAAATACCACAACTTCTTTATCCATTTTTCACTTTCTGCGATGTTGAACTTGTACTGTAAACGAGGTTCTTGTAAACAGAGCCGTTCTAAACTTTGGGGTGGCTGTGTCTTTTTGATTTTAAATTCCCTAAGCTATAGGACCATAAGTGGAAGTGCCCTAGGCTCTGTTGCTTTGTTTCTTAGATGTTTCAGGAAACACCATACACTTCTCCCGAGTGGTTGTTGGCAATTTACATCCCGCCCTTCAGCATAACAAGGCTCCCAGTTCTCCATGGCCTGTCCTGCCTTTCTGGATTTTACACTTTTTTCAGATGGCCCTTTTGACCGGGGGGAAGTGAGACTTCATTGTAGTGCAGATTTCCTTTGCAAGCTTGCTTGGTTGGCCAAAAAGGGCGTATGCGTTTTATCCTGAATATATTCAGGAAAAAAGGCATATGCCCTTTTTGGCCAAGTGCATCATTGTGGACGTTCTGCCTCTTTTCCTATGCTTTCAATGCAATTCCAGTCTACCTCCTGAAATCGGTTTCCTGCAATTCTGCCCCGCTTTCAAGTCCTCTTGGCAGCCTTACTTCAGTCTATTTTTGGACGATAGCTGTCATTTATAACTCTGCAGGTTTGTGAATTACAGTGCCCCTGAGCTCCTTTCTTCAACTCGCTTTCTTGTGACCTGGCCGCAACACCGCAGGATGTCTTCAGGCCCTAATCTGGTTCTGGCACGGCATGCTGAGCCTTTGGTTAATTCCTCTTCCTGGTGGGAAATGAGAGTTAAATTTGCCCATCCAGACACCTCCAGCTAGTCTCTCATTGGTTCTCGCTATTCCTGTTCATCTTCCACAGAAATTGCAAACTGGGCCAAACAGGAGGTTAAAGGGACTGACTCTCCAAGTGGGGAGAGTGTTAGTAAAGCGTCTGGAATGTTGCACCCGAGTACCAGGGTACGAAAACTGAGACATATTTGAACACGTCTCCCGATCACATGGTTGATCATACTCTAGGTCCCACATGCATGTTTTAGCTGAAGGAAGAATACCTTAAACCTGGGTAGTTGAAACCCGTGGAATGGGTACCATGCAATATGACTTCAAAGGGTCTTCATTTGCTCACCGAACCTCTCCAATCCTATCACTGCTGCGTTTATGCCCCTGTACACATGCTTGATTCTGTTTCGGAGACATAGCAATCCATAGGTTTTAAGATACTTACTAGTCAGGTACATTCTTAGGCATTTAATATGCAGTGTTGAGTCCATTTCGTTGAGCAAGGAGTAGCTCTTGTCTATTCCATATTTGGCTTAAGGAACTTTATCTGTGCTCATTTCAATCTCTGGTTTTATGCAGCACCCCAACTCACCTTTACCCTTAAGCAAGCATAAGTTGGTTTTCTAAATTTGAGACCCTGTTCTGTTCTGTAATTCAGTTCCTGTGTAGCCAAGTTTACATTCCGTGTATTAGTGATATCTTATGATGTTTCTTTTTCTGTGTGACTTATTTCAGTTAGAATCATCGTACCTGAATCCACTCATTATGCTGCTACGGGCCTGATGACATAGATTTCATTGCTGAGTGATACTGCATTGTACGTAAGTACCACAAGTTCTTTATCCATTTTTCACTTTCTGCGATGTTGAACTTGTACTGTAAACGAGGTTCTTGTAAACAGAGCCGTTCCAAACTTTGGGGTGGCTGTGTCTTTTTGATTTTAATTTCCCTAAGCTATAGGACCATAAGTGGAAGTGCCCTAGGCTCTGTTGCTTTGTTTTTTAGATGTTTCAGGAAACACCATACACTTCTCCCGAGTGTTTGTTGGCAATTTACATCCCGCCCTTCAGCATAACAAGGCTCCCAGTTCTCCATGGCCTGTCCTGACTTTCTGGATTTTACACTTTTTGCAGATGGCCCTTTTGACCGGGGGGAAGTGAGACTTCATTGTAGTGCAGATTTCCTTTGCAAGCTTGCTTGGTTGGCCAAAAAGGGCGTATGCGTTTTTTCCTGAATATATTCAGGAAAAAACGCATACGCCCTTTTTGGCCAAGTGCATCATTGTGGACGTTCTGCCTCTTTTCCTATGCTTTCAATGCAATTCCAGTCTACCTCCTGAAATCGGTTTCCTGCAATTCTGCCCCGCTTTCAAGTCCTCTTGGCAGCCTTACTTCAGTCTATTTTTGGACGATAGCTGTCATTTATAACTCTGCAGGTTTGTGAATTACAGTGCCCCTGAGCTCCTTTCTTCAACTCGCTTTCTTTTGAGCTGGCCGCAACACCGCAGGATGGCTTCAGGCCCTAATCTGGTTCCGGCACGGCACGCTGAGCCTTTGGTTATTTCCTCTTCCTGGTGGGAAATGAGAGTTAAATTTGCCCGTCCAGACACCTCCAGCTAGCCTCTCATTGGTTCTCGCTATTCCTGTTCATCTTCCGCAGAAATTGCAAACTGGGACAAACAGGAGGTTAAAGGCGCTGACTTTCCAAGTGGGGAGAGTGTTAGTAAAGCGTCTGGAATGTTGCACCCGAGTACCAGGGTACGAAAACTGAGACATATTTGAACACGTCTCCCGTTCACATGGTTGATCATACTTGGGTTCCACATGCATGTTTTAGCTGAAGGAAGAATACCTAAAACCTGGGTAGTTGAAACCCGTGGAATGGGTACCATGCAATATGACTTCAAAGGGTCTTCATTTGCTCACCGAACCTCTCCAATCCTATCACTGCTGCGTTTATGCCCCTGTACACATGCTTGATTCTCTTTCGGAGACATAGCAATCCATAGGTTTTAAGATACTTACTAGTCAGGTACATTCTTAGGCGTTTAATATGCGGTGTTGAGTCCATTTCGCTGAGCAAGGAGTAGCTCTTGTCTATTCCATATTTGGCTTAAGGAACTTTATCTGTGCTCATTTCAATCTCTGGTTTTATGCAGCACCCCAACTCACTTTTCCCCTTAAGCAAGCATAAGTTGGTTTTCTAAATTTGAGACCCTGTTCTGTTCTGTAATTCAGTTCCTGTGTAGCCAAGTTTACATTCCGTGTATTAGTGATATCTTATGATGTTTCTTTTTCTGTGTGACTTATTTCAGTTAGAATCATCGTACCTGAATCCACTCATTATGCTGCTAAGGGCCTGATGACACAGATTTCATTGCTGAGTGATACTGCTTTGTAAGTAAATACCACAACTTCTTTATCCATTTTTCACTTTCTGCAATGTTGAACTTGTACTGTAAACGAGGTTCTTGTAAACAGAGCCGTTCGAAACTTTGGGGTGGCTGTGTCTTTTTGATTTTAAATTCCCTAAGCTATAGGACCATAAGTGGAAGTGCCCTAGGCTCTGTTGCTTTGTTTTTTAGATGTTTCAGGAAACACCATACACTTCTCCCGAGTGTTTGTTGGCAATTTACATCCCGCCCTTCAGCATAACAAGGCTCCCAGTTCTCCATGGCCTGTCCTGCCTTTCTGGATTTTACACTTTTTTCAGATGGCCCTTTTGACCGGGGGCAAGTGAGACTTCATTGTAGTGCAGATTTCTTTGCAAGCTTGCTTGGTTGGCCAAAAAGGGCGTATGCGTTTTTTCCTGAATATATTCAGGAAAAAACGCATACGCCCTTTTTGGCCAAGTGCATCATTGTGGACGTTCTGCCTCTTTTCCTATGCTTTCAATGCAATTCCAGTCTACCTCCTGAAATCGGTTTCCTGCAATTCTGCCCCGCTTTCAAGTCCTCTTGGCAGCCTTACTTCAGTCTAGTTTTGGACGATAGCTGTCATTTATAACTCTGCAGGTTTGTGAATTACAGTGCCCCTGAGCTCCTTTCTTCAACTCGCTTTCTTTTGAGCTGGCCGCAACACCGCAGGATGGCTTCAGGCCCTAATCTGGTTCCGGCACGGCACACTGAGCCTTTGGTTATTTCCTCTTCCTGGTGGGAAATGAGAGTTAAATTTGCCCGTCCAGACACCTCCAGCTAGCCTCTCATTGGTTCTCACTATTCCTGTTCATCTTCCGCAGAAATTGCAAACTGGGACAAACAGGAGGTTAAAGGTGCTGACTTTCCAAGTGGGGAGAGTGTTAGTAAAGCGTCTGGAATGTTGCACCCGAGTACCAGGGTACGAAAACTGAGACATATTTGAACACGTCTCCCGATGACATGGTTGATCATACTCTAGGTACCACATGCATGTTTTAGCTGAAGGAAGAATACCTTAAACCTGGGTAGTTGAAACCCGTGGAATGGGTACCATGCAATATGACTTCAAAGGGTCTTCATTTGCTCACCGAACCTCTCCAATCCTATCACTGCTGCGTTTATGCCCCTGTACACATGCTTGATTCTCTTTCGGAGACATAGCAATCCATAGGTTTTAAGATACTTACTAGTCAGGTACATTCTTAGGCGTTTAATATGCGGTGTTGAGTCCATTTCGTTGAGCAAGGAGTAGCTCTTGTCTATTCCATATTTGGCTTAAGGAACTTTATCTGTGCTCATTTCAATCTCTGGTTTTATGCAGCACCCCAACTCACCTTTACCCTTAAGCAAGCATAAGTTGGTTTTCTAAATTTGAGACCCTGTTCTGTTCTGTAATTCAGTTCCTGTGTAGCCAAGTTTACATTCCGTGTATTAGTGATATCTTATGATGTTTCTTTTTCTGTGTGACTTATTTCAGTTAGAATCATCGTACCTGAATCCACTCATTATGCTGCTACGGGCCTGATGACATAGATTTCATTGCTGAGTGATATTGCTTTGTAAGTAAATACCACAACTTCTTTATCCATTTTTCACTTTCTGCGATGTTGAACTTGTACTGTAAACGAGGTTCTTGTAAACAGAGCCGTTCTAAACTTTGGGGTGGCTGTGTCTTTTTGATTTTAAATTCCCTAAGCTATAGGACCATAAGTGGAAGTGCCCTAGGCTCTGTTGCTTTGTTTCTTAGATGTTTCAGGAAACACCATACACTTCTCCCGAGTGGTTGTTGGCAATTTACATCCCGCCCTTCAGCATAACAAGGCTCCCAGTTCTCCATGGCCTGTCCTGCCTTTCTGGATTTTACACTTTTTTCAGATGGCCCTTTTGACCGGGGGGAAGTGAGACTTCATTGTAGTGCAGATTTCCTTTGCAAGCTTGCTTGGTTGGCCAAAAAGGGCGTATGCGTTTTTTCCTGAATATATTCAGGAAAAAACGCATACGCCCTTTTTGGCCAAGTGCATCATTGTGGACGTTCTGCCTCTTTTCCTATGCTTGCAATGCAATTCCAGTCTACCTCCTGAAATCGGTTTCCTGCAATTCTGCCCCGCTTTCAAGTCCTCTTGGAAGCCTTACTTCAGTCTATTTTTGGACGATAGCTGTCATTTATAACTCTGCAGGTTTGTGAATTACAGTGCCCCTGAGCTCCTTTCTTCAACTCGCTTTCTTGTGACCTGGCCGCAACACCGCAGGATGTCTTCAGGCCCTAATCTGGTTCTGGCACGGCACGCTGAGCCTTTGGTTAATTCCTCTTCCTGGTGGGAAATGAGAGTTAAATTTGCCCATCCAGACACCTCCAGCTAGTCTCTCATTGGTTCTCGCTATTCCTGTTCATCTTCCGCAGAAATTGCAAACTGGGCCAAACAGGAGGTTAAAGGGACTGATTCTCCAAGTGGGGAGAGTGTTAGTAAAGCGTCTGGAATGTTGCACCCGAGTACCAGGGTACGAAAACTGAGACATATTTGAACACGTCTCCCGATCACATGGTTGATCATACTTGGGTTCCACATGCATGTTTTAGCTGAAGGAAGAATACCTAAAACCTGGGTAGTTGAAACCCGTGGAATGGGTACCATGCAATATGACTTCAAAGGGTCTTCATTTGCTCACCGAACCTCTCCAATCCTATCACTGCTGCGTTTATGCCCCTGTACACATGCTTGATTCTGTTTCGGAGACATAGCAATCCATAGGTTTTAAGATACTTACTAGTCAGGTACATTCTTAGGCGTTTAATATGCGGTGTTGAGTCCATTTCGTTGAGCAAGGAGTAGCTCTTGTCTATTCCATATTTGGCTTAAGGAACTTTATCTGTGCTCATTTCAATCTCTGGTTTTATGCAGCACCCCAACTCACCTTTACCCTTAAGCAAGCATAAGTTGGTTTTCTAAATTTGAGACCCTGTTCTGTTCTGTAATTCAGTTCCTGTGTAGCCAAGTTTACATTCCGTGTATTACTGATATCTTATGATGTTTCTTTTTCTGTGTGACTTATTTCAGTTAGAATCATCGTACCTGAATCCACTCATTGTGCTGCTACGGGCCTGATGACATAGATTTCATTGCTGAGTGATACTGCATTGTACGTAAGTACCACAAGTTCTTTATCCATTTTTCAATTTCTGCGATGTTGAACTTCTACTGTAAACGAGGTTCTTGTAAACAGAGCCGTTCGAAACTTTGGGGTGGCTGTGTCTTTTTGATTTTAAATTCCCTAAGCTATAGGACCATAAGTGGAAGTGCCCTAGGCTCTGTTGCTTTGTTTTTTAGATGTTTCAGGAAACACCATACACTTCTCCCGAGTGTTTGTTGGCAATTTACATCCCGCCCTTCAGCATAACAAGGCTCCCAGTTCTCCATGGCCTGTCCTGCCTTTCTGGATTTTACACTTTTTTCAGATGGCCCTTTTGACCGGGGGGAAGTGAGACTTCATTGTAGTGCAGATTTCCTTTGCAAGCTTGCTTGGTTGGCCAAAAAGGGCGTATGCGTTTTTTCCTGAATATATTCAGGAAAAAACGCATACGCCCTTTTTGGCCAAGTGCATCATTGTGGACGTTCTGCCTCTTTTCCTATGCTTTCAATGCAATTCCAGTCTACCTCCTGAAATCGGTTTCCTGAAATTCTGCCCCGCTTTCAAGTCCTCTTGGCAGCCTTACTTCAGTCTATTTTTGGACGATAGCTGTCATTTATAACTCTGCAGGTTTGTGAATTACAGTGCCCCTGAGCTCCTTTCTTCAACTCGCTTTCTTGTGACCCGGCCGCAACACCGCAGGATGGCTTCAGGCTCTAATCTGGTTCCGGCACGGCACGCTGAGCCTTTGGTTATTTCCTCTTCCTGGTGGGAAATGAGAGTTAAATTTGCCCGTCCAGACACCTCCAGCTAGCCTCTCATTGGTTCTCGCTATTCCTGTTCATCTTCCGCAGAAATTGCAAACTGGGACAAACAGGAGGTTAAAGGCGCTGACTTTCCAAGTGGGGAGAGTGTTAGTAAAGCGTCTGGAATGTTGCACCCGAGTACCAGGGGAGGAAAACTGAGACATATTTGAACATGTCTCCCGTTCACATGGTTGATCATACTTGGGTTCCACATGCATGTTTTAGCTGAAGGAAGAATACCTAAAACCTGGGTAGTTGAAACCCGTGGAATGGGTACCATGCAATATGACTTCAAAGGGTCTTCATTTGCTCACCGAACCTCTCCAATCCTATCACTGCTGCGTTTATGCCCCTGTACACATGCTTGATTCTCTTTCGGAGACATAGCAATCCATAGGTTTTAAGATACTTACTAGTCAGGTACATTCTTAGGCATTTAATATGCGGTGTTGAGTCCATTTCGTTGAGCAAGGAGTAGCTCTTGTCTATTCCATATTTGGCTTAAGGAACTTTATCTGTGCTCATTTCAATCTCTGGTTTTATGCAGCACCCCAACTCACCTTTCCCCTTAAGCAAGCATAAGTTGGTTTTCTAAATTTGAGACCCTGTTCTGTTCTGTAATTCAGTTCCTGTGTAGCCAAGTTTACATTCCGTGTATTAGTGATATCTTATGATGTTTCTTTTTCTGTGTGACTTATTTCAGTTAGAATCATCGTACCTGAATCCACTCATTATGCTGCTACGGGCCTGATGACATAGATTTCATTGCTGAGTGATACTGCATTGTACGTAAGTACCACAAGTTCTTTATCCATTTTTCACTTTCTGCGATGTTGAACTTCTACTGTAAACGAGGTTCTTGTAAACAGAGCCGTTCGAAACTTTGGGGTGGCTGTGTCTTTTTGATTTTAAATTCCCTAAGCTATAGGACCATAAGTGGAAGTGCCCTAGGCTCTGTTGCTTTGTTTTTTAGATGTTTCAGGAAACACCATACACTTCTCCCGAGTGTTTGTTGGCAATTTACATCCCGCCCTTCAGCATAACAAGGCTCCCAGTTCTCCATGGCCTGTCCTGCCTTTCTGGATTTTACACTTTTTTCAGATGGCCCTTTTGACCGGGGGCAAGTGAGACTTCATTGTAGTGCAGATTTCTTTGCAAGCTTGCTTGGTTGGCCAAAAAGGGCGTATGCGTTTTTTCCTGAATATATTCAGGAAAAAACGCATACGCCCTTTTTGGCCAAGTGCATCATTGTGGACGTTCTGCCTCTTTTCCTATGCTTTCAATGCAATTCCAGTCTACCTCCTGAAATCGGTTTCCTGCAATTCTGCCCCGCTTTCAAGTCCTCTTGGCAGCCTTACTTCAGTCTATTTTTGGACGATAGCTGTCATTTATAACTCTGCAGGTTTGTGAATTACAGTGCCCCTGAGCTCCTTTCTTCAACTCGCTTTCTTGTGACCTGGCCGCAACACCGCAGGATGGCTTCAGGCCCTAATCTGGTTCCGGCACGGCACGCTGAGCCTTTGGTTATTTCCTCTTCCTGGTGGGAAATGAGAGTTAAATTTGCCCGTCCAGACACCTCCAGCTAGCCTCTCATTGGTTCTCGCTATTCCTGTTCATCTTCCGCAGAAATTGCAAACTGGGACAAACAGGAGGTTAAAGGCGCTGACTTTCCAAGTGGGGAGAGTGTTAGTAAAGCGTCTGGAATGTTGCACCCGAGTACCAGGGTACGAAAACTGAGACATATTTGAACACGTCTCCCGATCACATGGTTGATCATACTTGGGTTCCACATGCATGTTTTAGCTGAAGGAAGAATACCTAAAACCTGGGTAGTTGAAACCCGTGGAATGGGTACCATGCAATATGACTTCAAAGGGTCTTCATTTGCTCACCGAACCTCTCCAATCCTATCACTGCTGCGTTTATGCCCCTGTACACATGCTTGATTCTCTTTCGGAGACATAGCAATCCATAGGTTTTAAGATACTTACTAGTCAGGTACATTCTTAGGCGTTTAATATGCGGTGTTGAGTCCATTTCGTTGAGCAAGGAGTAGCTCTTGTCTATTCCATATTTGGCTTAAGGAACTTTATCTGTGCTCATTTCAATCTCTGGTTTTATGCAGCACCCCAACTCACTTTTCCCCTTAAGCAAGCATAAGGTGGTTTTCTAAATTTGAGACCCTGTTCTGTTCTGTAATTCAGTTCCTGTGTAGCCAAGTTTACATTCCGTGTATTAGTGATATCTTATGATGTTTCTTTTTCTGTGTGACTTATTTCAGTTAGAATCATCGTACCTGAATCCACTCATTATGCTGCTAAGGGCCTGATGACATAGATTTCATTGCTGAGTGATACTGCATTGTACGTAAGTACCACAAGTTCTTTATCCATTTTTCACTTTCTGCGATGTTGAACTTGTACTGTAAACGAGGTTCTTGTAAACAGAGCCGTTCGAAACTTTGGGGTGGCTGTGTCTTTTTGATTTTAAATTCCCTAAGCTATAGGACCATAAGTGGAAGTGCCCTAGGCTCTGTTGCTTTGTTTTTTAGATGTTTCAGGAAACACCATACACTTCTCCCGAGTGTTTGTTGGCAATTTACATCCCGCCCTTCAGCATAACAAGGCTCCCAGTTCTCCATGGCCTGTCCTGCCTTTCTGGATTTTACACTTTTTTCAGATGGCCCTTTTGACCGGGGGGAAGTGAGACTTCATTGTAGTGCAGATTTCCTTTGCAAGCTTGCTTGGTTGGCCAAAAAGGGCGTATGCGTTTTTTCCTGAATATATTCAGGAAAAAACGCATACGCCCTTTTTGGCCAAGTGCATCATTGTGGACGTTCTGCCTCTTTTCCTATGCTTTCAATGCAATTCCAGTCTACCTCCTGAAATCGGTTTCCTGCAATTCTGCCCCGCTTTCAAGTCCTCTTGGCAGCCTTACTTCAGTCTAGTTTTGGACGATAGCTGTCATTTATAACTCTGCAGGTTTGTGAATTACAGTGCCCCTGAGCTCCTTTCTTCAACTCGCTTTCTTTTGAGCTGGCCGCAACACCGCAGGATGGCTTCAGGCCCTAATCTGGTTCCGGCACGGCACGCTGAGCCTTTGGTTATTTCCTCTTCCTGGTGGGAAATGAGAGTTAAATTTGCCCGTCCAGACACCTCCAGCTAGCCTCTCATTGGTTCTCGCTATTCCTGTTCATCTTCCGCAGAAATTGCAAACTGGGACAAACAGGAGGTTAAAGGCGCTGACTTTCCAAGTGGGGAGAGTGTTAGTAAAGCGTCTGGAATGTTGCACCCGAGTACCAGGGTACGAAAACTGAGACATATTTGAACACGTCTCCCGTTCACATGGTTGATCATACTTGGGTTCCACATGCATGTTTTAGCTGAAGGAAGAATACCTAAAACCTGGGTAGTTGAAACCCGTGGAATGGGTACCATGCAATATGACTTCAAAGGGTCTTCATTTGCTCACCGAACCTCTCCAATCCTATCACTGCTGCGTTTATGCCCCTGTACACATGCTTGATTCTGTTTCGGAGACATAGCAATCCATAGGTTTTAAGATACTTACTAGTCAGGTACATTCTTAGGCGTTTAATATGCGGTGTTGAGTCCATTTCGTTGAGCAAGGAGTAGCTCTTGTCTATTCCATATTTGGCTTAAGGAACTTTATCTGTGCTCATTTCAATCTCTGGTTTTATGCAGCACCCCAACTCACTTTTCCCCTTAAGCAAGCATAAGTTGGTTTTCTAAATTTGAGACCCTGTTCTGTTCTGTAATTCAGTTCCTGTGTAGCCAAGTTTACATTCCGTGTATTAGTGATATCTTATGATGTTTCTTTTTCTGTGTGACTTATTTCAGTTAGAATCATCGTACCTGAATCCACTCATTATGCTGCTAAGGGCCTGATGACATAGGTTTCATTGCTGAGTGATACTGCATTGTACGTAAGTACCACAAGTTCTTTATCCATTTTTCACTTTCTGCGATGTTGAACTTCTACTGTAAACGAGGTTCTTGTAAACACAGCCGTTCGAAACTTTGGGGTGGCTGTGTCTTTTTGATTTTAAATTCCCTAAGCTATAGGACCATAAGTGGAAGTGCCCTAGGCTCTGTTGCTTTGTTTTTTAGATGTTTCAGGAAACACCATACACTTCTCCCGAGTGTTTGTTGGCAATTTACATCCCGCCCTTCAGCATAACAAGGCTCCCAGTTCTCCATGGCCTGTCCTGCCTTTCTGGATTTTACACTTTTTTCAGATGGCCCTTTTGACCGGGGGGAAGTGAGACTTCATTGTAGTGCAGATTTCCTTTGCAAGCTTGCTTGGTTGGCCAAAAAGGGCGTATGCGTTTTATCCTGAATATATTCAGGAAAAAACGCATACGCCCTTTTTGGCCAAGTGCATCATTGTGGACGTTCTGCCTCTTTTCCTATGCTTTCAATGCAATTCCAGTCTACCTCCTGAAATCGGTTTCCTGCAATTCTGCCCCGCTTTCAAGTCCTCTTGGCAGCCTTACTTCAGTCTATTTTTGGACGATAGCTGTCATTTATAACTCTGCAGGTTTGTGAATTACAGTGCCCCTGAGCTCCTTTCTTCAACTCGCTTTCTTTTGAGCTGGCCGCAACACCGCAGGATGGCTTCAGGCCCTAATCTGGTTCCGGCACGGCACGCTGAGCCTTTGGTTATTTCCTCTTCCTGGTGGGAAATGAGAGTTAAATTTGCCCGTCCAGACACCTCCAGCTAGCCTCTCATTGGTTCTCGCTATTCCTGTTCATCTTCCGCAGAAATTGCAAACTGGGACAAACAGGAGGTTAAAGGCGCTGACTTTCCAAGTGGGGAGAGTGTTAGTAAAGCGTCTGGAATGTTGCACCCGAGTACCAGGGTACGAAAACTGAGACATATTTGAACACGTCTCCCGTTCACATGGTTGATCATACTTGGGTTCCACATGCATGTTTTAGCTGAAGGAAGAATACCTAAAACCTGGGTAGTTGAAACCCGTGGAATGGGTACCATGCAATATGACTTCAAAGGGTCTTCATTTGCTCACCGAACCTCTCCAATCCTATCACTGCTGCGTTTATGCCCCTGTACACATGCTTGATTCTGTTTCGGAGACATAGCAATCCATAGGTTTTAAGATACTTACTAGTCAGGTACATTCTTAGGCGTTTAATATGCGGTGTTGAGTCCATTTCGTTGAGCAAGGAGTAGCTCTTGTCTATTCCATATTTGGCTTAAGGAACTTTATCTGTGCTCATTTCAATCTCTGGTTTTATGCAGCACCCCAACTCACTTTTCCCCTTAAGCAAGCATAAGTTGGTTTTCTAAATTTGAGACCCTGTTCTGTTCTGTAATTCAGTTCCTGTGTAGCCAAGTTTACATTCCGTGTATTAGTGATATCTTATGATGTTTCTTTTTCTGTGTGACTTATTTCAGTTAGAATCATCGTACCTGAATCCACTCATTATGCTGCTAAGGGCCTGATGACATAGGTTTCATTGCTGAGTGATACTGCATTGTACGTAAGTACCACAAGTTCTTTATCCATTTTTCACTTTCTGCGATGTTGAACTTCTACTGTAAACGAGGTTCTTGTAAACACAGCCGTTCGAAACTTTGGGGTGGCTGTGTCTTTTTGATTTTAAATTCCCTAAGCTATAGGACCATAAGTGGAAGTGCCCTAGGCTCTGTTGCTTTGTTTTTTAGATGTTTCAGGAAACACCATACACTTCTCCCGAGTGTTTGTTGGCAATTTACATCCCGCCCTTCAGCATAACAAGGCTCCCAGTTCTCCATGGCCTGTCCTGCCTTTCTGGATTTTACACTTTTTTCAGATGGCCCTTTTGACCGGGGGGAAGTGAGACTTCATTGTAGTGCAGATTTCCTTTGCAAGCTTGCTTGGTTGGCCAAAAAGGGCGTATGCGTTTTATCCTGAATATATTCAGGAAAAAACGCATACGCCCTTTTTGGCCAAGTGCATCATTGTGGACGTTCTGCCTCTTTTCCTATGCTTTCAATGCAATTCCAGTCTACCTCCTGAAATCGGTTTCCTGCAATTCTGCCCCGCTTTCAAGTCCTCTTGGCAGCCTTACTTCAGTCTATTTTTGGACGATAGCTGTCATTTATAACTCTGCAGGTTTGTGAATTACAGTGCCCCTGAGCTCCTTTCTTCAACTCGCTTTCTTGTGACCTGGCCGCAACACCGCAGGATGTCTTCAGGCCCTAATCTGGTTCTGGCACGGCACGCTGAGCCTTTGGTTAATTCCTCTTCCTGGTGGGAAATGAGAGTTAAATTTGCCCATCCAGACACCTCCAGCTAGTCTCTCATTGGTTCTCGCTATTCCTGTTCATCTTCCACAGAAATTGCAAACTGGGCCAAACAGGAGGTTAAAGGGACTGACTCTCCAAGTGGGGAGAGTGTTAGTAAAGCGTCTGGAATGTTGCACCCGAGTACCAGGGTACGAAAACTGAGACATATTTGAACACGTCTCCCGATCACATGGTTGATCATACTCTAGGTCCCACATGCATGTTTTAGCTGAAGGAAGAATACCTTAAACCTGGGTAGTTGAAACCCGTGGAATGGGTACCATGCAATATGACTTCAAAGGGTCTTCATTTGCTCACCGAACCTCTCCAATCCTATCACTGCTGCGTTTATGCCCCTGTACACATGCTTGATTCTGTTTCGGAGACATAGCAATCCATAGGTTTTAAGATACTTACTAGTCAGGTACATTCTTAGGCATTTAATATGCAGTGTTGAGTCCATTTCGTTGAGCAAGGAGTAGCTCTTGTCTATTCCATATTTGGCTTAAGGAACTTTATCTGTGCTCATTTCAATCTCTGGTTTTATGCAGCACCCCAACTCACCTTTACCCTTAAGCAAGCATAAGTTGGTTTTCTAAATTTGAGACCCTGTTCTGTTCTGTAATTCAGTTCCTGTGTAGCCAAGTTTACATTCCGTGTATTAGTGATATCTTATGATGTTTCTTTTTCTGTGTGACTTATTTCAGTTAAATCATCGTACCTGAATCCACTCATTATGCTGCTACGGGCCTGATGACATAGATTTCATTGCTGAGTGATACTGCATTGTACGTAAGTACCACAAGTTCTTTATCCATTTTTCACTTTCTGCGATGTTGAACTTGTACTGTAAACGAGGTTCTTGTAAACAGAGCCGTTCCAAACTTTGGGGTGGCTGTGTCTTTTTGATTTTAATTTCCCTAAGCTATAGGACCATAAGTGGAAGTGCCCTAGGCTCTGTTGCTTTGTTTTTTAGATGTTTCAGGAAACACCATACACTTCTCCCGAGTGGTTGTTGGCAATTTACATCCCGCCCATCAGCATAACAAGGCTCCCAGTTCTCCATGGCCTGTCCTGCCTTTCTGGATTTTACACTTTTTGCAGATGGCCCTTTTGACCGGGGGGAAGTGAGACTTCATTGTAGTGCAGATTTCCTTTGCAAGCTTGCTTGGTTGGCCAAAAAGGGCGTATGCGTTTTATCCTGAATATATTCAGGAAAAAACGCATACGCCCTTTTTGGCCAAGTGCATCATTGTGGACGTTCTGCCTCTTTTCCTATGCTTTCAATGCAATTCCAGTCTACCTCCTGAAATCGGTTTCCTGCAATTCTGCCCCGATTTCAAGTCCTCTTGGCAGCCTTACTTCAGTCTATTTTTGGACGATAGCTGTCATTTATAACTCTGCAGGTTTGTGAATTACAGTGCCCCTGAGCTCCTTTCTTCAACTCGCTTTCTTGTGACCTGGCCGCAACACCGCAGGATGTCTTCAGGCCCTAATCTGGTTCCGGAACGGCATGCTGAGCCTTTGGTTATTTCCTCTTCCTGGTGGGAAATGAGAGTTAAATTTGCCCGTCCAGACACCTCCAGCTAGTCTCTCATTGGTTCTCGCTATTCCTGTTCATCTTCCGCAGAAATTGCAAACTGGGCCAAACAGGAGGTTAAAGGCACTGACTTTCCAAGTGGGGAGAGTGTTAGTAAAGCGTCTGGAATGTTGCACCCGAGTACCAGGGGAGGAAAACTGAGACATATTTGAACACGTCTCCCGTTCACATGGTTGATCATACTTGGGTTCCACATGCATGTTTTAGCTGAAGGAAGAATACCTAAAACCTGGGTAGTTGAAACCCGTGGAATGGGTACCATGCAATATGACTTCAAAGGGTCTTCATTTGCTCACCGAACCTCTCCAATCCTATCACTGCTGCGTTTATGCCCCTGTACACATGCTTGATTCTGTTTCGGAGACATAGCAATCCATAGGTTTTAAGATACTTACTAGTCAGGTACATTCTTAGGCGTTTAATATGCGGTGTTGAGTCCATTTCGTTGAGCAAGGAGTAGCTCTTGTCTATTCCATATTTGGCTTAAGGAACTTTATCTGTGCTCATTTCAATCTCTGGTTTTATGCAGCACCCCAACTCACCTTTCCCCTTAAGCAAGCATAAGTTGGTTTTCTAAATTTGAGACCCTGTTCTGTTCTGTAATTCAGTTCCTGTGTAGCCAAGTTTACATTCCGTGTATTACTGATATCTTATGATGTTTCTTTTTCTGTGTGACTTATTTCAGTTAGAATCATCATACCTGAATCCACTCATTGTGCTGCTAAGGGCCTGATGACACAGATTTCATTGCTGAGTGATATTGCTTTGTAAGTAAATACCACAACTTCTTTATCCATTTTTCAATTTCTGCGATGTTGAACTTGTACTGTAAACGAGGTTCTTGTAAACAGAGCCGTTCCAAACTTTGGGGTGGCTGTGTCTTTTTGATTTTAAATTCCCTAAGCTATAGGACCATAAGTGGAAGTGCCCTAGGCTCTGTTGCTTTGTTTTTTAGATGTTTCAGGAAACACCATACACTTCTCCCGAGTGTTTGTTGGCAATTTACATCCCGCCCTTCAGCATAACAAGGCTCCCAGTTCTCCATGGCCTGTCCTGCCTTTCTGGATTTTACACTTTTTTCAGATGGCCCTTTTGACCGGGGGGAAGTGAGACTTCATTGTAGTGCAGATTTCCTTTGCAAGCTTGCTTGGTTGGCCAAAAAGGGCGTATGCGTTTTTTCCTGAATATATTCAGGAAAAAACGCATACGCCCTTTTTGGCCAAGTGCATCATTGTGGACGTTCTGCCTCTTTTCCTATGCTTGCAATGCAATTCCAGTCTACCTCCTGAAATCGGTTTCCTGCAATTCTGCCCCGCTTTCAAGTCCTCTTGGCAGCCTTACTTCAGTCTATTTTTGGACGATAGCTGTCATTTATAACTCTGCAGGTTTGTGAATTACAGTGCCCCTGAGCTCCTTTCTTCAACTCGATTTCTTGTGACCTGGCCGCAACACCGCAGGATGTCTTCAGGCCCTAATCTGGTTCTGGCACGGCACGCTGAGCCTTTGGTTAATTCCTCTTCCTGGTGGGAAATGAGAGTTAAATTTGCCCGTCCAGACACCTCCAGCTAGTCTCTCATTGGTTCTCGCTATTCCTGTTCATCTTCCGCAGAAATTGCAAACTGGGACAAACAGGAGGTTAAAGGCGCTGACTTTCCAAGTGGGGAGAGTGTTAGTAAAGCGTCTGGAATGTTGCACCCGAGTACCAGGGTACAAAAACTGAGACATATTTGAACACGTCTCCCGATGACATGGTTGATCATACTCTAGGTTCCACATGCATGTTTTAGCTGAAGGAAGAATACCTTAAACCTGGGTAGTTGAAACCTGTGGAATGGGTACCATGCAATATGACTTCAAAGGGTCTTCATTTGCTCACCGAACCTCTCCAATCCTATCACTGCTGCGTTTATGCCCCTGTACACATGCTTGATTCTCTTTCGGAGACATAGCAATCCATAGGTTTTAAGATACTTACTAGTCAGGTACATTCTTAGGCATTTAATATGCGGTGTTGAGTCCATTTCGTTGAGCAAGGAGTAGCTCTTGTCTATTCCATATTTGGCTTAAGGAACTTTATCTGTGCTCATTTCAATCTCTGGTTTTATGCAGCACCCCAACTCACCTTTACCCTTAAGCAAGCATAAGTTGGTTTTCTAAATTTGAGACCCTGTTCTGTTCTGTAATTCAGTTCCTGTGTAGCCAAGTTTACATTCCGTGTATTAGTGATATCTTATGATGTTTCTTTTTCTGTGTGACTTATTTCAGTTAGAATCATCGTACCTGAATCCACTCATTATGCTGCTACGGGCCTGATGACATAGATTTCATTGCTGAGTGATACTGCATTGTACGTAAGTACCACAAATTCTTTATCCATTTTTCACTTTCTGCGATGTTGAACTTCTACTGTAAACGAGGTTCTTGTAAACAGAGCCGTTCGAAACTTTGGGGTGGCTGTGTCTTTTTGATTTTAAATTCCCTAAGCTATAGGACCATAAGTGGAAGTGCCCTAGGCTCTGTTGCTTTGTTTTTTAGATGTTTCAGGAAACACCATACACTTCTCCCGAGTGTTTGTTGGCAATTTACATCCCGCCCTTCAGCATAACAAGGCTCCCAGTTCTCCATGGCCTGTCCTGCCTTTCTGGATTTTACACTTTTTTCAGATGGCCCTTTTGACCGGGGGGAAGTGAGACTTCATTGTAGTGCAGATTTCCTTTGCAAGCTTGCTTGGTTGGCCAAAAAGGGCGTATGCGTTTTTTCCTGAATATATTCAGGAAAAAACGCATACGCCCTTTTTGGCCAAGTGCATCATTGTGGACGTTCTGCCTCTTTTCCTATGCTTTCAATGCAATTCCAGTCTACCTCCTGAAATCGGTTTCCTGCAATTCTGCCCCGCTTTCAAGTCCTCTTGGCAGCCTTACTTCAGTCTATTTTTGGACGGTAGCTGTCATTTATAACTCTGCAGGTTTGTGAATTACAGTGCCCCTGAGCTCCTTTCTTCAACTCGCTTTCTTTTGAGCTGGCCGCAACACCACAGGATGGCTTCAGGCCCTAATCTGGTTCCGGCACGGCACGCTGAGCCTTTGGTTATTTCCTCTTCCTGGTGGGAAATGAGAGTTAAATTTGCCCGTCCAGACACCTCCAGCTAGCCTCTCATTGGTTCTCGCTATTCCTGTTCATCTTCCGCAGAAATTGCAAACTGGGACAAACAGGAGGTTAAAGGCGCTGACTTTCCAAGTGGGGAGAGTGTTAGTAAAGCGTCTGGAATGTTGCACCCGAGTACCAGGGTACGAAAACTGAGACATATTTGAACACGTCTCCCGTTCACATGGTTGATCATACTTGGGTTCCACATGCATGTTTTAGCTGAAGGAAGAATACCTAAAACCTGGGTAGTTGAAACCCGTGGAATGGGTACCATGCAATATGACTTCAAAGGGTCTTCATTTGCTCACCGAACCTCTCCAATCCTATCACTGCTGCGTTTATGCCCCTGTACACATGCTTGATTCTCTTTCGGAGACATAGCAATCCATAGGTTTTAAGATACTTACTAGTCAGGTACATTCTTAGGCGTTTAATATGCGGTGTTGAGTCCATTTCGCTGAGCAAGGAGTAGCTCTTGTCTATTCCATATTTGGCTTAAGGAACTTTATCTGTGCTCATTTCAATCTCTGGTTTTATGCAGCACCCCAACTCACTTTTCCCCTTAAGCAAGCATAAGTTGGTTTTCTAAATTTGAGACCCTGTTCTGTTCTGTAATTCAGTTCCTGTGTAGCCAAGTTTACATTCCGTGTATTAGTGATATCTTATGATGTTTCTTTTTCTGTGTGACTTATTTCAGTTAGAATCATCGTACCTGAATCCACTCATTATGCTGCTAAGGGCCTGATGACATAGATTTCATTGCTGAGTGATACTGCATTGTACGTAAGTACCACAAGTTCTTTATCCATTTTTCACTTTCTGCGATGTTGAACTTGTACTGTAAACGAGGTTCTTGTAAACAGAGCCGTTCGAAACTTTGGGGTGGCTGTGTCTTTTTGATTTTAAATTCCCTAAGCTATAGGACCATAAGTGGAAGTGCCCTAGGCTCTGTTGCTTTGTTTTTTAGATGTTTCAGGAAACACCATACACTTCTCCCGAGTGTTTGTTGGCAATTTACATCCCGCCCTTCAGCATAACAAGGCTCCCAGTTCTCCATGGCCTGTCCTGCCTTTCTGGATTTTACACTTTTTTCAGATGGCCCTTTTGACCGGGGGGAAGTGAGACTTCATTGTAGTGCAGATTTCCTTTGCAAGCTTGCTTGGTTGGCCAAAAAGGGCGTATGCGTTTTTTCCTGAATATATTCAGGAAAAAACGCATACGCCCTTTTTGGCCAAGTGCATCATTGTGGACGTTCTGCCTCTTTTCCTATGCTTTCAATGCAATTCCAGTCTACCTCCTGAAATCGGTTTCCTGCAATTCTGCCCCGCTTTCAAGTCCTCTTGGCAGCCTTACTTCAGTCTATTTTTGGACGATAGCTGTCATTTATAACTCTGCAGGTTTGTGAATTACAGTGCCCCTGAGCTCCTTTCTTCAACTCGCTTTCTTTTGAGCTGGCCGCAACACCGCAGGATGGCTTCAGGCCCTAATCTGGTTCCGGCACGGCACGCTGAGCCTTTGGTTATTTCCTCTTCCTGGTGGGAAATGAGAGTTAAATTTGCCTGTCCAGACACCTCCAGCTTGCCTCTCATTGGTTCTCGCTATTCCTGTTCATCTTCCGCAGAAATTGCAAACTGGGACAAACAGGAGGTTAAAGGCGCTGACTTTCCAAGTGGGGAGAGTGTTAGTAAAGCGTCTGGAATGTTGCACCCGAGTACCAGGGTACGAAAACTGAGACATATTTGAACACGTCTCCCGTTCACATGGTTGATCATACTTGGGTTCCACATGCATGTTTTAGCTGAAGGAAGAATACCTAAAACCTGGGTAGTTGAAACCCGTGGAATGGGTACCATGCAATATGACTTCAAAGGGTCTTCATTTGCTCACCGAACCTCTCCAATCCTATCACTGCTGCGTTTATGCCCCTGTACACATGCTTGATTCTGTTTCGGAGACATAGCAATCCATAGGTTTTAAGATACTTACTAGTCAGGTACATTCTTAGGCGTTTAATATGCGGTGTTGAGTCCATTTCGTTGAGCAAGGAGTAGCTCTTGTCTATTCCATATTTGGCTTAAGGAACTTTATCTGTGCTCATTTCAATCTCTGGTTTTATGCAGCACCCCAACTCACCTTTACCCTTAAGCAAGCATAAGTTGGTTTTCTAAATTTGAGACCCTGTTCTGTTCTGTAATTCAGTTCCTGTGTAGCCAAGTTTACATTCCGTGTATTAGTGATATCTTATGATGTTTCTTTTTCTGTGTGACTTATTTCAGTTAGAATCATCGTACCTGAATCCACTCATTATGCTGCTACGGGCCTGATGACATAGATTTCATTGCTGAGTGATACTGCATTGTACGTAAGTACCACAAGTTCTTTATCCATTTTTCACTTTCTGCGATGTTGAACTTGTACTGTAAACGAGGTTCTTGTAAACAGAGCCGTTCCAAACTTTGGGGTGGCTGTGTCTTTTTGATTTTAATTTCCCTAAGCTATAGGACCATAAGTGGAAGTGCCCTAGGCTCTGTTGCTTTGTTTTTTAGATGTTTCAGGAAACACCATACACTTCTCCCGAGTGGTTGTTGGCAATTTACATCCCGCCCATCAGCATAACAAGGCTCCCAGTTCTCCATGGCCTGTCCTGACTTTCTGGATTTTACACTTTTTGCAGATGGCCCTTTTGACCGGGGGGAAGTGAGACTTCATTGTAGTGCAGATTTCCTTTGCAAGCTTGCTTGGTTGGCCAAAAAGGGCGTATGCGTTTTTTCCTGAATATATTCAGGAAAAAACGCATACGCCCTTTTTGGCCAAGTGCATCATTGTGGACGTTCTGCCTCTTTTCCTATGCTTTCAATGCAATTCCAGTCTACCTCCTGAAATCGGTTTCCTGCAATTCTGCCCCGCTTTCAAGTCCTCTTGGCAGCCTTACTTCAGTCTATTTTTGGACGATAGCTGTCATTTATAACTCTGCAGGTTTGTGAATTACAGTGCCCCTGAGCTCCTTTCTTCAACTCGCTTTCTTTTGAGCTGGCCGCAACACCGCAGGATGGCTTCAGGCCCTAATCTGGTTCCGGCACGGCACGCTGAGCCTTTGGTTATTTCCTCTTCCTGGTGGGAAATGAGAGTTAAATTTGCCCGTCCAGACACCTCCAGCTAGCCTCTCATTGGTTCTCGCTATTCCTGTTCATCTTCCGCAGAAATTGCAAACTGGGACAAACAGGAGGTTAAAGGCGCTGACTTTCCAAGTGGGGAGAGTGTTAGTAAAGCGTCTGGAATGTTGCACCCGAGTACCAGGGTACGAAAACTGAGACATATTTGAACACGTCTCCCGTTCACATGGTTGATCATACTTGGGTTCCACATGCATGTTTTAGCTGAAGGAAGAATACCTAAAACCTGGGTAGTTGAAACCCGTGGAATGGGTACCATGCAATATGACTTCAAAGGGTCTTCATTTGCTCACCGAACCTCTCCAATCCTATCACTGCTGCGTTTATGCCCCTGTACACATGCTTGATTCTGTTTCGGAGACATAGCAATCCATAGGTTTTAAGATACTTACTAGTCAGGTACATTCTTAGGCGTTTAATATGCGGTGTTGAGTCCATTTCGTTGAGCAAGGAGTAGCTCTTGTCTATTCCATATTTGGCTTAAGGAACTTTATCTGTGCTCATTTCAATCTCTGGTTTTATGCAGCACCCCAACTCACTTTTCCCCTTAAGCAAGCATAAGTTGGTTTTCTAAATTTGAGACCCTGTTCTGTTCTGTAATTCAGTTCCTGTGTAGCCAAGTTTACATTCCGTGTATTAGTGATATCTTATGATGTTTCTTTTTCTGTGTGACTTATTTCAGTTAGAATCATCGTACCTGAATCCACTCATTATGCTGCTAAGGGCCTGATGACATAGATTTCATTGCTGAGTGATACTGCATTGTACGTAAGTACCACAAGTTCTTTATCCATTTTTCACTTTCTGCGATGTTGAACTTGTACTGTAAACGAGGTTCTTGTAAACAGAGCCGTTCGAAACTTTGGGGTGGCTGTGTCTTTTTGATTTTAAATTCCCTAAGCTATAGGACCATAAGTGGAAGTGCCCTAGGCTCTGTTGCTTTGTTTTTTAGATGTTTCAGGAAACACCATACACTTCTCCCGAGTGTTTGTTGGCAATTTACATCCCGCCCTTCAGCATAACAAGGCTCCCAGTTCTCCATGGCCTGTCCTGCCTTTCTGGATTTTACACTTTTTTCAGATGGCCCTTTTGACCGGGGGGAAGTGAGACTTCATTGTAGTGCAGATTTCCTTTGCAAGCTTGCTTGGTTGGCCAAAAAGGGCGTATGCGTTTTATCCTGAATATATTCAGGAAAAAAGGCATATGCCCTTTTTGGCCAAGTGCATCATTGTGGACGTTCTGCCTCTTTTCCTATGCTTTCAATGCAATTCCAGTCTACCTCCTGAAATCGGTTTCCTGCAATTCTGCCCCGCTTTCAAGTCCTCTTGGCAGCCTTACTTCAGTCTATTTTTGGACGATAGCTGTCATTTATAACTCTGCAGGTTTGTGAATTACAGTGCCCCTGAGCTCCTTTCTTCAACTCGCTTTCTTGTGACCTGGCCGCAACACCGCAGGATGTCTTCAGGCCCTAATCTGGTTCTGGCACGGCATGCTGAGCCTTTGGTTAATTCCTCTTCCTGGTGGGAAATGAGAGTTAAATTTGCCCATCCAGACACCTCCAGCTAGTCTCTCATTGGTTCTCGCTATTCCTGTTCATCTTCCACAGAAATTGCAAACTGGGCCAAACAGGAGGTTAAAGGGACTGACTCTCCAAGTGGGGAGAGTGTTAGTAAAGCGTCTGGAATGTTGCACCCGAGTACCAGGGTACGAAAACTGAGACATATTTGAACACGTCTCCCGATCACATGGTTGATCATACTCTAGGTCCCACATGCATGTTTTAGCTGAAGGAAGAATACCTTAAACCTGGGTAGTTGAAACCCGTGGAATGGGTACCATGCAATATGACTTCAAAGGGTCTTCATTTGCTCACCGAACCTCTCCAATCCTATCACTGCTGCGTTTATGCCCCTGTACACATGCTTGATTCTGTTTCGGAGACATAGCAATCCATAGGTTTTAAGATACTTACTAGTCAGGTACATTCTTAGGCATTTAATATGCAGTGTTGAGTCCATTTCGTTGAGCAAGGAGTAGCTCTTGTCTATTCCATATTTGGCTTAAGGAACTTTATCTGTGCTCATTTCAATCTCTGGTTTTATGCAGCACCCCAACTCACCTTTACCCTTAAGCAAGCATAAGTTGGTTTTCTAAATTTGAGACCCTGTTCTGTTCTGTAATTCAGTTCCTGTGTAGCCAAGTTTACATTCCGTGTATTAGTGATATCTTATGATGTTTCTTTTTCTGTGTGACTTATTTCAGTTAGAATCATCGTACCTGAATCCACTCATTATGCTGCTACGGGCCTGATGACATAGATTTCATTGCTGAGTGATACTGCATTGTACGTAAGTACCACAAGTTCTTTATCCATTTTTCACTTTCTGCGATGTTGAACTTGTACTGTAAACGAGGTTCTTGTAAACAGAGCCGTTCCAAACTTTGGGGTGGCTGTGTCTTTTTGATTTTAATTTCCCTAAGCTATAGGACCATAAGTGGAAGTGCCCTAGGCTCTGTTGCTTTGTTTTTTAGATGTTTCAGGAAACACCATACACTTCTCCCGAGTGGTTGTTGGCAATTTACATCCCGCCCATCAGCATAACAAGGCTCCCAGTTCTCCATGGCCTGTCCTGACTTTCTGGATTTTACACTTTTTGCAGATGGCCCTTTTGACCGGGGGGAAGTGAGACTTCATTGTAGTGCAGATTTCCTTTGCAAGCTTGCTTGGTTGGCCAAAAAGGGCGTATGCGTTTTTTCCTGAATATATTCAGGAAAAAACGCATACGCCCTTTTTGGCCAAGTGCATCATTGTGGACGTTCTGCCTCTTTTCCTATGCTTTCAATGCAATTCCAGTCTACCTCCTGAAATCGGTTTCCTGCAATTCTGCCCCGCTTTCAAGTCCTCTTGGCAGCCTTACTTCAGTCTATTTTTGGACGATAGCTGTCATTTATAACTCTGCAGGTTTGTGAATTACAGTGCCCCTGAGCTCCTTTCTTCAACTCGCTTTCTTTTGAGCTGGCCGCAACACCGCAGGATGGCTTCAGGCCCTAATCTGGTTCCGGCACGGCACGCTGAGCCTTTGGTTATTTCCTCTTCCTGGTGGGAAATGAGAGTTAAATTTGCCCGTCCAGACACCTCCAGCTAGCCTCTCATTGGTTCTCGCTATTCCTGTTCATCTTCCGCAGAAATTGCAAACTGGGACAAACAGGAGGTTAAAGGCGCTGACTTTCCAAGTGGGGAGAGTGTTAGTAAAGCGTCTGGAATGTTGCACCCGAGTACCAGGGTACGAAAACTGAGACATATTTGAACACGTCTCCCGTTCACATGGTTGATCATACTTGGGTTCCACATGCATGTTTTAGCTGAAGGAAGAATACCTAAAACCTGGGTAGTTGAAACCCGTGGAATGGGTACCATGCAATATGACTTCAAAGGGTCTTCATTTGCTCACCGAACCTCTCCAATCCTATCACTGCTGCGTTTATGCCCCTGTACACATGCTTGATTCTCTTTCGGAGACATAGCAATCCATAGGTTTTAAGATACTTACTAGTCAGGTACATTCTTAGGCGTTTAATATGCGGTGTTGAGTCCATTTCGCTGAGCAAGGAGTAGCTCTTGTCTATTCCATATTTGGCTTAAGGAACTTTATCTGTGCTCATTTCAATCTCTGGTTTTATGCAGCACCCCAACTCACTTTTCCCCTTAAGCAAGCATAAGTTGGTTTTCTAAATTTGAGACCCTGTTCTGTTCTGTAATTCAGTTCCTGTGTAGCCAAGTTTACATTCCGTGTATTAGTGATATCTTATGATGTTTCTTTTTCTGTGTGACTTATTTCAGTTAGAATCATCGTACCTGAATCCACTCATTATGCTGCTAAGGGCCTGATGACACAGATTTCATTGCTGAGTGATACTGCTTTGTAAGTAAATACCACAACTTCTTTATCCATTTTTCACTTTCTGCAATGTTGAACTTGTACTGTAAACGAGGTTCTTGTAAACAGAGCCGTTCGAAACTTTGGGGTGGCTGTGTCTTTTTGATTTTAAATTCCCTAAGCTATAGGACCATAAGTGGAAGTGCCCTAGGCTCTGTTGCTTTGTTTCTTAGATGTTTCAGGAAACACCATACACTTCTCCCGAGTGGTTGTTGGCAATTTACATCCCGCCCTTCAGCATAACAAGGCTCCCAGTTCTCCATGGCCTGTCCTGCCTTTCTGGATTTTACACTTTTTTCAGATGGCCCTTTTGACCGGGGGGAAGTGAGACTTCATTGTAGTGCAGATTTCCTTTGCAAGCTTGCTTGGTTGGCCAAAAAGGGCGTATGCGTTTTTTCCTGAATATATTCAGGAAAAAACGCATACGCCCTTTTTGGCCAAGTGCATCATTGTGGACGTTCTGCCTCTTTTCCTATGCTTGCAATGCAATTCCAGTCTACCTCCTGAAATCGGTTTCCTGCAATTCTGCCCCGCTTTCAAGTCCTCTTGGCAGCCTTACTTCAGTCTATTTTTGGACGATAGCTGTCATTTATAACTCTGCAGGTTTGTGAATTACAGTGCCCCTGAGCTCCTTTCTTCAACTCGCTTTCTTTTGAGCTGGCCGCAACACCGCAGGATGTCTTCAGGCCCTAATCTGGTTCTGGCACGGCACGCTGAGCCTTTGGTTAATTCCTCTTCCTGGTGGGAAATGAGAGTTAAATTTGCCCATCCAGACACCTCCAGCTAGTCTCTCATTGGTTCTCGCTATTCCTGTTCATCTTCCACAGAAATTGCAAACTGGGCCAAACAGGAGGTTAAAGGGACTGACTCTCCAAGTGGGGAGAGTGTTAGTAAAGCGTCTGGAATGTTGCACCCGAGTACCAGGGTACGAAAACTGAGACATATTTGAACACGTCTCCCGATCACATGGTTGATCATACTCTAGGTTCCACATGCATGTTTTAGCTGAAGGAAGAATACCTTAAACCTGGGTAGTTGAAACCCGTGGAATGGGTACCATGCAATATGACTTCAAAGGGTCTTCATTTGCTCACCGAACCTCTCCAATCCTATCACTGCTGCGTTTATGCCCCTGTACACATGCTTGATTCTCTTTCGGAGACATAGCAATCCATAGGTTTTAAGATACTTACTAGTCAGGTACATTCTTAGGCGTTTAATATGCGGTGTTGAGTCCATTTCGTTGAGCAAGGAGTAGCTCTTGTCTATTCCATATTTGGCTTAAGGAACTTTATCTGTGCTCATTTCAATCTCTGGTTTTATGCAGCACCCCAACTCACCTTTACCCTTAAGCAAGCATAAGTTGGTTTTCTAAATTTGAGACCCTGTTCTGTTCTGTAATTCAGTTCCTGTGTAGCCAAGTTTACATTCCGTGTATTAGTGATATCTTATGATGTTTCTTTTTCTGTGTGACTTATTTCAGTTAGAATCATCGTACCTGAATCCACTCATTATGCTGCTACGGGCCTGATGACATAGATTTCATTGCTGAGTGATACTGCATTGTACGTAAGTACCACAAGTTCTTTATCCATTTTTCAATTTCTGCGATGTTGAACTTCTACTGTAAACGAGGTTCTTGTAAACAGAGCCGTTCTAAACTTTGGGGTGGCTGTGTCTTTTTGATTTTAAATTCCCTAAGCTATAGGACCATAAGTGGAAGTGCCCTAGGCTCTGTTGCTTTGTTTTTTAGATGTTTCAGGAAACACCATACACTTCTCCCGAGTGTTTGTTGGCAATTTACATCCCGCCCTTCAGCATAACAAGGCTCCCAGTTCTCCATGGCCTGTCCTGCCTTTCTGGATTTTACACTTTTTTCAGATGGCCCTTTTGACCGGGGGGAAGTGAGACTTCATTGTAGTGCAGATTTCCTTTGCAAGCTTGCTTGGTTGGCCAAAAAGGGCGTATGCGTTTTTTCCTGAATATATTCAGGAAAAAACGCATACGCCCTTTTTGGCCAAGTGCATCATTGTGGACGTTCTGCCTCTTTTCCTATGCTTTCAATGCAATTCCAGTCTACCTCCTGAAATCGGTTTCCTGCAATTCTGCCCCGCTTTCAAGTCCTCTTGGAAGCCTTACTTCAGTCTATTTTTGGACGATAGCTGTCATTTATAACTCTGCAGGTTTGTGAATTACAGTGCCCCTGAGCTCCTTTCTTCAACTCGCTTTCTTGTGACCTGGCCGCAACACCGCAGGATGTCTTCAGGCCCTAATCTGGTTCTGGCACGGCACGCTGAGCCTTTGGTTAATTCCTCTTCCTGGTGGGAAATGAGAGTTAAATTTGCCCATCCAGACACCTCCAGCTAGTCTCTCATTGGTTCTCGCTATTCCTGTTCATCTTCCGCAGAAATTGCAAACTGGGCCAAACAGGAGGTTAAAGGGACTGATTCTCCAAGTGGGGAGAGTGTTAGTAAAGCGTCTGGAATGTTGCACCCGAGTACCAGGGTACGAAAACTGAGACATATTTGAACACGTCTCCCGATCACATGGTTGATCATACTTGGGTTCCACATGCATGTTTTAGCTGAAGGAAGAATACCTTAAACCTGGGTAGTTGAAACCCGTGGAATGGGTACCATGCAATATGACTTCAAAGGGTCTTCATTTGCTCACCGAACCTCTCCAATCCTATCACTGCTGCGTTTATGCCCCTGTACACATGCTTGATTCTGTTTCGGAGACATAGCAATCCATAGGTTTTAAGATACTTACTAGTCAGGTACATTCTTAGGCGTTTAATATGCGGTGTTGAGTCCATTTCGTTGAGCAAGGAGTAGCTCTTGTCTATTCCATATTTGGCTTAAGGAACTTTATCTGTGCTCATTTCAATCTCTGGTTTTATGCAGCACCCCAACTCACCTTTACCCTTAAGCAAGCATAAGTTGGTTTTCTAAATTTGAGACCCTGTTCTGTTCTGTAATTCAGTTCCTGTGTAGCCAAGTTTACATTCCGTGTATTACTGATATCTTATGATGTTTCTTTTTCTGTGTGACTTATTTCAGTTAGAATCATCGTACCTGAATCCACTCATTGTGCTGCTACGGGCCTGATGACATAGATTTCATTGCTGAGTGATACTGCATTGTACGTAAGTACCACAAGTTCTTTATCCATTTTTCAATTTCTGCGATGTTGAACTTCTACTGTAAACGAGGTTCTTGTAAACAGAGCCGTTCGAAACTTTGGGGTGGCTGTGTCTTTTTGATTTTAAATTCCCTAAGCTATAGGACCATAAGTGGAAGTGCCCTAGGCTCTGTTGCTTTGTTTTTTAGATGTTTCAGGAAACACCATACACTTCTCCCGAGTGTTTGTTGGCAATTTACATCCCGCCCTTCAGCATAACAAGGCTCCCAGTTCTCCATGGCCTGTCCTGCCTTTCTGGATTTTACACTTTTTTCAGATGGCCCTTTTGACCGGGGGGAAGTGAGACTTCATTGTAGTGCAGATTTCCTTTGCAAGCTTGCTTGGTTGGCCAAAAAGGGCGTATGCGTTTTTTCCTGAATATATTCAGGAAAAAACGCATACGCCCTTTTTGGCCAAGTGCATCATTGTGGACGTTCTGCCTCTTTTCCTATGCTTGCAATGCAATTCCAGTCTACCTCCTGAAATCGGTTTCCTGAAATTCTGCCCCGCTTTCAAGTCCTCTTGGCAGCCTTACTTCAGTCTATTTTTGGACGATAGCTGTCATTTATAACTCTGCAGGTTTGTGAATTACAGTGCCCCTGAGCTCCTTTCTTCAACTCGCTTTCTTTTGAGCTGGCCGCAACACCGCAGGATGGCTTCAGGCTCTAATCTGGTTCCGGCACGGCACGCTGAGCCTTTGGTTATTTCCTCTTCCTGGTGGGAAATGAGAGTTAAATTTGCCCGTCCAGACACCTCCAGCTAGCCTCTCATTGGTTCTCGCTATTCCTGTTCATCTTCCGCAGAAATTGCAAACTGGGACAAACAGGAGGTTAAAGGCGCTGACTTTCCAAGTGGGGAGAGTGTTAGTAAAGCGTCTGGAATGTTGCACCCGAGTACCAGGGGAGGAAAACTGAGACATATTTGAACATGTCTCCCGTTCACATGGTTGATCATACTTGGGTTCCACATGCATGTTTTAGCTGAAGGAAGAATACCTAAAACCTGGGTAGTTGAAACCCGTGGAATGGGTACCATGCAATATGACTTCAAAGGGTCTTCATTTGCTCACCGAACCTCTCCAATCCTATCACTGCTGCGTTTATGCCCCTGTACACATGCTTGATTCTCTTTCGGAGACATAGCAATCCATAGGTTTTAAGATACTTACTAGTCAGGTACATTCTTAGGCATTTAATATGCGGTGTTGAGTCCATTTCGTTGAGCAAGGAGTAGCTCTTGTCTATTCCATATTTGGCTTAAGGAACTTTATCTGTGCTCATTTCAATCTCTGGTTTTATGCAGCACCCCAACTCACCTTTACCCTTAAGCAAGCATAAGTTGATTTTCTAAATTTGAGACCCTGTTCTGTTCTGTAATTCAGTTCCTGTGTAGCCAAGTTTACATTCCGTGTATTAGTGATATCTTATGATGTTTCTTTTTCTGTGTGACTTATTTCAGTTAGAATCATCGTACCTGAATCCACTCATTATGCTGCTACGGGCCTGATGACATAGATTTCATTGCTGAGTGATACTGCATTGTACGTAAGTACCACAAGTTCTTTATCCATTTTTCACTTTCTGCGATGTTGAACTTCTACTGTAAACGAGGTTCTTGTAAACAGAGCCGTTCGAAACTTTGGGGTGGCTGTGTCTTTTTGATTTTAAATTCCCTAAGCTATAGGACCATAAGTGGAAGTGCCCTAGGCTCTGTTGCTTTGTTTTTTAGATGTTTCAGGAAACACCATACACTTCTCCCGAGTGTTTGTTGGCAATTTACATCCCGCCCTTCAGCATAACAAGGCTCCCAGTTCTCCATGGCCTGTCCTGCCTTTCTGGATTTTACACTTTTTTCAGATGGCCCTTTTGACCGGGGGGAAGTGAGACTTCATTGTAGTGCAGATTTCTTTGCAAGCTTGCTTGGTTGGCCAAAAAGGGCGTATGCGTTTTTTCCTGAATATATTCAGGAAAAAACGCATACGCCCTTTTTGGCCAAGTGCATCATTGTGGACGTTCTGCCTCTTTTCCTATGCTTTCAATGCAATTCCAGTCTACCTCCTGAAATCGGTTTCCTGCAATTCTGCCCCGCTTTCAAGTCCTCTTGGCAGCCTTACTTCAGTCTAATTTTGGACGATAGCTGTCATTTATAACTCTGCAGGTTTGTGAATTACAGTGCCCCTGAGCTCCTTTCTTCAACTCGCTTTCTTGTGACCTGGCCGCAACACCGCAGGATGTCTTCAGGCCCTAATCTGGTTCCGGCACGGCACGCTGAGCCTTTGGTTATTTCCTCTTCCTGGTGGGAAATGAGAGTTAAATTTGCCCGTCCAGACACCTCCAGCTAGCCTCTCATTGGTTCTCGCTATTCCTGTTCATCTTCCGCAGAAATTGCAAACTGGGACAAACAGGAGGTTAAAGGCGCTGACTTTCCAAGTGGGGAGAGTGTTAGTAAAGCGTCTGGAATGTTGCACCCGAGTACCAGGGTACGAAAACTGAGACATATTTGAACACGTCTCCCGATCACATGGTTGATCATACTTGGGTTCCACATGCATGTTTTAGCTGAAGGAAGAATACCTAAAACCTGGGTAGTTGAAACCCGTGGAATGGGTACCATGCAATATGACTTCAAAGGGTCTTCATTTGCTCACCGAACCTCTCCAATCCTATCACTGCTGCGTTTATGCCCCTGTACACATGCTTGATTCTCTTTCGGAGACATAGCAATCCATAGGTTTTAAGATACTTACTAGTCAGGTACATTCTTAGGCGTTTAATATGCGGTGTTGAGTCCATTTCGTTGAGCAAGGAGTAGCTCTTGTCTATTCCATATTTGGCTTAAGGAACTTTATCTGTGCTCATTTCAATCTCTGGTTTTATGCAGCACCCCAACTCACTTTTCCCCTTAAGCAAGCATAAGTTGGTTTTCTAAATTTGAGACCCTGTTCTGTTCTGTAATTCAGTTCCTGTGTAGCCAAGTTTACATTCCGTGTATTAGTGATATCTTATGATGTTTCTTTTTCTGTGTGACTTATTTCAGTTAGAATCATCGTACCTGAATCCACTCATTATGCTGCTAAGGGCCTGATGACATAGATTTCATTGCTGAGTGATACTGCATTGTACGTAAGTACCACAAGTTCTTTATCCATTTTTCACTTTCTGCGATGTTGAACTTGTACTGTAAACGAGGTTCTTGTAAACAGAGCCGTTCGAAACTTTGGGGTGGCTGTGTCTTTTTGATTTTAAATTCCCTAAGCTATAGGACCATAAGTGGAAGTGCCCTAGGCTCTGTTGCTTTGTTTTTTAGATGTTTCAGGAAACACCATACACTTCTCCCGAGTGTTTGTTGGCAATTTACATCCCGCCCTTCAGCATAACAAGGCTCCCAGTTCTCCATGGCCTGTCCTGCCTTTCTGGATTTTACACTTTTTTCAGATGGCCCTTTTGACCGGGGGGAAGTGAGACTTCATTGTAGTGCAGATTTCCTTTGCAAGCTTGCTTGGTTGGCCAAAAAGGGCGTATGCGTTTTATCCTGAATATATTCAGGAAAAAAGGCATATGCCCTTTTTGGCCAAGTGCATCATTGTGGACGTTCTGCCTCTTTTCCTATGCTTTCAATGCAATTCCAGTCTACCTCCTGAAATCGGTTTCCTGCAATTCTGCCCCGCTTTCAAGTCCTCTTGGCAGCCTTACTTCAGTCTATTTTTGGACGATAGCTGTCATTTATAACTCTGCAGGTTTGTGAATTACAGTGCCCCTGAGCTCCTTTCTTCAACTCGCTTTCTTGTGACCTGGCCGCAACACCGCAGGATGTCTTCAGGCCCTAATCTGGTTCTGGCACGGCACGCTGAGCCTTTGGTTAATTCCTCTTCCTGGTGGGAAATGAGAGTTAAATTTGCCCATCCAGACACCTCCAGCTAGTCTCTCATTGGTTCTCGCTATTCCTGTTCATCTTCCACAGAAATTGCAAACTGGGCCAAACAGGAGGTTAAAGGGACTGACTCTCCAAGTGGGGAGAGTGTTAGTAAAGCGTCTGGAATGTTGCACCCGAGTACCAGGGTACGAAAACTGAGACATATTTGAACACGTCTCCCGATCACATGGTTGATCATACTCTAGGTCCCACATGCATGTTTTAGCTGAAGGAAGAATACCTTAAACCTGGGTAGTTGAAACCCGTGGAATGGGTACCATGCAATATGACTTCAAAGGGTCTTCATTTGCTCACCGAACCTCTCCAATCCTATCACTGCTGCGTTTATGCCCCTGTACACATGCTTGATTCTGTTTCGGAGACATAGCAATCCATAGGTTTTAAGATACTTACTAGTCAGGTACATTCTTAGGCATTTAATATGCAGTGTTGAGTCCATTTCGTTGAGCAAGGAGTAGCTCTTGTCTATTCCATATTTGGCTTAAGGAACTTTATCTGTGCTCATTTCAATCTCTGGTTTTATGCAGCACCCCAACTCACCTTTCCCCTTAAGCAAGCATAAGTTGGTTTTCTAAATTTGAGACCCTGTTCTGTTCTGTAATTCAGTTCCTGTGTAGCCAAGTTTACATTCCGTGTATTAGTGATATCTTATGATGTTTCTTTTTCTGTGTGACTTATTTCAGTTAGAATCATCGTACCTGAATCCACTCATTATGCTGCTACGGGCCTGATGACATAGATTTCATTGCTGAGTGATACTGCATTGTACGTAAGTACCACAAGTTCTTTATCCATTTTTCACTTTCTGCGATGTTGAACTTGTACTGTAAACGAGGTTCTTGTAAACAGAGCCGTTCCAAACTTTGGGGTGGCTGTGTCTTTTTGATTTTAATTTCCCTAAGCTATAGGACCATAAGTGGAAGTGCCCTAGGCTCTGTTGCTTTGTTTTTTAGATGTTTCAGGAAACACCATACACTTCTCCCGAGTGGTTGTTGGCAATTTACATCCCGCCCATCAGCATAACAAGGCTCCCAGTTCTCCATGGCCTGTCCTGACTTTCTGGATTTTACACTTTTTTCAGATGGCCCTTTTGACCGGGGGGAAGTGAGACTTCATTGTAGTGCAGATTTCCTTTGCAAGCTTGCTTGGTTGGCCAAAAAGGGCGTATGCGTTTTTTCCTGAATATATTCAGGAAAAAACGCATATGCCCTTTTTGGCCAAGTGCATCATTGTGGACGTTCTGCCTCTTTTCCTATGCTTTCAATGCAATTCCAGTCTACCTCCTGAAATCGGTTTCCTGCAATTCTGCCCCGCTTTCAAGTCCTCTTGGCAGCCTTACTTCAGTCTATTTTTGGACGATAGCTGTCATTTATAACTCTGCAGGTTTGTGAATTACAGTGCCCCTGAGCTCCTTTCTTCAACTCGCTTTCTTTTGAGCTGGCCGCAACACCGCAGGATGGCTTCAGGCCCTAATCTGGTTCCGGCACGGCACGCTGAGCCTTTGGTTATTTCCTCTTCCTGGTGGGAAATGAGAGTTAAATTTGCCCGTCCAGACACCTCCAGCTAGCCTCTCATTGGTTCTCGCTATTCCTGTTCATCTTCCGCAGAAATTGCAAACTGGGACAAACAGGAGGTTAAAGGCGCTGACTTTCCAAGTGGGGAGAGTGTTAGTAAAGCGTCTGGAATGTTGCACCCGAGTACCAGGGGAGGAAAACTGAGACATATTTGAACATGTCTCCCGTTCACATGGTTGATCATACTTGGGTTCCACATGCATGTTTTAGCTGAAGGAAGAATACCTAAAACCTGGGTAGTTGAAACCCGTGGAATGGGTACCATGCAATATGACTTCAAAGGGTCTTCATTTGCTCACCGAACCTCTCCAATCCTATCACTGCTGCGTTTATGCCCCTGTACACATGCTTGATTCTCTTTCGGAGACATAGCAATCCATAGGTTTTAAGATACTTACTAGTCAGGTACATTCTTAGGCGTTTAATATGCGGTGTTGAGTCCATTTCGTTGAGCAAGGAGTAGCTCTTGTCTATTCCATATTTGGCTTAAGGAACTTTATCTGTGCTCATTTCAATCTCTGGTTTTATGCAGCACCCCAACTCACTTTTCCCCTTAAGCAAGCATAAGTTGGTTTTCTAAATTTGAGACCCTGTTCTGTTCTGTAATTCAGTTCCTGTGTAGCCAAGTTTACATTCCGTGTATTAGTGATATCTTATGATGTTTCTTTTTCTGTGTGACTTATTTCAGTTAGAATCATCGTACCTGAATCCACTCATTATGCTGCTAAGGGCCTGATGACATAGATTTCATTGCTGAGTGATACTGCATTGTACGTAAGTACCACAAGTTCTTTATCCATTTTTCACTTTCTGCGATGTTGAACTTGTACTGTAAACGAGGTTCTTGTAAACAGAGCCGTTCGAAACTTTGGGGTGGCTGTGTCTTTTTGATTTTAAATTCCCTAAGCTATAGGACCATAAGTGGAAGTGCCCTAGGCTCTGTTGCTTTGTTTTTTAGATGTTTCAGGAAACACCATACACTTCTCCCGAGTGTTTGTTGGCAATTTACATCCCGCCCTTCAGCATAACAAGGCTCCCAGTTCTCCATGGCCTGTCCTGCCTTTCTGGATTTTACACTTTTTTCAGATGGCCCTTTTGACCGGGGGGAAGTGAGACTTCATTGTAGTGCAGATTTCCTTTGCAAGCTTGCTTGGTTGGCCAAAAAGGGCGTATGCGTTTTTTCCTGAATATATTCAGGAAAAAACGCATACGCCCTTTTTGGCCAAGTGCATCATTGTGGACGTTCTGCCTCTTTTCCTATGCTTTCAATGCAATTCCAGTCTACCTCCTGAAATCGGTTTCCTGCAATTCTGCCCCGCTTTCAAGTCCTCTTGGCAGCCTTACTTCAGTCTATTTTTGGACGATAGCTGTCATTTATAACTCTGCAGGTTTGTGAATTACAGTGCCCCTGAGCTCCTTTCTTCAACTCGCTTTCTTTTGAGCTGGCCGCAACACCGCAGGATGGCTTCAGGCCCTAATCTGGTTCCGGCACGGCACGCTGAGCCTTTGGTTAATTCCTCTTCCTGGTGGGAAATGAGAGTTAAATTTGCCCGTCCAGACACCTCCAGCTAGCCTCTCATTGGTTCTCGCTATTCCTGTTCATCTTCCGCAGAAATTGCAAACTGGGACAAACAGGAGGTTAAAGGCGCTGACTTTCCAAGTGGGGAGAGTGTTAGTAAAGCGTCTGGAATGTTGCACCCGAGTACCAGGGTACGAAAACTGAGACATATTTGAAAATGTCTCCCGATCACATGGTTGATCATACTCTAGGTTCCACATGCATGTTTTAGCTGAAGGAAGAATACCTTAAACCTGGGTAGTTGAAACCCGTGGAATGGGTACCATGCAATATGACTTCAAAGGGTCTTCATTTGCTCACCGAACCTCTCCAATCCTATCACTGCTGCGTTTATGCCCCTGTACACATGCTTGATTCTCTTTCGGAGACATAGCAATCCATAGGTTTTAAGATACTTACTAGTCAGGTACATTCTTAGGCATTTAATATGCGGTGTTGAGTCCATTTCGTTGAGCAAGGAGTAGCTCTTGTCTATTCCATATTTGGCTTAAGGAACTTTATCTGTGCTCATTTCAATCTCTGGTTTTATGCAGCACCCCAACTCACCTTTCCCCTTAAGCAAGCATAAGTTGGTTTTCTAAATTTGAGACCCTGTTCTGTTCTGTAATTCAGTTCCTGTGTAGCCAAGTTTACATTCCGTGTATTAGTGATATCTTATGATGTTTCTTTTTCTGTGTGACTTATTTCAGTTAGAATCATCGTACCTGAATCCACTCATTATGCTGCTACGGGCCTGATGACATAGATTTCATTGCTGAGTGATACTGCATTGTACGTAAGTACCACAAGTTCTTTATCCATTTTTCAATTTCTGCGATGTTGAACTTCTACTGTAAACGAGGTTCTTGTAAACAGAGCTGTTCGAAACTTTGGGGTGGCTGTGTCTTTTTGATTTTAAATTCCCTAAGCTATAGGACCATAAGTGGAAGTGCCCTAGGCTCTGTTGCTTTGTTTTTTAGATGTTTCAGGAAACACCATACACTTCTCCCGAGTGTTTGTTGGCAATTTACATCCCGCCCTTCAGCATAACAAGGCTCCCAGTTCTCCATGGCCTGTCCTGCCTTTCTGGATTTTACACTTTTTGCAGATGGCCCTTTTGACCGGGGGGAAGTGAGACTTCATTGTAGTGCAGATTTCCTTTGCAAGCTTGCTTGGTTGGCCAAAAAGTGCGTATGCGTTTTTTCCTGAATATATTCAGGAAAAAACGCATACGCCCTTTTTGGCCAAGTGCATCATTGTGGACGTTCTGCCTCTTTTCCTATGCTTTCAATGCAATTCCAGTCTACCTCCTGAAATCGATTTCCTGCAATTCTGCCCCGCTTTCAAGTCCTCTTGGCAGCCTTACTTCAGTCTATTTTTGGACGATAGCTGTCATTTATAACTCTGCAGGTTTGTGAATTACAGTGCCCCTGAGCTCCTTTCTTCAACTCGCTTTCTTGTGACCTGGCCGCAACACCGCAGGATGTCTTCAGGCCCTAATCTGGTTCTGGCACGGCACGCTGAGCCTTTGGTTAATTCCTCTTCCTGGTGGGAAATGAGAGTTAAATTTGCCCATCCAGACACCTCCAGCTAGTCTCTCATTGGTTCTCGCTATTCCTGTTCATCTTCCACAGAAATTGCAAACTGGGCCAAACAGGAGGTTAAAGGGACTGACTCTCCAAGTGGGGAGAGTGTTAGTAAAGCGTCTGGAATGTTGCACCCGAGTACCAGGGTACGAAAACTGAGACATATTTGAACACGTCTCCCGATCACATGGTTGATCATACTCTAGGTCCCACATGCATGTTTTAGCTGAAGGAAGAATACCTTAAACCTGGGTAGTTGAAACCCGTGGAATGGGTACCATGCAATATGACTTCAAAGGGTCTTCATTTGCTCACCGAACCTCTCCAATCCTATCACTGCTGCGTTTATGCCCCTGTACACATGCTTGATTCTGTTTCGGAGACATAGCAATCCATAGGTTTTAAGATACTTACTAGTCAGGTACATTCTTAGGCATTTAATATGCAGTGTTGAGTCCATTTCGTTGAGCAAGGAGTAGCTCTTGTCTATTCCATATTTGGCTTAAGGAACTTTATCTGTGCTCATTTCAATCTCTGGTTTTATGCAGCACCCCAACTCACCTTTCCCCTTAAGCAAGCATAAGTTGGTTTTCTAAATTTGAGACCCTGTTCTGTTCTGTAATTCAGTTCCTGTGTAGCCAAGTTTACATTCCGTGTATTAGTGATATCTTATGATGTTTCTTTTTCTGTGTGACTTATTTCAGTTAGAATCATCGTACCTGAATCCACTCATTATGCTGCTACGGGCCTGATGACATAGATTTCATTGCTGAGTGATACTGCATTGTACGTAAGTACCACAAGTTCTTTATCCATTTTTCACTTTCTGCGATGTTGAACTTGTACTGTAAACGAGGTTCTTGTAAACAGAGCCGTTCCAAACTTTGGGGTGGCTGTGTCTTTTTGATTTTAATTTCCCTAAGCTATAGGACCATAAGTGGAAGTGCCCTAGGCTCTGTTGCTTTGTTTTTTAGATGTTTCAGGAAACACCATACACTTCTCCCGAGTGGTTGTTGGCAATTTACATCCCGCCCATCAGCATAACAAGGCTCCCAGTTCTCCATGGCCTGTCCTGACTTTCTGGATTTTACACTTTTTGCAGATGGCCCTTTTGACCGGGGGGAAGTGAGACTTCATTGTAGTGCAGATTTCCTTTGCAAGCTTGCTTGGTTGGCCAAAAAGGGCGTATGCGTTTTTTCCTGAATATATTCAGGAAAAAACGCATACGCCCTTTTTGGCCAAGTGCATCATTGTGGACGTTCTGCCTCTTTTCCTATGCTTTCAATGCAATTCCAGTCTACCTCCTGAAATCGGTTTCCTGCAATTCTGCCCCGCTTTCAAGTCCTCTTGGCAGCCTTACTTCAGTCTATTTTTGGACGATAGCTGTCATTTATAACTCTGCAGGTTTGTGAATTACAGTGCCCCTGAGCTCCTTTCTTCAACTCGCTTTCTTTTGAGCTGGCCGCAACACCGCAGGATGGCTTCAGGCCCTAATCTGGTTCCGGCACGGCACGCTGAGCCTTTGGTTATTTCCTCTTCCTGGTGGGAAATGAGAGTTAAATTTGCCCGTCCAGACACCTCCAGCTAGCCTCTCATTGGTTCTCGCTATTCCTGTTCATCTTCCGCAGAAATTGCAAACTGGGACAAACAGGAGGTTAAAGGCGCTGACTTTCCAAGTGGGGAGAGTGTTAGTAAAGCGTCTGGAATGTTGCACCCGAGTACCAGGGGAGGAAAACTGAGACATATTTGAACATGTCTCCCGTTCACATGGTTGATCATACTTGGGTTCCACATGCATGTTTTAGCTGAAGGAAGAATACCTAAAACCTGGGTAGTTGAAACCCGTGGAATGGGTACCATGCAATATGACTTCAAAGGGTCTTCATTTGCTCACCGAACCTCTCCAATCCTATCACTGCTGCGTTTATGCCCCTGTACACATGCTTGATTCTCTTTCGGAGACATAGCAATCCATAGGTTTTAAGATACTTACTAGTCAGGTACATTCTTAGGCGTTTAATATGCGGTGTTGAGTCCATTTCGTTGAGCAAGGAGTAGCTCTTGTCTATTCCATATTTGGCTTAAGGAACTTTATCTGTGCTCATTTCAATCTCTGGTTTTATGCAGCACCCCAACTCACTTTTCCCCTTAAGCAAGCATAAGTTGGTTTTCTAAATTTGAGACCCTGTTCTGTTCTGTAATTCAGTTCCTGTGTAGCCAAGTTTACATTCCGTGTATTAGTGATATCTTATGATGTTTCTTTTTCTGTGTGACTTATTTCAGTTAGAATCATCGTACCTGAATCCACTCATTATGCTGCTAAGGGCCTGATGACATAGATTTCATTGCTGAGTGATACTGCATTGTACGTAAGTACCACAAGTTCTTTATCCATTTTTCACTTTCTGCGATGTTGAACTTGTACTGTAAACGAGGTTCTTGTAAACAGAGCCGTTCGAAACTTTGGGGTGGCTGTGTCTTTTTGATTTTAAATTCCCTAAGCTATAGGACCATAAGTGGAAGTGCCCTAGGCTCTGTTGCTTTGTTTTTTAGATGTTTCAGGAAACACCATACACTTCTCCCGAGTGTTTGTTGGCAATTTACATCCCGCCCTTCAGCATAACAAGGCTCCCAGTTCTCCATGGCCTGTCCTGCCTTTCTGGATTTTACACTTTTTTCAGATGGCCCTTTTGACCGGGGGGAAGTGAGACTTCATTGTAGTGCAGATTTCCTTTGCAAGCTTGCTTGGTTGGCCAAAAAGGGCGTATGCGTTTTTTCCTGAATATATTCAGGAAAAAACGCATACGCCCTTTTTGGCCAAGTGCATCATTGTGGACGTTCTGCCTCTTTTCCTATGCTTTCAATGCAATTCCAGTCTACCTCCTGAAATCGGTTTCCTGCAATTCTGCCCCGCTTTCAAGTCCTCTTGGCAGCCTTACTTCAGTCTATTTTTGGACGATAGCTGTCATTTATAACTCTGCAGGTTTGTGAATTACAGTGCCCCTGAGCTCCTTTCTTCAACTCGCTTTCTTTTGAGCTGGCCGCAACACCGCAGGATGGCTTCAGGCCCTAATCTGGTTCCGGCACGGCACGCTGAGCCTTTGGTTAATTCCTCTTCCTGGTGGGAAATGAGAGTTAAATTTGCCCGTCCAGACACCTCCAGCTAGCCTCTCATTGGTTCTCGCTATTCCTGTTCATCTTCCGCAGAAATTGCAAACTGGGACAAACAGGAGGTTAAAGGCGCTGACTTTCCAAGTGGGGAGAGTGTTAGTAAAGCGTCTGGAATGTTGCACCCGAGTACCAGGGTACGAAAACTGAGACATATTTGAACACGTCTCCCGATCACATGGTTGATCATACTCTAGGTTCCACATGCATGTTTTAGCTGAAGGAAGAATACCTTAAACCTGGGTAGTTGAAACCCGTGGAATGGGTACCATGCAATATGACTTCAAAGGGTCTTCATTTGCTCACCGAACCTCTCCAATCCTATCACTGCTGCGTTTATGCCCCTGTACACATGCTTGATTCTCTTTCGGAGACATAGCAATCCATAGGTTTTAAGATACTTACTAGTCAGGTACATTCTTAGGCATTTAATATGCGGTGTTGAGTCCATTTCGTTGAGCAAGGAGTAGCTCTTGTCTATTCCATATTTGGCTTAAGGAACTTTATCTGTGCTCATTTCAATCTCTGGTTTTATGCAGCACCCCAACTCACCTTTCCCCTTAAGCAAGCATAAGTTGGTTTTCTAAATTTGAGACCCTGTTCTGTTCTGTAATTCAGTTCCTGTGTAGCCAAGTTTACATTCCGTGTATTAGTGATATCTTATGATGTTTCTTTTTCTGTGTGACTTATTTCAGTTAGAATCATCGTACCTGAATCCACTCATTATGCTGCTACGGGCCTGATGACATAGATTTCATTGCTGAGTGATACTGCATTGTACGTAAGTACCACAAGTTCTTTATCCATTTTTCAATTTCTGCGATGTTGAACTTCTACTGTAAACGAGGTTCTTGTAAACAGAGCTGTTCGAAACTTTGGGGTGGCTGTGTCTTTTTGATTTTAAATTCCCTAAGCTATAGGACCATAAGTGGAAGTGCCCTAGGCTCTGTTGCTTTGTTTTTTAGATGTTTCAGGAAACACCATACACTTCTCCCGAGTGTTTGTTGGCAATTTACATCCCGCCCTTCAGCATAACAAGGCTCCCAGTTCTCCATGGCCTGTCCTGCCTTTCTGGATTTTACACTTTTTGCAGATGGCCCTTTTGACCGGGGGGAAGTGAGACTTCATTGTAGTGCAGATTTCCTTTGCAAGCTTGCTTGGTTGGCCAAAAAGGGCGTATGCGTTTTTTCCTGAATATATTCAGGAAAAAACGCATACGCCCTTTTTGGCCAAGTGCATCATTGTGGACGTTCTGCCTCTTTTCCTATGCTTTCAATGCAATTCCAGTCTACCTCCTGAAATCGATTTCCTGCAATTCTGCCCCGCTTTCAAGTCCTCTTGGCAGCCTTACTTCAGTCTATTTTTGGACGATAGCTGTCATTTATAACTCTGCAGGTTTGTGAATTACAGTGCCCCTGAGCTCCTTTCTTCAACTCGCTTTCTTTTGAGCTGGCCGCAACACCGCAGGATGGCTTCAGGCCCTAATCTGGTTCCGGCACGGCACGCTGAGCCTTTGGTTATTTCCTCTTCCTGGTGGGAAATGAGAGTTAAATTTGTCCGTCCAGACACCTCCAGCTAGCCTCTCATTGGTTCTCGCTATTCCTGTTCATCTTCCGCAGAAATTGCAAACTGGGACAAACAGGAGGTTAAAGGCGCTGACTTTCCAAGTGGGGAGAGTGTTAGTAAAGTGTCTGGAATGTTGCACCCGAGTACCAGGGTACGAAAACTGAGACATATTTGAACACGTCTCCCGTTCACATGGTTGATCATACTTGGGTTCCACATGCATGTTTTAGCTGAAGGAAGAATACCTAAAACCTGGGTAGTTGAAACCCGTGGAATGGGTACCATGCAATATGACTTCAAAGGGTCTTCATTTGCTCACCGAACCTCTCCAATCCTATCACTGCTGCGTTTATGCCCCTGTACACATGCTTGATTCTGTTTCGGAGACATAGCAATCCATAGGTTTTAAGATACTTACTAGTCAGGTACATTCTTAGGCGTTTAATATGCGGTGTTGAGTCCATTTCGTTGAGCAAGGAGTAGCTCTTGTCTATTCCATATTTGGCTTAAGGAACTTTATCTGTGCTCATTTCAATCTCTGGTTTTATGCAGCACCCCAACTCACCTTTACCCTTAAGCAAGCATAAGTTGGTTTTCTAAATTTGAGACCCTGTTCTGTTCTGTAATTCAGTTCCTGTGTAGCCAAGTTTACATTCCGTGTATTACTGATATCTTATGATGTTTCTTTTTCTGTGTGACTTATTTCAGTTAGAATCATCATACCTGAATCCACTCATTGTGCTGCTAAGGGCCTGATGACACAGATTTCATTGCTGAGTGATATTGCTTTGTAAGTAAATACCACAACTTCTTTATCCATTATTCAATTTCTGCGATGTTGAACTTGTACTGTAAACGAGGTTCTTGTAAACAGAGCCATTCCAAACTTTGGGGTGGCTGTGTCTTTTTGATTTTAAATTCCCTAAGCTATAGGACCATAAGTGGAAGTGCCCTAGGCTCTGTTGCTTTGTTTTTTAGATGTTTCAGGAAACACCATACACTTCTCCCGAGTGGTTGTTGGCAATTTACATCCCGCCCATCAGCATAACAAGGCTCCCAGTTCTCCATGGCCTGTCCTGCCTTTCTGGATTTTACACTTTTTTCAGATGGCCCTTTTGACCGGGGGGAAGTGAGACTTCATTGTAGTGCAGATTTCCTTTGCAAGCTTGCTTGGTTGGCCAAAAAGTGCGTATGCGTTTTTTCCTGAATATATTCAGGAAAAAACGCATACGCCCTTTTTGGCCAAGTGCATCATTGTGGACGTTCTGCCTCTTTTCCTATGCTTTCAATGCAATTCCAGTCTACCTCCTGAAATCGGTTTCCTGCAATTCTGCCCCGCTTTCAAGTCCTCTTGGCAGCCTTACTTCAGTCTAGTTTTGGACGATAGCTGTCATTTATAACTCTGCAGGTTTGTGAATTACAGTGCCCCTGAGCTCCTTTCTTCAACTCGCTTTCTTTTGAGCTGGCCGCAACACCGCAGGATGGCTTCAGGCCCTAATCTGGTTCCGGCACGGCACACTGAGCCTTTGGTTATTTCCTCTTCCTGGTGGGAAATGAGAGTTAAATTTGCCCGTCCAGACACCTCCAGCTAGCCTCTCATTGGTTCTCACTATTCCTGTTCATCTTCCGCAGAAATTGCAAACTGGGACAAACAGGAGGTTAAAGGTGCTGACTTTCCAAGTGGGGAGAGTGTTAGTAAAGCGTCTGGAATGTTGCACCCGAGTACCAGGGTACGAAAACTGAGACATATTTGAACACGTCTCCCGATGACATGGTTGATCATACTCTAGGTTCCACATGCATGTTTTAGCTGAAGGAAGAATACCTTAAACCTGGGTAGTTGAAACCCGTGGAATGGGTACCATGCAATATGACTTCAAAGGGTCTTCATTTGCTCACCGAACCTCTCCAATCCTATCACTGCTGCGTTTATGCCCCTGTACACATGCTTGATTCTCTTTCGGAGACATAGCAATCCATAGGTTTTAAGATACTTACTAGTCAGGTACATTCTTAGGCATTTAATATGCGGTGTTGAGTCCATTTCGTTGAGCAAGGAGTAGCTCTTGTCTATTCCATATTTGGCTTAAGGAACTTTATCTGTGCTCATTTCAATCTCTGGTTTTATGCAGCACCCCAACTCACCTTTACCCTTAAGCAAGCATAAGTTGGTTTTCTAAATTTGAGACCCTGTTCTGTTCTGTAATTCAGTTCCTGTGTAGCCAAGTTTACATTCCGTGTATTAGTGATATCTTATGATGTTTCTTTTTCTGTGTGACTTATTTCAGTTAGAATCATCGTACCTGAATCCACTCATTATGCTGCTACGGGCCTGATGACATAGATTTCATTGCTGAGTGATATTGCTTTGTAAGTAAATACCACAACTTCTTTATCCATTTTTCACTTTCTGCGATGTTGAACTTGTACTGTAAACGAGGTTCTTGTAAACAGAGCCGTTCTAAACTTTGGGGTGGCTGTGTCTTTTTGATTTTAAATTCCCTAAGCTATAGGACCATAAGTGGAAGTGCCCTAGGCTCTGTTGCTTTGTTTCTTAGATGTTTCAGGAAACACCATACACTTCTCCCGAGTGGTTGTTGGCAATTTACATCCCGCCCTTCAGCATAACAAGGCTCCCAGTTCTCCATGGCCTGTCCTGCCTTTCTGGATTTTACACTTTTTTCAGATGGCCCTTTTGACCGGGGGGAAGTGAGACTTCATTGTAGTGCAGATTTCCTTTGCAAGCTTGCTTGGTTGGCCAAAAAGGGCGTATGCGTTTTTTCCTGAATATATTCAGGAAAAAACGCATACGCCCTTTTTGGCCAAGTGCATCATTGTGGACGTTCTGCCTCTTTTCCTATGCTTGCAATGCAATTCCAGTCTACCTCCTGAAATCGGTTTCCTGCAATTCTGCCCCGCTTTCAAGTCCTCTTGGCAGCCTTACTTCAGTCTATTTTTGGACGATAGCTGTCATTTATAACTCTGCAGGTTTGTGAATTACAGTGCCCCTGAGCTCCTTTCTTCAACTCGCTTTCTTGTGACCTGGCCGCAACACCGCAGGATGTCTTCAGGCCCTAATCTTGTTCTGGCACGGCACGCTGAGCCTTAGGTTAATTCCTCTTCCTGGTGGGAAATGAGAGTTAAATTTGCCCATCCAGACACCTCCAGCTAGTCTCTCATTGGTTCTCGCTATTCCTGTTCATCTTCCACAGAAATTGCAAACTGGGCCAAACAGGAGGTTAAAGGGACTGACTCTCCAAGTGGGGAGAGTGTTAGTAAAGCGTCTGGAATGTTGCACCCGAGTACCAGGGTACGAAAACTGAGACATATTTGAACACGTCTCCCGATCACATGGTTGATCATACTCTAGGTCCCACATGCATGTTTTAGCTGAAGGAAGAATACCTTAAACCTGGGTAGTTGAAACCCGTGGAATGGGTACCATGCAATATGACTTCAAAGGGTCTTCATTTGCTCACCGAACCTCTCCAATCCTATCACTGCTGCGTTTATGCCCCTGTACACATGCTTGATTCTCTTTCGGAGACATAGCAATCCATAGGTTTTAAGATACTTACTAGTCAGGTACATTCTTAGGCATTTAATATGCGGTGTTGAGTCCATTTCGTTGAGCAAGGAGTAGCTCTTGTCTATTCCATATTTGGCTTAAGGAACTTTATCTGTGCTCATTTCAATCTCTGGTTTTATGCAGCACCCCAACTCACCTTTACCCTTAAGCAAGCATAAGTTGGTTTTCTAAATTTGAGACCCTGTTCTGTTCTGTAATTCAGTTCCTGTGTAGCCAAGTTTCCATTCCGTGTATTAGTGATATCTTATGATGTTTCTTTTTCTGTGTGACTTATTTCAGTTAGAATCATCGTACCTGAATCCACTCATTATGCTGCTACGGGCCTGATGACATAGATTTCATTGCTGAGTGATACTGCATTGTACGTAAGTACCACAAGTTCTTTATCCATTTTTCACTTTCTGCGATGTTGAACTTGTACTGTAAGCGAGGTTCTTGTAAACAGAGCCGTTCCAAACTTTGGGGTGGCTGTGTCTTTTTGATTTTAATTTCCCTAAGCTATAGGACCATAAGTGGAAGTGCCCTAGGCTCTGTTGCTTTGTTTTTTAGATGTTTCAGGAAACACCATACACTTCTCCCGAGTGGTTATTGGCAATTTACATCCCGCCCATCAGCATAACAAGGCTCCCAGTTCTCCATGGCCTGTCCTGACTTTCTGGATTTTACACTTTTTGCAGATGGCCCTTTTGACCGGGGGGAAGTGAGACTTCATTGTAGTGCAGATTTCCTTTGCAAGCTTGCTTGGTTGGCCAAAAAGTGCGTATGCGTTTTTTCCTGAATATATTCAGGAAAAAACGCATACGCCCTTTTTGGCCAAGTGCATCATTGTGGACGTTCTGCCTCTTTTCCTATGCTTTCAATGCAATTCCAGTCTACCTCCTGAAATCGATTTCCTGCAATTCTGCCCCGCTTTCAAGTCCTCTTGGCAGCCTTACTTCAGTCTATTTTTGGACGATAGCTGTCATTTATAACTCTGCAGGTTTGTGAATTACAGTGCCCCTGAGCTCCTTTCTTCAACTCGCTTTCTTTTGAGCTGGCCGCAACACCGCAGGATGGCTTCAGGCCCTAATCTGGTTCCGGCACGGCACGCTGAGCCTTTGGTTATTTCCTCTTCCTGGTGGGAAATGAGAGTTAAATTTGTCCGTCCAGACACCTCCAGCTAGCCTCTCATTGGTTCTCGCTATTCCTGTTCATCTTCCGCAGAAATTGCAAACTGGGACAAACAGGAGGTTAAAGGCGCTGACTTTCCAAGTGGGGAGAGTGTTAGTAAAGTGTCTGGAATGTTGCACCCGAGTACCAGGGTACGAAAACTGAGACATATTTGAACACGTCTCCCGTTCACATGGTTGATCATACTTGGGTTCCACATGCATGTTTTAGCTGAAGGAAGAATACCTAAAACCTGGGTAGTTGAAACCCGTGGAATGGGTACCATGCAATATGACTTCAAAGGGTCTTCATTTGCTCACCGAACCTCTCCAATCCTATCACTGCTGCGTTTATGCCCCTGTACACATGCTTGATTCTGTTTCGGAGACATAGCAATCCATAGGTTTTAAGATACTTACTAGTCAGGTACATTCTTAGGCGTTTAATATGCGGTGTTGAGTCCATTTCGTTGAGCAAGGAGTAGCTCTTGTCTATTCCATATTTGGCTTAAGGAACTTTATCTGTGCTCATTTCAATCTCTGGTTTTATGCAGCACCCCAACTCACCTTTACCCTTAAGCAAGCATAAGTTGGTTTTCTAAATTTGAGACCCTGTTCTGTTCTGTAATTCAGTTCCTGTGTAGCCAAGTTTACATTCCGTGTATTACTGATATCTTATGATGTTTCTTTTTCTGTGTGACTTATTTCAGTTAGAATCATCATACCTGAATCCACTCATTATGCTGCTAAGGGCCTGATGACACAGATATCATTGCTGAGTGATATTGCTTTGTAAGTAAATACCACAACTTCTTTATCCATTTTTCAATTTCTGCGATGTTGAACTTGTACTGTAAACGAGGTTCTTGTAAACAGAGCCATTCCAAACTTTGGGGTGGCTGTGTCTTTTTGATTTTAAATTCCCTAAGCTATAGGACCATAAGTGGAAGTGCCCTAGGCTCTGTTGCTTTGTTTTTTAGATGTTTCAGGAAACACCATACACTTCTCCCGAGTGGTTGTTGGCAATTTACATCCCGCCCATCAGCATAACAAGGCTCCCAGTTCTCCATGGCCTGTCCTGCCTTTCTGGATTTTACACTTTTTTCAGATGGCCCTTTTGACCGGGGGGAAGTGAGACTTCATTGTAGTGCAGATTTCCTTTGCAAGCTTGCTTGGTTGGCCAAAAAGGGCGTATGCCTTTTTTCCTGAATATATTCAGGAAAAAAGGCATACGCCCTTTTTGGCCAAGTGCATCATTGTGGACGTTCTGCCTCTTTTCCTATGCTTTCAATGCAATTCCAGTCTACCTCCTGAAATCGGTTTCCTGCAATTCTGCCCCGCTTTCAAGTCCTCTTGGCAGCCTTACTTCAGTCTAGTTTTGGACGATAGCTGTCATTTATAACTCTGCAGGTTTGTGAATTACAGTGCCCCTGAGCTCCTTTCTTCAACTCGCTTTCTTTTGAGCTGGCCGCAACACCGCAGGATGGCTTCAGGCCCTAATCTGGTTCCGGCACGGCACACTGAGCCTTTGGTTATTTCCTCTTCCTGGTGGGAAATGAGAGTTAAATTTGCCCGTCCAGACACCTCCAGCTAGCCTCTCATTGGTTCTCACTATTCCTGTTCATCTTCCGCAGAAATTGCAAACTGGGACAAACAGGAGGTTAAAGGTGCTGACTTTCCAAGTGGGGAGAGTGTTAGTAAAGCGTCTGGAATGTTGCACCCGAGTACCAGGGTACGAAAACTGAGACATATTTGAACACGTCTCCCGATGACATGGTTGATCATACTCTAGGTTCCACATGCATGTTTTAGCTGAAGGAAGAATACCTTAAACCTGGGTAGTTGAAACCCGTGGAATGGGTACCATGCAATATGACTTCAAAGGGTCTTCATTTGCTCACCGAACCTCTCCAATCCTATCACTGCTGCGTTTATGCCCCTGTACACATGCTTGATTCTCTTTCGGAGACATAGCAATCCATAGGTTTTAAGATACTTACTAGTCAGGTACATTCTTAGGCGTTTAATATGCGGTGTTGAGTCCATTTCGTTGAGCAAGGAGTAGCTCTTGTCTATTCCATATTTGGCTTAAGGAACTTTATCTGTGCTCATTTCAATCTCTGGTTTTATGCAGCACCCCAACTCACCTTTACCCTTAAGCAAGCATAAGTTGGTTTTCTAAATTTGAGACCCTGTTCTGTTCTGTAATTCAGTTCCTGTGTAGCCAAGTTTACATTCCGTGTATTAGTGATATCTTATGATGTTTCTTTTTCTGTGTGACTTATTTCAGTTAGAATCATCGTACCTGAATCCACTCATTATGCTGCTACGGGCCTGATGACATAGATTTCATTGCTGAGTGATATTGCTTTGTAAGTAAATACCACAACTTCTTTATCCATTTTTCACTTTCTGCGATGTTGAACTTGTACTGTAAACGAGGTTCTTGTAAACAGAGCCGTTCTAAACTTTGGGGTGGCTGTGTCTTTTTGATTTTAAATTCCCTAAGCTATAGGACCATAAGTGGAAGTGCCCTAGGCTCTGTTGCTTTGTTTCTTAGATGTTTCAGGAAACACCATACACTTCTCCCGAGTGGTTGTTGGCAATTTACATCCCGCCCTTCAGCATAACAAGGCTCCCAGTTCTCCATGGCCTGTCCTGCCTTTCTGGATTTTACACTTTTTTCAGATGGCCCTTTTGACCGGGGGGAAGTGAGACTTCATTGTAGTGCAGATTTCCTTTGCAAGCTTGCTTGGTTGGCCAAAAAGGGCGTATGCGTTTTTTCCTGAATATATTCAGGAAAAAACGCATACGCCCTTTTTGGCCAAGTGCATCATTGTGGACGTTCTGCCTCTTTTCCTATGCTTGCAATGCAATTCCAGTCTACCTCCTGAAATCGGTTTCCTGCAATTCTGCCCCGCTTTCAAGTCCTCTTGGCAGCCTTACTTCAGTCTATTTTTGGACGATAGCTGTCATTTATAACTCTGCAGGTTTGTGAATTACAGTGCCCCTGAGCTCCTTTCTTCAACTCGCTTTCTTGTGACCTGGCCGCAACACCGCAGGATGTCTTCAGGCCCTAATCTGGTTCTGGCACGGCACGCTGAGCCTTAGGTTAATTCCTCTTCCTGGTGGGAAATGAGAGTTAAATTTGCCCATCCAGACACCTCCAGCTAGTCTCTCATTGGTTCTCGCTATTCCTGTTCATCTTCCGCAGAAATTGCAAACTGGGACAAACAGGAGGTTAAAGGCGCTGACTTTCCAAGTGGGGAGAGTGTTAGTAAAGTGTCTGGAATGTTGCACCCGAGTACCAGGGTACGAAAACTGAGACATATTTGAACACGTCTCCCGTTCACATGGTTGATCATACTTGGGTTCCACATGCATGTTTTAGCTGAAGGAAGAATACCTAAAACCTGGGTAGTTGAAACCCGTGGAATGGGTACCATGCAATATGACTTCAAAGGGTCTTCATTTGCTCACCGAACCTCTCCAATCCTATCACTGCTGCGTTTATGCCCCTGTACACATGCTTGATTCTGTTTCGGAGACATAGCAATCCATAGGTTTTAAGATACTTACTAGTCAGGTACATTCTTAGGCGTTTAATATGCGGTGTTGAGTCCATTTCGTTGAGCAAGGAGTAGCTCTTGTCTATTCCATATTTGGCTTAAGGAACTTTATCTGTGCTCATTTCAATCTCTGGTTTTATGCAGCACCCCAACTCACCTTTACCCTTAAGCAAGCATAAGTTGGTTTTCTAAATTTGAGACCCTGTTCTGTTCTGTAATTCAGTTCCTGTGTAGCCAAGTTTACATTCCGTGTATTACTGATATCTTATGATGTTTCTTTTTCTGTGTGACTTATTTCAGTTAGAATCATCATACCTGAATCCACTCATTATGCTGCTAAGGGCCTGATGACACAGATATCATTGCTGAGTGATATTGCTTTGTAAGTAAATACCACAACTTCTTTATCCATTTTTCAATTTCTGCGATGTTGAACTTGTACTGTAAACGAGGTTCTTGTAAACAGAGCCATTCCAAACTTTGGGGTGGCTGTGTCTTTTTGATTTTAAATTCCCTAAGCTATAGGACCATAAGTGGAAGTGCCCTAGGCTCTGTTGCTTTGTTTTTTAGATGTTTCAGGAAACACCATACACTTCTCCCGAGTGGTTGTTGGCAATTTACATCCCGCCCATCAGCATAACAAGGCTCCCAGTTCTCCATGGCCTGTCCTGCCTTTCTGGATTTTACACTTTTTTCAGATGGCCCTTTTGACCGGGGGGAAGTGAGACTTCATTGTAGTGCAGATTTCCTTTGCAAGCTTGCTTGGTTGGCCAAAAAGGGCGTATGCCTTTTTTCCTCAATATATTCAGGAAAAAACGCATACGCCCTTTTTGGCCAAGTGCATCATTGTGGACGTTCTGCCTCTTTTCCTATGCTTTCAATGCAATTCCAGTCTACCTCCTGAAATCGGTTTCCTGCAATTCTGCCCCGCTTTCAAGTCCTCTTGGCAGCCTTACTTCAGTCTAGTTTTGGACGATAGCTGTCATTTATAACTCTGCAGGTTTGTGAATTACAGTGCCCCTGAGCTCCTTTCTTCAACTCGCTTTCTTTTGAGCTGGCCGCAACACCGCAGGATGGCTTCAGGCCCTAATCTGGTTCCGGCACGGCACACTGAGCCTTTGGTTATTTCCTCTTCCTGGTGGGAAATGAGAGTTAAATTTGCCCGTCCAGACACCTCCAGCTAGCCTCTCATTGGTTCTCACTATTCCTGTTCATCTTCCGCAGAAATTGCAAACTGGGACAAACAGGAGGTTAAAGGTGCTGACTTTCCAAGTGGGGAGAGTGTTAGTAAAGCGTCTGGAATGTTGCACCCGAGTACCAGGGTACGAAAACTGAGACATATTTGAACACGTCTCCCGATGACATGGTTGATCATACTCTAGGTTCCACATGCATGTTTTAGCTGAAGGAAGAATACCTTAAACCTGGGTAGTTGAAACCCGTGGAATGGGTACCATGCAATATGACTTCAAAGGGTCTTCATTTGCTCACCGAACCTCTCCAATCCTATCACTGCTGCGTTTATGCCCCTGTACACATGCTTGATTCTCTTTCGGAGACATAGCAATCCATAGGTTTTAAGATACTTACTAGTCAGGTACATTCTTAGGCATTTAATATGCGGTGTTGAGTCCATTTCGTTGAGCAAGGAGTAGCTCTTGTCTATTCCATATTTGGCTTAAGGAACTTTATCTGTGCTCATTTCAATCTCTGGTTTTATGCAGCACCCCAACTCACCTTTACCCTTAAGCAAGCATAAGTTGGTTTTCTAAATTTGAGACCCTGTTCTGTTCTGTAATTCAGTTCCTGTGTAGCCAAGTTTACATTCCGTGTATTAGTGATATCTTATGATGTTTCTTTTTCTGTGTGACTTATTTCAGTTAGAATCATCGTACCTGAATCCACTCATTATGCTGCTACGGGCCTGATGACATAGATTTCATTGCTGAGTGATATTGCTTTGTAAGTAAATACCACAACTTCTTTATCCATTTTTCACTTTCTGCGATGTTGAACTTGTACTGTAAACGAGGTTCTTGTAAACAGAGCCGTTCTAAACTTTGGGGTGGCTGTGTCTTTTTGATTTTAAATTCCCTAAGCTATAGGACCATAAGTGGAAGTGCCCTAGGCTCTGTTGCTTTGTTTCTTAGATGTTTCAGGAAACACCATACACTTCTCCCGAGTGGTTGTTGGCAATTTACATCCCGCCCTTCAGCATAACAAGGCTCCCAGTTCTCCATGGCCTGTCCTGCCTTTCTGGATTTTACACTTTTTTCAGATGGCCCTTTTGACCGGGGGGAAGTGAGACTTCATTGTAGTGCAGATTTCCTTTGCAAGCTTGCTTGGTTGGCCAAAAAGGGCGTATGCGTTTTTTCCTGAATATATTCAGGAAAAAACGCATACGCCCTTTTTGGCCAAGTGCATCATTGTGGACGTTCTGCCTCTTTTCCTATGCTTGCAATGCAATTCCAGTCTACCTCCTGAAATCGGTTTCCTGCAATTCTGCCCCGCTTTCAAGTCCTCTTGGCAGCCTTACTTCAGTCTATTTTTGGACGATAGCTGTCATTTATAACTCTGCAGGTTTGTGAATTACAGTGCCCCTGAGCTCCTTTCTTCAACTCGCTTTCTTGTGACCTGGCCGCAACACCGCAGGATGTCTTCAGGCCCTAATCTGGTTCTGGCACGGCACGCTGAGCCTTAGGTTAATTCCTCTTCCTGGTGGGAAATGAGAGTTAAATTTGCCCATCCAGACACCTCCAGCTAGTCTCTCATTGGTTCTCGCTATTCCTGTTCATCTTCCACAGAAATTGCAAACTGGGCCAAACAGGAGGTTAAAGGGACTGACTCTCCAAGTGGGGAGAGTGTTAGTAAAGCGTCTGGAATGTTGCACCCGAGTACCAGGGTACGAAAACTGAGACATATTTGAACACGTCTCCCGATCACATGGTTGATCATACTCTAGGTCCCACATGCATGTTTTAGCTGAAGGAAGAATACCTTAAACCTGGGTAGTTGAAACCCGTGGAATGGGTACCATGCAATATGACTTCAAAGGGTCTTCATTTGCTCACCGAACCTCTCCAATCCTATCACTGCTGCGTTTATGCCCCTGTACACATGCTTGATTCTCTTTCGGAGACATAGCAATCCATAGGTTTTAAGATACTTACTAGTCAGGTACATTCTTAGGCATTTAATATGCGGTGTTGAGTCCATTTCGTTGAGCAAGGAGTAGCTCTTGTCTATTCCATATTTGGCTTAAGGAACTTTATCTGTGCTCATTTCAATCTCTGGTTTTATGCAGCACCCCAACTCACCTTTACCCTTAAGCAAGCATAAGTTGGTTTTCTAAATTTGAGACCCTGTTCTGTTCTGTAATTCAGTTCCTGTGTAGCCAAGTTTCCATTCCGTGTATTAGTGATATCTTATGATGTTTCTTTTTCTGTGTGACTTATTTCAGTTAGAATCATCGTACCTGAATCCACTCATTATGCTGCTACGGGCCTGATGACATAGATTTCATTGCTGAGTGATACTGCATTGTACGTAAGTACCACAAGTTCTTTATCCATTTTTCACTTTCTGCGATGTTGAACTTGTACTGTAAACGAGGTTCTTGTAAACAGAGCCGTTCCAAACTTTGGGGTGGCTGTGTCTTTTTGATTTTAATTTCCCTAAGCTATAGGACCATAAGTGGAAGTGCCCTAGGCTCTGTTGCTTTGTTTTTTAGATGTTTCAGGAAACACCATACACTTCTCCCGAGTGGTTATTGGCAATTTACATCCCGCCCATCAGCATAACAAGGCTCCCAGTTCTCCATGGCCTGTCCTGACTTTCTGGATTTTACACTTTTTGCAGATGGCCCTTTTGACCGGGGGGAAGTGAGACTTCATTGTAGTGCAGATTTCCTTTGCAAGCTTGCTTGGTTGGCCAAAAAGTGCGTATGCGTTTTTTCCTGAATATATTCAGGAAAAAACGCATACGCCCTTTTTGGCCAAGTGCATCATTGTGGACGTTCTGCCTCTTTTCCTATGCTTTCAATGCAATTCCAGTCTACCTCCTGAAATCGGTTTCCTGCAATTCTGCCCCGCTTTCAAGTCCTCTTGGCAGCCTTACTTCAGTCTATTTTTGGACGATAGCTGTCATTTATAACTCTGCAGGTTTGTGAATTACAGTGCCCCTGAGCTCCTTTCTTCAACTCGCTTTCTTTTGAGCTGGCCGCAACACCGCAGGATGGCTTCAGGCCCTAATCTGGTTCCGGCACGGCACGCTGAGCCTTTGGTTATTTCCTCTTCCTGGTGGGAAATGAGAGTTAAATTTGCCCGTCCAGACACCTCCAGCTAGCCTCTCATTGGTTCTCGCTATTCCTGTTCATCTTCCGCAGAAATTGCAAACTGGGACAAACAGGAGGTTAAAGGCGCTGACTTTCCAAGTGGGGAGAGTGTTAGTAAAGCGTCTGGAATGTTGCACCCGAGTACCAGGGGAGGAAAACTGAGACATATTTGAACATGTCTCCCGTTCACATGGTTGATCATACTTGGGTTCCACATGCATGTTTTAGCTGAAGGAAGAATACCTAAAACCTGGGTAGTTGAAACCCGTGGAATGGGTACCATGCAATATGACTTCAAAGGGTCTTCATTTGCTCACCGAACCTCTCCAATCCTATCACTGCTGCGTTTATGCCCCTGTACACATGCTTGATTCTCTTTCGGAGACATAGCAATCCATAGGTTTTAAGATACTTACTAGTCAGGTACATTCTTAGGCGTTTAATATGCGATGTTGAGTCCATTTCGTTGAGCAAGGAGTAGCTCTTGTCTATTCCATATTTGGCTTAAGGAACTTTATCTGTGCTCATTTCAATCTCTGGTTTTATGCAGCACCCCAACTCACTTTTCCCCTTAAGCAAGCATAAGTTGGTTTTCTAAATTTGAGACCCTGTTCTGTTCTGTAATTCAGTTCCTGTGTAGCCAAGTTTACATTCCGTGTATTAGTGATATCTTATGATGTTTCTTTTTCTGTGTGACTTATTTCAGTTAGAATCATCGTACCTGAATCCACTCATTATGCTGCTAAGGGCCTGATGACATAGATTTCATTGCTGAGTGATACTGCATTGTACGTAAGTACCACAAGTTCTTTATCCATTTTTCACTTTCTGCGATGTTGAACTTGTACTGTAAACGAGGTTCTTGTAAACAGAGCCGTTCGAAACTTTGGGGTGGCTGTGTCTTTTTGATTTTAAATTCCCTAAGCTATAGGACCATAAGTGGAAGTGCCCTAGGCTCTGTTGCTTTGTTTTTTAGATGTTTCAGGAAACACCATACACTTCTCCCGAGTGTTTGTTGGCAATTTACATCCCGCCCTTCAGCATAACAAGGCTCCCAGTTCTCCATGGCCTGTCCTGCCTTTCTGGATTTTACACTTTTTTCAGATGGCCCTTTTGACCGGGGGGAAGTGAGACTTCATTGTAGTGCAGATTTCCTTTGCAAGCTTGCTTGGTTGGCCAAAAAGGGCGTATGCGTTTTTTCCTGAATATATTCAGGAAAAAACGCATACGCCCTTTTTGGCCAAGTGCATCATTGTGGACGTTCTGCCTCTTTTCCTATGCTTTCAATGCAATTCCAGTCTACCTCCTGAAATCGGTTTCCTGCAATTCTGCCCCGCTTTCAAGTCCTCTTGGCAGCCTTACTTCAGTCTATTTTTGGACGATAGCTGTCATTTATAACTCTGCAGGTTTGTGAATTACAGTGCCCCTGAGCTCCTTTCTTCAACTCGCTTTCTTTTGAGCTGGCCGCAACACCGCAGGATGGCTTCAGGCCCTAATCTGGTTCCGGCACGGCACGCTGAGCCTTTGGTTAATTCCTCTTCCTGGTGGGAAATGAGAGTTAAATTTGCCCGTCCAGACACCTCCAGCTAGCCTCTCATTGGTTCTCGCTATTCCTGTTCATCTTCCGCAGAAATTGCAAACTGGGACAAACAGGAGGTTAAAGGCGCTGACTTTCCAAGTGGGGAGAGTGTTAGTAAAGTGTCTGGAATGTTGCACCCGAGTACCAGGGTACGAAAACTGAGACATATTTGAACACGTCTCCCGATCACATGGTTGATCATACTCTAGGTTCCACATGCATGTTTTAGCTGAAGGAAGAATACCTTAAACCTGGGTAGTTGAAACCCGTGGAATGGGTACCATGCAATATGACTTCAAAGGGTCTTCATTTGCTCACCGAACCTCTCCAATCCTATCACTGCTGCGTTTATGCCCCTGTACACATGCTTGATTCTCTTTCGGAGACATAGCAATCCATAGGTTTTAAGATACTTACTAGTCAGGTACATTCTTAGGCATTTAATATGCGGTGTTGAGTCCATTTCGTTGAGCAAGGAGTCGCTCTTGTCTATTCCATATTTGGCTTAAGGAACTTTATCTGTGCTCATTTCAATCTCTGGTTTTATGCAGCACCCCAACTCACCTTTACCCTTAAGCAAGCATAAGTTGGTTTTCTAAATTTGAGACCCTGTTCTGTTCTGTAATTCAGTTCCTGTGTAGCCAAGTTTACATTCCGTGTATTAGTGATATCTTATGATGTTTCTTTTTCTGTGTGACTTATTTCAGTTAGAATCATCGTACCTGAATCCACTCATTATGCTGCTACGGGCCTGATGACATAGATTTCATTGCTGAGTGATACTGCATTGTACGTAAGTACCACAAGTTCTTTATCCATTTTTCACTTTCTGCGATGTTGAACTTCTACTGTAAACGAGGTTCTTGTAAACAGAGCTGTTCGAAACTTTGGGGTGGCTGTGTCTTTTTGATTTTAAATTCCCTAAGCTATAGGACCATAAGTGGAAGTGCCCTAGGCTCTGTTGCTTTGTTTTTTAGATGTTTCAGGAAACACCATACACTTCTCCCGAGTGTTTGTTGGCAATTTACATCCCGCCCTTCAGCATAACAAGGCTCCCAGTTCTCCATGGCCTGTCCTGCCTTTCTGGATTTTACACTTTTTGCAGATGGCCCTTTTGACCGGGGGGAAGTGAGACTTCATTGTAGTGCAGATTTCCTTTGCAAGCTTGCTTGGTTGGCCAAAAAGTGCGTATGCGTTTTTTCCTGAATATATTCAGGAAAAAACGCATACGCCCTTTTTGGCCAAGTGCATCATTGTGGACGTTCTGCCTCTTTTCCTATGCTTTCAATGCAATTCCAGTCTACCTCCTGAAATCGATTTCCTGCAATTCTGCCCCGCTTTCAAGTCCTCTTGGCAGCCTTACTTCAGTCTATTTTTGGACGATAGCTGTCATTTATAACTCTGCAGGTTTGTGAATTACAGTGCCCCTGAGCTCCTTTCTTCAACTCGCTTTCTTTTGAGCTGGCCGCAACACCGCAGGATGGCTTCAGGCCCTAATCTGGTTCCGGCACGGCACGCTGAGCCTTTGGTTAATTCCTCTTCCTGGTGGGAAATGAGAGTTAAATTTGCCCGTCCAGACACCTCCAGCTAGCCTCTCATTGGTTCTCGCTATTCCTGTTCATCTTCCGCAGAAATTGCAAACTGGGACAAACAGGAGGTTAAAGGCGCTGACTTTCCAAGTGGGGAGAGTGTTAGTAAAGTGTCTGGAATGTTGCACCCGAGTACCAGGGTACGAAAACTGAGACATATTTGAACACGTCTCCCGATCACATGGTTGATCATACTCTAGGTTCCACATGCATGTTTTAGCTGAAGGAAGAATACCTTAAACCTGGGTAGTTGAAACCCGTGGAATGGGTACCATGCAATATGACTTCAAAGGGTCTTCATTTGCTCACCGAACCTCTCCAATCCTATCACTGCTGCGTTTATGCCCCTGTACACATGCTTGATTCTCTTTCGGAGACATAGCAATCCATAGGTTTTAAGATACTTACTAGTCAGGTACATTCTTAGGCATTTAATATGCGGTGTTGAGTCCATTTCGTTGAGCAAGGAGTCGCTCTTGTCTATTCCATATTTGGCTTAAGGAACTTTATCTGTGCTCATTTCAATCTCTGGTTTTATGCAGCACCCCAACTCACCTTTACCCTTAAGCAAGCATAAGTTGGTTTTCTAAATTTGAGACCCTGTTCTGTTCTGTAATTCAGTTCCTGTGTAGCCAAGTTTACATTCCGTGTATTAGTGATATCTTATGATGTTTCTTTTTCTGTGTGACTTATTTCAGTTAGAATCATCGTACCTGAATCCACTCATTATGCTGCTACGGGCCTGATGACATAGATTTCATTGCTGAGTGATACTGCATTGTACGTAAGTACCACAAGTTCTTTATCCATTTTTCACTTTCTGCGATGTTGAACTTCTACTGTAAACGAGGTTCTTGTAAACAGAGCTGTTCGAAACTTTGGGGTGGCTGTGTCTTTTTGATTTTAAATTCCCTAAGCTATAGGACCATAAGTGGAAGTGCCCTAGGCTCTGTTGCTTTGTTTTTTAGATGTTTCAGGAAACACCATACACTTCTCCCGAGTGTTTGTTGGCAATTTACATCCCGCCCTTCAGCATAACAAGGCTCCCAGTTCTCCATGGCCTGTCCTGCCTTTCTGGATTTTACACTTTTTGCAGATGGCCCTTTTGACCGGGGGGAAGTGAGACTTCATTGTAGTGCAGATTTCCTTTGCAAGCTTGCTTGGTTGGCCAAAAAGTGCGTATGCGTTTTTTCCTGAATATATTCAGGAAAAAACGCATACGCCCTTTTTGGCCAAGTGCATCATTGTGGACGTTCTGCCTCTTTTCCTATGCTTTCAATGCAATTCCAGTCTACCTCCTGAAATCGATTTCCTGCAATTCTGCCCCGCTTTCAAGTCCTCTTGGCAGCCTTACTTCAGTCTATTTTTGGACGATAGCTGTCATTTATAACTCTGCAGGTTTGTGAATTACAGTGCCCCTGAGCTCCTTTCTTCAACTCGCTTTCTTTTGAGCTGGCCGCAACACCGCAGGATGGCTTCAGGCCCTAATCTGGTTCCGGCACGGCATGCTGAGCCTTTGGTTATTTCCTCTTCCTGGTGGGAAATGAGAGTTAAATTTGTCCGTCCAGACACCTCCAGCTAGCCTCTCATTGGTTCTCGCTATTCCTGTTCATCTTCCGCAGAAATTGCAAACTGGGACAAACAGGAGGTTAAAGGCGCTGACTTTCCAAGTGGGGAGAGTGTTAGTAAAGTGTCTGGAATGTTGCACCCGAGTACCAGGGTACGAAAACTGAGACATATTTGAACACGTCTCCCGTTCACATGGTTGATCATACTTGGGTTCCACATGCATGTTTTAGCTGAAGGAAGAATACCTAAAACCTGGGTAGTTGAAACCCGTGGAATGGGTACCATGCAATATGACTTCAAAGGGTCTTCATTTGCTCACCGAACCTCTCCAATCCTATCACTGCTGCGTTTATGCCCCTGTACACATGCTTGATTCTGTTTCGGAGACATAGCAATCCATAGGTTTTAAGATACTTACTAGTCAGGTACATTCTTAGGCGTTTAATATGCGGTGTTGAGTCCATTTCGTTGAGCAAGGAGTAGCTCTTGTCTATTCCATATTTGGCTTAAGGAACTTTATCTGTGCTCATTTCAATCTCTGGTTTTATGCAGCACCCCAACTCACCTTTACCCTTAAGCAAGCATAAGTTGGTTTTCTAAATTTGAGACCCTGTTCTGTTCTGTAATTCAGTTCCTGTGTAGCCAAGTTTACATTCCGTGTATTACTGATATCTTATGATGTTTCTTTTTCTGTGTGACTTATTTCAGTTAGAATCATCATACCTGAATCCACTCATTGTGCTGCTAAGGGCCTGATGACACAGATTTCATTGCTGAGTGATATTGCTTTGTAAGTAAATACCACAACTTCTTTATCCATTTTTCAATTTCTGCGATGTTGAACTTGTACTGTAAACGAGGTTCTTGTAAACAGAGCCATTCCAAACTTTGGGGTGGCTGTGTCTTTTTGATTTTAAATTCCCTAAGCTATAGGACCATAAGTGGAAGTGCCCTAGGCTCTGTTGCTTTGTTTTTTAGATGTTTCAGGAAACACCATACACTTCTCCCGAGTGGTTGTTGGCAATTTACATCCCGCCCTTCAGCATAACAAGGCTCCCAGTTCTCCATGGCCTGTCCTGCCTTTCTGGATTTTACACTTTTTTCAGATGGCCCTTTTGACCGGGGGGAAGTGAGACTTCATTGTAGTGCAGATTTCCTTTGCAAGCTTGCTTGGTTGGCCAAAAAGGGCGTATGCGTTTTTTCCTGAATATATTCAGGAAAAAACGCATACGCCCTTTTTGGCCAAGTGCATCATTGTGGACGTTCTGCCTCTTTTCCTATGCTTTCAATGCAATTCCAGTCTACCTCCTGAAATCGGTTTCCTGCAATTCTGCCCCGCTTTCAAGTCCTCTTGGCAGCCTTACTTCAGTCTATTTTTGGACGATAGCTGTCATTTATAACTCTGCAGGTTTGTGAATTACAGTGCCCCTGAGCTCCTTTCTTCAACTCGCTTTCTTGTGACCTGGCCGCAACACCGCAGGATGTCTTCAGGCCCTAATCTGGTTCTGGCACGGCACGCTGAGCCTTAGGTTAATTCCTCTTCCTGGTGGGAAATGAGAGTTAAATTTGCCCATCCAGACACCTCCAGCTAGTCTCTCATTGGTTCTCGCTATTCCTGTTCATCTTCCACAGAAATTGCAAACTGGGCCAAACAGGAGGTTAAAGGGACTGACTCTCCAAGTGGGGAGAGTGTTAGTAAAGCGTCTGGAATGTTGCACCCGAGTACCAGGGTACGAAAACTGAGACATATTTGAACACGTCTCCCGATCACATGGTTGATCATACTCTAGGTCCCACATGCATGTTTTAGCTGAAGGAAGAATACCTTAAACCTGGGTAGTTGAAACCCGTGGAATGGGTACCATGCAATATGACTTCAAAGGGTCTTCATTTGCTCACCGAACCTCTCCAATCCTATCACTGCTGCGTTTATGCCCCTGTACACATGCTTGATTCTCTTTCGGAGACATAGCAATCCATAGGTTTTAAGATACTTACTAGTCAGGTACATTCTTAGGCATTTAATATGCGGTGTTGAGTCCATTTCGTTGAGCAAGGAGTAGCTCTTGTCTATTCCATATTTGGCTTAAGGAACTTTATCTGTGCTCATTTCAATCTCTGGTTTTATGCAGCACCCCAACTCACCTTTCCCCTTAAGCAAGCATAAGTTGGTTTTCTAAATTTGAGACCCTGTTCTGTTCTGTAATTCAGTTCCTGTGTAGCCAAGTTTCCATTCCGTGTATTAGTGATATCTTATGATGTTTCTTTTTCTGTGTGACTTATTTCAGTTAGAATCATCGTACCTGAATCCACTCATTATGCTGCTATGGGCCTGATGACATAGATTTCATTGCTGAGTGATACTGAATTGTACGTAAGTACCACAAGTTCTTTATCCATTTTTCACTTTCTGCGATGTTGAACTTCTACTGTAAACGAGGTTCTTGTAAACAGAGCCGTTCGAAACTTTGGGGTGGCTGTGTCTTTTTGATTTTAAATTCCCTAAGCTATAGGACCATAAGTGGAAGTGCCCTAGGCTCTGTTGCTTTGTTTTTTAGATGTTTCAGGAAACACCATACACTTCTCCCGAGTGGTTGTTGGCAATTTACATCCCGCCCATCAGCATAACAAGGCTCCCAGTTCTCCATGGCCTGTCCTGCCTTTCTGGATTTTACACTTTTTTCAGATGGCCCTTTTGACCGGGGGGAAGTGAGACTTCATTGTAGTGCAGATTTCCTTTGCAAGCTTGCTTGGTTGGCCAAAAAGGGCGTATGCGTTTTTTCCTGAATATATTCAGGAAAAAACGCATACGCCCTTTTTGGCCAAGTGCATCATTGTGGACGTTCTGCCTCTTTTCCTATGCTTGCGATGCAATTCCAGTCTACCTCCTGAAATCGGTTTCCTGCAATTCTGCCCCGCTTTCAAGTCCTCTTGGCAGCCTTACTTCAGTCTATTTTTGGACGATAGCTGTCATTTATAACTCTGCAGGTTTGTGAATTACAGTGCCCCTGAGCTCCTTTCTTCAACTCGCTTTCTTGTGACCTGGCCGCAACACCGCAGGATGTCTTCAGGCCCTAATCTGGTTCTGGCACGGCACGCTGAGCCTTAGGTTAATTCCTCTTCCTGGTGGGAAATGAGAGTTAAATTTGCCCATCCAGACACCTCCAGCTAGTCTCTCATTGGTTCTCGCTATTCCTGTTCATCTTCCACAGAAATTGCAAACTGGGCCAAACAGGAGGTTAAAGGGACTGACTCTCCAAGTGGGGAGAGTGTTAGTAAAGCGTCTGGAATGTTGCACCCGAGTACCAGGGTACGAAAACTGAGACATATTTGAACACGTCTCCCGATCACATGGTTGATCATACTCTAGGTTCCACATGCATGTTTTAGCTGAAGGAAGAATACCTTAAACCTGGGTAGTTGAAACCCATGGAATGGGTACCATGCAATATGACTTCAAAGGGTCTTCATTTGCTCACCGAACCTCTCCAATCCTATCACTGCTGCGTTTATGCCCCTGTACACATGCTTGATTCTCTTTCGGAGACATAGCAATCCATAGGTTTTAAGATACTTACTAGTCAGGTACATTCTTAGGCATTTAATATGCGGTGTTGAGTCCATTTCGTTGAGCAAGGAGTAGCTCTTGTCTATTCCATATTTGGCTTAAGGAACTTTATCTGTGCTCATTTCAATCTCTGGTTTTATGCAGCACCCCAACTCACCTTTACCCTTAAGCAAGCATAAGTTGGTTTTCTAAATTTGAGACCCTGTTCTGTTCTGTAATTCAGTTCCTGTGTAGCCAAGTTTACATTCCGTGTATTAGTGATATCTTATGATGTTTCTTTTTCTGTGTGACTTATTTCAGTTAGAATCATCGTACCTGAATCCACTCATTGTGCTGCTAAGGGCCTGATGACATAGATTTCATTGCTGAGTGATACTGAATTGTACGTAAGTACCACAAGTTCTTTATCCATTTTTCACTTTCTGCGATGTTGAACTTCTACTGTAAACGAGGTTCTTGTAAACAGAGCCGTTCGAAACTTTGGGGTGGCTGTGTCTTTTTGATTTTAAATTCCCTAAGCTATAGGACCATAAGTGGAAGTGCCCTAGGCTCTGTTGCTTTGTTTTTTAGATGTTTCAGGAAACACCATACACTTCTCCCGAGTGTTTGTTGGCAATTTACATCCCGCCCATCAGCATAACAAGGCTCCCAGTTCTCCATGGCCTGTCCTGCCTTTCTGGATTTTACACTTTTTTCAGATGGCCCTTTTGACCGGGGGGAAGTGAGACTTCATTGTAGTGCAGATTTCCTTTGCAAGCTTGCTTGGTTGGCCAAAAAGGGCGTATGCGTTTTTTCCTGAATATATTCAGGAAAAAACGCACACGCCCTTTTTGGCCAAGTGCATCATTGTGGACGTTCTGCCTCTTTTCCTATGCTTTCAATGCAATTCCAGTCTACCTCCTGAAATCGGTTTCCTGCAATTCTGCCCCGCTTTCAAGTCCTCTTGGCAGCCTTACTTCAGTCTATTTTTGGACGATAGCTGTCATTTATAACTCTGCAGGTTTGTGAATTACAGTGCCCCTGAGCTCCTTTCTTCAACTCGCTTTCTTGTGACCTGGCCGCAACACCGCAGGATGTCTTCAGGCCCTAATCTGGTTCTGGCACGGCACGCTGAGCCTTAGGTTAATTCCTCTTCCTGGTGGGAAATGAGAGTTAAATTTGCCCATCCAGACACCTCCAGCTAGTCTCTCATTGGTTCTCGCTATTCCTGTTCATCTTCCACAGAAATTGCAAACTGGGCCAAACAGGAGGTTAAAGGGACTGACTCTCCAAGTGGGGAGAGTGTTAGTAAAGCGTCTGGAATGTTGCACCCGAGTACCAGGGGAGGAAAACTGAGACATCTTTGAACACGTCTCCCGTTCACATGGTTGATCATACTTGGGTTCCACATGCATGTTTTAGCTGAAGGAAGAATACCTAAAACCTGGGTAGTTGAAACCCGTGGAATGGGTACCATGCAATATGACTTCAAAGGGTCTTCATTTGCTCACCGAACCTCTCCAATCCTATCACTGCTGCGTTTATGCCCCTGTACACATGCTTGATTCTGTTTCGGAGACATAGCAATCCATAGGTTTTAAGATACTTACTAGTCAGGTACATTCTTAGGCGTTTAATATGCGGTGTTGAGTCCATTTCGTTGAGCAAGGAGTAGCTCTTGTCTATTCCATATTTGGCTTAAGGAACTTTATCTGTGCTCATTTCAATCTCTGGTTTTATGCAGCACCCCAACTCACCTTTCCCCTTAAGCAAGCATAAGTTGGTTTTCTAAATTTGAGACCCTGTTCTGTTCTGTAATTCAGTTCCTGTGTAGCCAAGTTTACATTCCGTGTATTACTGATATCTTATGATGTTTCTTTTTCTGTGTGACTTATTTCAGTTAGAATCATCATACCTGAATCCACTCATTGTGCTGCTAAGGGCCTGATGACACAGATTTCATTGCTGAGTGATATTGCTTTGTAAGTAAATACCACAACTTCTTTATCCATTTTTCAATTTCTGCGATGTTGAACTTGTACTGTAAACGAGGTTCTTGTAAACAGAGCCGTTCCAAACTTTGGGGTGGCTGTGTCTTTTTGATTTTAAATTCCCTAAGCTATAGGACCATAAGTGGAAGTGCCCTAGGCTCTGTTGCTTTGTTTTTTAGATGTTTCAGGAAACACCATACACTTCTCCCGAGTGGTTGTTGGCAATTTACATCCCGCCCATCAGCATAACAAGGCTCCCAGTTCTCCATGGCCTGTCCTGCCTTTCTGGATTTTACACTTTTTTCAGATGGCCCTTTTGACCGGGGGGAAGTGAGACTTCATTGTAGTGCAGATTTCCTTTGCAAGCTTGCTTGGTTGGCCAAAAAGGGCGTATGCGTTTTTTCCTGAATATATTCAGGAAAAAACGCATACGCCCTTTTTGGCCAAGTGCATCATTGTGGACGTTCTGCCTCTTTTCCTATGCTTGCAATGCAATTCCAGTCTACCTCCTGAAATCGGTTTCCTGCAATTCTGCCCCGCTTTCAAGTCCTCTTGGCAGCCTTACTTCAGTCTATTTTTGGACGATAGCTGTCATTTATAACTCTGCAGGTTTGTGAATTACAGTGCCCCTGAGCTCCTTTCTTCAACTCGCTTTCTTTTGAGCTGGCCGCAACACCGCAGGATGTCTTCAGGCCCTAATCTGGTTCTGGCACGGCACGCTGAGCCTTTGGTTAATTCCTCTTCCTGGTGGGAAATGAGAGTTAAATTTGCCCATCCAGACACCTCCAGCTAGTCTCTCATTGGTTCTCGCTATTCCTGTTCATCTTCCACAGAAATTGCAAACTGGGCCAAACAGGAGGTTAAAGGGACTGACTCTCCAAGTGGGGAGAGTGTTAGTAAAGCGTCTGGAATGTTGCACCCGAGTACCAGGGTACGAAAACTGAGACATATTTGAACACGTCTCCCGATCACATGGTTGATCATACTCTAGGTTCCACATGCATGTTTTAGCTGAAGGAAGAATACCTTAAACCTGGGTAGTTGAAACCCGTGGAATGGGTACCATGCAATATGACTTCAAAGGGTCTTCATTTGCTCACCGAACCTCTCCAATCCTATCACTGCTGCGTTTATGCCCCTGTACACATGCTTGATTCTCTTTCGGAGACATAGCAATCCATAGGTTTTAAGATACTTACTAGTCAGGTACATTCTTAGGCATTTAATATGCGGTGTTGAGTCCATTTCGTTGAGCAAGGAGTAGCTCTTGTCTATTCCATATTTGGCTTAAGGAACTTTATCTGTGCTCATTTCAATCTCTGGTTTTATGCAGCACCCCAACTCACCTTTACCCTTAAGCAAGCATAAGTTGGTTTTCTAAATTTGAGACCCTGTTCTGTTCTGTAATTCAGTTCCTGTGTAGCCAAGTTTCCATTCCGTGTATTAGTGATATCTTATGATGTTTCTTTTTCTGTGTGACTTATTTCAGTTAGAATCATCGTACCTGAATCCACTCATTATGCTGCTATGGGCCTGATGACATAGATTTCATTGCTGAGTGATACTGAATTGTACGTAAGTACCACAAGTTCTTTATCCATTTTTCACTTTCTGCGATGTTGAACTTCTACTGTAAACGAGGTTCTTGTAAACAGAGCCGTTCGAAACTTTGGGGTGGCTGTGTCTTTTTGATTTTAAATTCCCTAAGCTATAGGACCATAAGTGGAAGTGCCCTAGGCTCTGTTGCTTTGTTTTTTAGATGTTTCAGGAAACACCATACACTTCTCCCGAGTGGTTGTTGGCAATTTACATCCCGCCCATCAGCATAACAAGGCTCCCAGTTCTCCATGGCCTGTCCTGCCTTTCTGGATTTTACACTTTTTTCAGATGGCCCTTTTGACCGGGGGGAAGTGAGACTTCATTGTAGTGCAGATTTCCTTTGCAAGCTTGCTTGGTTGGCCAAAAAGGGCGTATGCGTTTTTTCCTGAATATATTCAGGAAAAAACGCATACGCCCTTTTTGGCCAAGTGCATCATTGTGGACGTTCTGCCTCTTTTCCTATGCTTGCGATGCAATTCCAGTCTACCTCCTGAAATCGGTTTCCTGCAATTCTGCCCCGCTTTCAAGTCCTCTTGGCAGCCTTACTTCAGTCTATTTTTGGACGATAGCTGTCATTTATAACTCTGCAGGTTTGTGAATTACAGTGCCCCTGAGCTCCTTTCTTCAACTCGCTTTCTTGTGACCTGGCCGCAACACCGCAGGATGTCTTCAGGCCCTAATCTGGTTCTGGCACGGCACGCTGAGCCTTAGGTTAATTCCTCTTCCTGGTGGGAAATGAGAGTTAAATTTGCCCATCCAGACACCTCCAGCTAGTCTCTCATTGGTTCTCGCTATTCCTGTTCATCTTCCACAGAAATTGCAAACTGGGCCAAACAGGAGGTTAAAGGGACTGACTCTCCAAGTGGGGAGAGTGTTAGTAAAGCGTCTGGAATGTTGCACCCGAGTACCAGGGTACGAAAACTGAGACATATTTGAACACGTCTCCCGATCACATGGTTGATCATACTCTAGGTTCCACATGCATGTTTTAGCTGAAGGAAGAATACCTTAAACCTGGGTAGTTGAAACCCATGGAATGGGTACCATGCAATATGACTTCAAAGGGTCTTCATTTGCTCACCGAACCTCTCCAATCCTATCACTGCTGCGTTTATGCCCCTGTACACATGCTTGATTCTCTTTCGGAGACATAGCAATCCATAGGTTTTAAGATACTTACTAGTCAGGTACATTCTTAGGCATTTAATATGCGGTGTTGAGTCCATTTCGTTGAGCAAGGAGTAGCTCTTGTCTATTCCATATTTGGCTTAAGGAACTTTATCTGTGCTCATTTCAATCTCTGGTTTTATGCAGCACCCCAACTCACCTTTACCCTTAAGCAAGCATAAGTTGGTTTTCTAAATTTGAGACCCTGTTCTGTTCTGTAATTCAGTTCCTGTGTAGCCAAGTTTACATTCCGTGTATTAGTGATATCTTATGATGTTTCTTTTTCTGTGTGACTTATTTCAGTTAGAATCATCGTACCTGAATCCACTCATTGTGCTGCTAAGGGCCTGATGACATAGATTTCATTGCTGAGTGATACTGAATTGTACGTAAGTACCACAAGTTCTTTATCCATTTTTCACTTTCTGCGATGTTGAACTTCTACTGTAAACGAGGTTCTTGTAAACAGAGCCGTTCGAAACTTTGGGGTGGCTGTGTCTTTTTGATTTTAAATTCCCTAAGCTATAGGACCATAAGTGGAAGTGCCCTAGGCTCTGTTGCTTTGTTTTTTAGATGTTTCAGGAAACACCATACACTTCTCCCGAGTGTTTGTTGGCAATTTACATCCCGCCCATCAGCATAACAAGGCTCCCAGTTCTCCATGGCCTGTCCTGCCTTTCTGGATTTTACACTTTTTTCAGATGGCCCTTTTGACCGGGGGGAAGTGAGACTTCATTGTAGTGCAGATTTCCTTTGCAAGCTTGCTTGGTTGGCCAAAAAGGGCGTATGCGTTTTTTCCTGAATATATTCAGGAAAAAACGCACACGCCCTTTTTGGCCAAGTGCATCATTGTGGACGTTCTGCCTCTTTTCCTATGCTTTCAATGCAATTCCAGTCTACCTCCTGAAATCGGTTTCCTGCAATTCTGCCCCGCTTTCAAGTCCTCTTGGCAGCCTTACTTCAGTCTATTTTTGGACGATAGCTGTCATTTATAACTCTGCAGGTTTGTGAATTACAGTGCCCCTGAGCTCCTTTCTTCAACTCGCTTTCTTGTGACCTGGCCGCAACACCGCAGGATGTCTTCAGGCCCTAATCTGGTTCTGGCACGGCACGCTGAGCCTTAGGTTAATTCCTCTTCCTGGTGGGAAATGAGAGTTAAATTTGCCCATCCAGACACCTCCAGCTAGTCTCTCATTGGTTCTCGCTATTCCTGTTCATCTTCCACAGAAATTGCAAACTGGGCCAAACAGGAGGTTAAAGGGACTGACTCTCCAAGTGGGGAGAGTGTTAGTAAAGCGTCTGGAATGTTGCACCCGAGTACCAGGGGAGGAAAACTGAGACATCTTTGAACACGTCTCCCGTTCACATGGTTGATCATACTTGGGTTCCACATGCATGTTTTAGCTGAAGGAAGAATACCTAAAACCTGGGTAGTTGAAACCCGTGGAATGGGTACCATGCAATATGACTTCAAAGGGTCTTCATTTGCTCACCGAACCTCTCCAATCCTATCACTGCTGCGTTTATGCCCCTGTACACATGCTTGATTCTGTTTCGGAGACATAGCAATCCATAGGTTTTAAGATACTTACTAGTCAGGTACATTCTTAGGCGTTTAATATGCGGTGTTGAGTCCATTTCGTTGAGCAAGGAGTAGCTCTTGTCTATTCCATATTTGGCTTAAGGAACTTTATCTGTGCTCATTTCAATCTCTGGTTTTATGCAGCACCCCAACTCACCTTTCCCCTTAAGCAAGCATAAGTTGGTTTTCTAAATTTGAGACCCTGTTCTGTTCTGTAATTCAGTTCCTGTGTAGCCAAGTTTACATTCCGTGTATTACTGATATCTTATGATGTTTCTTTTTCTGTGTGACTTATTTCAGTTAGAATCATCATACCTGAATCCACTCATTGTGCTGCTAAGGGCCTGATGACACAGATTTCATTGCTGAGTGATATTGCTTTGTAAGTAAATACCACAACTTCTTTATCCATTTTTCAATTTCTGCGATGTTGAACTTGTACTGTAAACGAGGTTCTTGTAAACAGAGCCGTTCCAAACTTTGGGGTGGCTGTGTCTTTTTGATTTTAAATTCCCTAAGCTATAGGACCATAAGTGGAAGTGCCCTAGGCTCTGTTGCTTTGTTTTTTAGATGTTTCAGGAAACACCATACACTTCTCCCGAGTGGTTGTTGGCAATTTACATCCCGCCCATCAGCATAACAAGGCTCCCAGTTCTCCATGGCCTGTCCTGCCTTTCTGGATTTTACACTTTTTTCAGATGGCCCTTTTGACCGGGGGGAAGTGAGACTTCATTGTAGTGCAGATTTCCTTTGCAAGCTTGCTTGGTTGGCCAAAAAGGGCGTATGCGTTTTTTCCTGAATATATTCAGGAAAAAACGCATACGCCCTTTTTGGCCAAGTGCATCATTGTGGACGTTCTGCCTCTTTTCCTATGCTTGCAATGCAATTCCAGTCTACCTCCTGAAATCGGTTTCCTGCAATTCTGCCCCGCTTTCAAGTCCTCTTGGCAGCCTTACTTCAGTCTATTTTTGGACGATAGCTGTCATTTATAACTCTGCAGGTTTGTGAATTACAGTGCCCCTGAGCTCCTTTCTTCAACTCGCTTTCTTTTGAGCTGGCCGCAACACCGCAGGATGTCTTCAGGCCCTAATCTGGTTCTGGCACGGCACGCTGAGCCTTTGGTTAATTCCTCTTCCTGGTGGGAAATGAGAGTTAAATTTGCCCATCCAGACACCTCCAGCTAGTCTCTCATTGGTTCTCGCTATTCCTGTTCATCTTCCACAGAAATTGCAAACTGGGCCAAACAGGAGGTTAAAGGGACTGACTCTCCAAGTGGGGAGAGTGTTAGTAAAGCGTCTGGAATGTTGCACCCGAGTACCAGGGTACGAAAACTGAGACATATTTGAACACGTCTCCCGATCACATGGTTGATCATACTCTAGGTTCCACATGCATGTTTTAGCTGAAGGAAGAATACCTTAAACCTGGGTAGTTGAAACCCGTGGAATGGGTACCATGCAATATGACTTCAAAGGGTCTTCATTTGCTCACCGAACCTCTCCAATCCTATCACTGCTGCGTTTATGCCCCTGTACACATGCTTGATTCTCTTTCAGAGACATAGCAATCCATAGGTTTTAAGATACTTACTAGTCAGGTACATTCTTAGGCATTTAATATGCGGTGTTGAGTCCATTTCGTTGAGCAAGGAGTAGCTCTTGTCTATTCCATATTTGGCTTAAGGAACTTTATCTGTGCTCATTTCAATCTCTGGTTTTATGCAGCACCCCAACTCACCTTTACCCTTAAGCAAGCATAAGTTGGTTTTCTAAATTTGAGACCCTGTTCTGTTCTGTAATTCAGTTCCTGTGTAGCCAAGTTTACATTCCGTGTATTAGTGATATCTTATGATGTTTCTTTTTCTGTGTGACTTATTTCAGTTAGAATCATCGTACCTGAATCCACTCATTATGCTGCTACGGGCCTGATGACATAGATTTCATTGCTGAGTGATACTGCATTGTACGTAAGTACCACAAGTTCTTTATCCATTTTTCAATTTCTGCGATGTTGAACTTCTACTGTAAACGAGGTTCTTGTAAACAGAGCCGTTCGAAACTTTGGGGTGGCTGTGTCTTTTTGATTTTAAATTCCCTAAGCTATAGGACCATAAGTGGAAGTGCCCTAGGCTCTGTTGCTTTGTTTTTTAGATGTTTCAGGAAACACCATACACTTCTCCCGAGTGTTTGTTGGCAATTTACATCCCGCCCTTCAGCATAACAAGGCTCCCAGTTCTCCATGGCCTGTCCTGCCTTTCTGGATTTTACACTTTTTTCAGATGGCCCTTTTGACCGGGGGGAAGTGAGACTTCATTGTAGTGCAGATTTCCTTTGCAAGCTTGCTTGGTTGGCCAAAAAGGGCGTATGCGTTTTTTCCTGAATATATTCAGGAAAAAACGCATACGCCCTTTTTGGCCAAGTGCATCATTGTGGACGTTCTGCCTCTTTTCCTATGCTTTCAATGCAATTCCAGTCTACCTCCTGAAATCGGTTTCCTGCAATTCTGCCCCGCTTTCAAGTCCTCTTGGCAGCCTTACTTCAGTCTATTTTTGGACGATAGCTGTCATTTATAACTCTGCAGGTTTGTGAATTACAGTGCCCCTGAGCTCCTTTCTTCAACTCGCTTTCTTGTGACCTGGCCGCAACACCGCAGGATGTCTTCAGTCCCTAATCTGGTTCTGGCACGGCACGCTGAGCCTTTGGTTAATTCCTCTTCCTGGTGGGAAATGAGAGTTAAATTTGCCCATCCAGACACCTCCAGCTAGTCTCTCATTGGTTCTCGCTATTCCTGTTCATCTTCCGCAGAAATTGCAAACTGGGCCAAACAGGAGGTTAAAGGGACTGACTCTCCAAGTGGGGAGAGTGTTAGTAAAGCGTCTGGAATGTTGCACCCGAGTACCAGGGTACGAAAACTGAGACATATTTGAACACGTCTCCCGATCACATGGTTGATCATACTTGGGTTCCACATGCATGTTTTAGCTGAAGGAAGAATACCTTAAACCTGGGTAGTTGAAACCCGTGGAATGGGTACCATGCAATATGACTTCAAAGGGTCTTCATTTGCTCACCGAACCTCTCCAATCCTATCACTGCTGCGTTTATGCCCCTGTACACATGCTTGATTCTGTTTCGGAGACATAGCAATCCATAGGTTTTAAGATACTTACTAGTCAGGTACATTCTTAGGCGTTTAATATGCGGTGTTGAGTCCATTTCGTTGAGCAAGGAGTAGCTCTTGTCTATTCCATATTTGGCTTAAGGAACTTTATCTGTGCTCATTTCAATCTCTGGTTTTATGCAGCACCCCAACTCACCTTTACCCTTAAGCAAGCATAAGTTGGTTTTCTAAATTTGAGACCCTGTTCTGTTCTGTAATTCAGTTCCTGTGTAGCCAAGTTTCCATTCCGTGTATTAGTGATATCTTATGATGTTTCTTTTTCTGTGTGACTTATTTCAGTTAGAATCATCGTACCTGAATCCACTCATTGTGCTGCTACGGGCCTGATGACATAGATTTCATTGCTGAGTGATACTGCATTGTACGTAAGTACCACAAGTTCTTTATCCATTTTTCAATTTCTGCGATGTTGAACTTGTACTGTAAACGAGGTTCTTGTAAACAGAGCCGTTCGAAACTTTGGGGTGGCTGTGTCTTTTTGATTTTAAATTCCCTAAGCTATAGGACCATAAGTGGAAGTGCCCTAGGCTCTGTTGCTTTGTTTTTTAGATGTTTCAGGAAACACCATACACTTCTCCCGAGTGTTTGTTGGCAATTTACATCCCGCCCTTCAGCATAACAAGGCTCCCAGTTCTCCATGGCCTGTCCTGCCTTTCTGGATTTTACACTTTTTTCAGATGGCCCTTTTGACCGGGGGGAAGTGAGACTTCATTGTAGTGCAGATTTCCTTTGCAAGCTTGCTTGGTTGGCCAAAAAGGGCGTATGCGTTTTTTCCTGAATATATTCAGGAAAAAACGCATACGCCCTTTTTGGCCAAGTGCATCATTGTGGACGTTCTGCCTCTTTTCCTATGCTTTCGATGCAATTCCAGTCTACCTCCTGAAATCGGTTTCCTGAAATTCTGCCCCGCTTTCAAGTCCTCTTGGCAGCCTTACTTCAGTCTATTTTTGGACGATAGCTGTCATTTATAACTCTGCAGGTTTGTGAATTACAGTGCCCCTGAGCTCCTTTCTTCAACTCGCTTTCTTTTGAGCTGGCCGCAACACCGCAGGATGGCTTCAGGCTCTAATCTGGTTCCGGCACGGCACGCTGAGCCTTTGGTTATTTCCTCTTCCTGGTGGGAAATGAGAGTTAAATTTGCCCGTCCAGACACCTCCAGCTAGCCTCTCATTGGTTCTCGCTATTCCTGTTCATCTTCCGCAGAAATTGCAAACTGGGACAAACAGGAGGTTAAAGGCGCTGACTTTCCAAGTGGGGAGAGTGTTAGTAAAGCGTCTGGAATGTTGCACCCGAGTACCAGGGGAGGAAAACTGAGACATATTTGAACATGTCTCCCGTTCACATGGTTGATCATACTTGGGTTCCACATGCATGTTTTAGCTGAAGGAAGAATACCTAAAACCTGGGTAGTTGAAACCCGTGGAATGGGTACCATGCAATATGACTTCAAAGGGTCTTCATTTGCTCACCGAACCTCTCCAATCCTATCACTGCTGCGTTTATGACCCTGTACACATGCTTGATTCTGTTTCGGAGACATAGCAATCCATAGGTTTTAAGATACTTACTAGTCAGGTACATTCTTAGGCGTTTAATATGCGGTGTTGAGTCCATTTCGTTGAGCAAGGAGTAGCTCTTGTCTATTCCATATTTGGCTTAAGGAACTTTATCTGTGCTCATTTCAATCTCTGGTTTTATGCAGCACCCCAACTCACCTTTCCCCTTAAGCAAGCATAAGTTGGTTTTCTAAATTTGAGACCCTGTTCTGTTCTGTAATTCAGTTCCTGTGTAGCCAAGTTTACATTCCGTGTATTACTGATATCTTATGATGTTTCTTTTTCTGTGTGACTTATTTCAGTTAGAATCATCATACCTGAATCCACTCATTGTGCTGCTAAGGGCCTGATGACACAGATTTCATTGCTGAGTGATATTGCTTTGTAAGTAAATACCACAACTTCTTTATCCATTTTTCAATTTCTGCGATGTTGAACTTGTACTGTAAACGAGGTTCTTGTAAACAGAGCCGTTCCAAACTTTGGGGTGGCTGTGTCTTTTTGATTTTAAATTCCCTAAGCTATAGGACCATAAGTGGAAGTGCCCTAGGCTCTGTTGCTTTGTTTTTTAGATGTTTCAGGAAACACCATACACTTCTCCCGAGTGGTTGTTGGCAATTTACATCCCGCCCATCAGCATAACAAGGCTCCCAGTTCTCCATGGCCTGTCCTGCCTTTCTGGATTTTACACTTTTTTCAGATGGCCCTTTTGACCGGGGGGAAGTGAGACTTCATTGTAGTGCAGATTTCCTTTGCAAGCTTGCTTGGTTGGCCAAAAAGGGCGTATGCGTTTTTTCCTGAATATATTCAGGAAAAAACGCATACGCCCTTTTTGGCCAAGTGCATCATTGTGGACGTTCTGCCTCTTTTCCTATGCTTTCAATGCAATTCCAGTCTACCTCCTGAAATCGGTTTCCTGCAATTCTGCCCCGCTTTCAAGTCCTCTTGGCAGCCTTACTTCAGTCTATTTTTGGACGATAGCTGTCATTTATAACTCTGCAGGTTTGTGAATTACAGTGCCCCTGAGCTCCTTTCTTCAACTCGCTTTCTTTTGAGCTGGCCGCAACACCGCAGGATGTCTTCAGGCCCTAATCTGGTTCTGGCACGGCATGCTGAGCCTTTGGTTAATTCCTCTTCCTGGTGGGAAATGAGAGTTAAATTTGCCCATCCAGACACCTCCAGCTAGTCTCTCATTGGTTCTCGCTATTCCTGTTCATCTTCCACAGAAATTGCAAACTGGGCCAAACAGGAGGTTAAAGGGACTGACTCTCCAAGTGGGGAGAGTGTTAGTAAAGCGTCTGGAATGTTGCACCCGAGTACCAGGGTACGAAAACTGAGACATATTTGAACACGTCTCCCGATCACATGGTTGATCATACTCTAGGTTCCACATGCATGTTTTAGCTGAAGGAAGAATACCTTAAACCTGGGTAGTTGAAACCCGTGGAATGGGTACCATGCAATATGACTTCAAAGGGTCTTCATTTGCTCACCGAACCTCTCCAATCCTATCACTGCTGCGTTTATGCCCCTGTACACATGCTTGATTCTCTTTCAGAGACATAGCAATCCATAGGTTTTAAGATACTTACTAGTCAGGTACATTCTTAGGCATTTAATATGCGGTGTTGAGTCCATTTCGTTGAGCAAGGAGTAGCTCTTGTCTATTCCATATTTGGCTTAAGGAACTTTATCTGTGCTCATTTCAATCTCTGGTTTTATGCAGCACCCCAACTCACCTTTACCCTTAAGCAAGCATAAGTTGGTTTTCTAAATTTGAGACCCTGTTCTGTTCTGTAATTCAGTTCCTGTGTAGCCAAGTTTACATTCCGTGTATTAGTGATATCTTATGATGTTTCTTTTTCTGTGTGACTTATTTCAGTTAGAATCATCGTACCTGAATCCACTCATTATGCTGCTACGGGCCTGATTACATAGATTTCATTGCTGAGTGATACTGCATTGTACGTAAGTACCACAAGTTCTTTATCCATTTTTCAATTTCTGCGATGTTGAACTTCTACTGTAAACGAGGTTCTTGTAAACAGAGCCGTTCGAAACTTTGGGGTGGCTGTGTCTTTTTGATTTTAAATTCCCTAAGCTATAGGACCATAAGTGGAAGTGCCCTAGGCTCTGTTGCTTTGTTTTTTAGATGTTTCAGGAAACACCATACACTTCTCCCGAGTGTTTGTTGGCAATTTACATCCCGCCCTTCAGCATAACAAGGCTCCCAGTTCTCCATGGCCTGTCCTGCCTTTCTGGATTTTACACTTTTTTCAGATGGCCCTTTTGACCGGGGGGAAGTGAGACTTCATTGTAGTGCAGATTTCCTTTGCAAGCTTGCTTGGTTGGCCAAAAAGGGCGTATGCGTTTTTTCCTGAATATATTCAGGAAAAAACGCATACGCCCTTTTTGGCCAAGTGCATCATTGTGGACGTTCTGCCTCTTTTCCTATGCTTTCAAGGCAATTCCAGTCTACCTCCTGAAATCGGTTTCCTGCAATTCTGCCCCGCTTTCAAGTCCTCTTGGCAGCCTTACTTCAGTCTATTTTTGGACGATAGCTGTCATTTATAACTCTGCAGGTTTGTGAATTACAGTGCCCCTGAGCTCCTTTCTTCAACTCGCTTTCTTGTGACCTGGCCGCAACACCGCAGGATGTCTTCAGGCCCTAATCTGGTTCTGGCACGGCACGCTGAGCCTTTGGTTAATTCCTCTTCCTGGTGGGAAATGAGAGTTAAATTTGCCCATCCAGACACCTCCAGCTAGTCTCTCATTGGTTCTCGCTATTCCTGTTCATCTTCCACAGAAATTGCAAACTGGGCCAAACAGGAGGTTAAAGGGACTGACTCTCCAAGAGGGGAGAGTGTTAGTAAAGCGTCTGGAATGTTGCACCCGAGTACCAGGGTACGAAAACTGAGACATATTTGAACACGTCTCCCGATCACATGGTTGATCATACTCTAGGTTCCACATGCATGTTTTAGCTGAAGGAAGAATACCTTAAACCTGGGTAGTTGAAACCCGTGGAATGGGTACCATGCAATATGACTTCAAAGGGTCTTCATTTGCTCACCGAACCTCTCCAATCCTATCACTGCTGCGTTTATGCCCCTGTACACATGCTTGATTCTGTTTCGGAGACATAGCAATCCATAGGTTTTAAGATACTTACTAGTCAGGTACATTCTTAGGCATTTAATATGCGGTGTTGAGTCCATTTCGTTGAGCAAGGAGTAGCTCTTGTCTATTCCATATTTGGCTTAAGGAACTTTATCTGTGCTCATTTCAATCTCTGGTTTTATGCAGCACCCCAACTCACCTTTACCCTTAAGCAAGCATAAGTTGGTTTTCTAAATTTGAGACCCTGTTCTGTTCTGTAATTCAGTTCCTGTGTAGCCAAGTTTCCATTCCGTGTATTAGTGATATCTTATGATGTTTCTTTTTCTGTGTGACTTATTTCAGTTAGAATCATCGTACCTGAATCCACTCATTATGCTGCTACGGGCCTGATGACATAGATTTCATTGCTGAGTGATACTGCATTGTACGTAAGTACCACAAGTTCTTTATCCATTTTTCACTTTCTGCGATGTTGAACTTCTACTGTAAACGAGGTTCTTGTAAACAGAGCCGTTCGAAACTTTGGGGTGGCTGTGTCTTTTTGATTTTAAATTCCCTAAGCTATAGGACCATAAGTGGAAGTGCCCTAGGCTCTGTTGCTTTGTTTTTTAGATGTTTCAGGAAACACCATACACTTCTCCCGAGTGTTTGTTGGCAATTTACATCCCGCCCTTCAGCATAACAAGGCTCCCAGTCTCCATGGCCTGTCCTGCCTTTCTGGATTTTACACTTTTTTCAGATGGCCCTTTTGACCAGGGGGAAGTGAGACTTCATTGTAGTGCAGATTTCCTTTGCAAGCTTGCTTGGTTGGCCAAAAAGGGCGTATGCGTTTTTTCCTGAATATATTCAGGAAAAAACGCATACGCCCTTTTTGGCCAAGTGCATCATTGTGGACGTTCTGCCTCTTTTCCTATGCTTTCAATGCAATTCCAGTCTACCTCCTGAAATCGGTTTCCTGCAATTCTGCCCCGCTTTCAAGTCCTCTTGGCAGCCTTACTTCAGTCTATTTTTGGACGATAGCTGTCATTTATAACTCTGCAGGTTTGTGAATTACAGTGCCCCTGAGCTCCTTTCTTCAACTTGCTTTCTTTTGAGCTGGCCGCAACACCGCAGGATGGCTTCAGGCCCTAATCTGGTTCCGGCACGGCACGCTGAGCCTTTGGTTATTTCCTCTTCCTGGTGGGAAATGAGAGTTAAATTTGCCCGTCCAGACACCTCCAGCTAGCCTCTCATTGGTTCTCGCTATTCCTGTTCATCTTCCGCAGAAATTGCAAACTGGGACAAACAGGAGGTTAAAGGCGCTGACTTTCCAAGTGGGGAGAGTGTTAGTAAAGCGTCTGGAATGTTGCACCCGAGTACCAGGGTACGAAAACTGAGACATATTTGAACACGTCTCCCGTTCACATGGTTGATCATACTTGGGTTCCACATGCATGTTTTAGCTGAAGGAAGAATACCTAAAACCTGGGTAGTTGAAATCCGTGGAATGGGTACCATGCAATATGACTTCAAAGGGTCTTCATTTGCTCACCGAACCTCTCCAATCCTATCACTGCTGCGTTTATGCCCCTGTACACATGCTTGATTCTGTTTCGGAGACATAGCAATCCATAGGTTTTAAGATACTTACTAGTCAGGTACATTCTTAGGCATTTAATATGCGGTGTTGAGTCCATTTCGTTGAGCAAGGAGTAGCTCTTGTCTATTCCATATTTGGCTTAAGGAACTTTATCTGTGCTCATTTCAATCTCTGGTTTTATGCAGCACCCCAACTCACCTTTACCCTTAAGCAAGCATAAGTTGGTTTTCTAAATTTGAGACCCTGTTCTGTTCTGTAATTCAGTTCCTGTGTAGCCAAGTTTACATTCCGTGTATTACTGATATCTTATGATGTTTCTTTTTCTGTGTGACTTATTTCAGTTAGAATCATCATACCTGAATCCACTCATTATGCTGCTAAGGGCCTGATGACACAGATATCATTGCTGAGTGATACTGCTTTGTACGTAAATACCACAACTTCTTTATCCATTTTTCAATTTCTGCGATGTTGAACTTGTACTGTAAACGAGGTTCTTGTAAACAGAGCCGTTCGAAACTTTGGGGTGGCTGTGTCTTTTTGATTTTAAATTCCCTAAGCTATAGGACCATAAGTGGAAGTGCCCTAGGCTCTGTTGCTTTGTTTTTTAGATGTTTCAGGAAACACCATACACTTCTCCGGAGTGTTTGTTGGCAATTTACATCCCGCCCTTCAGCATAACAAGGCTCCCAGTTCTCCATGGCCTGTCCTGCCTTTCTGGATTTTACACTTTTTTCAGATGGCCCTTTTGACCGGGGGGAAGTGAGACTTCATTGTAGTGCAGATTTCCTTTGCAAGCTTGCTTGGTTGGCCAAAAAGGGCGTATGCGTTTTTTCCTGAATATATTCAGGAAAAAACGCATACGCCCTTTTTGGCCAAGTGCATCATTGTGGACGTTCTGCCTCTTTTCCTATGCTTTCAATGCAATTCCAGTCTACCTCCTGAAATCGGTTTCCTGCAATTCTGCCCCGCTTTCAAGTCCTCTTGGCAGCCTTACTTCAGTCTAGTTTTGGACGATAGCTGTCATTTATAACTCTGCAGGTTTGTGAATTACAGTGCCCCTGAGCTCCTTTCTTCAACTCGCTTTCTTTTGAGCTGGCCGCAACACCGCAGGATGGCTTCAGGCCCTAATCTGGTTCCGGCACGGCACGCTGAGCCTTTGGTTATTTCCTCTTCCTGGTGGGAAATGAGAGTTAAATTTGCCCGTCCAGACACCTCCAGCTAGCCTCTCATTGGTTCTCGCTATTCCTGTTCATCTTCCGCAGAAATTGCAAACTGGGACAAACAGGAGGTTAAAGGCACTGACTTTCCAAGTGGGGAGAGTGTTAGTAAAGCGTCTGGAATGTTGCACCCGAGTACCAGGGGAGGAAAACTGAGACATATTTGAACACGTCTCCCGTTCACATGGTTGATCATACTTGGGTTCCACATGCATGTTTTAGCTGAAGGAAGAATACCTAAAACCTGGGTAGTTGAAACCCGTGGAATGGGTACCATGCAATATGACTTCAAAGGGTCTTCATTTGCTCACCGAACCTCTCCAATCCTATCACTGCTGCGTTTATGCCCCTGTACACATGCTTGATTCTGTTTCGGAGACATAGCAATCCATAGGTTTTAAGATACTTACTAGTCAGGTACATTCTTAGGCGTTTAATATGCGGTGTTGAGTCCATTTCGTTGAGCAAGGAGTAGCTCTTGTCTATTCCATATTTGGCTTAAGGAACTTTATCTGTGCTCATTTCAATCTCTGGTTTTATGCAGCACCCCAACTCACCTTTCCCCTTAAGCAAGCATAAGTTGGTTTTCTAAATTTGAGACCCTGTTCTGTTCTGTAATTCAGTTCCTGTGTAGCCAAGTTTACATTCCGTGTATTACTGATATCTTATGATGTTTCTTTTTCTGTGTGACTTATTTCAGTTAGAATCATCATACCTGAATCCACTCATTGTGCTGCTAAGGGCCTGATGACACAGATTTCATTGCTGAGTGATATTGCTTTGTAAGTAAATACCACAACTTCTTTATCCATTTTTCAATTTCTGCGATGTTGAACTTGTACTGTAAACGAGGTTCTTGTAAACAGAGCCGTTCCAAACTTTGGGGTGGCTGTGTCTTTTTGATTTTAAATTCCCTAAGCTATAGGACCATAAGTGGAAGTGCCCTAGGCTCTGTTGCTTTGTTTTTTAGATGTTTCAGGAAACACCATACACTTCTCCCGAGTGGTTGTTGGCAATTTACATCCCGCCCATCAGCATAACAAGGCTCCCAGTTCTCCATGGCCTGTCCTGCCTTTCTGGATTTTACACTTTTTTCAGATGGCCCTTTTGACCGGGGGGAAGTGAGACTTCATTGTAGTGCAGATTTCCTTTGCAAGCTTGCTTGGTTGGCCAAAAAGGGCGTATGCGTTTTTTCCTGAATATATTCAGGAAAAAACGCATACGCCCTTTTTGGCCAAGTGCATCATTGTGGACGTTCTGCCTCTTTTCCTATGCTTGCAATGCAATTCCAGTCTACCTCCTGAAATCGGTTTCCTGCAATTCTGCCCCGCTTTCAAGTCCTCTTGGCAGCCTTACTTCAGTCTATTTTTGGACGATAGCTGTCATTTATAACTCTGCAGGTTTGTGAATTACAGTGCCCCTGAGCTCCTTTCTTCAACTCGCTTTCTTGTGACCTGGCCGCAACACCGCAGGATGTCTTCAGGCCCTAATCTGGTTCTGGCACGGCACGCTGAGCCTTTGGTTAATTCCTCTTCCTGGTGGGAAATGAGAGTTAAATTTGCCCGTCCAGACACCTCCAGCTAGTCTCTCATTGGTTCTCGCTATTCCTGTTCATCTTCCGCAGAAATTGGAAACTGGGACAAACAGGAGGTTAAAGGCGCTGACTTTCCAAGTGGGGAGAGTGTTAGTAAAGCGTCTGGAATGTTGCACCCGAGTACCAGGGTACAAAAACTGAGACATATTTGAACACGTCTCCCGATGACATGGTTGATCATACTCTAGGTTCCACATGCATGTTTTAGCTGAAGGAAGAATACCTTAAACCTGGGTAGTTGAAACCCGTGGAATGGGTACCATGCAATATGACTTCAAAGGGTCTTCATTTGCTCACCGAACCTCTCCAATCCTATCACTGCTGCGTTTATGCCCCTGTACACATGCTTGATTCTCTTTCGGAGACATAGCAATCCATAGGTTTTAAGATACTTACTAGTCAGGTACATTCTTAGGCATTTAATATGCGGTGTTGAGTCCATTTCGTTGAGCAAGGAGTAGCTCTTGTCTATTCCATATTTGGCTTAAGGAACTTTATCTGTGCTCATTTCAATCTCTGGTTTTATGCAGCACCCCAACTCACCTTTCCCCTTAAGCAAGCATAAGTTGGTTTTCTAAATTTGAGACCCTGTTCTGTTCTGTAATTCAGTTCCTGTGTAGCCAAGTTTACATTCCGTGTATTAGTGATATCTTATGATGTTTCTTTTTCTGTGTGACTTATTTCAGTTAGAATCATCGTACCTGAATCCACTCATTATGCTGCTACGGGCCTGATGACATAGATTTCATTGCTGAGTGATACTGCATTGTACGTAAGTACCACAAGTTCTTTATCCATTTTTCACTTTCTGCGATGTTGAACTTCTACTGTAAACGAGGTTCTTGTAAACAGAGCCGTTCGAAACTTTGGGGTGGCTGTGTCTTTTTGATTTTAAATTCCCTAAGCTATAGGACCATAAGTGGAAGTGCCCTAGGCTCTGTTGCTTTGTTTTTTAGATGTTTCAGGAAACACCATACACTTCTCCCGAGTGTTTGTTGGCAATTTACATCCCGCCCTTCAGCATAACAAGGCTCCCAGTTCTCCATGGCCTGTCCTGCCTTTCTGGATTTTACACTTTTTTCAGATGGCCCTTTTGACCGGGGGGAAGTGAGACTTCATTGTAGTGCAGATTTCCTTTGCAAGCTTGCTTGGTTGGCCAAAAAGGGCGTATGCGTTTTTTCCTGAATATATTCAGGAAAAAACGCATACGCCCTTTTTGGCCAAGTGCATCATTGTGGACGTTCTGCCTCTTTTCCTATGCTTTCAATGCAATTCCAGTCTACCTCCTGAAATCGGTTTCCTGCAATTCTGCCCCGCTTTCAAGTCCTCTTGGCAGCCTTACTTCAGTCTATTTTTGGACGATAGCTGTCATTTATAACTCTGCAGGTTTGTGAATTACAGTGCCCCTGAGCTCCTTTCTTCAACTCGCTTTCTTTTGAGCTGGCCGCAACACCGCAGGATGGCTTCAGGCCCTAATCTGGTTCCGGCACGGCACGCTGAGCCTTTGGTTATTTCCTCTTCCTGGTGGGAAATGAGAGTTAAATTTGCCCGTCCAGACACCTCCAGCTAGCCTCTCATTGGTTCTCGCTATTCCTGTTCATCTTCCGCAGGAATTGCAAACTGGGACAAACAGGAGGTTAAAGGCGCTGACTTTCCAAGTGGGGAGAGTGTTAGTAAAGCGTCTGGAATGTTGCACCCGAGTACCAGGGTACGAAAACTGAGACATATTTGAACACGTCTCCCGTTCACATGGTTGATCATACTTGGGTTCCAAATGCATGTTTTAGCTGAAGGAAGAATACCTAAAACCTGGGTAGTTGAAACCCGTGGAATGGGTACCATGCAATATGACTTCAAAGGGTCTTCATTTGCTCACCGAACCTCTCCAATCCTATCACTGCTGCGTTTATGCCCCTGTACACATGCTTGATTCTCTTTCGGAGACATAGCAATCCATAGGTTTTAAGATACTTACTAGTCAGGTACATTCTTAGGCGTTTAATATGCGGTGTTGAGTCCATTTCGTTGAGCAAGGAGTAGCTCTTGTCTATTCCATATTTGGCTTAAGGAACTTTATCTGTGCTCATTTCAATCTCTGGTTTTATGCAGCACCCCAACTCACTTTTCCCCTTAAGCAAGCATAAGTTGGTTTTCTAAATTTGAGACCCTGTTCTGTTCTGTAATTCAGTTCCTGTGTAGCCAAGTTTACATTCCGTGTATTAGTGATATCTTATGATGTTTCTTTTTCTGTGTGACTTATTTCAGTTAGAATCATCGTACCTGAATCCACTCATTGTGCTGCTAAGGGCCTGATGACATAGATTTCATTGCTGAGTGATACTGCATTGTACGTAAGTACCACAAGTTCTTTATCCATTTTTCACTTTCTGCGATGTTGAACTTGTACTGTAAACGAGGTTCTTGTAAACAGAGCCGTTCGAAACTTTGGGGTGGCTGTGTCTTTTTGATTTTAAATTCCCTAAGCTATAGGACCATAAGTGGAAGTGCCCTAGGCTCTGTTGCTTTGTTTTTTAGATGTTTCAGGAAACACCATACACTTCTCCCGAGTGTTTGTTGGCAATTTACATCCCGCCCTTCAGCATAACAAGGCTCCCAGTTCTCCATGGCCTGTCCTGCCTTTCTGGATTTTACACTTTTTTCAGATGGCCCTTTTGACCGGGGGGAAGTGAGACTTCATTGTAGTGCAGATTTCCTTTGCAAGCTTGCTTGGTTGGCCAAAAAGGGCGTATGCGTTTTTTCCTGAATATATTCAGGAAAAAACGCATACGCCCTTTTTGGCCAAGTGCATCATTGTGGACGTTCTGCCTCTTTTCCTATGCTTTCAATGCAATTCCAGTCTACCTCCTGAAATCGGTTTCCTGCAATTCTGCCCCGCTTTCAAGTCCTCTTGGCAGCCTTACTTCAGTCTATTTTTGGACGATAGCTGTCATTTATAACTCTGCAGGTTTGTGAATTACAGTGCCCCTGAGCTCCTTTCTTCAACTCGCTTTCTTGTGACCTGGCCGCAACACCGCAGGATGTCTTCAGGCCCTAATCTGGTTCTGGCACGGCACGCTGAGCCTTTGGTTAATTCCTCTTCCTGGTGGGAAATGAGAGTTAAATTTGCCCATCCAGACACCTCCAGCTAGTCTCTCATTGGTTCTCGCTATTCCTGTTCATCTTCCACAGAAATTGCAAACTGGGCCAAACAGGAGGTTAAAGGGACTGACTCTCCAAGTGGGGAGAGTGTTAGTAAAGCGTCTGGAATGTTGCACCCGAGTACCAGGGTACGAAAACTGAGACATATTTGAACACGTCTCCCGATCACATGGTTGATCATACTCTAGGTCCCACATGCATGTTTTAGCTGAAGGAAGAATACCTTAAACCTGGGTAGTTGAAACCCGTGGAATGGGTACCATGCAATATGACTTCAAAGGGTCTTCATTTGCTCACCGAACCTCTCCAATCCTATCACTGCTGCGTTTATGCCCCTGTACACATGCTTGATTCTCTTTCGGAGACATAGCAATCCATAGGTTTTAAGATACTTACTAGTCAGGTACATTCTTAGGCATTTAATATGCAGTGTTGAGTCCATTTCGTTGAGCAAGGAGTAGCTCTTGTCTATTCCATATTTGGCTTAAGGAACTTTATCTGTGCTCATTTCAATCTCTGGTTTTATGCAGCACCCCAACTCACCTTTACCCTTAAGCAAGCATAAGTTGGTTTTCTAAATTTGAGACCCTGTTCTGTTCTGTAATTCAGTTCCTGTGTAGCCAAGTTTACATTCCGTGTATTAGTGATATCTTATGATGTTTCTTTTTCTGTGTGACTTATTTCAGTTAGAATCATCGTACCTGAATCCACTCATTATGCTGCTACGGGCCTGATGACATAGATTTCATTGCTGAGTGATACTGCATTGTACGTAAGTACCACAAGTTCTTTATCCATTTTTCACTTTCTGCGATGTTGAACTTGTACTGTAAACGAGGTTCTTGTAAACAGAGCCGTTCCAAACTTTGGGGTGGCTGTGTCTTTTTGATTTTAATTTCCCTAAGCTATAGGACCATAAGTGGAAGTGCCCTAGGCTCTGTTGCTTTGTTTTTTAGATGTTTCAGGAAACACCATACACTTCTCCCGAGTGGTTGTTGGCAATTTACATCCCGCCCATCAGCATAACAAGGCTCCCAGTTCTCCATGGCCTGTCCTGACTTTCTGGATTTTACACTTTTTTCAGATGGCCCTTTTGACCGGGGGGAAGTGAGACTTCATTGTAGTGCAGATTTCCTTTGCAAGCTTGCTTGGTTGGCCAACAAGGGCGTATGCGTTTTTTCCTGAATATATTCAGGAAAAAACGCATACGCCCTTTTTGGCCAAGTGCATCATTGTGGACGTTCTGCCTCTTTTCCTATGCTTTCAATGCAATTCCAGTCTACCTCCTGAAATCGGTTTCCTGCAATTCTGCCCCGCTTTCAAGTCCTCTTGGCAGCCTTACTTCAGTCTATTTTTGGACGATAGCTGTCATTTATAACTCTGCAGGTTTGTGAATTACAGTGCCCCTGAGCTCCTTTCTTCAACTCGCTTTCTTGTGACCTGGCCGCAACACCGCAGGATGTCTTCAGGCCCTAATCTGGTTCCGGAACGGCATGCTGAGCCTTTGGTTATTTCCTCTTCCTGGTGGGAAATGAGAGTTAAATTTGCCCGTCCAGACACCTCCAGCTAGTCTCTCATTGGTTCTCGCTATTCCTGTTCATCTTCCGCAGAAATTGCAAACTGGGCCAAACAGGAGGTTAAAGGCACTGACTTTCCAAGTGGGGAGAGTGTTAGTAAAGCGTCTGGAATGTTGCACCCGAGTACCAGGGGAGGAAAACTGAGACATATTTGAACACGTCTCCCGTTCACATGGTTGATCATACTTGGGTTCCACATGCATGTTTTAGTTGAAGGAAGAATACCTTAAACCTGTGTACTTGAAACCCGTGGAATGGGTACCATGCAATATGACTTCAAAGGGTCTTCATTTGCTCACCGAACCTCTCCAATCCTATCACTGCTGCGTTTATGCCCCTGTACACATGCTTGATTCTGTTTCGGAGACATAGCAATCCATAGGTTTTAAGATACTTACTAGTCAGGTACATTCTTAGGCGTTTAATATGCGGTGTTGAGTCCATTTCGTTGAGCAAGGAGTAGCTCTTGTCTATTCCATATTTGGCTTAAGGAACTTTATCTGTGCTCATTTCAATCTCTGGTTTTATGCAGCACCCCAACTCACCTTTCCCCTTAAGCAAGCATAAGTTGGTTTTCTAAATTTGAGACCCTGTTCTGTTCTGTAATTCAGTTCCTGTGTAGCCAAGTTTCCATTCCGTGTATTACTGATATCTTATGATGTTTCTTTTTCTGTGTGACTTATTTCAGTTAGAATCATCATACCTGAATCCACTCATTGTGCTGCTAAGGTCCTGATGACACAGATTTCATTGCTGAGTGATATTGCTTTGTAAGTAAATACCACAACTTTTTTATCCATTTTTCACTTTCTGCGATGTTGAACTTGTACTGTAAACGAGGTTCTTGTAAACAGAGCCGTTCGAAACTTTGGGGTGGCTGTGTCTTTTTGATTTTAAATTCCCTAAGCTATAGGACCATAAGTGGAAGTGCCCTAGGCTCTGTTGCTTTGTTTTTTAGATGTTTCAGGAAACACCATACACTTCTCCCGAGTGGTTGTTGGCAATTTACATCCCGCCCATCAGCATAACAAGGTTCCCAGTTCTCCATGGCCTGTCCTGCCTTTCTAGATTTTACACTTTTTTCAGATGGCCCTTTTGACCGGGGGGAAGTGAGACTTCATTGTAGTGCAGATTTCCTTTGCAAGCTTGCTTGGTTGGCCAAAAAGGGCGTATGCGTTTTTTCCTGAATATATTCAGGAAAAAACGCATACGCCCTTTTTGGCCAAGTGCATCATTGTGGACGTTCTGCCTCTTTTCCTATGCTTTCAATGCAATTCCAGTCTACCTCCTGAAATCGGTTTCCTGCAATTCTGCCCCGCTTTCAAGTCCTCTTGGCAGCCTTACTTCAGTCTATTTTTGGACGATAGCTGTCATTTATAACTCTGCAGGTTTGTGAATTACAGTGCCCCTGAGCTCCTTTCTTCAACTCGCTTTCTTTTGAGCTGGCCGCAACACCGCAGGATGGCTTCAGGCCCTAATCTGGTTCCGGCACGGCACGCTGAGCCTTTGGTTATTTCCTCTTCCTGGTGGGAAATGAGAGTTAAATTTGCCCGTCCAGACACCTCCAGCTAGCCTCTCATTGGTTCTCGCTATTCCTGTTCATCTTCCGCAGAAATTGCAAACTGGGACAAACAGGAGGTTAAAGGCGCTGACTTTCCAAGTGGGGAGAGTGTTAGTAAAGCGTCTGGAATGTTGCACCCGAGTACCAGGGGAGGAAAACTGAGACATATTTGAACACGTCTCCCGTTCACATGGTTGATCATACTTGGGTTCCACATGCATGTTTTAGCTGAAGGAAGAATACCTAAAACCTGGGTAGTTGAAACCCGTGGAATGGGTACCATGCAATATGACTTCAAAGGGTCTTCATTTGCTCACCGAACCTCTCCAATCCTATCACTGCTGCGTTTATGCCCCTGTACACATGCTTGATTCTGTTTCGGAGACATAGCAATCCATAGGTTTTAAGATACTTACTAGTCAGGTACATTCTTAGGCGTTTAATATGCGGTGTTGAGTCCATTTTGTTGAGCAAGGAGTAGCTCTTGTCTATTCCATATTTGGCTTAAGGAACTTTATCTGTGCTCATTTCAATCTCTGGTTTTATGCAGCACCCCAACTCACCTTTCCCCTTAAGCAAGCATAAGTTGGTTTTCTAAATTTGAGACCCTGTTCTGTTCTGTAATTCAGTTCCTGTGTAGCCAAGTTTACATTCCGTGTATTACTGATATCTTATGATGTTTCTTTTTCTGTGTGACTTATTTCAGTTAGAATCATCATACCTGAATCCACTCATTGTGCTGCTAAGGGCCTGATGACACAGATTTCATTGCTGAGTGATATTGCTTTGTAAGTAAATACCACAACTTCTTTATCCATTTTTCAATTTCTGCGATGTTGAACTTGTACTGTAAACGAGGTTCTTGTAAACAGAGCCGTTCGAAACTTTGGGGTGGCTGTGTCTTTTTGATTTTAAATTCCCTAAGCTATAGGACCATAAGTGGAAGTGCCCTAGGCTCTGTTGCTTTGTTTTTTAGATGTTTCAGGAAACACCATACACTTCTCCCGAGTGTTTGTTGGCAATTTACATCCCGCCCTTCAGCATAACAAGGCTCCCAGTTCTCCATGGCCTGTCCTGCCTTTCTGGATTTTACACTTTTTTCAGATGGCCCTTTTGACCGGGGGGAAGTGAGACTTCATTGTAGTGCAGATTTCCTTTGCAAGCTTGCTTGGTTGGCCAAAAAGGGCGTATGCGTTTTTTCCTGAATATATTCAGGAAAAAACGCATACGCCCTTTTTGGCCAAGTGCATCATTGTGGACGTTCTGCCTCTTTTCCTATGCTTGCAATGCAATTCCAGTCTACCTCCTGAAATCGGTTTCCTGCAATTCTGCCCCGCTTTCAAGTCCTCTTGGCAGCCTTACTTCAGTCTATTTTTGGACGATAGCTGTCATTTATAACTCTGCAGGTTTGTGAATTACAGTGCCCCTGAGCTCCTTTCTTCAACTCGCTTTCTTGTGACCTGGCCGCAACACCGCAGGATGTCTTCAGGCCCTAATCTGGTTCTGGCACGGCACGCTGAGCCTTTGGTTAATTCCTCTTCCTGGTGGGAAATGAGAGTTAAATTTGCCCATCCAGACACCTCCAGCTAGTCTCTCATTGGTTCTCGCTATTCCTGTTCATCTTCCACAGAAATTGCAAACTGGGCCAAACAGGAGGTTAAAGGGACTGACTCTCCAAGTGGGGAGAGTGTTAGTAAAGCGTCTGGAATGTTGCACCCGAGTACCAGGGTACGAAAACTGAGACATATTTGAACACGTCTCCCGATCACATGGTTGATCATACTCTAGGTCCCACATGCATGTTTTAGCTGAAGGAAGAATACCTTAAACCTGGGTAGTTGAAACCCGTGGAATGGGTACCATGCAATATGACTTCAAAGGGTCTTCATTTGCTCACCGAACCTCTCCAATCCTATCACTGCTGCGTTTATGCCCCTGTACACATGCTTGATTCTCTTTCGGAGACATAGCAATCCATAGGTTTTAAGATACTTACTAGTCAGGTACATTCTTAGGCATTTAATATGCGGTGTTGAGTCCATTTCGTTGAGCAAGGAGTAGCTCTTGTCTATTCCATATTTGGCTAAAGGAACTTTATCTGTGCTCATTTCAATCTCTGGTTTTATGCAGCACCCCAACTCACCTTTACCCTTAAGCAAGCATAAGTTGGTTTTCTAAATTTGAGACCCTGTTCTGTTCTGTAATTCAGTTCCTGTGTAGCCAAGTTTACATTCCGTGTATTAGTGATATCTTATGATGTTTCTTTTTCTGTGTGACTTATTTCAGTTAGAATCATCGTACCTGAATCCACTCATTGTGCTGCTAAGGGCCTGATGACATAGATTTCATTGCTGAGTGATACTGCATTGTACGTAAGTACCACAAGTTCTTTATCCATTTTTCACTTTCTGCGATGTTGAACTTGTACTGTAAACGAGGTTCTTGTAAACAGAGCCGTTCGAAACTTTGGGGTGGCTGTGTCTTTTTGATTTTAAATTCCCTAAGCTATAGGACCATAAGTGGAAGTGCCCTAGGCTCTGTTGCTTTGTTTTTTAGATGTTTCAGGAAACACCATACACTTCTCCCGAGTGTTTGTTGGCAATTTACATCCCGCCCTTCAGCATAACAAGGCTCCCAGTTCTCCATGGCCTGTCCTGCCTTTCTGGATTTTACACTTTTTTCAGATGGCCCTTTTGACCGGGGGGAAGTGAGACTTCATTGTAGTGCAGATTTCCTTTGCAAGCTTGCTTGGTTGGCCAAAAAGGGCGTATGCGTTTTTTCCTGAATATATTCAGGAAAAAACGCATACGCCCTTTTTGGCCAAGTGCATCATTGTGGACGTTCTGCCTCTTTTCCTATGCTTTCAATGCAATTCCAGTCTACCTCCTGAAATCGGTTTCCTGCAATTCTGCCCCGCTTTCAAGTCCTCTTGGCAGCCTTACTTCAGTCTATTTTTGGACGATAGCTGTCATTTATAACTCTGCAGGTTTGTGAATTACAGTGCCCCTGAGCTCCTTTCTTCAACTCGCTTTCTTGTGACCTGGCCGCAACACCGCAGGATGTCTTCAGGCCCTAATCTGGTTCTGGCACGGCACGCTGAGCCTTTGGTTAATTCCTCTTCCTGGTGGGAAATGAGAGTTAAATTTGCCCATCCAGACACCTCCAGCTAGTCTCTCATTGGTTCTCGCTATTCCTGTTCATCTTCCACAGAAATTGCAAACTGGGCCAAACAGGAGGTTAAAGGGACTGACTCTCCAAGTGGGGAGAGTGTTAGTAAAGCGTCTGGAATGTTGCACCCGAGTACCAGGGTACGAAAACTGAGACATATTTGAACACGTCTCCCGATCACATGGTTGATCATACTCTAGGTCCCACATGCATGTTTTAGCTGAAGGAAGAATACCTTAAACCTGGGTAGTTGAAACCCGTGGAATGGGTACCATGCAATATGACTTCAAAGGGTCTTCATTTGCTCACCGAACCTCTCCAATCCTATCACTGCTGCGTTTATGCCCCTGTACACATGCTTGATTCTCTTTCGGAGACATAGCAATCCATAGGTTTTAAGATACTTACTAGTCAGGTACATTCTTAGGCATTTAATATGCAGTGTTGAGTCCATTTCGTTGAGCAAGGAGTAGCTCTTGTCTATTCCATATTTGGCTTAAGGAACTTTATCTGTGCTCATTTCAATCTCTGGTTTTATGCAGCACCCCAACTCACCTTTACCCTTAAGCAAGCATAAGTTGGTTTTCTAAATTTGAGACCCTGTTCTGTTCTGTAATTCAGTTCCTGTGTAGCCAAGTTTACATTCCGTGTATTAGTGATATCTTATGATGTTTCTTTTTCTGTGTGACTTATTTCAGTTAGAATCATCGTACCTGAATCCACTCATTATGCTGCTACGGGCCTGATGACATAGATTTCATTGCTGAGTGATACTGCATTGTACGTAAGTACCACAAGTTCTTTATCCATTTTTCACTTTCTGCGATGTTGAACTTGTACTGTAAACGAGGTTCTTGTAAACAGAGCCGTTCCAAACTTTGGGGTGGCTGTGTCTTTTTGATTTTAATTTCCCTAAGCTATAGGACCATAAGTGGAAGTGCCCTAGGCTCTGTTGCTTTGTTTTTTAGATGTTTCAGGAAACACCATACACTTCTCCCGAGTGGTTGTTGGCAATTTACATCCCGCCCATCAGCATAACAAGGCTCCCAGTTCTCCATGGCCTGTCCTGACTTTCTGGATTTTACACTTTTTTCAGATGGCCCTTTTGACCGGGGGGAAGTGAAACTTCATTGTAGTGCAGATTTCCTTTGCAAGCTTGCTTGGTTGGCCAACAAGGGCGTATGCGTTTTTTCCTGAATATATTCAGGAAAAAACGCATACGCCCTTTTTGGCCAAGTGCATCATTGTGGACGTTCTGCCTCTTTTCCTATGCTTTCAATGCAATTCCAGTCTACCTCCTGAAATCGGTTTCCTGCAATTCTGCCCCGCTTTCAAGTCCTCTTGGCAGCCTTACTTCAGTCTATTTTTGGACGATAGCTGTCATTTATAACTCTGCAGGTTTGTGAATTACAGTGCCCCTGAGCTCCTTTCTTCAACTCGCTTTCTTGTGACCTGGCCGCAACACCGCAGGATGTCTTCAGGCCCTAATCTGGTTCCGGAACGGCATGCTGAGCCTTTGGTTATTTCCTCTTCCTGGTGGGAAATGAGAGTTAAATTTGCCCGTCCAGACACCTCCAGCTAGTCTCTCATTGGTTCTCGCTATTCCTGTTCATCTTCCGCAGAAATTGCAAACTGGGCCAAACAGGAGGTTAAAGGCACTGACTTTCCAAGTGGGGAGAGTGTTAGTAAAGCGTCTGGAATGTTGCACCCGAGTACCAGGGGAGGAAAACTGAGACATATTTGAACACGTCTCCCGTTCACATGGTTGATCATACTTGGGTTCCACATGCATGTTTTAGTTGAAGGAAGAATACCTTAAACCTGTGTACTTGAAACCCGTGGAATGGGTACCATGCAATATGACTTCAAAGGGTCTTCATTTGCTCACCGAACCTCTCCAATCCTATCACTGCTGCGTTTATGCCCCTGTACACATGCTTGATTCTGTTTCGGAGACATAGCAATCCATAGGTTTTAAGATACTTACTAGTCAGGTACATTCTTAGGCGTTTAATATGCGGTGTTGAGTCCATTTCGTTGAGCAAGGAGTAGCTCTTGTCTATTCCATATTTGGCTTAAGGAACTTTATCTGTGCTCATTTCAATCTCTGGTTTTATGCAGCACCCCAACTCACCTTTCCCCTTAAGCAAGCATAAGTTGGTTTTCTAAATTTGAGACCCTGTTCTGTTCTGTAATTCAGTTCCTGTGTAGCCAAGTTTCCATTCCGTGTATTACTGATATCTTATGATGTTTCTTTTTCTGTGTGACTTATTTCAGTTAGAATCATCATACCTGAATCCACTCATTGTGCTGCTAAGGTCCTGATGACACAGATTTCATTGCTGAGTGATATTGCTTTGTAAGTAAATACCACAACTTTTTTATCCATTTTTCACTTTCTGCGATGTTGAACTTGTACTGTAAACGAGGTTCTTGTAAACAGAGCCGTTCGAAACTTTGGGGTGGCTGTGTCTTTTTGATTTTAAATTCCCTAAGCTATAGGACCATAAGTGGAAGTGCCCTAGGCTCTGTTGCTTTGTTTTTTAGATGTTTCAGGAAACACCATACACTTCTCCCGAGTGGTTGTTGGCAATTTACATCCCGCCCATCAGCATAACAAGGCTCCCAGTTCTCCATGGCCTGTCCTGACTTTCTGGATTTTACACTTTTTTCAGATGGCCCTTTTGACCGGGGGGAAGTGAGACTTCATTGTAGTGCAGATTTCCTTTGCAAGCTTGCTTGGTTGGCCAACAAGGGCGTATGCGTTTTTTCCTGAATATATTCAGGAAAAAACGCATACGCCCTTTTTGGCCAAGTGCATCATTGTGGACGTTCTGCCTCTTTTCCTATGCTTTCAATGCAATTCCAGTCTACCTCCTGAAATCGGTTTCCTGCAATTCTGCCCCGCTTTCAAGTCCTCTTGGCAGCCTTACTTCAGTCTATTTTTGGACGATAGCTGTCATTTATAACTCTGCAGGTTTGTGAATTACAGTGCCCCTGAGCTCCTTTCTTCAACTCGCTTTCTTGTGACCTGGCCGCAACACCGCAGGATGTCTTCAGGCCCTAATCTGGTTCCGGAACGGCATGCTGAGCCTTTGGTTATTTCCTCTTCCTGGTGGGAAATGAGAGTTAAATTTGCCCGTCCAGACACCTCCAGCTAGTCTCTCATTGGTTCTCGCTATTCCTGTTCATCTTCCGCAGAAATTGCAAACTGGGCCAAACAGGAGGTTAAAGGCACTGACTTTCCAAGTGGGGAGAGTGTTAGTAAAGCGTCTGGAATGTTGCACCCGAGTACCAGGGGAGGAAAACTGAGACATATTTGAACACGTCTCCCGTTCACATGGTTGATCATACTTGGGTTCCACATGCATGTTTTAGTTGAAGGAAGAATACCTTAAACCTGTGTACTTGAAACCCGTGGAATGGGTACCATGCAATATGACTTCAAAGGGTCTTCATTTGCTCACCGAACCTCTCCAATCCTATCACTGCTGCGTTTATGCCCCTGTACACATGCTTGATTCTGTTTCGGAGACATAGCAATCCATAGGTTTTAAGATACTTACTAGTCAGGTACATTCTTAGGCGTTTAATATGCGGTGTTGAGTCCATTTCGTTGAGCAAGGAGTAGCTCTTGTCTATTCCATATTTGGCTTAAGGAACTTTATCTGTGCTCATTTCAATCTCTGGTTTTATGCAGCACCCCAACTCACCTTTCCCCTTAAGCAAGCATAAGTTGGTTTTCTAAATTTGAGACCCTGTTCTGTTCTGTAATTCAGTTCCTGTGTAGCCAAGTTTCCATTCCGTGTATTACTGATATCTTATGATGTTTCTTTTTCTGTGTGACTTATTTCAGTTAGAATCATCATACCTGAATCCACTCATTGTGCTGCTAAGGTCCTGATGACACAGATTTCATTGCTGAGTGATATTGCTTTGTAAGTAAATACCACAACTTTTTTATCCATTTTTCACTTTCTGCGATGTTGAACTTGTACTGTAAACGAGGTTCTTGTAAACAGAGCCGTTCGAAACTTTGGGGTGGCTGTGTCTTTTTGATTTTAAATTCCCTAAGCTATAGGACCATAAGTGGAAGTGCCCTAGGCTCTGTTGCTTTGTTTTTTAGATGTTTCAGGAAACACCATACACTTCTCCAGAGTGGTTGTTGGCAATTTACATCCCGCCCATCAGCATAACAAGGCTCCCAGTTCTCCATGGCCTGTCCTGCCTTTCTAGATTTTACACTTTTTTCAGATGGCCCTTTTGACCGGGGGGAAGTGAGACTTCATTGTAGTGCAGATTTCCTTTGCAAGCTTGCTTGGTTGGCCAAAAAGGGCGTATGCGTTTTTTCCTGAATATATTCAGGAAAAAACGCATACGCCCTTTTTGGCCAAGTGCATCATTGTGGACGTTCTGCCTCTTTTCCTATGCTTTCAATGCAATTCCAGTCTACCTCCTGAAATCGGTTTCCTGCAATTCTGCCCCGCTTTCAAGTCCTCTTGGCAGCCTTACTTCAGTCTATTTTTGGACGATAGCTGTCATTTATAACTCTGCAGGTTTGTGAATTACAGTGCCCCTGAGCTCCTTTCTTCAACTCGCTTTCTTTTGAGCTGGCCGCAACACCGCAGGATGGCTTCAGGCCCTAATCTGGTTCCGGCACGGCACGCTGAGCCTGTGGTTATTTCCTCTTCCTGGTGGGAAATGAGAGTTAAATTTGCCCGTCCAGACACCTCCAGCTAGCCTCTCATTGGTTCTCGCTATTCCTGTTCATCTTCCGCAGAAATTGCAAACTGGGACAAACAGGAGGTTAAAGGCGCTGACTTTCCAAGTGGGGAGAGTGTTAGTAAAGCGTCTGGAATGTTGCACCCGAGTACCAGGGGAGGAAAACTGAGACATATTTGAACACGTCTCCCGTTCACATGGTTGATCATACTTGGGTTCCACATGCATGTTTTAGCTGAAGGAAGAATACCTAAAACCTGGGTAGTTGAAACCCGTGGAATGGGTACCATGCAATATGACTTCAAAGGGTCTTCATTTGCTCACCGAACCTCTCCAATCCTATCACTGCTGCGTTTATGCCCCTGTACACATGCTTGATTCTGTTTCGGAGACATAGCAATCCATAGGTTTTAAGATACTTACTAGTCAGGTACATTCTTAGGCGTTTAATATGCGGTGTTGAGTCCATTTTGTTGAGCAAGGAGTAGCTCTTGTCTATTCCATATTTGGCTTAAGGAACTTTATCTGTGCTCATTTCAATCTCTGGTTTTATGCAGCACCCGAACTCACCTTTCCCCTTAAGCAAGCATAAGTTGGTTTTCTAAATTTGAGACCCTGTTCTGTTCTGTAATTCAGTTCCTGTGTAGCCAAGTTTACATTCCGTGTATTACTGATATCTTATGATGTTTCTTTTTCTGTGTGACTTATTTCAGTTAGAATCATCATACCTGAATCCACTCATTGTGCTGCTAAGGGCCTGATGACACAGATTTCATTGCTGAGTGATATTGCTTTGTAAGTAAATACCACAACTTCTTTATCCATTTTTCAATTTCTGCGATGTTGAACTTGTACTGTAAACGAGGTTCTTGTAAACAGAGCCGTTCCAAACTTTGGGGTGGCTGTGTCTTTTTGATTTTAAATTCCCTAAGCTATAGGACCATAAGTGGAAGTGCCCTAGGCTCTGTTGCTTTGTTTTTTAGATGTTTCAGGAAACACCATACACTTCTCCCGAGTGTTTGTTGGCAATTTACATCCCGCCCTTCAGCATAACAAGGCTCCCAGTTCTCCATGGCCTGTCCTGCCTTTCTGGATTTTACACTTTTTTCAGATGGCCCTTTTGACCGGGGGGAAGTGAGACTTCATTGTAGTGCAAATTTCCTTTGCAAGCTTGCTTGGTTGGCCAAAAAGGGCGTATGCGTTTTTTCCTGAATATATTCAGGAAAAAACGCATACGCCCTTTTTGGCCAAGTGCATCATTGTGGACGTTCTGCCTCTTTTCCTATGCTTGCAATGCAATTCCAGTCTACCTCCTGAAATCGGTTTCCTGCAATTCTGCCCCGCTTTCAAGTCCTCTTGGCAGCCTTACTTCAGTCTATTTTTGGACGATAGCTGTCATTTATAACTCTGCAGGTTTGTGAATTACAGTGCCCCTGAGCTCCTTTCTTCAACTCGCTTTCTTGTGACCTGGCCGCAACACCGCAGGATGTCTTCAGGCCCTAATCTGGTTCTGGCACGGCACGCTGAGCCTTTGGTTAATTCCTCTTCCTGGTGGGAAATGAGAGTTAAATTTGCCCATCCAGACACCTCCAGCTAGTCTCTCATTGGTTCTCGCTATTCCTGTTCATCTTCCACAGAAATTGCAAACTGGGCCAAACAGGAGGTTAAAGGGACTGACTCTCCAAGTGGGGAGAGTGTTAGTAAAGCGTCTGGAATGTTGCACCCGAGTACCAGGGTACGAAAACTGAGACATATTTGAACACGTCTCCCGATCACATGGTTGATCATACTCTAGGTCCCACATGCATGTTTTAGCTGAAGGAAGAATACCTTAAACCTGGGTAGTTGAAACCCGTGGAATGGGTACCATGCAATATGACTTCAAAGGGTCTTCATTTGCTCACCGAACCTCTCCAATCCTATCACTGCTGCGTTTATGCCCCTGTACACATGCTTGATTCTCTTTCGGAGACATAGCAATCCATAGGTTTTAAGATACTTACTAGTCAGGTACATTCTTAGGCATTTAATATGCGGTGTTGAGTCCATTTCGTTGAGCAAGGAGTAGCTCTTGTCTATTCCATATTTGGCTAAAGGAACTTTATCTGTGCTCATTTCAATCTCTGGTTTTATGCAGCACCCCAACTCACCTTTACCCTTAAGCAAGCATAAGTTGGTTTTCTAAATTTGAGACCCTGTTCTGTTCTGTAATTCAGTTCCTGTGTAGCCAAGTTTACATTCCGTGTATTAGTGATATCTTATGATGTTTCTTTTTCTGTGTGACTTATTTCAGTTAGAATCATCGTACCTGAATCCACTCATTATGCTGCTACGGGCCTGATGACATAGATTTCATTGCTGAGTGATACTGCATTGTACGTAAGTACCACAAGTTCTTTATCCATTTTTCAATTTCTGCGATGTTGAACTTCTACTGTAAACGAGGTTCTTGTAAACAGAGCCGTTCGAAACTTTGGGGTGGCTGTGTCTTTTTGATTTTAAATTCCCTAAGCTATAGGACCATAAGTGGAAGTGCCCTAGGCTCTGTTGCTTTGTTTTTTAGATGTTTCAGGAAACACCATACACTTCTCCCGAGTGTTTGTTGGCAATTTACATCCCGCCCTTCAGCATAACAAGGCTCCCAGTTCTCCATGGCCTGTCCTGCCTTTCTGGATTTTACACTTTTTTCAGATGGCCCTTTTGACCGGGGGGAAGTGAGACTTCATTGTAGTGCAGATTTCCTTTGCAAGCTTGCTTGGTTGGCCAAAAAGGGCGTATGCGTTTTTTCCTGAATATATTCAGGAAAAAACGCATACGCCCTTTTTGGCCAAGTGCATCATTGTGGACGTTCTGCCTCTTTTCCTATGCTTTCAATGCAATTCCAGTCTACTTCCTGAAATCGGTTTCCTGCAATTCTGCCCCGCTTTCAAGTCCTCTTGGCAGCCTTACTTCAGTCTATTTTTGGACGATAGCTGTCATTTATAACTCTGCAGGTTTGTGAATTACAGTGCCCCTGAGCTCCTTTCTTCAACTCGCTATCTTTTGAGCTGGCCGCAACACCGCAGGATGGCTTCAGGCCCTAATCTGGTTCCGGCACGGCACGCTGAGCCTTTGGTTATTTCCTCTTCCTGGTGGGAAATGAGAGTTAAATTTGCCCGTCCAGACACCTCCAGCTAGCCTCTCATTGGTTCTCGCTATTCCTGTTCATCTTCCGCAGAAATTGCAAACTGGGACAAACAGGAGGTTAAAGGCGCTGACTTTCCAAGTGGGGAGAGTGTTAGTAAAGTGTCTGGAATGTTGCACCCGAGTACCAGGGTACGAAAACTGAGACATATTTGAACACGTCTCCCGTTCACATGGTTGATCATACTTGGGTTCCACATGCATCTTTTAGCTGAAGGAAGAATACCTAAAACCTGGGTAGTTGAAACCCGTGGAATGGGTACCATGCAATATGACTTCAAAGGGTCTTCATTTGCTCACCGAACCTCTCCAATCCTATCACTGCTGCGTTTATGCCCCTGTACACATGCTTGATTCTGTTTCGGAGACATAGCAATCCATAGGTTTTAAGATACTTACTAGTCAGGTACATTCTTAGGCGTTTAATATGCGGTGTTGAGTCCATTTCGTTGAGCAAGGAGTAGCTCTTGTCTATTCCATATTTGGCTTAAGGAACTTTATCTGTGCTCATTTCAATCTCTGGTTTTATGCAGCACCCCAACTCACCTTTACCCTTAAGCAAGCATAAGTTGGTTTTCTAAATTTGAGACCCTGTTCTGTTCTGTAATTCAGTTCCTGTGTAGCCAAGTTTACATTCCGTGTATTAGTGATATCTTATGATGTTTCTTTTTCTGTGTGACTTATTTCAGTTAGAATCATCGTACCTGAATCCACTCATTATGCTGCTACGGGCCTGATGACATAGATTTCATTGCTGAGTGATACTGCATTGTACGTAAGTACCACAAGTTCTTTATCCATTTTTCACTTTCTGCGATGTTGAACTTGTACTGTAAACGAGGTTCTTGTAAACAGAGCCGTTCGAAACTTTGGGGTGGCTGTGTCTTTTTGATTTTAAATTCCCTAAGCTATAGGACCATAAGTGGAAGTGCCCTAGGCTCTGTTGCTTTGTTTTTTAGATGTTTCAGGAAACACCATACACTTCTCCCGAGTGTTTGTTGGCAATTTACATCCCGCCCTTCAGCATAACAAGGCTCCCAGTTCTCCATGGCCTGTCCTGCCTTTCTGGATTTTACACTTTTTTCAGATGGCCCTTTTGACCGGGGGGAAGTGAGACTTCATTGTAGTGCAGATTTCCTTTGCAAGCTTGCTTGGTTGGCCAAAAAGGGCGTATGCGTTTTTTCCTGAATATATTCAGGAAAAAACGCATACGCCCTTTTTGGCCAAGTGCATCATTGTGGACGTTCTGCCTCTTTTCCTATGCTTTCAATGCAATTCCAGTCTACCTCCTGAAATCGGTTTCCTGCAATTCTGCCCCGCTTTCAAGTCCTCTTGGCAGCCTTACTTCAGTCTATTTTTGGACGATAGCTGTCATTTATAACTCTGCAGGTTTGTGAATTACAGTGCCCCTGAGCTCCTTTCTTCAACTCGCTTTCTTTTGAGCTGGCCGCAACACCGCAGGATGGCTTCAGGCCCTAATCTGGTTCCGGCACGGCACGCTGAGCCTTTGGTTATTTCCTCTTCCTGGTGGGAAATGAGAGTTAAATTTGCCCGTCCAGACACCTCCAGCTAGCCTCTCATTGGTTCTCGCTATTCCTGTTCATCTTCCGCAGAAATTGCAAACTGGGACAAACAGGAGGTTAAAGGCGCTGACTTTCCAAGTGGGGAGAGTGTTAGTAAAGCGTCTGGAATGTTGCACCCGAGTACCAGGGGAGGAAAACTGAGACATATTTGAACACGTCTCCCGTTCACATGGTTGATCATACTTGGGTTCCACATGCATGTTTTAGCTGAAGGAAGAATACCTAAAACCTGGGTAGTTGAAACCCGTGGAATGGGTACCATGCAATATGACTTCAAAGGGTCTTCATTTGCTCACCGAACCTCTCCAATCCTATCACTGCTGCGTTTATGCCCCTGTACACATGCTTGATTCTGTTTCGGAGACATAGCAATCCATAGGTTTTAAGATACTTACTAGTCAGGTACATTCTTAGGCGTTTAATATGCGGTGTTGAGTCCATTTTGTTGAGCAAGGAGTAGCTCTTGTCTATTCCATATTTGGCTTAAGGAACTTTATCTGTGCTCATTTCAATCTCTGGTTTTATGCAGCACCCGAACTCACCTTTCCCCTTAAGCAAGCATAAGTTGGTTTTCTAAATTTGAGACCCTGTTCTGTTCTGTAATTCAGTTCCTGTGTAGCCAAGTTTACATTCCGTGTATTACTGATATCTTATGATGTTTCTTTTTCTGTGTGACTTATTTCAGTTAGAATCATCATACCTGAATCCACTCATTGTGCTGCTAAGGGCCTGATGACACAGATTTCATTGCTGAGTGATATTGCTTTGTAAGTAAATACCACAACTTCTTTATCCATTTTTCAATTTCTGCGATGTTGAACTTGTACTGTAAACGAGGTTCTTGTAAACAGAGCCGTTCCAAACTTTGGGGTGGCTGTGTCTTTTTGATTTTAAATTCCCTAAGCTATAGGACCATAAGTGGAAGTGCCCTAGGCTCTGTTGCTTTGTTTTTTAGATGTTTCAGGAAACACCATACACTTCTCCCGAGTGTTTGTTGGCAATTTACATCCCGCCCTTCAGCATAACAAGGCTCCCAGTTCTCCATGGCCTGTCCTGCCTTTCTGGATTTTACACTTTTTTCAGATGGCCCTTTTGACCGGGGGGAAGTGAGACTTCATTGTAGTGCAGATTTCCTTTGCAAGCTTGCTTGGTTGGCCAAAAACGGCGTATGCGTTTTTTCCTGAATATATTCAGGAAAAAACGCATACGCCCTTTTTGGCCAAGTGCATCATTGTGGACGTTCTGCCTCTTTTCCTATGCTTGCAATGCAATTCCAGTCTACCTCCTGAAATCGGTTTCCTGCAATTCTGCCCCGCTTTCAAGTCCTCTTGGCAGCCTTACTTCAGTCTATTTTTGGACGATAGCTGTCATTTATAACTCTGCAGGTTTGTGAATTACAGTGCCCCTGAGCTCCTTTCTTCAACTCGCTTTCTTGTGACCTGGCCGCAACACCGCAGGATGTCTTCAGGCCCTAATCTGGTTCTGGCACGGCACGCTGAGCCTTTGGTTAATTCCTCTTCCTGGTGGGAAATGAGAGTTAAATTTGCCCATCCAGACACCTCCAGCTAGTCTCTCATTGGTTCTCGCTATTCCTGTTCATCTTCCACAGAAATTGCAAACTGGGCCAAACAGGAGGTTAAAGGGACTGACTCTCCAAGTGGGGAGAGTGTTAGTAAAGCGTCTGGAATGTTGCACCCGAGTACCAGGGTACGAAAACTGAGACATATTTGAACACGTCTCCCGATCACATGGTTGATCATACTCTAGGTCCCACATGCATGTTTTAGCTGAAGGAAGAATACCTTAAACCTGGGTAGTTGAAACCCGTGGAATGGGTACCATGCAATATGACTTCAAAGGGTCTTCATTTGCTCACCGAACCTCTCCAATCCTATCACTGCTGCGTTTATGCCCCTGTACACATGCTTGATTCTCTTTCGGAGACATAGCAATCCATAGGTTTTAAGATACTTACTAGTCAGGTACATTCTTAGGCATTTAATATGCGGTGTTGAGTCCATTTCGTTGAGCAAGGAGTAGCTCTTGTCTATTCCATATTTGGCTAAAGGAACTTTATCTGTGCTCATTTCAATCTCTGGTTTTATGCAGCACCCCAACTCACCTTTACCCTTAAGCAAGCATAAGTTGGTTTTCTAAATTTGAGACCCTGTTCTGTTCTGTAATTCAGTTCCTGTGTAGCCAAGTTTACATTCCGTGTATTAGTGATATCTTATGATGTTTCTTTTTCTGTGTGACTTATTTCAGTTAGAATCATCGTACCTGAATCCACTCATTATGCTGCTACGGGCCTGATGACATAGATTTCATTGCTGAGTGATACTGCATTGTACGTAAGTACCACAAGTTCTTTATCCATTTTTCAATTTCTGCGATGTTGAACTTCTACTGTAAACGAGGTTCTTGTAAACAGAGCCGTTCGAAACTTTGGGGTGGCTGTGTCTTTTTGATTTTAAATTCCCTAAGCTATAGGACCATAAGTGGAAGTGCCCTAGGCTCTGTTGCTTTGTTTTTTAGATGTTTCAGGAAACACCATACACTTCTCCCGAGTGTTTGTTGGCAATTTACATCCCGCCCTTCAGCATAACAAGGCTCCCAGTTCTCCATGGCCTGTCCTGCCTTTCTGGATTTTACACTTTTTTCAGATGGCCCTTTTGACCGGGGGGAAGTGAGACTTCATTGTAGTGCAGATTTCCTTTGCAAGCTTGCTTGGTTGGCCAAAAAGGGCGTATGCGTTTTTTCCTGAATATATTCAGGAAAAAACGCATACGCCCTTTTTGGCCAAGTGCATCATTGTGGACGTTCTGCCTCTTTTCCTATGCTTTCAATGCAATTCCAGTCTACCTCCTGAAATCGGTTTCCTGCAATTCTGCCCCGCTTTCAAGTCCTCTTGGCAGCCTTACTTCAGTCTATTTTTGGACGATAGCTGTCATTTATAACTCTGCAGGTTTGTGAATTACAGTGCCCCTGAGCTCCTTTCTTCAACTCGCTATCTTTTGAGCTGGCCGCAACACCGCAGGATGGCTTCAGGCCCTAATCTGTTTCCGGCACGGCACGCTGAGCCTTTGGTTATTTCCTCTTCCTGGTGGGAAATGAGAGTTAAATTTGCCCGTCCAGACACCTCCAGCTAGCCTCTCATTGGTTCTCGCTATTCCTGTTCATCTTCCGCAGAAATTGCAAACTGGGACAAACAGGAGGTTAAAGGCGCTGACTTTCCAAGTGGGGAGAGTGTTAGTAAAGTGTCTGGAATGTTGCACCCGAGTACCAGGGTACGAAAACTGAGACATATTTGAACACGTCTCCCGTTCACATGGTTGATCATACTTGGGTTCCACATGCATCTTTTAGCTGAAGGAAGAATACCTAAAACCTGGGTAGTTGAAACCCGTGGAATGGGTACCATGCAATATGACTTCAAAGGGTCTTCATTTGCTCACCGAACCTCTCCAATCCTATCACTGCTGCTTTTATGCCCCTGTACACATGCTTGATTCTGTTTCGGAGACATAGCAATCCATAGGTTTTAAGATACTTACTAGTCAGGTACATTCTTAGGCGTTTAATATGCGGTGTTGAGTCCATTTCGTTGAGCAAGGAGTAGCTCTTGTCTATTCCATATTTGGCTTAAGGAACTTTATCTGTGCTCATTTCAATCTCTGGTTTTATGCAGCACCCGAACTCACCTTTCCCCTTAAGCAAGCATAAGTTGGTTTTCTAAATTTGAGACCCTGTTCTGTTCTGTAATTCAGTTCCTGTGTAGCCAAGTTTACATTCCGTGTATTAGTGATATCTTATGATGTTTCTTTTTCTGTGTGACTTATTTCAGTTAGAATCATCGTACCTGAATCCACTCATTATGCTGCTACGGGCCTGATGACATAGATTTCATTGCTGAGTGATACTGCATTGTACGTAAGTACCACAAGTTCTTTATCCATTTTTCACTTTCTGCGATGTTGAACTTGTACTGTAAACGAGGTTCTTGTAAACAGAGCCGTTCGAAACTTTGGGGTGGCTGTGTCTTTTTGATTTTAAATTCCCTAAGCTATAGGACCATAAGTGGAAGTGCCCTAGGCTCTGTTGCTTTGTTTTTTAGATGTTTCAGGAAACACCATACACTTCTCCCGAGTGTTTGTTGGCAATTTACATCCCGCCCTTCAGCATAACAAGGCTCCCAGTTCTCCATGGCCTGTCCTGCCTTTCTGGATTTTACACTTTTTTCAGATGGCCCTTTTGACCGGGGGGAAGTGAGACTTCATTGTAGTGCAGATTTCCTTTGCAAGCTTGCTTGGTTGGCCAAAAAGGGCGTATGCGTTTTTTCCTGAATATATTCAGGAAAAAACGCATACGCCCTTTTTGGCCAAGTGCATCATTGTGGACGTTCTGCCTCTTTTCCTATGCTTGCAATGCAATTCCAGTCTACCTCCTGAAATCGGTTTCCTGCAATTCTGCCCCGCTTTCAAGTCCTCTTGGCAGCCTTACTTCAGTCTATTTTTGGACGATAGCTGTCATTTATAACTCTGCAGGTTTGTGAATTACAGTGCCCCTGAGCTCCTTTCTTCAACTCGCTTTTTTGTGACCTGGCTGCAACACCGCAGGATGTCTTCAGGCCCTAATCTGGTTCTGGCACGGCACGCTGAGCCTTTGGTTAATTCCTCTTCCTGGTGGGAAATGAGAGTTAAATTTGCCCATCCAGACACCTCCAGCTAGTCTCTCATTGGTTCTCGCTATTCCTGTTCATCTTCCGCAGAAATTGCAAACTGGGACAAACAGGAGGTTAAAGGGACTGACTCTCCAAGTGGGGAGAGTGTTAGTAAAGCGTCTGGAATGTTGCACCCGAGTACCAGGGTACGAAAACTGAGACATATTTGAACACGTCTCCCGATCACATGGTTGATCATACTCTAGGTTCCACATGCATGTTTTAGCTGAAGGAAGAATACCTTAAACCTGGGTAGTTGAAACCCGTGGAATGGGTACCATGCAATATGACTTCAAAGGGTCTTCATTTGCTCACCGAACCTCTCCAATCCTATCACTGCTGCGTTTATGCCCCTGTACACATGCTTGATTCTCTTTCGGAGACATAGCAATCCATAGGTTTTAAGATACTTACTAGTCAGGTACATTCTTAGGCATTTAATATGCGGTGTTGAGTCCATTTCGTTGAGCAAGGAGTAGCTCTTGTCTATTCCATATTTGGCTTAAGGAACTTTATCTGTGTTCATTTCAATCTCTGGTTTTATGCAGCACCCCAACTCACCTTTCCCCTTAAGCAAGCATAAGTTGGTTTTCTAAATTTGAGACCCTGTTCTGTTCTGTAATTCAGTTCCTGTGTAGCCAAGTTTACATTCCGTGTATTAGTGATATCTTATGATGTTTCTTTTTCTGTGTGACTTATTTCAGTTAGAATCATCGTACCTGAATCCACTCATTATGCTGCTATGGGCCTGATGACATAGATTTCATTGCTGAGTGATACTGCATTGTACGTAAGTACCACAAGTTCTTTATCCATTTTTCACTTTCTGCGATGTTGAACTTCTACTGTAAATGAGGTTCTTGTAAACAGAGCCGTTCGAAACTTTGGGGTGGCTGTGTCTTTTTGATTTTAAATTCCCTAAGCTATAGGACCATAAGTGGAAGTGCCCTAGGCTCTGTTGCTTTGTTTTTTAGATGTTTCAGGAAACACCATACACTTCTCCCGAGTGTTTGTTGGCAATTTACATCCCGCCCTTCAGCATAACAAGGCTCCCAGTTCTCCATGGCCTGTCCTGCCTTTCTGGATTTTACACTTTTTTCAGATGGCCCTTTTGACCGGGGGGAAGTGAGACTTCATTGTAGTGCAGATTTCCTTTGCAAGCTTGCTTGGTTGGCCAAAAAGGGCGTATGCGTTTTTTCCTGAATATATTCAGGAAAAAACGCATACGCCCTTTTTGGCCAAGTGCATCATTGTGGACGTTCTGCCTCTTTTCCTATGCTTGCAATGCAATTCCAGTCTACCTCCTGAAATCGGTTTCCTGCAATTCTGCCCCGCTTTCAAGTCCTCTTGGCAGCCTTACTTCAGTCTATTTTTGGACGATAGCTGTCATTTATAACTCTGCAGGTTTGTGAATTACAGTGCCCCTGAGCTCCTTTCTTCAACTCGCTTTCTTTTGAGCTGGCCGCAACACCGCAGGATGGCTTCAGGCCCTAATCTGGTTCCGGCACGGCACGCTGAGCCTTTGGTTATTTCCTCTTCCTGGTGGGAAATGAGAGTTAAATTTGCCCGTCCAGACACCTCCAGCTAGCCTCTCATTGGTTCTCGCTATTCCTGTTCATCTTCCGCAGAAATTGCAAACTGGGACAAACAGGAGGTTAAAGGCGCTGACTTTCCAAGTGGGGAGAGTGTTAGTAAAGCGTCTGGAATGTTGCACCCGAGTACCAGGGTACGAAAACTGAGACATATTTGAACACGTCTCCCGTTCACATGGTTGATCATACTTGGGTTCCACATGCATGTTTTAGCTGAAGGAAGAATACCTAAAACCTGGGTAGTTGAAACCCGTGGAATGGGTACCATGCAATATGACTTCAAAGGGTCTTCATTTGCTCACCGAACCTCTCCAATCCTATCACTGCTGCGTTTATGCCCCTGTACACATGCTTGATTCTCTTTCGGAGACATAGCAATCCATAGGTTTTAAGATACTTACTAGTCAGGTACATTCTTAGGCATTTAATATGCGGTGTTGAGTCCATTTCGTTGAGCAAGGAGTAGCTCTTGTCTATTCCATATTTGGCTTAAGGAACTTTATCTGTGCTCATTTCAATCTCTGGTTTTATGCAGCACCCCAACTCACCTTTCCCCTTAAGCAAGCATAAGTTGGTTTTCTAAATTTGAGACCCTGTTCTGTTCTGTAATTCAGTTCCTGTGTAGCCAAGTTTCCATTCCGTGTATTAGTGATATCTTATGATGTTTCTTTTTCTGTGTGACTTATTTCAGTTAGAATCATCGTACCTGAATCCACTCATTGTGCTGCTAAGGGCCTGATGACACAGATTTCATTGCTGAGTGATACTGCATTGTACGTAAGTACCACAAGTTCTTTATCCATTTTTCACTTTCTGCGATGTTGAACTTCTACTGTAAACGAGGTTCTTGTAAACAGAGCCGTTCGAAACTTTGGGGTGGCTGTGTCTTTTTGATTTTAAATTCCCTAAGCTATAGGACCATAAGTGGAAGTGCCCTAGGCTCTGTTGCTTTGTTTTTTAGATGTTTCAGGAAACACCATACACTTCTCCCGAGTGTTTGTTGGCAATTTACATCCCGCCCTTCAGCATAACAAGGCTCCCAGTTCTCCATGGCCTGTCCTGCCTTTCTGGATTTTACACTTTTTTCAGATGGCCCTTTTGACCGGGGGGAAGTGAGACTTCATTGTAGTGCAGATTTCCTTTGCAAGCTTGCTTGGTTGGCCAAAAAGGGCGTATGCGTTTTTTCCTGAATATATTCAGGAAAAAACGCATACTCCCTTTTTGGCCAAGTGCATCATTGTGGACGTTCTGCCTCTTTTCCTATGCTTGCAATGCAATTCCAGTCTACCTCCTGAAATCGGTTTCCTGCAATTCTGCCCCGCTTTCAAGTCCTCTTGGCAGCCTTACTTCAGTCTATTTTTGGACGATAGCTGTTATTTATAACTCTGCAGGTTTGTGAATTACAGTGCCCCTGAGCTCCTTTCTTCAACTCGCTTTCTTGTGACCTGGCCGCAACACCGCAGGATGTCTTCAGGCCCTAATCTGGTTCTGGCACGGCATGCTGAGCCTTTGGTTAATTCCTCTTCCTGGTGGGAAATGAGAGTTAAATTTGCCCATCCAGACACCTCCAGCTAGTCTCTCATTGGTTCTCGCTATTCCTGTTCATCTTCCACAGAAATTGCAAACTGGGCCAAACAGGAGGTTAAAGGCACTGACTTTCCAAGTGGGGAGAGTGTTAGTAAAGCGTCTGGAATGTTGCACCCGAGTACCAGGGGAGGAAAACTGAGACATATTTGAACACTTCTCCCGTTCACATGGTTGATCATACTTGGGTTCCACATGCATGTTTTAGCTGAAGGAAGAATACCTAAAACCTGGGTAGTTGAAACCCGTGGAATGGGTACCATGCAATATGACTTCAAAGGGTCTTCATTTGCTCACCGAACCTCTCCAATCCTATCACTGCTGCGTTTATGCCCCTGTACACATGCTTGATTCTGTTTCGGAGACATAGCAATCCATAGGTTTTAAGATACTTACTAGTCAGGTACATTCTTAGGCGTTTAATATGCGGTGTTGAGTCCATTTCGTTGAGCAAGGAGTAGCTCTTGTCTATTCCATATTTGGCTTAAGGAACTTTATCTGTGCTCATTTCAATCTCTGGTTTTATGCAGCACCCCAACTCACCTTTCCCCTTAAGCAAGCATAAGTTGGTTTTCTAAATTTGAGACCCTGTTCTGTTCTGTAATTCAGTTCCTGTGTAGCCAAGTTTACATTCCGTGTATTACTGATATCTTATGATGTTTCTTTTTCTGTGTGACTTATTTCAGTTAGAATCATCATACCTGAATCCACTCATTGTGCTGCTAAGGGCCTGATGACACAGATTTCATTGCTGAGTCAATTGCTTTGTAAGTAAATACCACAACTTCTTTATCCATTTTTCAATTTCTGCGATGTTGAACTTGTACTGTAAACGAGGTTCTTGTAAACAGAGCCGTTCCAAACTTTGGGGTGGCTGTGTCTTTTTGATTTTAAATTCCCTAAGCTATAGGACCATAAGTGGAAGTGCCCTAGGCTCTGTTGCTTTGTTTTTTAGATGTTTCAGGAAACACCATACACTTCTCCCGAGTGGTTGTTGGCAATTTACATCCCGCCCATCAGCATAACAAGGCTCCCAGTTCTCCATGGCCTGTCCTGCCTTTCTGGATTTTACACTTTTTTCAGATGGCCCTTTTGACCGGGGGGATGTGAGACTTCATTGTAGTGCAGATTTCCTTTGCAAGCTTGCTTGGTTGGCCAAAAAGGGAGTATGCGTTTTTTCCTGAATATATTCAGGAAAAAACGCATACTCCCTTTTTGGCCAAGTGCATCATTGTGGACGTTCTGCCTCTTTTCCTATGCTTGCAATGCAATTCCAGTCTACCTCCTGAAATCGGTTTCCTGCAATTCTGCCCCGCTTTCAAGTCCTCTTGGCAGCCTTACTTCAGTCTATTTTTGGACGATAGCTGTTATTTATAACTCTGCAGGTTTGTGAATTACAGTGCCCCTGAGCTCCTTTCTTCAACTCGCTTTCTTGTGACCTGGCCGCAACACCGCAGGATGTCTTCAGGCCTTAATCTGGTTCTGGCACGGCACGCTGAGCCTTTGGTTAATTCCTCTTCCTGGTGGGAAATGAGAGTTAAATTTGCCCATCCAGACACCTCCAGCTAGTCTCTCATTGGTTCTCGCTATTCCTGTTCATCTTCCATAGAAATTGCAAACTGGGCCAAACAGGAGGTTAAAGGGACTGACTCTCCAAGTGGGGAGAGTGTTAGTAAAGCGTCTGGAATGTTGCACCCGAGTACCAGGGTACAAAAACTGAGACATATTTGAACACGTCTCCCGATGACATGGTTGATCATACTCTAGGTTCCACATGCATGTTTTAGCTGAAGGAAGAATACCTTAAACCTGGGTAGTTGAAACCCGTGGAATGGGTACCATGCAATATGACTTCAAAGGGTCTTCATTTGCTCACCGAACCTCTCCAATCCTATCACTGCTGCGTTTATGCCCCTGTACACATGCTTGATTCTCTTTCGGAGACATAGCAATCCATAGGTTTTAAGATACTTACTAGTCAGGTACATTCTTAGGCATTTAATATGCGGTGTTGAGTCCATTTCGTTGAGCAAGGAGTAGCTCTTGTCTATTCCATATTTGGCTTAAGGAACTTTATCTGTGCTCATTTCAATCTCTGGTTTTATGCAGCACCCCAACTCACCTTTACCCTTAAGCAAGCATAAGTTGGTTTTCTAAATTTGAGACCCTGTTCTGTTCTGTAATTCAGTTCCTGTGTAGCCAAGTTTACATTCCGTGTATTAGTGATATCTTATGATGTTTCTTTTTCTGTGTGACTTATTTCAGTTAGAATCATCGTACCTGAATCCACTCATTATGCTGCTACGGGCCTGATGACATAGATTTCATTGCTGAGTGATACTGCATTGTACGTAAGTACCACAAGTTCTTTATCCATTTTTCACTTTCTGCGATGTTGAACTTCTACTGTAAACGAGGTTCTTGTAAACAGAGCCGTTCGAAACTTTGGGGTGGCTGTGTCTTTTTGATTTTAAATTCCCTAAGCTATAGGACCATAAGTGGAAGTGCCCTAGGCTCTGTTGCTTTGTTTTTTAGATGTTTCAGGAAACACCATACACTTCTCCCGAGTGTTTGTTGGCAATTTACATCCCGCCCTTCAGCATAACAAGGCTCCCAGTTCTCCATGGCCTGTCCTGCCTTTCTGGATTTTACACTTTTTTCAGATGGCCCTTTTGACCGGGGGGAAGTGAGACTTCATTGTAGTGCAGATTTCCTTTGCAAGCTTGCTTGGTTGGCCAAAAAGGGCGTATGCGTTTTTTCCTGAATATATTCAGGAAAAAACGCATACGCCCTTTTTGGCCAAGTGCATCATTGTGGACGTTCTGCCTCTTTTCCTATGCTTTCAATGCAATTCCAGTCTACCTCCTGAAATCGGTTTCCTGCAATTCTGCCCCGCTTTCAAGTCCTCTTGGCAGCCTTACTTCAGTCTATTTTTGGACGATAGCTGTCATTTATAACTCTGCCGGTTTGTGAATTACAGTGCCCCTGAGCTCCTTTCTTCAACTCGCTTTCTTTTGAGCTGGCCGCAACACCGCAGGATGGCTTCAGGCCCTAATCTGGTTCCGGCACGGCACGCTGAGCCTTTGGTTATTTCCTCTTCCTGGTGGGAAATGAGAGTTAAATTTGCCCGTCCAGACACCTCCAGCTAGCTTCTCATTGGTTCTCGCTATTCCTGTTCATCTTCCGCAGAAATTGCAAACTGGGACAAACAGGAGGTTAAAGGCGCTGACTTTCCAAGTGGGGAGAGTGTTAGTAAAGCGTCTGGAATGTTGCACCCGAGTACCAGGGGAGGAAAACTGAGACATATTTGAACACGTCTCCCGTTCACATGGTTGATCATACTTGGGTTCCACATGCATGTTTTAGCTGAAGGAAGAATACCTAAAACCTGGGTAGTTGAAACCCGTGGAATGGGTACCATGCAATATGACTTCAAAGGGTCTTCATTTGCTCACCGAACCTCTCCAATCCTATCACTGCTGCGTTTATGCCCCTGTACACATGCTTGATTCTCTTTCGGAGACATAGCAATCCATAGGTTTTAAGATACTTACTAGTCAGGTACATTCTTAGGCATTTAATATGCGGTGTTGAGTCCATTTCGTTGAGCAAGGAGTAGCTCTTGTCTATTCCATATTTGGCTTAAGGAACTTTATCTGTGCTCATTTCAATCTCTGGTTTTATGCAGCACCCCAACTCACCTTTACCCTTAAGCAAGCATAAGTTGGTTTTCTAAATTTGAGACCCTGTTCTGTTCTGTAATTCAGTTCCTGTGTAGCCAAGTTTCCATTCCGTGTATTAGTGATATCTTATGATGTTTCTTTTTCTGTGTGACTTATTTCAGTTAGAATCATCGTACCTGAATCCACTCATTATGCTGCTACGGGCCTGATGACATAGATTTCATTGCTGAGTGATACTGCATTGTACGTAAGTACCACAAGTTCTTTATCCATTTTTCACTTTCTGCGATGTTGAACTTCTACTGTAAACGAGGTTCTTGTAAACAGAGCCGTTCGAAACTTTGGGGTGGCTGTGTCTTTTTGATTTTAAATTCCCTAAGCTATAGGACCATAAGTGGAAGTGCCCTAGGCTCTGTTGCTTTGTTTTTTAGATGTTTCAGGAAACACCATACACTTCTCCCGAGTGTTTGTTGGCAATTTACATCCCGCCCTTCAGCATAACAAGGCTCCCAGTTCTCCATGGCCTGTCCTGCCTTTCTGGATTTTACACTTTTTTCAGATGGCCCTTTTGACCGGGGGGAAGTGAGACTTCATTGTAGTGCAGATTTCCTTTGCAAGCTTGCTTGGTTGGCCAAAAAGGGCGTATGCGTTTTTTCCTGAATATATTCAGGAAAAAACGCATACGCCCTTTTTGGCCAAGTGCATCATTGTGGACGTTCTGCCTCTTTTCCTATGCTTTCAATGCAATTCCAGTCTACCTCCTGAAATCGGTTTCCTGCAATTCTGCCCCGCTTTCAAGTCCTCTTGGCAGCCTTACTTCAGTCTATTTTTGGACGATAGCTGTCATTTATAACTCTGCAGGTTTGTGAATTACAGTGCCCCTGAGCTCCTTTCTTCAACTCGCTTTCTTTTGAGCTGGCCGCAACACCGCAGGATGGCTTCAGGCCCTAATCTGGTTCCGGCACGGCACGCTGAGCCTTTGGTTATTTCCTCTTCCTGGTGGGAAATGAGAGTTAAATTTGCCCGTCCAGACACCTCCAGCTAGCCTCTCATTGGTTCTCGCTATTCCTGTTCATCTTCCGCAGAAATTGCAAACTGGGACAAACAGGAGGTTAAAGGCGCTGACTTTCCAAGTGGGGAGAGTGTTAGTAAAGCGTCTGGAATGTTGCACCCGAGTACCAGGGTACGAAAACTGAGACATATTTGAACACGTCTCCCGTTCACATGGTTGATCATACTTGGGTTCCACATGCATGTTTTAGCTGAAGGAAGAATACCTAAACACCTGGGTAGTTGAAACCCGTGGAATGGGTACCATGCAATATGACTTCAAAGGGTCTTCATTTGCTCACCGAACCTCTCCAATCCTATCACTGCTGCGTTTATGCCCCTGTACACATGCTTGATTCTCTTTTGGAGACATAGCAATCCATAGGTTTTAAGATACTTACTAGTCAGGTACATTCTTAGGCATTTAATATGCGGTGTTGAGTCCATTTCGTTGAGCAAGGAGTAGCTCTTGTCTATTCCATATTTGGCTTAAGGAACTTTATCTGTGCTCATTTCAATCTCTGGTTTTATGCAGCACCCCAACTCACCTTTCCCCTTAAGCAAGCATAAGTTGGTTTTCTAAATTTGAGACCCTGTTCTGTTCTGTAATTCAGTTCCTGTGTAGCCAAGTTTACATTCCGTGTATTAGTGATATCTTATGATGTTTCTTTTTCTGTGTGACTTATTTCAGTTAGAATCATCGTACCTGAATCCACTCATTATGCTGCTACGGGCCTGATGACATAGATTTCATTGCTGAGTGATACTGCATTGTACGTAAGTACCACAAGTTCTTTATCCATTTTTCACTTTCTGCGATGTTGAACTTCTACTGTAAACGAGGTTCTTGTAAACAGAGCCGTTCGAAACTTTGGGGTGCTGTGTCTTTTTGATTTTAAATTCCCTAAGCTATAGGACCATAAGTGGAAGTGCCCTAGGCTCTGTTGCTTTGTTTTTTAGATGTTTCAGGAAACACCATACACTTCTCCCGAGTGTTTGTTGGCAATTTACATCCCGCCCTTCAGCATAACAAGGCTCCCAGTTCTCCATGGCCTGTCCTGCCTTTCTGGATTTTACACTTTTTTCAGATGGCCCTTTTGACCGGGGGGAAGTGAGACTTCATTGTAGTGCAGATTTCCTTTGCAAGCTTGCTTGGTTGGCCAAAAAGGGCGTATGCGTTTTTTCCTGAATATATTCAGGAAAAAACGCATACGCCCTTTTTGGCCAAGTGCATCATTGTAGACGTTCTGCCTCTTTTCCTATGCTTGCAATGCAATTCCAGTCTACCTCCTGAAATCGGTTTCCTGCAATTCTGCCCCGCTTTCAAGTCCTCTTGGCAGCCTTACTTCAGTCTATTTTTGGACGATAGCTGTCATTTATAACTCTGCAGGTTTGTGAATTACAGTGCCCCTGAGCTCCTTTCTTCAACTCGCTTTCTTTTGAGCTGGCCGCAACACCGCAGGATGGCTTCAGGCCCTAATCTGGTTCCGGCACGGCACGCTGAGCCTTTGGTTATTTCCTCTTCCTGGTGGGAAATGAGAGTTAAATTTGCCCGTCCAGACACCTCCAGCTAGCCTCTCATTGGTTCTCGCTATTCCTGTTCATCTTCCGCAGAAATTGCAAACTGGGACAAACAGGAGGTTAAAGGCGCTGACTTTCCAAGTGGGGAGAGTGTTAGTAAAGCGTCTGGAATGTTGCACCCGAGTACCAGGGGAGGAAAACTGAGACATATTTGAACACGTCTCCCGTTCACATGGTTGATCATACTTGGGTTCCACATGCATGTTTTAGCTGAAGGAAGAATACCTAAAACCTGGGTAGTTGAAACCCGTGGAATGGGTACCATGCAATATGACTTCAAAGGGTCTTCATTTGCTCACCGAACCTCTCCAATCCTATCACTGCTGCGTTTATGCCCCTGTACACATGCTTGATTCTCTTTCGGAGACATAGCAATCCATAGGTTTTAAGATACTTACTAGTCAGGTACATTCTTAGGCATTTAATATGCGGTGTTGAGTCCATTTCGTTGAGCAAGGAGTAGCTCTTGTCTATTCCATATTTGGCTTAAGGAACTTTATCTGTGCTCATTTCAATCTCTGGTTTTATGCAGCACCCCAACTCACCTTTCCCCTTAAGCAAGCATAAGTTGGTTTTCTAAATTTGAGACCCTGTTCTGTTCTGTAATTCAGTTCCTGTGTAGCCAAGTTTCCATTCCGTGTATTAGTGATATCTTATGATGTTTCTTTTTCTGTGTGACTTATTTCAGTTAGAATCATCGTACCTGAATCCACTCATTGTGCTGCTAAGGGCCTGATGACACAGATTTCATTGCTGAGTGATACTGCATTGTACGTAAGTACCACAAGTTCTTTATCCATTTTTCACTTTCTGCGATGTTGAACTTCTACTGTAAACGAGGTTCTTGTAAACAGAGCCGTTCGAAACTTTGGGGTGGCTGTGTCTTTTTGATTTTAAATTCCCTAAGCTATAGGACCATAAGTGGAAGTGCCCTAGGCTCTGTTGCTTTGTTTTTTAGATGTTTCAGGAAACACCATACACTTCTCCCGAGTGTTTGTTGGCAATTTACATCCCGCCCTTCAGCATAACAAGGCTCCCAGTTCTCCATGGCCTGTCCTGCCTTTCTGGATTTTACACTTTTTTCAGATGGCCCTTTTGACCGGGGGGAAGTGAGACTTCATTGTAGTGCAGATTTCCTTTGCAAGCTTGCTTGGTTGGCCAAAAAGGGCGTATGCGTTTTTTCCTGAATATATTCAGGAAAAAACGCATACTCCCTTTTTGGCCAAGTGCATCATTGTGGACGTTCTGCCTCTTTTCCTATGCTTGCAATGCAATTCCAGTCTACCTCCTGAAATCGGTTTCCTGCAATTCTGCCCCGCTTTCAAGTCCTCTTGGCAGCCTTACTTCAGTCTATTTTTGGACGATAGCTGTCATTTATAACTCTGCAGGTTTGTGAATTACAGTGCCCCTGAGCTCCTTTCTTCAACTCGCTTTCTTGTGACCTGGCCGCAACACCGCAGGATGTCTTCAGGCCCTAATCTGGTTCTGGCATGGCACGCTGAGCCTTTGGTTAATTCCTCTTCCTGGTGGGAAATGAGAGTTAAATTTGCCCATCCAGACACCTCCAGCTAGTCTCTCATTGGTTCTCGCTATTCCTGTTCATCTTCCACAGAAATTGCAAACTGGGCCAAACAGGAGGTTAAAGGCACTGACTTTCCAAGTGGGGAGAGTATTAGTAAAGCGTCTGGAATGTTGCACCCGAGTACCAGGGGAGGAAAACTGAGACATATTTGAACACGTCTCCCGTTCACATGGTTGATCATACTTGGGTTCCACATGCATGTTTTAGCTGAAGGAAGAATACCTAAAACCTGGGTAGTTGAAACCCGTGGAATGGGTACCATGCAATATGACTTCAAAGGGTCTTCATTTGCTCACCGAACCTCTCCAATCCTATCACTGCTGCGTTTATGCCCCTGTACACATGCTTGATTCTGTTTCGGAGACATAGCAATCCATAGGTTTTAAGATACTTACTAGTCAGGTACATTCTTAGGCGTTTAATATGCGGTGTTGAGTCCATTTCGTTGAGCAAGGAGTAGCTCTTGTCTATTCCATATTTGGCTTAAGGAACTTTATCTGTGCTCATTTCAATCTCTGGTTTTATGCAGCACCCCAACTCACCTTTCCCCTTAAGCAAGCATAAGTTGGTTTTCTAAATTTGAGACCCTGTTCTGTTCTGTAATTCAGTTCCTGTGTAGCCAAGTTTCCATTCCGTGTATTAGTGATATCTTATGATGTTTCTTTTTCTGTGTGACTTATTTCAGTTAGAATCATCGTACCTGAATCCACTCATTGTGCTGCTAAGGGCCTGATGACACAGATTTCATTGCTGAGTGATACTGCATTGTACGTAAGTACCACAAGTTCTTTATCCATTTTTCACTTTCTGCGATGTTGAACTTCTACTGTAAACGAGGTTCTTGTAAACAGAGCCGTTCGAAACTTTGGGGTGGCTGTGTCTTTTTGATTTTAAATTCCCTAAGCTATAGGACCATAAGTGGAAGTGCCCTAGGCTCTGTTGCTTTGTTTTTTAGATGTTTCAGGAAACACCATACACTTCTCCCGAGTGTTTGTTGGCAATTTACATCCCGCCCTTCAGCATAACAAGGCTCCCAGTTCTCCATGGCCTGTCCTGCCTTTCTGGATTTTACACTTTTTTCAGATGGCCCTTTTGACCGGGGGGAAGTGAGACTTCATTGTAGTGCAGATTTCCTTTGCAAGCTTGCTTGGTTGGCCAAAAAGGGCGTATGCGTTTTTTCCTGAATATATTCAGGAAAAAACGCATACTCCCTTTTTGGCCAAGTGCATCATTGTGGACGTTCTGCCTCTTTTCCTATGCTTGCAATGCAATTCCAGTCTACCTCCTGAAATCGGTTTCCTGCAATTCTGCCCCGCTTTCAAGTCCTCTTGGCAGCCTTACTTCAGTCTATTTTTGGACGATAGCTGTCATTTATAACTCTGCCGGTTTGTGAATTACAGTGCCCCTGAGCTCCTTTCTTCAACTCGCTTTCTTTTGAGCTGGCCGCAACACCGCAGGATGGCTTCAGGCCCTAATCTGGTTCCGGCACGGCACGCTGAGCCTTTGGTTATTTCCTCTTCCTGGTGGGAAATGAGAGTTAAATTTGCCCGTCCAGACACCTCCAGCTAGCCTCTCATTGGTTCTCGCTATTCCTGTTCATCTTCCGCAGAAATTGCAAACTGGGACAAACAGGAGGTTAAAGGCGCTGACTTTCCAAGTGGGGAGAGTGTTAGTAAAGCGTCTGGAATGTTGCACCCGAGTACCAGGGGAGGAAAACTGAGACATATTTGAACACGTCTCCCGTTCACATGGTTGATCATACTTGGGTTCCACATGCATGTTTTAGCTGAAGGAAGAATACCTAAAACCTGGGTAGTTGAAACCCGTGGAATGGGTACCATGCAATATGACTTCAAAGGGTCTTCATTTGCTCACCGAACCTCTCCAATCCTATCACTGCTGCGTTTATGCCCCTGTACACATGCTTGATTCTCTTTCGGAGACATAGCAATCCATAGGTTTTAAGATACTTACTAGTCAGGTACATTCTTAGGCATTTAATATGCGGTGTTGAGTCCATTTCGTTGAGCAAGGAGTAGCTCTTGTCTATTCCATATTTGGCTTAAGGAACTTTATCTGTGCTCATTTCAATCTCTGGTTTTATGCAGCACCCCAACTCACCTTTACCCTTAAGCAAGCATAAGTTGGTTTTCTAAATTTGAGACCCTGTTCTGTTCTGTAATTCAGTTCCTGTGTAGCCAAGTTTCCATTCCGTGTATTAGTGATATCTTATGATGTTTCTTTTTCTGTGTGACTTATTTCAGTTAGAATCATCGTACCTGAATCCACTCATTATGCTGCTACGGGCCTGATGACATAGATTTCATTGCTGAGTGATACTGCATTGTACGTAAGTACCACAAGTTCTTTATCCATTTTTCACTTTCTGCGATGTTGAACTTCTACTGTAAACGAGGTTCTTGTAAACAGAGCCGTTCGAAACTTTGGGGTGGCTGTGTCTTTTTGATTTTAAATTCCCTAAGCTATAGGACCATAAGTGGAAGTGCCCTAGGCTCTGTTGCTTTGTTTTTTAGATGTTTCAGGAAACACCATACACTTCTCCCGAGTGTTTGTTGGCAATTTACATCCCGCCCTTCAGCATAACAAGGCTCCCAGTTCTCCATGGCCTGTCCTGCCTTTCTGGATTTTACACTTTTTTCAGATGGCCCTTTTGACCGGGGGGAAGTGAGACTTCATTGTAGTGCAGATTTCCTTTGCAAGCTTGCTTGGTTGGCCAAAAAGGGCGTATGCGTTTTTTCCTGAATATATTCAGGAAAAAACGCATACGCCCTTTTTGGCCAAGTGCATCATTGTGGACGTTCTGCCTCTTTTCCTATGCTTTCAATGCAATTCCAGTCTACCTCCTGAAATCGGTTTCCTGCAATTCTGCCCCGCTTTCAAGTCCTCTTGGCAGCCTTACTTCAGTCTATTTTTGGACGATAGCTGTCATTTATAACTCTGCAGGTTTGTGAATTACAGTGCCCCTGAGCTCCTTTCTTCAACTCGCTTTCTTTTGAGCTGGCCGCAACACCGCAGGATGGCTTCAGGCCCTAATCTGGTTCCGGCACGGCACGCTGAGCCTTTGGTTATTTCCTCTTCCTGGTGGGAAATGAGAGTTAAATTTGCCCGTCCAGACACCTCCAGCTAGCCTCTCATTGGTTCTCGCTATTCCTGTTCATCTTCCGCAGAAATTGCAAACTGGGACAAACAGGAGGTTAAAGGCGCTGACTTTCCAAGTGGGGAGAGTGTTAGTAAAGCGTCTGGAATGTTGCACCCGAGTACCAGGGTACGAAAACTGAGACATATTTGAACACGTCTCCCGTTCACATGGTTGATCATACTTGGGTTCCACATGCATGTTTTAGCTGAAGGAAGAATACCTAAACACCTGGGTAGTTGAAACCCGTGGAATGGGTACCATGCAATATGACTTCAAAGGGTCTTCATTTGCTCACCGAACCTCTCCAATCCTATCACTGCTGCGTTTATGCCCCTGTACACATGCTTGATTCTCTTTTGGAGACATAGCAATCCATAGGTTTTAAGATACTTACTAGTCAGGTACATTCTTAGGCATTTAATATGCGGTGTTGAGTCCATTTCGTTGAGCAAGGAGTAGCTCTTGTCTATTCCATATTTGGCTTAAGGAACTTTATCTGTGCTCATTTCAATCTCTGGTTTTATGCAGCACCCCAACTCACCTTTCCCCTTAAGCAAGCATAAGTTGGTTTTCTAAATTTGAGACCCTGTTCTGTTCTGTAATTCAGTTCCTGTGTAGCCAAGTTTACATTCCGTGTATTAGTGATATCTTATGATGTTTCTTTTTCTGTGTGACTTATTTCAGTTAGAATCATCGTACCTGAATCCACTCATTATGCTGCTACGGGCCTGATGACATAGATTTCATTGCTGAGTGATACTGCATTGTACGTAAGTACCACAAGTTCTTTATCCATTTTTCACTTTCTGCGATGTTGAACTTCTACTGTAAACGAGGTTCTTGTAAACAGAGCCGTTCGAAACTTTGGGGTGCTGTGTCTTTTTGATTTTAAATTCCCTAAGCTATAGGACCATAAGTGGAAGTGCCCTAGGCTCTGTTGCTTTGTTTTTTAGATGTTTCAGGAAACACCATACACTTCTCCCGAGTGTTTGTTGGCAATTTACATCCCGCCCTTCAGCATAACAAGGCTCCCAGTTCTCCATGGCCTGTCCTGCCTTTCTGGATTTTACACTTTTTTCAGATGGCCCTTTTGACCGGGGGGAAGTGAGACTTCATTGTAGTGCAGATTTCCTTTGCAAGCTTGCTTGGTTGGCCAAAAAGGGCGTATGCGTTTTTTCCTGAATATATTCAGGAAAAAACGCATACGCCCTTTTTGGCCAAGTGCATCATTGTAGACGTTCTGCCTCTTTTCCTATGCTTGCAATGCAATTCCAGTCTACCTCCTGAAATCGGTTTCCTGCAATTCTGCCCCGCTTTCAAGTCCTCTTGGCAGCCTTACTTCAGTCTATTTTTGGACGATAGCTGTCATTTATAACTCTGCAGGTTTGTGAATTACAGTGCCCCTGAGCTCCTTTCTTCAACTCGCTTTCTTTTGAGCTGGCCGCAACACCGCAGGATGGCTTCAGGCCCTAATCTGGTTCCGGCACGGCACGCTGAGCCTTTGGTTATTTCCTCTTCCTGGTGGGAAATGAGAGTTAAATTTGCCCGTCCAGACACCTCCAGCTAGCCTCTCATTGGTTCTCGCTATTCCTGTTCATCTTCCGCAGAAATTGCAAACTGGGACAAACAGGAGGTTAAAGGCGCTGACTTTCCAAGTGGGGAGAGTGTTAGTAAAGCGTCTGGAATGTTGCACCCGAGTACCAGGGGAGGAAAACTGAGACATATTTGAACACGTCTCCCGTTCACATGGTTGATCATACTTGGGTTCCACATGCATGTTTTAGCTGAAGGAAGAATACCTAAAACCTGGGTAGTTGAAACCCGTGGAATGGGTACCATGCAATATGACTTCAAAGGGTCTTCATTTGCTCACCGAACCTCTCCAATCCTATCACTGCTGCGTTTATGCCCCTGTACACATGCTTGATTCTCTTTCGGAGACATAGCAATCCATAGGTTTTAAGATACTTACTAGTCAGGTACATTCTTAGGCATTTAATATGCGGTGTTGAGTCCATTTCGTTGAGCAAGGAGTAGCTCTTGTCTATTCCATATTTGGCTTAAGGAACTTTATCTGTGCTCATTTCAATCTCTGGTTTTATGCAGCACCCCAACTCACCTTTCCCCTTAAGCAAGCATAAGTTGGTTTTCTAAATTTGAGACCCTGTTCTGTTCTGTAATTCAGTTCCTGTGTAGCCAAGTTTCCATTCCGTGTATTAGTGATATCTTATGATGTTTCTTTTTCTGTGTGACTTATTTCAGTTAGAATCATCGTACCTGAATCCACTCATTGTGCTGCTAAGGGCCTGATGACACAGATTTCATTGCTGAGTGATACTGCATTGTACGTAAGTACCACAAGTTCTTTATCCATTTTTCACTTTCTGCGATGTTGAACTTCTACTGTAAACGAGGTTCTTGTAAACAGAGCCGTTCGAAACTTTGGGGTGGCTGTGTCTTTTTGATTTTAAATTCCCTAAGCTATAGGACCATAAGTGGAAGTGCCCTAGGCTCTGTTGCTTTGTTTTTTAGATGTTTCAGGAAACACCATACACTTCTCCCGAGTGTTTGTTGGCAATTTACATCCCGCCCTTCAGCATAACAAGGCTCCCAGTTCTCCATGGCCTGTCCTGCCTTTCTGGATTTTACACTTTTTTCAGATGGCCCTTTTGACCGGGGGGAAGTGAGACTTCATTGTAGTGCAGATTTCCTTTGCAAGCTTGCTTGGTTGGCCAAAAAGGGCGTATGCGTTTTTTCCTGAATATATTCAGGAAAAAACGCATACTCCCTTTTTGGCCAAGTGCATCATTGTGGACGTTCTGCCTCTTTTCCTATGCTTGCAATGCAATTCCAGTCTACCTCCTGAAATCGGTTTCCTGCAATTCTGCCCCGCTTTCAAGTCCTCTTGGCAGCCTTACTTCAGTCTATTTTTGGACGATAGCTGTCATTTATAACTCTGCAGGTTTGTGAATTACAGTGCCCCTGAGCTCCTTTCTTCAACTCGCTTTCTTGTGACCTGGCCGCAACACCGCAGGATGTCTTCAGGCCCTAATCTGGTTCTGGCATGGCACGCTGAGCCTTTGGTTAATTCCTCTTCCTGGTGGGAAATGAGAGTTAAATTTGCCCATCCAGACACCTCCAGCTAGTCTCTCATTGGTTCTCGCTATTCCTGTTCATCTTCCACAGAAATTGCAAACTGGGCCAAACAGGAGGTTAAAGGCACTGACTTTCCAAGTGGGGAGAGTATTAGTAAAGCGTCTGGAATGTTGCACCCGAGTACCAGGGGAGGAAAACTGAGACATATTTGAACACGTCTCCCGTTCACATGGTTGATCATACTTGGGTTCCACATGCATGTTTTAGCTGAAGGAAGAATACCTAAAACCTGGGTAGTTGAAACCCGTGGAATGGGTACCATGCAATATGACTTCAAAGGGTCTTCATTTGCTCACCGAACCTCTCCAATCCTATCACTGCTGCGTTTATGCCCCTGTACACATGCTTGATTCTGTTTTGGAGACATAGCAATCCATAGGTTTTAAGATACTTACTAGTCAGGTACATTCTTAGGCGTTTAATATGCGGTGTTGAGTCCATTTCGTTGAGCAAGGAGTAGCTCTTGTCTATTCCATATTTGGCTTAAGGAACTTTATCTGTGCTCATTTCAATCTCTGGTTTTATGCAGCACCCCAACTCACCTTTCCCCTTAAGCAAGCATAAGTTGGTTTTCTAAATTTGAGACCCTGTTCTGTTCTGTAATTCAGTTCCTGTGTAGCCAAGTTTCCATTCCGTGTATTAGTGATATCTTATGATGTTTCTTTTTCTGTGTGACTTATTTCAGTTAGAATCATCGTACCTGAATCCACTCATTGTGCTGCTAAGGGCCTGATGACACAGATTTCATTGCTGAGTGATACTGCATTGTACGTAAGTACCACAAGTTCTTTATCCATTTTTCACTTTCTGCGATGTTGAACTTCTACTGTAAACGAGGTTCTTGTAAACAGAGCCGTTCGAAACTTTGGGGTGGCTGTGTCTTTTTGATTTTAAATTCCCTAAGCTATAGGACCATAAGTGGAAGTGCCCTAGGCTCTGTTGCTTTGTTTTTTAGATGTTTCAGGAAACACCATACACTTCTCCCGAGTGTTTGTTGGCAATTTACATCCCGCCCTTCAGCATAACAAGGCTCCCAGTTCTCCATGGCCTGTCCTGCCTTTCTGGATTTTACACTTTTTTCAGATGGCCCTTTTGACCGGGGGGAAGTGAGACTTCATTGTAGTGCAGATTTCCTTTGCAAGCTTGCTTGGTTGGCCAAAAAGGGCGTATGCGTTTTTTCCTGAATATATTCAGGAAAAAACGCATACTCCCTTTTTGGCCAAGTGCATCATTGTGGACGTTCTGCCTCTTTTCCTATGCTTGCAATGCAATTCCAGTCTACCTCCTGAAATCGGTTTCCTGCAATTCTGCCCCGCTTTCAAGTCCTCTTGGCAGCCTTACTTCAGTCTATTTTTGGACGATAGCTGTCATTTATAACTCTGCAGGTTTGTGAATTACAGTGCCCCTGAGCTCCTTTCTTCAACTCGCTTTCTTGTGACCTGGCCGCAACACCGCAGGATGTCTTCAGGCCCTAATCTGGTTCTGGCATGGCACGCTGAGCCTTTGGTTAATTCCTCTTCCTGGTGGGAAATGAGAGTTAAATTTGCCCATCCAGACACCTCCAGCTAGTCTCTCATTGGTTCTCGCTATTCCTGTTCATCTTCCACAGAAATTGCAAACTGGGCCAAACAGGAGGTTAAAGGCACTGACTTTCCAAGTGGGGAGAGTATTAGTAAAGCGTCTGGAATGTTGCACCCGAGTACCAGGGGAGGAAAACTGAGACATATTTGAACACGTCTCCCGTTCACATGGTTGATCATACTTGGGTTCCACATGCATGTTTTAGCTGAAGGAAGAATCCCTAAAACCTGGGTAGTTGAAACCCGTGGAATGGGTACCATGCAATATGACTTCAAAGGGTCTTCATTTGCTCACCGAACCTCTCCAATCCTATCACTGCTGCGTTTATGCCCCTGTACACATGCTTGATTCTGTTTCGGAGACATAGCAATCCATAGGTTTTAAGATACTTACTAGTCAGGTACATTCTTAGGCGTTTAATATGCGGTGTTGAGTCCATTTCGTTGAGCAAGGAGTAGCTCTTGTCTATTCCATATTTGGCTTAAGGAACTTTATCTGTGCTCATTTCAATCTCTGGTTTTATGCAGCACCCCAACTCACCTTTCCCCTTAAGCAAGCATAAGTTGGTTTTCTAAATTTGAGACCCTGTTCTGTTCTGTAATTCAGTTCCTGTGTAGCCAAGTTTACATTCCGTGTATTACTGATATCTTATGATGTTTCTTTTTCTGTGTGACTTATTTCAGTTAGAATCATCATACCTGAATCCACTCATTGTGCTGCTAAGGGCCTGATGACACAGATTTCATTGCTGAGTCAATTGCTTTGTAAGTAAATACCACAACTTCTTTATCCATTTTTCAATTTCTGCGATGTTGAACTTGTACTGTAAACGAGGTTCTTGTAAACAGAGCCGTTCCAAACTTTGGGGTGGCTGTGTCTTTTTGATTTTAAATTCCCTAAGCTATAGGACCATAAGTGGAAGTGCCCTAGGCTCTGTTGCTTTGTTTTTTAGATGTTTCAGGAAACACCATACACTTCTCCCGAGTGTTTGTTGGCAATTTACATCCCGCCCTTCAGCATAACAAGGCTCCCAGTTCTCCATGGCCTGTCCTGCCTTTCTGGATTTTACACTTTTTTCAGATGGCCCTTTTGACCGGGGGGAAGTGAGACTTCATTGTAGTGCAGATTTCCTTTGCAAGCTTGCTTGGTTGGCCAAAAAGGGCGTATGCGTTTTTTCCTGAATATATTCAGGAAAAAAGGCATACGCCCTTTTTGGCCAAGTGCATCATTGTGGACGTTCTGCCTCTTTTCCTATGCTTTCAATGCAATTCCAGTCTACCTCCTGAAATCGGTTTCCTGCAATTCTGCCCCGCTTTCAAGTCCTCTTGGCAGCCTTACTTCAGTCTATTTTTGGACGATAGCTGTTATTTATAACTCTGCAGGTTTGTGAATTACAGTGCCCCTGAGCTCCTTTCTTCAACTCGCTTTCTTGTGACCTGGCCGCAACACCGCAGGATGTCTTCAGGCCTTAATCTGGTTCTGGCACGGCACGCTGAGCCTTTGGTTAATTCCTCTTCCTGGTGGGAAATGAGAGTTAAATTTGCCCATCCAGACACCTCCAGCTAGTCTCTCATTGGTTCTCGCTATTCCTGTTCATCTTCCATAGAAATTGCAAACTGGGCCAAACAGGAGGTTAAAGGCGCTGACTTTCCAAGTGGGGAGAGTGTTAGTAAAGCGTCTGGAATGTTGCACCCGAGTACCAGGGTACAAAAACTGAGACATATTTGAACACGTCTCCCGATGACATGGTTGATCATACTCTAGGTTCCACATGCATGTTTTAGCTGAAGGAAGAATACCTTAAACCTGGGTAGTTGAAACCCGTGGAATGGGTACCATGCAATATGACTTCAAAGGGTCTTCATTTGCTCACCGAACCTCTCCAATCCTATCACTGCTGCGTTTATGCCCCTGTACACATGCTTGATTCTCTTTCGGAGACATAGCAATCCATAGGTTTTAAGATACTTACTAGTCAGGTACATTCTTAGGCGTTTAATATGCGGTGTTGAGTCCATTTCGTTGAGCAAGGAGTAGCTCTTGTCTATTCCATATTTGGCTTAAGGAACTTTATCTGTGCTCATTTCAATCTCTGGTTTTATGCAGCACCCCAACTCACCTTTCCCCTTAAGCAAGCATAAGTTGGTTTTCTAAATTTGAGACCCTGTTCTGTTCTGTAATTCAGTTCCTGTGTAGCCAAGTTTACATTCCGTGTATTACTGATATCTTATGATGTTTCTTTTTCTGTGTGACTTATTTCAGTTAGAATCATCATACCTGAATCCACTCATTGTGCTGCTAAGGGCCTGATGACACAGATTTCATTGCTGAGTCAATTGCTTTGTAAGTAAATACCACAACTTCTTTATCCATTTTTCAATTTCTGCGATGTTGAACTTGTACTGTAAACGAGGTTCTTGTAAACAGAGCCGTTCCAAACTTTGGGGTGGCTGTGTCTTTTTGATTTTAAATTCCCTAAGCTATAGGACCATAAGTGGAAGTGCCCTAGGCTCTGTTGCTTTGTTTTTTAGATGTTTCAGGAAACACCATACACTTCTCCCGAGTGTTTGTTGGCAATTTACATCCCGCCCTTCAGCATAACAAGGCTCCCAGTTCTCCATGGCCTGTCCTGCCTTTCTGGATTTTACACTTTTTTCAGATGGCCCTTTTGACCGGGGGGAAGTGAGACTTCATTGTAGTGCAGATTTCCTTTGCAAGCTTGCTTGGTTGGCCAAAAAGGGCGTATGCGTTTTTTCCTGAATATATTCAGGAAAAAAGGCATACGCCCTTTTTGGCCAAGTGCATCATTGTGGACGTTCTGCCTCTTTTCCTATGCTTGCAATGCAATTCCAGTCTACCTCCTGAAATCGGTTTCCTGCAATTCTGCCCCGCTTTCAAGTCCTCTTGGCAGCCTTACTTCAGTCTATTTTTGGACGATAGCTGTTATTTATAACTCTGCAGGTTTGTGAATTACAGTGCCCCTGAGCTCCTTTCTTCAACTCGCTTTCTTGTGACCTGGCCGCAACACCGCAGGATGTCTTCAGGCCTTAATCTGGTTCTGGCACGGCACGCTGAGCCTTTGGTTAATTCCTCTTCCTGGTGGGAAATGAGAGTTAAATTTGCCCATCCAGACACCTCCAGCTAGTCTCTCATTGGTTCTCGCTATTCCTGTTCATCTTCCATAGAAATTGCAAACTGGGCCAAACAGGAGGTTAAAGGCGCTGACTTTCCAAGTGGGGAGAGTGTTAGTAAAGCGTCTGGAATGTTGCACCCGAGTACCAGGGTACAAAAACTGAGACATATTTGAACACGTCTCCCGATGACATGGTTGATCATACTCTAGGTTCCACATGCATGTTTTAGCTGAAGGAAGAATACCTTAAACCTGGGTAGTTGAAACCCGTGGAATGGGTACCATGCAATATGACTTCAAAGGGTCTTCATTTGCTCACCGAACCTCTCCAATCCTATCACTGCTGCGTTTATGCCCCTGTACACATGCTTGATTCTCTTTCGGAGACATAGCAATCCATAGGTTTTAAGATACTTACTAGTCAGGTACATTCTTAGGCATTTAATATGCGGTGTTGAGTCCATTTCGTTGAGCAAGGAGTAGCTCTTGTCTATTCCATATTTGGCTTAAGGAACTTTATCTGTGCTCATTTCAATCTCTGGTTTTATGCAGCACCCCAACTCACCTTTCCCCTTAAGCAAGCATAAGTTGGTTTTCTAAATTTGAGACCCTGTTCTGTTCTGTAATTCAGTTCCTGTGTAGCCAAGTTTACATTCCGTGTATTACTGATATCTTATGATGTTTCTTTTTCTGTGTGACTTATTTCAGTTAGAATCATCGTACCTGAATCCACTCATTATGCTGCTACGGGCCTGATGACATAGATTTCATTGCTGAGTGATACTGCATTGTACGTAAGTACCACAAGTTCTTTATCCATTTTTCACTTTCTGCGATGTTGAACTTCTACTGTAAACGAGGTTCTTGTAAACAGAGCCGTTCGAAACTTTGGGGTGGCTGTGTCTTTTTGATTTTAAATTCCCTAAGCTATAGGACCATAAGTGGAAGTGCCCTAGGCTCTGTTGCTTTGTTTTTTAGATGTTTCAGGAAACACCATACACTTCTCCCGAGTGTTTGTTGGCAATTTACATCCCGCCCTTGAGCATAACAAGGCTCCCAGTTCTCCATGGCCTGTCCTGCCTTTCTGGATTTTACACTTTTTTCAGATGGCCCTTTTGACCGGGGGGAAGTGAGACTTCATTGTAGTGCAGATTTCCTTTGCAAGCTTGCTTGGTTGGCCAAAAAGGGCGTATGCGTTTTTTCCTGAATATATTCAGGAAAAAACGCATACGCCCTTTTTGGCCAAGTGCATCATTGTGGACGTTCTGCCTCTTTTCCTATGCTTTCAATGCAATTCCAGTCTACCTCCTGAAATCGGTTTCCTGCAATTCTGCCCCGCTTTCAAGTCCTCTTGGCAGCCTTACTTCAGTCTAGTTTTGGACGATAGCTGTCATTTATAACTCTGCAGGTTTGTGAATTACAGTGCCCCTGAGCTCCTTTCTTCAACTCGCTTTCTTTTGAGCTGGCCGCAACACCGCAGGATGGCTTCAGGCCCTAATCTGGTTCCGGCACGGCACGCTGAGCCTTTGGTTATTTCCTCTTCCTGGTGGGAAATGAGAGTTAAATTTGCCCGTCCAGACACCTCCAGCTAGCCTCTCATTGGTTCTCGCTATTCCTGTTCATCTTCCGCAGAAATTGCAAACTGGGACAAACAGGAGGTTAAAGGCGCTGACTTTCCAAGTGGGGAGAGTGTTAGTAAAGCGTCTGGAATGTTGCACCCGAGTACCAGGGTACGAAAACTGAGACATATTTGAACACGTCTCCCGTTCACATGGTTGATCATACTTGGGTTCCACATGCATGTTTTAGCTGAAGGAAGAATACCTAAAACCTGGGTAGTTGAAACCCGTGGAATGGGTACCATGCAATATGACTTCAAAGGGTCTTCATTTGCTCACCGAACCTCTCCAATCCTATCACTGCTGCGTTTATGCCCCTGTACACATGCTTGATTCTCTTTCGGAGACATAGCAATCCATAGGTTTTAAGATACTTACTAGTCAGGTACATTCTTAGGCGTTTAATATGCGGTGTTGAGTCCATTTCGTTGAGCAAGGAGTAGCTCTTGTCTATTCCATATTTGGCTTAAGGAACTTTATCTGTGCTCATTTCAATCTCTGGTTTTATGCAGCACCCCAACTCACTTTTCCCCTTAAGCAAGCATAAGTTGGTTTTCTAAATTTGAGACCCTGTTCTGTTCTGTAATTCAGTTCCTGTGTAGCCAAGTTTACATTCCGTGTATTAGTGATATCTTATGATGTTTCTTTTTCTGTGTGACTTATTTCAGTTAGAATCATCGTACCTGAATCCACTCATTATGCTGCTAAGGGCCTGATGACATAGATTTCATTGCTGAGTGATACTGCATTGTACGTAAGTACCACAAGTTCTTTATCCATTTTTCACTTTCTGCGATGTTGAACTTGTACTGTAAACGAGGTTCTTGTAAACAGAGCCGTTCGAAACTTTGGGGTGGCTGTGTCTTTTTTATTTTAAATTCCCTAAGCTATAGGACCATAAGTGGAAGTGCCCTAGGCTCTGTTGCTTTGTTTTTTAGATGTTTCAGGAAACACCATACACTTCTCCCGAGTGTTTGTTGGCAATTTACATCCCGCCCTTCAGCATAACAAGGCTCCCAGTTCTCCATGGCCTGTCCTGCCTTTCTGGATTTTACACTTTTTTCAGATGGCCCTTTTGACCGGGGGGAAGTGAGACTTCATTGTAGTGCAGATTTCCTTTGCAAGCTTGCTTGGTTGGCCAAAAAGGGCGTATGCGTTTTTTCCTGAATATATTCAGGAAAAAACGCATACGCCCTTTTTGGCCAAGTGCATCATTGTGGACGTTCTGCCTCTTTCCCTATGCTTTCAATGCAATTCCAGTCTACCTCCTGAAATCGGTTTCCTGCAATTCTGCCCCGCTTTCAAGTCCTCTTGGCAGCCTTACTTCAGTCTATTTTTGGACGATAGCTGTCATTTATAACTCTGCAGGTTTGTGAATTACAGTGCCCCTGAGCTCCTTTCTTCAACTCGCTTTCTTTTGAGCTGGCCGCAACACCGCAGGATGGCTTCAGGCCCTAATCTGGTTCCGGCCCGGCACGCTGAGCCTTTGGTTAATTCCTCTTCCTGGTGGGAAATGAGAGTTAAATTTGCCCGTTCAGACACCTCCAGCTAGCCTCTCATTGGTTCTCGCTATTCCTGTTCATCTTCCGCAGAAATTGCAAACTGGGACAAACAGGAGGTTAAAGGCGCTGACTTTCCAAGTGGGGAGAGTGTTAGTAAAGCATCTGGAATGTTGCACCCGAGTACCAGGGTACGAAAACTGAGACATATTTGAACACGTCTCCCGTTCACATGGTTGATCATACTTGGGTTCCACATGCATGTTTTAGCTGAAGGAAGAATACCTAAAACCTGGGTAGTTGAAACCCGTGGAATGGGTACCATGCAATATGACTTCAAAGGGTCTTCATTTGCTCACCGAACCTCTCCAATCCTATCACTGCTGCGTTTATGCCCCTGTACACATGCTTGATTCTCTTTCGGAGACATAGCAATCCATAGGTTTTAAGATACTTACTAGTCAGGTACATTCTTAGGCGTTTAATATGCGGTGTTGAGTCCATTTCGTTGAGCAAGGAGTAGCTCTTGTCTATTCCATATTTGGCTTAAGGAACTTTATCTGTGCTCATTTCAATCTCTGGTTTTATGCAGCACCCCAACTCACTTTTCCCCTTAAGCAAGCATAAGTTGGTTTTCTAAATTTGAGACCCTGTTCTGTTCTGTAATTCAGTTCCTGTGTAGCCAAGTTTACATTCCGTGTATTAGTGATATCTTATGATGTTTCTTTTTCTGTGTGACTTATTTCAGTTAGAATCATCGTACCTGAATCCACTCATTATGCTGCTAAGGGCCTGATGACATAGATTTCATTGCTGAGTGATACTGCATTGTACGTAAGTACCACAAGTTCTTTATCCATTTTTCACTTTCTGCGATGTTGAACTTCTACTGTAAACGAGGTTCTTGTAAACAGAGCCGTTCGAAACTTTGGGGTGGCTGTGTCTTTTTGATTTTAAATTCCCTAAGCTATAGGACCATAAGTGGAAGTGCCCTAGGCTCTGTTGCTTTGTTTTTTAGATGTTTCAGGAAACACCATACACTTCTCCCGAGTGTTTGTTGGCAATTTACATCCCGCCCTTCAGCATAACAAGGCTCCCAGTTCTCCATGGCCTGTCCTGCCTTTCTGGATTTTACACTTTTTTCAGATGGCCCTTTTGACCGGGGGGAAGTGAGACTTCATTGTAGTGCAGATTTCCTTTGCAAGCTTGCTTGGTTGGCCAAAAAGGGCGTATGCGTTTTTTCCTGAATATATTCAGGAAAAAACGCATACGCCCTTTTTGGCCAAGTGCATCATTGTGGACGTTCTGCCTCTTTTCCTATGCTTTCAATGCAATTCCAGTCTACCTCCTGAAATCGGTTTCCTGCAATTCTGCCCCGCTTTCAAGTCCTCTTGGCAGCCTTACTTCAGTCTATTTTTGGACGATAGCTGTCATTTATAACTCTGCAGGTTTGTGAATTACAGTGCCCCTGAGCTCCTTTCTTCAACTTGCTTTCTTGTGACCTGGCCGCAACACCGCAGGATGGCTTCAGGCCCTAATCTGGTTCCGGCCCGGCACGCTGAGCCTTTGGTTAATTCCTCTTCCTGGTGGGAAATGAGAGTTAAATTTGCCCGTTCAGACACCTCCAGCTAGCCTCTCATTGGTTCTCGCTATTCCTGTTCATCTTCCGCAGAAATTGCAAACTGGGCCAAACAGGAGGTTAAAGGCACTGACTTTCCAAGTGGGGAGAGTGTTAGTAAAGCGTCTGGAATGTTGCACCCGAGTACCAGGGGAGGAAAACTGAGACATATTTGAACATGTCTCCCGTTCACATGGTTGATCATACTTGGGTTCCACATGCATGTTTTAGCTGAAGGAAGAATACCTAAAACCTGGGTAGTTGAAACCCGTGGAATGGGTACCATGCAATATGACTTCAAAGGGTCTTCATTTGCTCACCGAACCTCTCCAATCCTATCACTGCTGCGTTTATGCCCCTGTACACATGCTTGATTCTGTTTCGGAGACATAGCAATCCATAGGTTTTAAGATACTTACTAGTCAGGTACATTCTTAGGCGTTTAATATGCGGTGTTGAGTCCATTTCGTTGAGCAAGGAGTAGCTCTTGTCTATTCCATATTTGGCTTAAGGAACTTTATCTGTGCTCATTTCAATCTCTGGTTTTATGCAGCACCCCAACTCACCTTTCCCCTTAAGCAAGCATAAGTTGGTTTTCTAAATTTGAGACCCTTTTCTGTTCTGTAATTCAGTTCCTGTGTAGCCAAGTTTACATTCCGTGTATTACTGATATCTTATGATGTTTCTTTTTCTGTGTGACTTATTTCAGTTAGAATCATCATACCTGAATCCACTCATTGTGCTGCTAAGGGCCTGATGACACAGATTTCATTGCTGAGTGATATTGCTTTGTAAGTAAATACCACAACTTCTTTATCCATTTTTCAATTTCTGCGATGTTGAACTTGTACTGTAAACGAGGTTCTTGTAAACAGAGCCGTTCCAAACTTTGGGGTGGCTGTGTCTTTTTGATTTTAAATTCCCTAAGCTATAGGACCATAAGTGGAAGTGCCCTAGGCTCTGTTGCTTTGTTTTTTAGATGTTTCAGGAAACACCATACACTTCTCCCGAGTGGTTGTTGGCAATTTACATCCCGCCCATCAGCATAACAAGGCTCCCAGTTCTCCATGGCCTGTCCTGCCTTTCTGGATTTTACACTTTTTTCAGATGGCCCTTTTGACCGGGGGGAAGTGAGACTTCATTGTAGTGCAGATTTCCTTTGCAAGCTTGCTTGGTTGGCCAAAAAGGGCGTATGCGTTTTTTCCTGAATATATTCAGGAAAAAACGCATACTCCCTTTTTGGCCAAGTGCATCATTGTGGACGTTCTGCCTCTTTTCCTATGCTTGCAATGCAATTCCAGTCTACCTCCTGAAATCGGTTTCCTGCAATTCTGCCCCGCTTTCAAATCCTCTTGGCAGCCTTACTTCAGTCTATTTTTGGACGATAGCTGTTATTTATAACTCTGCAGGTTTGTGAATTACAGTGCCCCTGAGCTCCTTTCTTCAACTCGCTTTCTTGTGACCTGGCCGCAACACCGCAGGATGTCTTCAGGCCCTAATCTGGTTCTGGCACGGCACGCTGAGCCTTTGGTTAATTCCTCTTCCTGGTGGGAAATGAGAGTTAAATTTGCCCATCCAGACACCTCCAGCTAGTCTCTCATTGGTTCTCGCTATTCCTGTTCATCTTCCATAGAAATTGCAAACTGGGCCAAACAGGAGGTTAAAGGGACTGACTCTCCAAGTGGGGAGAGTGTTAGTAAAGCGTCTGGAATGTTGCACCCGAGTACCAGGGTACAAAAACTGAGACATATTTGAACACGTCTCCCGATGACATGGTTGATCATACTCTAGGTTCCACATGCATGTTTTAGCTGAAGGAAGAATACCTTAAACCTGGGTAGTTGAAACCCGTGGAATGGGTACCATGCAATATGACTTCAAAGGGTCTTCATTTGCTCACCGAACCTCTCCAATCCTATCACTGCTGCGTTTATGCCCCTGTACACATGCTTGATTCTCTTTCGGAGACATAGCAATCCATAGGTTTTAAGATACTTACTAGTCAGGTACATTCTTAGGCATTTAATATGCGGTGTTGAGTCCATTTCGTTGAGCAAGGAGTAGCTCTTGTCTATTCCATATTTGGCTTAAGGAACTTTATCTGTGCTCATTTCAATCTCTGGTTTTATGCAGCACCCCAACTCACCTTTACCCTTAAGCAAGCATAAGTTGGTTTTCTAAATTTGAGACCCTGTTCTGTTCTGTAATTCAGTTCCTGTGTAGCCAAGTTTACATTCCGTGTATTAGTGATATCTTATGATGTTTCTTTTTCTGTGTGACTTATTTCAGTTAGAATCATCGTACCTGAATCCACTCATTATGCTGCTATGGGCCTGATGACATAGATTTCATTGCTGAGTGATACTGCATTGTACGTAAGTACCACAAGTTCTTTATCCATTTTTCACTTTCTGCGATGTTGAACTTCTACTGTAAACGAGGTTCTTGTAAACAGAGCCGTTCGAAACTTTGGGGTGGCTGTGTCTTTTTGATTTTAAATTCCCTAAGCTATAGGACCATAAGTGGAAGTGCCCTAGGCTCTGTTGCTTTGTTTTTTAGATGTTTCAGGAAACACCATACACTTCTCCCGAGTGTTTGTTGGCAATTTACATCCCGCCCTTCAGCATAACAAGGCTCCCAGTTCTCCATGGCCTGTCCTGCCTTTCTGGATTTTACACTTTTTTCAGATGGCCCTTTTGACCGGGGGGAAGTGAGACTTCATTGTACTGCAGATTTCCTTTGCAAGCTTGCTTGGTTGGCCAAAAAGGGCGTATGCGTTTTTTCCTGAATATATTCAGGAAAAAAGGCATACGCCCTTTTTGGCCAAGTGCATCATTGTGGACGTTCTGCCTCTTTTCCTATGCTTGCAATGCAATTCCAGTCTACCTCCTGAAATCGGTTTCCTGCAATTCTGCCCCGCTTTCAAGTCCTCTTGGCAGCCTTACTTCAGTCTATTTTTGGACGATAGCTGTCATTTATAACTCTGCAGGTTTGTGAATTACAGGGCCCCTGAGCTCCTTTCTTCAACTCGCTTTCTTGTGACCTGGCCGCAACACCGCAGGATGTCTTCAGGCCCTAATCTGGTTCTGGCACGGCACGCTGAGCCTTTGGTTAATTCCTCTTCCTGGTGGGAAATGAGAGTTAAATTTGCCCATCCAGACACCTCCAGCTAGCCTCTCATTGGTTCTCGCTATTCCTGTTCATCTTCCGCAGAAATTGCAAACTGGGACAAACAGGAGGTTAAAGGGACTGACTCTCCAAGTGGGGAGAGTGTTAGTAAAGCGTCTGGAATGTTGCACCCGAGTACCAGGGTACGAAAACTGAGACATATTTGAACACGTCTCCCGATCACATGGTTGATCATACTCTAGGTCCCACATGCATGTTTTAGCTGAAGGAAGAATACCTTAAACCTGGGTAGTTGAAACCCGTGGAATGGGTACCATGCAATATGACTTCAAAGGGTCTTCATTTGCTCACCGAACCTCTCCAATCCTATCACTGCTGCGTTTATGCCCCTGTACACATGCTTGATTCTCTTTCGGAGACATAGCAATCCATAGGTTTTAAGATACTTACTAGTCAGGTACATTCTTAGGCATTTAATATGCGGTGTTGAGTCCATTTCGTTGAGCAAGGAGTAGCTCTTGTCTATTCCATATTTGGCTTAAGGAACTTTATCTGTGCTCATTTCAATCTCTGGTTTTATGCAGCACCCCAACTCACCTTTACCCTTAAGGATGCATAAGTTGGTTTTCTAAATCTGAGACCCTGTTCTGTTCTGTAATTCAGTTCCTGTGTAGCCAAGTTTACATTCCGTGTATTACTGATATCTTATGATGTTTCTTTTTCTGTGTGACTTATTTCAGTTAGAATCATCATACCTGAATCCACTCATTGTGTTGCTAAGGGCCTGATGACACAGATTTCATTGCTGAGTGATATTGCTTTGTAAGTAAATACCACAACTTCTTTATCCATTTTTCACTTTCTGCGATGTTGAACTTGTACTGTAAACGAGGTTCTTGTAAACAGAGCCGTTCCAAACTTTGGGGTGGCTGTGTCTTTTTGATTTTAAATTCCCTAAGCTATAGGACCATAAGTGGAAGTGCCCTAGGCTCTGTTGCTTTGTTTTTTAGATGTTTCAGGAAACACCATACACTTCTCCTGAGTGTCTGTTGGCAATTTACATCCCGCCCATCAGCATAACAAGGCTCCCAGTTCTCCATGGCCTGTCCTGCCTTTCTGGATTTTACACTTTTTTCAGATGGCCCTTTTGACCGGGGGGAAGTGAGACTTCATTGTAGTGCAGATTTCCTTTGCAAGCTTGCTTGGTTGGCCAAAAAGGGCGTATGCGTTTTTTCCTGAATATATTCAGGAAAAAACGCATACGCCCTTTTTGGCCAAGTGCATCATTGTGGACGTTCTGCCTCTTTTCCTATGCTTTCAATGCAATTCCAGTCTACCTCCTGAAATCGGTTTCCTGCAATTCTGCCCCGCTTTCAAGTCCTCTTGGCAGCCTTACTTCAGTATATTTTTGGACGATAGCTGTCATTTATAACTCTGCAGGTTTGTGAATTACAGTGCCCCTGAGCTCCTTTCTTCAACTCGCTTTCTTGTGACCTGGCCGCAACACCGCAGGATGGCTTCAGGCCCTAATCTGGTTCCGGCCCGGCACGCTGAGCCTTTGGTTAATTCCTCTTCCTGGTGGGAAATTAGAGTTAAATTTGCCCGTCCCGACACCTCCAGCTAGTCTTTCATTGGTTCTCGCTATTCCTGTTCATCTTCCACAGAAATTGCAAACTGGGCCAAACAGGAGGTTAAAGGGACTGACTCTCCAAGTGGGGAGAGTGTTAGTAAAGCGTCTGGAATGTTGCACCCGAGTACCAGGGTACAAAAACTGAGACATATTTGAACACGTCTCCCGATCACATGGTTGATCATACTCTAGGTTCCACATGCATGTTTTAGCTGAAGGAAGAATACCTTAAACCTGGGTAGTTGAAACCCGTGGAATGGGTACCATGCAATATGACTTCAAAGGGTCTTCATTTGCTCACCGAACCTCTCCAATCCTATCACTGCTGCGTTTATGCCCCTGTACACATGCTTGATTCTCTTTCGGAGACATAGCAATCCATAGGTTTTAAGATACTTACTAGTCAGGTACATTCTTAGGCATTTAATATGCGGTGTTGAGTCCATTTCGTTGAGCAAGGAGTAGCTCTTGTCTATTCCATATTTGGCTTAAGGAACTTTATCTGTGCTCATTTCAATCTCTGGTTTTATGCAGCACCCCAACTCACCTTTACCCTTAAGCAAGCATAAGTTGGTTTTCTAAATTTGAGACCCTGTTCTGTTCTGTAATTCAGTTCCTGTGTAGCCAAGTTTACATTCCGTGTATTAGTGATATCTTATGATGTTTCTTTTTCTGTGTGACTTATTTCAGTTAGAATCATCATACCTGAATCCACTCATTATGCTGCTACGGGCCTGATGACATAGATTTCATTGCTGAATGATACTGCATTGTACGTAAGTACCACAAGTTCTTTATCCATTTTTCACTTTCTGCGATGTTGAACTTCTACTGTAAACGAGGTTCTTGTAAACAGAGCCGTTCGAAACTTTGGGGTGGCTGTGTCTTTTTGATTTTAAATTCCCTAAGCTATAGGACCATAAGTGGAAGTGCCCTAGGCTCTGTTGCTTTGTTTTTTAGATGTTTCAGGAAACACCATACACTTCTCCCGAGTGTTTGTTGGCAATTTACATCCCGCCCTTCAGCATAACAAGGCTCCCAGTTCTCCATGGCCTGTCCTGCCTTTCTGGATTTTACACTTTTTTCAGATGGCCCTTTTGACCGGGGGGAAGTGAGACTTCATTGTAGTGCAGATTTCCTTTGCAAGCTTGCTTGGTTGGTCAAAAAGGGCGTATGCGTTTTTTCCTGAATATATTCAGGAAAAAACGCATACGCCCTTTTTGGCCAAGTGCATCATTGTGGACGTTCTGCCTCTTTTCCTATGCTTTCAATGCAATTCCAGTCTACCTCCTGAAATCGGTTTCCTGCAATTCTGCCCCGCTTTCAAGTCCTCTTGGCAGCCTTACTTCAGTCTATTTTTGGACGATAGCTGTCATTTATAACTCTGCAGGTTTGTGAATTACAGTGCCCCTGAGCTCCTTTCTTCAACTCGCTTTCTTTTGAGCTGGCCGCAACACCGCAGGATGGCTTCAGGCCCTAATCTGGTTCCGGCACGGCACGCTGAGCCTTTGGTTATTTCCTCTTCCTGGTGGGAAATGAGAGTTAAATTTGCCCGTCCAGACACCTCCAGCTAGCCTCTCATTGGTTCTCGCTATTCCTGTTCATCTTCCGCAGAAATTGCAAACTGGGACAAACAGGAGGTTAAAGGGACTGACTCTCCAAGTGGGGAGAGTGTTAGTAAAGCGTCTGGAATGTTGCACCCGAGTACCAGGGTACAAAAACTGAGACATATTTGAACACGTCTCCCGATCACATGGTTGATCATACTCTAGGTTCCACATGCATGTTTTAGCTGAAGGAAGAATACCTTAAACCTGGGTAGTTGAAACCCGTGGAATGGGTACCATGCAATATGACTTCAAAGGGTCTTCATTTGCTCACCGAACCTCTCCAATCCTATCACTGCTGCGTTTATGCCCCTGTACACATGCTTGATTCTCTTTCGGAGACATAGCAATCCATAGGTTTTAAGATACTTACTAGTCAGGTACATTCTTAGGCATTTAATATGCGGTGTTGAGTCCATTTCGTTGAGCAAGGAGTAGCTCTTGTCTATTCCATATTTGGCTTAAGGAACTTTATCTGTGCTCATTTCAATCTCTGGTTTTATGCAGCACCCCAACTCACCTTTCCCCTTAAGCAAGCATAAGTTGGTTTTCTAAATTTGAGACCCTGTTCTGTTCTGTAATTCAGTTCCTGTGTAGCCAAGTTTCCATTCCGTGTATTACTGATATCTTATGATGTTTCTTTTTCTGTGTGACTTATTTCAGTTAGAATCATCATACCTGAATCCACTCATTATGCTGCTACGGGCCTGATGACATAGATTTCATTGCTGAGTGATACTGCATTGTACGTAAGTACCACAAGTTCTTTATCCATTTTTCACTTTCTGCGATGTTGAACTTCTACTGTAAACGAGGTTCTTGTAAACAGAGCCGTTCGAAACTTTGGGGTGGCTGTGTCTTTTTGATTTTAAATTCCCTAAGCTATAGGACCATAAGTGGAAGTGCCCTAGGCTCTGTTGCTTTGTTTTTTAGATGTTTCAGGAAACACCATACACTTCTCCCGAGTGTTTGTTGGCAATTTACATCCCGCCCTTCAGCATAACAAGGCTCCCAGTTCTCCATGGCCTGTCCTGCCTTTCTGGATTTTACACTTTTTTCAGATGGCCCTTTTGACCGGGGGGAAGTGAGACTTCATTGTAGTGCAGATTTCCTTTGCAAGCTTGCTTGGTTGGCCAAAAAGGGCGTATGCGTTTTTTCCTGAATATATTCAGGAAAAAACGCATACGCCCTTTTTGGCCAAGTGCATCATTGTGGACGTTCTGCCTCTTTTCCTATGCTTTCAATGCAATTCCAGTCTACCTCCTGAAATCGGTTTCCTGCAATTCTGCCCCGCTTTCAAGTCCTCTTGGCAGCCTTACTTCAGTCTAGTTTTGGACGATAGCTGTCATTTATAACTCTGCAGGTTTGTGAATTACAGTGCCCCTGAGCTCCTTTCTTCAACTCGCTTTCTTTTGAGCTGGCCGCAACACCGCAGGATGGCTTCAGGCCCTAATCTGGTTCCGGCACGGCACGCTGAGCCTTTGGTTATTTCCTCTTCCTGGTGGGAAATGAGAGTTAAATTTGCCCGTCCAGACACCTCCAGCTAGCCTCTCATTGGTTCTCGCTATTCCTGTTCATCTTCCGCAGAAATTGCAAACTGGGACAAACAGGAGGTTAAAGGCGCTGACTTTCCAAGTGGGGAGAGTGTTAGTAAAGCGTCTGGAATGTTGCACCCGAGTACCAGGGTACGAAAACTGAGACATATTTGAACACGTCTCCCGTTCACATGGTTGATCATACTTGGGTTCCACATGCATGTTTTAGCTGAAGGAAGAATACCTAAAACCTGGGTAGTTGAAACCCGTGGAATGGGTACCATGCAATATGACTTCAAAGGGTCTTCATTTGCTCACCGAACCTCTCCAATCCTATCACTGCTGCGTTTATGCCCCTGTACACATGCTTGATTCTGTTTCGGAGACATAGCAATCCATAGGTTTTAAGATACTTACTAGTCAGGTACATTCTTAGGCGTTTAATATGCGGTGTTGAGTCCATTTCGTTGAGCAAGGAGTAGCTCTTGTCTATTCCATATTTGGCTTAAGGAACTTTATCTGTGCTCATTTCAATCTCTGGTTTTATGCAGCACCCCAACTCACCTTTCCCCTTAAGCAAGCATAAGTTGGTTTTCTAAATTTGAGACCCTGTTCTGTTCTGTAATTCAGTTCCTGTGTAGCCAAGTTTACATTCCGTGTATTACTGATATCTTATGATGTTTCTTTTTCTGTGTGACTTATTTCAGTTAGAATCATCATACCTGAATCCACTCATTATGCTGCTAAGGGCCTGATGACACAGAATTCATTGCTGAGTGATATTGCTTTGTAAGTAAATACCACAACTTCTTTATCCATTTTTCACTTTCTGCGATGTTGAACTTGTACTGTAAACGAGGTTCTTGTAAACAGAGCCGTTCCAAACTTTGGGGTGGCTGTGTCTTTTTGATTTTAAATTCCCTAAGCTATAGGACCATAAGTGGAAGTGCCCTAGGCTCTGTTGCTTTGTTTTTTAGATGTTTCAGGAAACACCATACACTTCTCCCGAGTGGTTGTTGGCAATTTACATCCCGCCCATCAGCATAACAAGGCTCCCAGTTCTCCATGGCCTGTCCTGCCTTTCTGGATTTTACACTTTTTTCAGATGGCCCTTTTGACCGGGGGGAAGTGAGACTTCATTGTAGTGCAGATTTCCTTTGCAAGCTTGCTTGGTTGGCCAAAAAGGGCGTATGCGTTTTTTCCTGAATATATTCAGGAAAAAACGCATACGCCCTTTTTGGCCAAGTGCATCATTGTGGACGTTCTGCCTCTTTTCCTATGCTTGCAATGCAATTCCAGTCTACCTCCTGAAATCGGTTTCCTGCAATTCTGCCCCGCTTTCAAGTCCTCTTGGCAGCCTTACTTCAGTCTATTTTTGGACGATAGCTGTCATTTATAACTCTGCAGGTTTGTGAATTACAGTGCCCCTGTGCTCCTTTCTTCAACTCGCTTTCTTGTGACCTGGCCGCAACACCGCAGGATGTCTTCAGGCCCTAATCTGGTTCCGGCACGGCATGCTGAGCCTTTGGTTAATTCCTCTTCCTGGTGGGAAATGAGAGTTAAATTTGCCCATCCAGACACCTCCAGCTAGTCTCTCATTGGTTCTCGCTCTTCCTGTTCATCTTCCACAGAAATTGCAAACTGGGCCAAACAGGAGGTTAAAGGGACTGACTCTCCAAGTGGGGAGAGTGTTAGTAAAGCGTCTGGAATGTTGCACCCGAGTACCAGGGTACGAAAACTGAGATATATTTGAACACGTCTCCCGATCACATGGTTGATCATACTCTAGGTCCCACATGCATGTTTTAGCTGAAGGAAGAATACCTTAAACCTGGGTAGTTGAAACCCGTGGAATGGGTACCATGCAATATGACTTCAAAGGGTCTTCATTTGCTCACCGAACCTCTCCAATCCTATCACTGCTGCGTTTATGCCCCTGTACACATGCTTGATTCTCTTCCGGAGACATAGCAATCCATAGGTTTTAAGATACTTACTAGTCAGGTACATTCTTAGGCTTTTAATATGCGGTGTTGAGTCCATTTCGTTGAGCAAGGAGTAGCTCTTGTCTATTCCATATTTGGCTTAAGGAACTTTATCTGTGCTCATTTCAATCTCTGGTTTTATGCAGCACCCCAACTCACCTTTACCCTTAAGCAAGCATAAGTTGGTTTTCTAAATTTGAGACCCTGTTCTGTTCTGTAATTCAGTTCCTGTGTAGCCAAGTTTCCATTCCGTGTATTAGTGATATCTTATGATGTTTCTTTTTCTGTGTGACTTATTTCAGTTAGAATCATCGTACCTGAATCCACTCATTATGCTGCTACGGGCCTGATGTCATAGATTTCATTGCTGAGTGATACTGCATTGTACGTAAGTACCACAAGTTCTTTATCCATTTTTCACTTTCTGCGATGTTGAACTTCTACTGTAAACGAGGTTCTTGTAAACAGAGCCGTTCGAAACTTTGGGGTGGCTGTGTCTTTTTGATTTTAAATTCCCTAAGCTATAGGACCATAAGTGGAAGTGCCCTAGGCTCTGTTGCTTTGTTTTTTAGATGTTTCAGGAAACACCATACACTTCTCCCGAGTGTTTGTTGGCAATTTACATCCCGCCCTTCAGCATAACAAGGCTCCCAGTTCTCCATGGCCTGTCCTGCCTTTCTGGATTTTACACTTTTTTCAGATGGCCCTTTTGACCGGGGGGAAGTGAGACTTCATTGTAGTGCAGATTTCCTTTGCAAGCTTGCTTGGTTGGCCAAAAAGGGCGTATGCGTTTTTTCCTGAATATATTCAGGAAAAAACGCATACGCCCTTTTTGGCCAAGTGCATCATTGTGGACGTTCTGCCTCTTTTCCTATGCTTTCAATGCAATTCCAGTCTACCTCCTGAAATCGGTTTCCTGCAATTCTGCCCCGCTTTCAAGTCCTCTTGGCAGCCTTACTTCAGTCTATTTTTGGACGATAGCTGTCATTTATAACTCTGCAGGTTTGTGAATTACAGTGCCCCTGAGCTCCTTTCTTCAACTCGCTTTCTTTTGAGCTGGCCGCAACACCGCAGGATGGCTTCAGGCCCTAATCTGGTTCCGGCACGGCACGCTGAGCCTTTGGTTATTTCCTCTTCCTGGTGGGAAATGAGAGTTAAATTTGCCCGTCCAGACACCTCCAGCTAGCCTCTCATTGGTTCTCGCTATTCCTGTTCATCTTCCGCAGAAATTGCAAACTGGGACAAACAGGAGGTTAAAGGGACTGACTCTCCAAGTGGGGAGAGTGTTAGTAAAGCGTCTGGAATGTTGCACCCGAGTACCAGGGTACAAAAACTGAGACATATTTGAACACGTCTCCCGATCACATGGTTGATCATACTCTAGGTTCCACATGCATGTTTTAGCTGAAGGAAGAATACCTTAAACCTGGGTAGTTGAAACCCGTGGAATGGGTACCATGCAATATGACTTCAAAGGGTCTTCATTTGCTCACCGAACCTCTCCAATCCTATCACTGCTGCGTTTATGCCCCTGTACACATGCTTGATTCTCTTTCGGAGACATAGCAATCCATAGGTTTTAAGATACTTACTAGTCAGGTACATTCTTAGGCATTTAATATGCGGTGTTGAGTCCATTTCGTTGAGCAAGGAGTAGCTCTTGTCTATTCCATATTTGGCTTAAGGAACTTTATCTGTGCTCATTTCAATCTCTGGTTTTATGCAGCACCCCAACTCACCTTTCCCCTTAAGCAAGCATAAGTTGGTTTTCTAAATTTGAGACCCTGTTCTGTTCTGTAATTCAGTTCCTGTGTAGCCAAGTTTCCATTCCGTGTATTACTGATATCTTATGATGTTTCTTTTTCTGTGTGACTTATTTCAGTTAGAATCATCATACCTGAATCCACTCATTATGCTGCTACGGGCCTGATGACATAGATTTCATTGCTGAGTGATACTGCATTGTACGTAAGTACCACAAGTTCTTTATCCATTTTTCACTTTCTGCGATGTTGAACTTCTACTGTAAACGAGGTTCTTGTAAACAGAGCCGTTCGAAACTTTGGGGTGGCTGTGTCTTTTTGATTTTAAATTCCCTAAGCTATAGGACCATAAGTGGAAGTGCCCTAGGCTCTGTTGCTTTGTTTTTTAGATGTTTCAGGAAACACCATACACTTCTCCCGAGTGTTTGTTGGCAATTTACATCCCGCCCTTCAGCATAACAAGGCTCCCAGTTCTCCATGGCCTGTCCTGCCTTTCTGGATTTTACACTTTTTTCAGATGGCCCTTTTGACCGGGGGGAAGTGAGACTTCATTGTAGTGCAGATTTCCTTTGCAAGCTTGCTTGGTTGGCCAAAAAGGGCGTATGCGTTTTTTCCTGAATATATTCAGGAAAAAACGCATACGCCCTTTTTGGCCAAGTGCATCATTGTGGACGTTCTGCCTCTTTTCCTATGCTTTCAATGCAATTCCAGTCTACCTCCTGAAATCGGTTTCCTGCAATTCTGCCCCGCTTTCAAGTCCTCTTGGCAGCCTTACTTCAGTCTATTTTTGGACGATAGCTGTCATTTATAACTCTGCAGGTTTGTGAATTACAGTGCCCCTGAGCTCCTTTCTTCAACTCGCTTTCTTTTGAGCTGGCCGCAACACCGCAGGATGGCTTCAGGCCCTAATCTGGTTCCGGCACGGCACGCTGAGCCTTTGGTTATTTCCTCTTCCTGGTGGGAAATGAGAGTTAAATTTGCCCGTCCAGACACCTCCAGCTAGCCTCTCATTGGTTCTCGCTATTCCTGTTCATCTTCCGCAGAAATTGCAAACTGGGACAAACAGGAGGTTAAAGGCGCTGACTTTCCAAGTGGGGAGAGTGTTAGTAAAGCGTCTGGAATGTTGCACCCGAGTACCAGGGTACGAAAACTGAGACATATTTGAACACGTCTCCCGTTCACATGGTTGATCATACTTGGGTTCCACATGCATGTTTTAGCTGAAGGAAGAATACCTAAAACCTGGGTAGTTGAAACCCGTGGAATGGGTACCATGCAATATGACTTCAAAGGGTCTTCATTTGCTCACCGAACCTCTCCAATCCTATCACTGCTGCGTTTATGCCCCTGTACACATGCTTGATTCTGTTTCGGAGACATAGCAATCCATAGGTTTTAAGATACTTACTAGTCAGGTACATTCTTAGGCGTTTAATATGCGGTGTTGAGTCCATTTCGTTGAGCAAGGAGTAGCTCTTGTCTATTCCATATTTGGCTTAAGGAACTTTATCTGTGCTCATTTCAATCTCTGGTTTTATGCAGCACCCCAACTCACCTTTCCCCTTAAGCAAGCATAAGTTGGTTTTCTAAATTTGAGACCCTGTTCTGTTCTGTAATTCAGTTCCTGTGTAGCCAAGTTTACATTCCGTGTATTACTGATATCTTATGATGTTTCTTTTTCTGTGTGACTTATTTCAGTTAGAATCATCATACCTGAATCCACTCATTATGCTGCTAAGGGCCTGATGACACAGAATTCATTGCTGAGTGATATTGCTTTGTAAGTAAATACCACAACTTCTTTATCCATTTTTCACTTTCTGCGATGTTGAACTTGTACTGTAAACGAGGTTCTTGTAAACAGAGCCGTTCCAAACTTTGGGGTGGCTGTGTCTTTTTGATTTTAAATTCCCTAAGCTATAGGACCATAAGTGGAAGTGCCCTAGGCTCTGTTGCTTTGTTTTTTAGATGTTTCAGGAAACACCATACACTTCTCCCGAGTGGTTGTTGGCAATTTACATCCCGCCCATCAGCATAACAAGGCTCCCAGTTCTCCATGGCCTGTCCTGCCTTTCTGGATTTTACACTTTTTTCAGATGGCCCTTTTGACCGGGGGGAAGTGAGACTTCATTGTAGTGCAGATTTCCTTTGCAAGCTTGCTTGGTTGGCCAAAAAGGGCGTATGCGTTTTTTCCTGAATATATTCAGGAAAAAACGCATACGCCCTTTTTGGCCAAGTGCATCATTGTGGACGTTCTGCCTCTTTTCCTATGCTTGCAATGCAATTCCAGTCTACCTCCTGAAATCGGTTTCCTGCAATTCTGCCCCGCTTTCAAGTCCTCTTGGCAGCCTTACTTCAGTCTATTTTTGGACGATAGCTGTCATTTATAACTCTGCAGGTTTGTGAATTACAGTGCCCCTGTGCTCCTTTCTTCAACTCGCTTTCTTGTGACCTGGCCGCAACACCTCAGGATGTCTTCAGGCCCTAATCTGGTTCCGGCACGGCATGCTGAGCCTTTGGTTAATTCCTCTTCCTGGTGGGAAATGAGAGTTAAATTTGCCCATCCAGACACCTCCAGCTAGTCTCTCATTGGTTCTCGCTCTTCCTGTTCATCTTCCACAGAAATTGCAAACTGGGCCAAACAGGAGGTTAAAGGGACTGACTCTCCAAGTGGGGAGAGTGTTAGTAAAGCGTCTGGAATGTTGCACCCGAGTACCAGGGTACGAAAACTGAGATATATTTGAACACGTCTCCCGATCACATGGTTGATCATACTCTAGGTCCCACATGCATGTTTTAGCTGAAGGAAGAATACCTTAAACCTGGGTAGTTGAAACCCGTGGAATGGGTACCATGCAATATGACTTCAAAGGGTCTTCATTTGCTCACCGAACCTCTCCAATCCTATCACTGCTGCGTTTATGCCCCTGTACACATGCTTGATTCTCTTCCGGAGACATAGCAATCCATAGGTTTTAAGATACTTACTAGTCAGGTACATTCTTAGGCTTTTAATATGCGGTGTTGAGTCCATTTCGTTGAGCAAGGAGTAGCTCTTGTCTATTCCATATTTGGCTTAAGGAACTTTATCTGTGCTCATTTCAATCTCTGGTTTTATGCAGCACCCCAACTCACCTTTACCCTTAAGCAAGCATAAGTTGGTTTTCTAAATTTGAGACCCTGTTCTGTTCTGTAATTCAGTTCCTGTGTAGCCAAGTTTCCATTCCGTGTATTAGTGATATCTTATGATGTTTCTTTTTCTGTGTGACTTATTTCAGTTAGAATCATCGTACCTGAATCCACTCATTATGCTGCTACGGGCCTGATGTCATAGATTTCATTGCTGAGTGATACTGCATTGTACGTAAGTACCACAAGTTCTTTATCCATTTTTCACTTTCTGCGATGTTGAACTTCTACTGTAAACGAGGTTCTTGTAAACAGAGCCGTTCGAAACTTTGGGGTGGCTGTGTCTTTTTGATTTTAAATTCCCTAAGCTATAGGACCATAAGTGGAAGTGCCCTAGGCTCTGTTGCTTTGTTTTTTAGATGTTTCAGGAAACACCATACACTTCTCCCGAGTGTTTGTTGGCAATTTACATCCCGCCCTTCAGCATAACAAGGCTCCCAGTTCTCCATGGCCTGTCCTGCCTTTCTGGATTTTACACTTTTTTCAGATGGCCCTTTTGACCGGGGGGAAGTGAGACTTCATTGTAGTGCAGATTTCCTTTGCAAGCTTGCTTGGTTGGCCAAAAAGGGCGTATGCGTTTTTTCCTGAATATATTCAGGAAAAAACGCATACGCCCTTTTTGGCCAAGTGCATCATTGTGGACGTTCTGCCTCTTTTCCTATGCTTTCAATGCAATTCCAGTCTACCTCCTGAAATCGGTTTCCTGCAATTCTGCCCCGCTTTCAAGTCCTCTTGGCAGCCTTACTTCAGTCTATTTTTGGACGATAGCTGTCATTTATAACTCTGCAGGTTTCTGAATTACAGTGCCCCTGAGCTCCTTTCTTCAACTCGCTTTCTTGTGACCTGGCCGCAACACCGCAGGATGTCTTCAGGCCCTAATCTGGTTCTGGCACGGCACGCTGAGCCTTTGGTTAATTCCTCTTCCTGGTGGGAAATGAGAGTTAAATTTGCCCATCCAGACACCTCCAGCTAGTCTCTCATTGGTTCTCGCTATTCCTGTTCATCTTCCACAGAAATTGCAAACTGGGCCAAACAGGAGGTTAAAGGGACTGACTCTCCAAGTGGGGAGAGTGTTAGTAAAGCGTCTGGAATGTTGCACCCGAGTACCAGGGGAGGAAAACTGAGACATATTTGAACACGTCTCCCGTTCACATGGTTGATCATACTTGGGTTCCACATGCATGTTTTAGCTGAAGGAAGAATACCTTAAACCTGTGTATTTGAAACCCGTGGAATGGGTACCATGCAATATGACTTCAAAGGGTCTTCATTTGCTCACCGAACCTCTCCAATCCTATCACTGCTGCGTTTATGCCCCTGTACACATGCTTGATTCTGTTTCAGAGACATAGCAATCCATAGGTTTTAAGATACTTACTAGTCAGGTACATTCTTAGGCGTTTAATATGCGGTGTTGAGTCCATTTCGTTGAGCAAGGAGTAGCTCTTGTCTATTCCATATTTGGCTTAAGGAACTTTATCTGTGCTCATTTCAATCTCTGGTTTTATGCAGCACCCCAACTCACCTTTCCCCTTAAGCAAGCATAAGTTGGTTTTCTAAATTTGAGACCCTGTTCTGTTCTGTAATTCAGTTCCTGTGTAGCCAAGTTTCCATTCCGTGTATTACTGATATCTTATGATGTTTCTTTTTCTGTGTGACTTATTTCAGTTAGAATCATCATACCTGAATCCACTCATTGTGCTGCTAAGGTCCTGATGACACAGATTTCATTGCTGAGTGATATTGCTTTGTAAGTAAATACCACAACTTCTTTATCCATTTTTCACTTTCTGCGATGTTGAACTTGTACTGTAAACGAGGTTCTTGTAAACAGAGCCGTTCCAAACTTTGGGGTGGCTGTGTCTTTTTGATTTTAAATTCCCTAAGCTATAGGACCATAAGTGGAAGTGCCCTAGGCTCTGTTGCTTTGTTTTTTAGATGTTTCAGGAAACACCATACACTTCTCCCGAGTGTTTGTTGGCAATTTACATCCCGCCCTTCAGCATAACAAGGCTCCCAGTTCTCCATGGCCTGTCCTGCCTTTCTGGATTTTACACTTTTTTCAGATGGCCCTTTTGACCGGGGGGAAGTGAGACTTCATTGTAGTGCAGATTTCCTTTGCAAGCTTGCTTGGTTGGCCAAAAAGGGCGTATGCGTTTTTTCCTGAATATATTCAGGAAAAAACGCATACGCCCTTTTTGGCCAAGTGCATCATTGTGGACGTTCTGCCTCTTTTCCTATGCTTGCAATGCAATTCCAGTCTACCTCCTGAAATCGGTTTCCTGCAATTCTGCCCCGCTTTCAAGTCCTCTTGGCAGCCTTACTTCAGTCTATTTTTGGACGATAGCTGTCATTTATAACTCTGCAGGTTTGTGAATTACAGTGCCCCTGAGCTCCTTTCTTCAACTCGCTTTCTTGTGACCTGGCCGCAACACCGCAGGATGTCTTCAGGCCCTAATCTGGTTCCGGCACGGCATGCTGAGCCTTTGGTTAATTCCTCTTCCTGGTGGGAAATGAGAGTTAAATTTGCCCATCCAGACACCTCCAGCTAGTCTCTCATTGGTTCTCGCTCTTCCTGTTCATCTTCCACAGAAATTGCAAACTGGGCCAAACAGGAGGTTAAAGGGACTGACTCTCCAAGTGGGGAGAGTGTTAGTAAAGCGTCTGGAATGTTGCACCCGAGTACCAGGGTACGAAAACTGAGATATATTTGAACACGTCTCCCGATCACATGGTTGATCATACTCTAGGTCCCACATGCATGTTTTAGCTGAAGGAAGAATACCTTAAACCTGGGTAGTTGAAACCCGTGGAATGGGTACCATGCAATATGACTTCAAAGGGTCTTCATTTGCTCACCGAACCTCTCCAATCCTATCACTGCTGTGTTTATGCCCCTGTACACATGCTTGATTCTCTTCCGGAGACATAGCAATCCATAGGTTTTAAGATACTTACTAGTCAGGTACATTCTTAGGCTTTTAATATGCGGTGTTGAGTCCATTTCGTTGAGCAAGGAGTAGCTCTTGTCTATTCCATATTTGGCTTAAGGAACTTTATCTGTGCTCATTTCAATCTCTGGTTTTATGCAGCACCCCAACTCACCTTTACCCTTAAGCAAGCATAAGTTGGTTTTCTAAATTTGAGACCCTGTTCTGTTCTGTAATTCAGTTCCTGTGTAGCCAAGTTTACATTCCGTGTATTAGTGATATCTTATGATGTTTCTTTTTCTGTGTGACTTATTTCAGTTAGAATCATCGTACCTGAATCCACTCATTATGCTGCTACGGGCCTGATGTCATAGATTTCATTGCTGAGTGATACTGCATTGTACGTAAGTACCACAAGTTCTTTATCCATTTTTCACTTTCTGCGATGTTGAACTTCTACTGTAAACGAGGTTCTTGTAAACAGAGCCGTTCGAAACTTTGGGGTGGCTGTGTCTTTTTGATTTTAAATTCCCTAAGCTATAGGACCATAAGTGGAAGTGCCCTAGGCTCTGTTGCTTTGTTTTTTAGATGTTTCAGGAAACACCATACACTTCTCCCGAGTGTTTGTTGGCAATTTACATCCCGCCCTTCAGCATAACAAGGCTCCCAGTTCTCCATGGCCTGTCCTGCCTTTCTGGATTTTACACTTTTTTCAGATGGCCCTTTTGACCGGGGGGAAGTGAGACTTCATTGTAGTGCAGATTTCCTTTGCAAGCTTGCTTGGTTGGCCAAAAAGGGCGTATGCGTTTTTTCCTGAATATATTCAGGAAAAAACGCATACGCCCTTTTTGGCCAAGTGCATCATTGTGGACGTTCTGCCTCTTTTCCTATGCTTTCAATGCAATTCCAGTCTACCTCCTGAAATCGGTTTCCTGCAATTCTGCCCCGCTTTCAAGTCCTCTTGGCAGCCTTACTTCAGTCTATTTTTGGACGATAGCTGTCATTTATAACTCTGCAGGTTTGTGATTTACAGTGCCCCTGAGCTCCTTTCTTCAACTCGCTTTCTTGTGACCTGGCCGCAACACCGCAGGATGTCTTCAGGCCCTAATCTGGTTCTGGCACGGCACGCTGAGCCTTTGGTTAATTCCTCTTCCTGGTGGGAAATGAGAGTTAAATTTGCCCATCCAGACACCTCCAGCTAGTCTCTCATTGGTTCTCGCTATTCCTGTTCATCTTCCACAGAAATTGCAAACTGGGCCAAACAGGAGGTTAAAGGGACTGACTCTCCAAGTGGGGAGAGTGTTAGTAAAGCGTCTGGAATGTTGCACCCGAGTACCAGGGGAGGAAAACTGAGACATATTTGAACACGTCTCCCGTTCACATGGTTGATCATACTTGGGTTCCACATGCATGTTTTAGCTGAAGGAAGAATACCTTAAACCTGTGTATTTGAAACCCGTGGAATGGGTACCATGCAATATGACTTCAAAGGGTCTTCATTTGCTCACCGAACCTCTCCAATCCTATCACTGCTGCGTTTATGCCCCTGTACACATGCTTGATTCTGTTTCGGAGACATAGCAATCCATAGGTTTTAAGATACTTACTAGTCAGGTACATTCTTAGGCGTTTAATATGCGGTGTTGAGTCCATTTCGTTGAGCAAGGAGTAGCTCTTGTCTATTCCATATTTGGCTTAAGGAACTTTATCTGTGCTCATTTCAATCTCTGGTTTTATGCAGCACCCCAACTCACCTTTCCCCTTAAGCAAGCATAAGTTGGTTTTCTAAATTTGAGACCCTGTTCTGTTCTGTAATTCAGTTCCTGTGTAGCCAAGTTTCCATTCCGTGTATTACTGATATCTTATGATGTTTCTTTTTCTGTGTGACTTATTTCAGTTAGAATCATCATACCTGAATCCACTCATTGTGCTGCTAAGGTCCTGATGACACAGATTTCATTGCTGAGTGATATTGCTTTGTAAGTAAATACCACAACTTCTTTATCCATTTTTCACTTTCTGCGATGTTGAACTTGTACTGTAAACGAGGTTCTTGTAAACAGAGCCGTTCCAAACTTTGGGGTGGCTGTGTCTTTTTGATTTTAAATTCCCTAAGCTATAGGACCATAAGTGGAAGTGCCCTAGGCTCTGTTGCTTTGTTTTTTAGATGTTTCAGGAAACACCATACACTTCTCCCGAGTGTTTGTTGGCAATTTACATCCCGCCCTTCAGCATAACAAGGCTCCCAGTTCTCCATGGCCTGTCCTGCCTTTCTGGATTTTACACTTTTTTCAGATGGCCCTTTTGACCGGGGGGAAGTGAGACTTCATTGTAGTGCAGATTTCCTTTGCAAGCTTGCTTGGTTGGCCAAAAAGGGCGTATGCGTTTTTTCCTGAATATATTCAGGAAAAAACGCATACGCCCTTTTTGGCCAAGTGCATCATTGTGGACGTTCTGCCTCTTTTCCTATGCTTTCAATGCAATTCCAGTCTACCTCCTGAAATCGGTTTCCTGCAATTCTGCCCCGCTTTCAAGTCCTCTTGGCAGCCTTACTTCAGTCTATTTTTGGACGATAGCTGTTATTTATAACTCTGCAGGTTTGTGAATTACAGTGCCCCTGAGCTCCTTTCTTCAACTCGCTTTCTTGTGACCTGGCCGCAACACCGCAGGATGTCTTCAGGCCCTAATCTGGTTCTGGCACGGCACGCTGAGCCTTTGGTTAATTCTTCTTCCTGGTGGGAAATGAGAGTTAAATTTGCCCATCCAGACACCTCCAGCTAGTCTCTCATTGGTTCTCGCTATTCCTGTTCATCTTCCATAGAAATTGCAAACTGGGCCAAACAGGAGGTTAAAGGGACTGACTCTCCAAGTGGGGAGAGTGTTAGTAAAGCGTCTGGAATGTTGCACCCGAGTACCAGGGTACAAAAACTGAGACATATTTGAACACGTCTCCCGATGACATGGTTGATCATACTCTAGGTTCCACATGCATGTTTTAGCTGAAGGAAGAATACCTTAAACCTGGGTAGTTAAACCCGTGGAATGGGTACCATGCAATATGACTTCAAAGGGTCTTCATTTGCTCACCGAACCTCTCCAATCCTATCACTGCTGCGTTTATGCCCCTGTACACATGCTTGATTCTCTTTCGGAGACATAGCAATCCATAGGTTTTAAGATACTTACTAATCAGGTACATTCTTAGGCATTTAATATGCGGTGTTGAGTCCATTTCGTTGAGCAAGGAGTAGCTCTTGTCTATTCCATATTTGGCTTAAGGAACTTTATCTGTGCTCATTTCAATCTCTGGTTTTATGCAGCACCCCAACTCACCTTTACCCTTAAGCAAGCATAAGTTGGTTTTCTAAATTTGAGACCCTGTTCTGTTCTGTAATTCAGTTCCTGTGTAGCCAAGTTTCCATTCCGTGTATTACTGATATCTTATGATGTTTCTTTTTCTGTGTGACTTATTTCAGTTAGAATCATCGTACCTGAATCCACTCATTATGCTGCTACGGGCCTGATGACATAGATTTCATTGCTGAGTGATACTGCATTGTACGTAAGTACCACAAGTTCTTTATCCATTTTTCACTTTCTGCGATGTTGAACTTCTACTGTAAACGAGGTTCTTGTAAACAGAGCCGTTCGAAACTTTGGGGTGGCTGTGTCTTTTTGATTTTAAATTCCCTAAGCTATAGGACCATAGGTGGAAGTGCCCTAGGCTCTGTTGCTTTGTTTTTTAGATGTTTCAGGAAACACCATACACTTCTCCCGAGTGTTTGTTGGCAATTTACATCCCGCCCTTCAGCATAAGAAGGCTCCCAGTTCTCCATGGCCTGTCCTGCCTTTCTGGATTTTACACTTTTTTCAGATGGCCCTTTTGACCGGGGGGAAGTGAGACTTCATTGTAGTGCAGATTTCCTTTGCAAGCTTGCTTGGTTGGCCAAAAAGGGCGTATGCGTTTTTTCCTGAATATATTCAGGAAAAAACGCATACGCCCTTTTTGGCCAAGTGCATCATTGTGGACGTTCTGCCTCTTTTCCTATGCTTTCAATGCAATTCCAGTCTACCTCCTGAAATCGGTTTCCTGCAATTCTGCCCCGCTTTCAAGTCCTCTTGGCAGCCTTACTTCAGTCTATTTTTGGACGATAGCTGTCATTTATAACTCTGCAGGTTTGTGAATTACAGTGCCCCTGAGCTCCTTTCTTCAACTCGCTTTCTTTTGAGCTGGCCGCAACACCGCAGGATGGCTTCAGGCCCTAATCTGGTTCCGGTACGGCACGCTGAGCCTTTGGTTATTTCCTCTTCCTGGTGGGAAATGAGAGTTAAATTTGCCCGTCCAGACACCTCCAGCTAGCCTCTCATTGGTTCTCGCTATTCCTGTTCATCTTCCGCAGAAATTGCAAACTGGGACAAACAGGAGGTTAAAGGCGCTGACTTTCCAAGTGGGGAGAGTGTTAGTAAAGCGTCTGGAATGTTGCACCCGAGTACCAGGGGACGAAAACTGAGACATATTTGAACACGTCTCCCGTTCACATGGTTGATCATACTTGGGTTCCACATGCATGTTTTAGCTGAAGGAAGAATACCTAAAACCTGGGTAGTTGAAACCCGTGGAATGGGTACCATGCAATATGACTTCAAAGGGTCTTCATTTGCTCACCGAACCTCTCCAATCCTATCACTGCTGCGTTTATGCCCCTGTACACATGCTTGATTCTGTTTCGGAGACATAGCAATCCATAGGTTTTAAGATACTTACTAGTCAGGTACATTCTTAGGCGTTTAATATGCGGTGTTGAGTCCATTTCGTTGAGCAAGGAGTAGCTCTTGTCTATTCCATATTTGGCTTAAGGAACTTTATCTGTGCTCATTTCAATCTCTGGTTTTATGCAGCACCCCAACTCACTTTTCCCCTTAAGCAAGCATAAGTTGGTTTTCTAAATTTGAGACCCTGTTCTGTTCTGTAATTCAGTTCCTGTGTAGCCAAGTTTACATTCCGTGTATTAGTGATATCTTATGATGTTTCTTTTTCTGTGTGACTTATTTCAGTTAGAATCATCGTACCTGAATCCACTCATTATGCTGCTAAGGGCCTGATGACATAGATTTCATTGCTGAGTGATACTGCATTGTACGTAAGTACCACAAGTTCTTTATCCATTTTTCACTTTCTGCGATGTTGAACTTGTACTGTAAACGAGGTTCTTGTAAACAGAGCCGTTCGAAACTTTGGGGTGGCTGTGTCTTTTTGATTTTAAATTCCCTAAGCTATAGGACCATAAGTGGAAGTGCCCTAGGCTCTGTTGCTTTGTTTTTTAGATGTTTCAGGAAACACCATACACTTCTCCCGAGTGTTTGTTGGCAATTTACATCCCGCCCTTCAGCATAACAAGGCTCCCAGTTCTCCATGGCCTGTCCTGCCTTTCTGGATTTTACACTTTTTTCAGATGGCCCTTTTGACCGGGGGGAAGTGAGACTTCATTGTAGTGCAGATTTCCTTTGCAAGCTTGCTTGGTTGGCCAAAAAGGGCGTATGCGTTTTTTCCTGAATATATTCAGGAAAAAACGCATACGCCCTTTTAGGCCAAGTGCATCATTGTGGACGTTCTGCCTCTTTTCCTATGCTTTCAATGCAATTCCAGTCTACCTCCTGAAATCGGTTTCCTGCAATTCTGCCCCGCTTTCAAGTCCTCTTGGCAGCCTTACTTCAGTCTATTTTTGGACGATAGCTGTCATTTATAACTCTGCAGGTTTGTGAATTACAGTGCCCCTGAGCTCCTTTCTTCAACTCGCTTTCTTGTGAACTGGCCGCAACACCGCAGGATGTCTTCAGGCCCTAATCTGGTTCTGGCACGGCACGCTGAGCCTTTGGTTAATTCCTCTTCCTGGTGGGAAATGAGAGTTAAATTTGCCCATCCAGACACCTCCAGCTAGTCTCTCATTGGTTCTCGCTATTCCTGTTCATCTTCCACAGAAATTGCAAACTGGGCCAAACAGGAGGTTAAAGGGACTGACTCTCCAAGTGGGGAGAGTGTTAGTAAAGCGTCTGGAATGTTGCACCCGAGTACCAGGGTACGAAAACTGAGACATATTTGAACACGTCTCCCGATCACATGGTTGATCATACTCTAGGTCCCACATGCATGTTTTAGCTGAAGGAAGAATACCTTAAACCTGGGTAGTTGAAACCCGTGGAATGGGTACCATGCAATATGACTTCAAAGGGTCTTCATTTGCTCACCGAACCTCTCCAATCCTATCACTGCTGCGTTTATGCCCCTGTACACATGCTTGATTCTCTTTCGGAGACATAGCAATCCATAGGTTTTAAGATACTTACTAGTCAGGTACATTCTTAGGCATTTAATATGCGGTGTTGAGTCCATTTCGTTGAGCAAGGAGTAGCTCTTGTCTATTCCATATTTGGCTTAAGGAACTTTATCTGTGCTCATTTCAATCTCTGGTTTTATGCAGCACCCCAACTCACCTTTACCCTTAAGCAAGCATAAGTTGGTTTTCTAAATTTGAGACCCTGTTCTGTTCTGTAATTCAGTTCCTGTGTAGCCAAGTTTCCATTCCGTGTATTAGTGATATCTTATGATGTTTCTTTTTCTGTGTGACTTATTTCAGTTAGAATCATCGTACCTGAATCCACTCATTATGCTGCTACGGGCCTGATGACATAGATTTCATTGCTGAGTGATACTGCATTGAACGTAAGTACCACAAGTTCTTTATCCATTTTTCACTTTCTGCGATGTTGAACTTCTACTGTAAACGAGGTTCTTGTAAACAGAGCCGTTCGAAACTTTGGGGTGGCTGTGTCTTTTTGAATTTAATTTCCCTAAGCTATAGGACCATAAGTGGAAGTGCCCTAGGCTCTGTTGCTTTGTTTTTTAGATGTTTCAGGAAACACCATACACTTCTCCCGAGTGTTTGTTGGCAATTTACATCCCGCCCTTCAGCATAACAAGGCTCCCAGTTCTCCATGGCCTGTCCTGCCTTTCTGGATTTTACACTTTTTTCAGATGGCCCTTTTGACCGGGGGGAAGTGAGACTTCATTGTAGTGCAGATTTCCTTTGCAAGCTTGCTTGGTTGGCCAAAAAGGGCGTATGCGTTTTTTCCTGAATATATTCAGGAAAAAACGCATACGCCCTTTTTGGCCAAGTGCATCATTGTGGACGTTCTGCCTCTTTTCCTATGCTTTCAATGCAATTCCAGTCTACCTCCTGAAATCGGTTTCCTGCAATTCTGCCCCGCTTTCAAGTCCTCTTGGCAGCCTTACTTCAGTCTATTTTTGGACGATAGCTGTCATTTATAACTCTGCAGGTTTGTGAATTACAGTGCCCCTGAGCTCCTTTCTTCAACTCGCTTTCTTGTGACCTGGCCGCAACACCGCAGGATGTCTTCAGGCCCTAATCTGGTTCTGGCACGGCACCCTGAGCCTTTGGTTAATTCCTCTTCCTGGTGGGAAATGAGAGTTAAATTTGCCCATCCAGACACCTCCAGCTAGTCTCTCATTGGTTCTCGCTATTCCTGTTCATCTTCCACAGAAATTGCAAACTGGGCCAAACAGGAGGTTAAAGGGACTGACTCTCCAAGTGGGGAGAGTGTTAGTAAAGCGTCTGGAATGTTGCACCCGAGTACCAGGGTACGAAAACTGAGACATATTTGAACACGTCTCCCGATCACATGGTTGATCATACTCTAGGTCCCACATGCATGTTTTAGCTGAAGGAAGAATACCTTAAACCTGGGTAGTTGAAACCCGTGGAATGGGTACCATGCAATATGACTTCAAAGGGTCTTCATTTGCTCACCGAACCTCTCCAATCCTATCACTGCTGCGTTTATGCCCCTGTACACATGCTTGATTCTCTTTCGGAGACATAGCAATCCATAGGTTTTAAGATACTTACTAGTCAGGTACATTCTTAGGCATTTAATATGCGGTGTTGAGTCCATTTCGTTGAGCAAGGAGTAGCTCTTGTCTATTCCATATTTGGCTTAAGGAACTTTATCTGTGCTCATTTCAATCTCTGGTTTTATGCAGCACCCCAACTCACCTTTACCCTTAAGCAAGCATAAGTTGGTTTTCTAAATTTGAGACCCTGTTCTGTTCTGTAATTCAGTTCCTGTGTAGCCAAGTTTCCATTCCGTGTATTAGTGATATCTTATGATGTTTCTTTTTCTGTGTGACTTATTTCAGTTAGAATCATCGTACCTGAATCCACTCATTATGCTGCTACGGGCCTGATGACATAGATTTCATTGCTGAGTGATACTGCATTGAACGTAAGTACCACAAGTTCTTTATCCATTTTTCACTTTCTGCGATGTTGAACTTCTACTGTAAACGAGGTTCTTGTAAACAGAGCCGTTCGAAACTTTGGGGTGGCTGTGTCTTTTTGAATTTAATTTCCCTAAGCTATAGGACCATAAGTGGAAGTGCCCTAGGCTCTGTTGCTTTGTTTTTTAGATGTTTCAGGAAACACCATACACTTCTCCCGAGTGTTTGTTGGCAATTTACATCCCGCCCTTCAGCATAACAAGGCTCCCAGTTCTCCATGGCCTGTCCTGCCTTTCTGGATTTTACACTTTTTTCAGATGGCCCTTTTGACCGGGGGGAAGTGAGACTTCATTGTAGTGCAGATTTCCTTTGCAAGCTTGCTTGGTTGGCCAAAAAGGGCGTATGCGTTTTTTCCTGAATATATTCAGGAAAAAACGCATACGCCCTTTTTGGCCAAGTGCATCATTGTGGACGTTCTGCCTCTTTTCCTATGCTTTCAATGCAATTCCAGTCTACCTCCTGAAATCGGTTTCCTGCAATTCTGCCCCGCTTTCAAGTCCTCTTGGCAGCCTTACTTCAGTCTATTTTTGGACGATAGCTGTCATTTATAACTCTGCAGGTTTGTGAATTACAGTGCCCCTGAGCTCCTTTCTTCAACTCGCTTTCTTGTGACCTGGCCGCAACACCGCAGGATGTCTTCAGGCCCTAATCTGGTTCTGGCACGGCACCCTGAGCCTTTGGTTAATTCCTCTTCCTGGTGGGAAATGAGAGTTAAATTTGCCCATCCAGACACCTCCAGCTAGTCTCTCATTGGTTCTCGCTATTCCTGTTCATCTTCCACAGAAATTGCAAACTGGGCCAAACAGGAGGTTAAAGGGACTGACTCTCCAAGTGGGGAGAGTGTTAGTAAAGCGTCTGGAATGTTGCACCCGAGTACCAGGGTACGAAAACTGAGACATATTTGAACACGTCTCCCGATCACATGGTTGATCATACTCTAGGTCCCACATGCATGTTTTAGCTGAAGGAAGAATACCTTAAACCTGGGTAGTTGAAACCCGTGGAATGGGTACCATGCAATATGACTTCAAAGGGTCTTCATTTGCTCACCGAACCTCTCCAATCCTATCACTGCTGCGTTTATGCCCCTGTACACATGCTTGATTCTCTTTCGGAGACATAGCAATCCATAGGTTTTAAGATACTTACTAGTCAGGTACATTCTTAGGCATTTAATATGCAGTGTTGAGTCCATTTCGTTGAGCAAGGAGTAGCTCTTGTCTATTCCATATTTGGCTTAAGGAACTTTATCTGTGCTCATTTCAATCTCTGGTTTTATGCAGCACCCCAACTCACCTTTCCCCTTAAGCAAGCATAAGTTGGTTTTCTAAATTTGAGACCCTGTTCTGTTCTGTAATTCAGTTCCTGTGTAGCCAAGTTTACATTCCGTGTATTAGTGATATCTTATGATGTTTCTTTTTCTGTGTGACTTATTTCAGTTAGAATCATCGTACCTGAATCCACTCATTATGCTGCTACGGGCCTGATGACATAGATTTCATTGCTGAGTGATACTGCATTGTACGTAAGTACCACAAGTTCTTTATCCATTTTTCACTTTCTGCGATGTTGAACTTGTACTGTAAACGAGGTTCTTGTAAACAGAGCCGTTCCAAACTTTGGGGTGGCTGTGTCTTTTTGATTTTAATTTCCCTAAGCTATAGGACCATAAGTGGAAGTGCCCTAGGCTCTGTTGCTTTGTTTTTTAGATGTTTCAGGAAACACCATACACTTCTCCCGAGTGTTTGTTGGCAATTTACATCCCGCCCATCAGCATAACAAGGCTCCCAGTTCTCCATGGCCTGTCCTGCCTTTCTGGATTTTACACTTTTTTCAGATTGCCCTTTTGACCCGGGGGAAGTGAGACTTCATTGTAGTGCAGATTTCCTTTGCAAGCTTGCTTGGTTGGCCAAAAAGGGCGTATGCATTTTTTCCTGAATATATTCAGGAAAAAACGCATACGCCCTTTTTGGCCAAGTGCATCATTGTGGACGTTCTGCCTCTTTTCCTATGCTTTCAATGTAATTCCAGTCTACCTCCTGAAATCGGTTTCCTGCAATTCTGCCCCACTTTCAAGTCCTCTTGGCAGCCTTACTTCAGTCTATTTTTGGACGATAGCTGTCATTTATAACTCTGCAGGTTTGTGAATTACAGTGCCCCTGAGCTCCTTTCTTCAACTCGCTTTCTTGTGACCTGGCCGCAACACCGCAGGATGTCTTCAGGCCCTAATCTGGTTCCGGCACGGCACGCTGAGCCTTTGGTTAATTCCTCTTCCTGGTGGGAAATGAGAGTTAAATTTGCCCATCCAGACACCTCCAGCTAGTCTCTCATTGGTTCTCGCTGTTCCTGTTCATCTTCCGCAGAAATTGCAAACTGGGCCAAACAGGAGGTTAAAGGCGCTGACTTTCCAAGTGGGGAGAGTGTTAGTAAAGCGTCTGGAATGTTGCACCCGAGTACCAGGGGAGGAAAACTGAGACATATTTGAACACGTCTCCCGTTCACATGGTTGATCATACTTGGGTTCCACATGCATGTTTTAGCTGAAGGAAGAATACCTTAAACCTGTGTATTTGAAACCCGTGGAATGGGTACCATGCAATATGACTTCAAAGGGTCTTCATTTGCTCACCGAACCTCTCCAATCCTATCACTGCTGCGTTTATGCCCCTGTACACATGCTTGATTCTCTTTTGGAGACATAGCAATCCATAGGTTTTAAGATACTTACTAGTCAGGTACATTCTTAGGCGTTTAATATGCGGTGTTGAGTCCATTTCGTTGAGCAAGGAGTAGCTCTTGTCTATTCCATATTTGGCTTAAGGAACTTTATCTGTGCTCATTTCAATCTCTGGTTTTATGCAGCACCCCAACTCACCTTTCCCCTTAAGCAAGCATAAGTTGGTTTTCTAAATTTGAGACCCTGTTCTGTTCTGTAATTCAGTTCCTGTGTAGCCAAGTTTCCATTCCATGTATTACTGATATCTTATGATGTTTCTTTTTCTGTGTGGCTTATTTCAGTTAGAATCATCGTACCTGAATCCACTCATTGTGCTGCTAAGGTCCTGATGACACAGATTTCATTGCTGAGTGATATTGCTTTGTAAGTAAATACCACAACTTCTTTATCCATTTTTCACTTTCTGCGATGTTGAACTTGTACTGTAAATGAGGTTCTTGTAAACAGAGCCGTTCCAAACTTTGGGGTGGCTGTGTCTTTTTGATTTTAAATTCCCTAAGCTATAGGACCATAAGTGGAAGTGCCCTAGGCTCTGTTGCTTTGTTTTTTAGATGTTTCAGGAAACACCATACACTTCTCCCGAGTGTTTGTTGGCAATTTACATCCCGCCCTTCAGCATAACAAGGCTCCCAGTTCTCCATGGCCTGTCCTGCCTTTCTGGATTTTACACTTTTTTCAGATGGCCCTTTTGACCGGGGGGAAGTGAGACTTCATTGTAGTGCAGATTTCCTTTGCAAGCTTGCTTGGTTGGCCAAAAAGGGCGTATGCGTTTTTTCCTGAATATATTCAGGAAAAAACGCATACGCCCTTTTTGGCCAAGTGCATCATTGTGGACGTTCTGCCTCTTTTCCTATGCTTTCAATGCAATTCCAGTCTACCTCCTGAAATCAGTTTCCTGCAATTCTGCCCCGCTTTCAAGTCCTCTTGGCAGCCTTACTTCAGTCTATTTTTGGACGATAGCTGTTATTTATAACTCTGCAGGTTTGTGAATTACAGTGCCCCTGAGCTCCTTTCTTCAACTCGCTTTCTTGTGACCTGGCCGCAACACCGCAGGATGTCTTCAGGCCCTAATCTGGTTCTGGCACGGCACGCTGAGCCTTTGGTTAATTCCTCTTCCTGGTGGGAAATGAGAGTTAAATTTGCCCATCCAGACACCTCCAGCTAGTCTCTCATTGGTTCTCGCTATTCCTGTTCATCTTCCATAGAAATTGCAAACTGGGCCAAACAGGAGGTTAAAGGGATTGACTCTCCAAGTGGGGAGAGTGTTAGTAAAGCATCTGGAATGTTGCACCCGAGTACCAGGGTACAAAAACTGAGACATATTTGAACACGTCTCCCGATCACATGGTTGATCATACTCTAGGTTCCACATGCATGTTTTAGCTGAAGGAAGAATACCTTAAACCTGGGTAGTTGAAACCCGTGGAATGGGTACCATGCAATATGACTTCAAAGGGTCTTCATTTGCTCACCGAACCTCTCCAATCCTATCACTGCTGCGTTTATGCCCCTGTACACATGCTTGATTCTCTTTCGGAGACATAGCAATCCATAGGTTTTAAGATACTTACTAGTCAGGTACATTCTTAGGCATTTAATATGCGGTGTTGAGTCCATTTCGTTGAGCAAGGAGTAGCTCTTGTCTATTCCATATTTGGCTTAAGGAACTTTATCTGTGCTCATTTCAATCTCTGGTTTTATGCAGCACCCCAACTCACCTTTACCCTTAAGCAAGCATAAGTTGGTTTTCTAAATTTGAGACCCTGTTCTGTTCTGTAATTCAGTTCCTGTGTAGCCAAGTTTCCATTCCGTGTATTAGTGATATCTTATGATGTTTCTTTTTCTGTGTGACTTATTTCAGTTAGAATCATCGTACCTGAATCCACTCATTATGCTGCTACGGGCCTGATGACATAGATTTCATTGCTGAGTGATACTGCATTGTACGTAAGTACCACAAGTTCTTTATCCATTTTTCACTTTCTGCGATGTTGAACTTCTACTGTAAACGAGGTTCTTGTAAACAGAGCCGTTCGAAACTTTGGGGTGGCTGTGTCTTTTTGATTTTAAATTCCCTAAGCTATAGGACCATAAGTGGAAGTGCCCTAGGCTCTGTTGCTTTGTTTTTTAGATGTTTCAGGAAACACCATACACTTCTCCCGAGTGTTTGTTGGCAATTTACATCCCGCCCTTCAGCATAACAAGGCTCCCAGTTCTCCATGGCCTGTCCTGCCTTTCTGGATTTTACACTTTTTTCAGATGGCCCTTTTGACCGGGGGGAAGTGAGACTTCATTGTAGTGCAGATTTCCTTTGCAAGCTTGCTTGGTTGGCCAAAAAGGGCGTATGCGTTTTTTCCTGAATATATTCAGGAAAAAAGGCATACGCCCTTTTTGGCCAAGTGCATCATTGTGGACGTTCTGCCTCTTTTCCTATGCTTTCAATGCAATTCCAGTCTACCTCCTGAAATCGGTTTCCTGCAATTCTGCCCCGCTTTCAAGTCCTCTTGGCAGCCTTACTTCAGTCTATTTTTGGACGATAGCTGTCATTTATAACTCTGCAGGTTTGTGAATTACAGTGCCCCTGAGCTCCTTTCTTCAACTCGCTTTCTTTTGAGCTGGCCGCAACACCGCAGGATGGCTTCAGGCCCTAATCTGGTTCCGGCACGGCACGCTGAGCCTTTGGTTATTTCCTCTTCCTGGTGGGAAATGAGAGTTAAATTTGCCCGTCCAGACACCTCCAGCTAGCCTCTCATTGGTTCTCGCTATTCCTGTTCATCTTCCGCAGAAATTGCAAACTGGGACAAACAGGAGGTTAAAGGCGCTGACTTTCCAAGTGGGGAGAGTGTTAGTAAAGCGTCTGGAATGTTGCACCCGAGTACCAGGGTACGAAAACTGAGACATATTTGAACACGTCTCCCGTTCACATGGTTGATCATACTTGGGTTCCACATGCATGTTTTAGCTGAAGGAAGAATACCTAAAACCTGGGTAGTTGAAACCCGTGGAATGGGTACCATGCAATATGACTTCAAAGGGTCTTCATTTGCTCACCGAACCTCTCCAATCCTATCACTGCTGCGTTTATGCCCCTGTACACATGCTTGATTCTGTTTCGGAGACATAGCAATCCATAGGTTTTAAGATACTTACTAGTCAGGTACATTCTTAGGCGTTTAATATGCGGTGTTGAGTCCATTTCGTTGAGCAAGGAGTAGCTCTTGTCTATTCCATATTTGGCTTAAGGAACTTTATCTGTGCTCATTTCAATCTCTGGTTTTATGCAGCACCCCAACTCACTTTTCCCCTTAAGCAAGCATAAGTTGGTTTTCTAAATTTGAGACCCTGTTCTGTTCTGTAATTCAGTTCCTGTGTAGCCAAGTTTACATTCCGTGTATTAGTGATATCTTATGATGTTTCTTTTTCTGTGTGACTTATTTCAGTTAGAATCATCGTACCTGAATCCACTCATTATGCTGCTAAGGGCCTGATGACATAGATTTCATTGCTGAGTGATACTGCATTGTACATAAGTACCACAAGTTCTTTATCCATTTTTCACTTTCTGCGATGTTGAACTTCTACTGTAAACGAGGTTCTTGTAAACAGAGCCGTTCGAAACCTTGGGGTGGCTGTGTCTTTTTGATTTTAAATTCCCTAAGCTATAGGACCATAAGTGGAAGTGCCCTAGGCTCTGTTGCTTTGTTTTTTAGATGTTTCAGGAAACACCATACACTTCTCCCGAGTGTTTGTTGGCAATTTACATCCCGCCCTTCAGCATAACAAGGCTCCCAGTTCTCCATGGCCTGTCCTGCCTTTCTGGATTTTACACTTTTTTCAGATGGCCCTTTTGACCGGGGGGAAGTGAGACTTCATTGTAGTGCAGATTTCCTTTGCAAGCTTGCTTGGTTGGCCAAAAAGGGCGTATGCGTTTTTTCCTGAATATATTCAGGAAAAAACGCATACGCCCTTTTTGGCCAAGTGCATCATTGTGGACGTTCTGCCTCTTTTCCTATGCTTTCAATGCAATTCCAGTCTACCTCCTGAAATCGGTTTCCTGCAATTCTGCCCCGCTTTCAAGTCCTCTTGGCAGCCTTACTTCAGTCTATTTTTGGACGATAGCTGTCATTTATAACTCTGCAGGTTTGTGAATTACAGTGCCCCTGAGCTCCTTTCTTCAACTCGCTTTCTTGTGACCTGGCCGCAACACCGCAGGATGTCTTCAGGCCCTAATCTGGTTCTCGCACGGCACGCTGAGCCTTTGGTTAATTCCTCTTCCTGGTGGGAAATGAGAGTTAAATTTGCCCATCCAGACACCTCCAGCTAGCCTCTCATTGGTTCTCGCTATTCCTGTTCATCTTCCACAGAAATTGCAAACTGGGCCAAACAGGAGGTTAAAGGGACTGACTCTCCAAGTGGGGAGAGTGTTAGTAAAGCGTCTGGAATGTTGCACCCGAGTACCAGGGTATGAAAACTGAGACATATTTGAACACGTCTCCCGATCACATGGTTGATCATACTCTAGGTCCCACATGCATGTTTTAGCTGAAGGAAGAATACCTTAAACCTGTGTACTTGAAACCCGTGGAATGGGTACCATGCAATATGACTTCAAAGGGTCTTCATTTGCTCACCGAACCTCTCCAATCCTATCACTGCTGCGTTTATGCCCCTGTACACATGCTTGATTCTCTTTCGGAGACATAGCAATCCATAGGTTTTAAGATACTTACTAGTCAGGTACATTCTTAGGCATTTAATATGCGGTGTTGAGTCCATTTCGTTGAGCAAGGAGTAGCTCTTGTCTATTCCATATTTGGCTTAAGGAACTTTATCTGTGCTCATTTCAATCTCTGGTTTTATGCAGCACCCCAACTCACCTTTACCCTTAAGCAAGCATAAGTTGGTTTTCTAAATTTGAGACCCTGTTCTGTTCTGTAATTCAGTTCCTGTGTAGCCAAGTTTCCATTCCGTGTATTAGTGATATCTTCTGATGTTTCTTTTTCTGTGTGACTTATTTCAGTTAGAATCATCGTACCTGAATCCACTCATTGTGCTGCTAATGTCCTGATGACATAGATTTCATTGCTGAGTGATATTGCTTTGTAAGTAAATACCACAACTTTTTTATCCATTTTTCACTTTCTGCGATGTTGAACTTGTACTGTAAATGAGGTTCTTGTAAACAGAGCCGTTCCAAACTTTGGGGTGGCTGTGTCTTTTTGATTTTAAATTCCCTAAGCTATAGGACCATAAGTGGAAGTGCCCTAGGCTCTGTTGCTTTGTTTTTTAGATGTTTCAGGAAACACCATACACTTCTCCCGAGTGTTTGTTGGCAATTTACATCCCGCCCTTCAGCATAACAAGGCTCCCAGTTCTCCATGGCCTGTCCTGCCTTTCTGGATTTTACACTTTTTTCAGATGGCCCTTTTGACCGGGGGGAAGTGAGACTTCATTGTAGTGCAGATTTCCTTTGCAAGCTTGCTTGGTTGGCCAAAAAGGGCGTATGCGTTTTTTCCTGAATATATTCAGGAAAAAACGCATACGCCCTTTTTGGCCAAGTGCATCATTGTGGACGTTCTGCCTCTTTTCCTATGCTTTCAATGCAATTCCAGTCTACCTCCTGAAATCGGTTTCCTGCAATTCTGCCCCGCTTTCAAGTCCTCTTGGCAGCCTTACTTCAGTATATTTTTGGACGATAGCTGTCATTTATAACTCTGCAGGTTTGTGAATTACAGTGCCCCTGAGCTCCTTTCTTCAACTCGCTTTCTTGTGACCTGGCCGCAACACCGCAGGATGGCTTCAGGCCCTAATCTGGTTCCGGAACGGCATGCTGAGCCTTTGGTTATTTCCTCTTCCTGGTGGGAAATGAGAGTTAAATTTGCCCGTCCAGACACCTCCAGCTAGTCTTTCATTGGTTCTCGCTATTCCTGTTCATCTTCCACAGAAATTGCAAACTGGGCCAAACAGGAGGTTAAAGGGACTGACTCTCCAAGTGGGGAGAGTGTTAGTAAAGCGTCTGGAATGTTGCACCCGAGTACCAGGGTACGAAAACTGAGACATATTTGAACACGTCTCCCGATCACATGGTTGATCATACTCTAGGTTCCACATGCATGTTTTAGCTGAAGGAAGAATACCTTAAACCTGGGTAGTTGAAACCCGTGGAATGGGTACCATGCAATATGACTTCAAAGGGTCTTCATTTGCTCACCGAACCTCTCCAATCCTATCACTGCTGCGTTTATGCCCCTGTACACATGCTTGATTCTCTTTCGGAGACATAGCAATCCATAGGTTTTAAGATACTTACTAGTCAGGTACATTCTTAGGCATTTAATATGCGGTGTTGAGTCCATTTCGTTGAGCAAGGAGTAGCTCTTGTCTATTCCATATTTGGCTTAAGGAACTTTATCTGTGCTCATTTCAATCTCTGGTTTTATGCAGCACCCCAACTCACCTTTACCCTTAAGCAAGCATAAGTTGGTTTTCTAAATTTGAGACCCTGTTCTGTTCTGTAATTCAGTTCCTGTGTAGCCAAGTTTACATTCCGTGTATTAGTGATATCTTATGATGTTTCTTTTTCTGTGTGACTTATTTCAGTTAGAATCATCGTACCTGAATCCACTCATTGTGCTGCTAATGTCCTGATGACACAGATTTCATTGCTGAGTGATATTGCTTTGTAAGTAAATACCACAACTTTTTTATCCATTTTTCACTTTCTGCGATGTTGAACTTCTACTGTAAACGAGGTTCTTGTAAACAGAGCCGTTCGAAACCTTGGGGTGGCTGTGTCTTTTTGATTTTAAATTCCCTAAGCTATAGGACCATAAGTGGAAGTGCCCTAGGCTCTGTTGCTTTGTTTTTTAGATGTTTCAGGAAACACCATACACTTCTCCCGAGTGTTTGTTGGCAATTTACATCCCGCCCTTCAGCATAACAAGGCTCCCAGTTCTCCATGGCCTGTCCTGCCTTTCTGGATTTTACACTTTTTTCAGATGGCCCTTTTGACCGTGGGGAAGTGAGACTTCATTGTAGTGCAGATTTCCTTTGCAAGCTTGCTTGGTTGGCCAAAAAGGGCGTATGCGTTTTTTCCTGAATATATTCAGGAAAAAACGCATACTCCCTTTTTGGCCAAGTGCATCATTGTGGACGTTCTGCCTCTTTTCCTATGCTTTCAATGCAATTCCAGTCTACCTCCTGAAATCGGATTCCTGCAATTCTGCCCCGCTTTCAAGTCCTCTTGGCAGCCTTACTTCAGTCTATTTTTGGACGATAGCTGTCATTTATAACTCTGCAGGTTTGTGAATTTCAGTGCCCCTGAGCTCCTTTCTTCAACTCGCTTTCTTTTGAGCTGGCCACAACACCGCAGGATGGCTTCAGGCCCTAATCTGGTTCCGGCACGGCACGCTGAGCCTTTAGTTAATTCCTCTTCCTGTTGGGAAATGAGAGTTAAATTTGCCCGTCCAGACACCTCCAGCTAGCCTCTCATTGGTTCTCGCTATTCCTGTTCATCTTCCGCAGAAATTGCAAACTGGGACAAACAGGAGGTTAAAGGCGCTGACTTTCCAAGTGGGGAGAGTGTTAGTAAAGCGTCTGGAATGTTGCACCCGAGTACCAGGGGAGGAAAACTGAGACATATTTGAACACGTCTCCCGATCACATGGTTGATCATACTTGGGTTCCACATGCATGTTTTAGCTGAAGGAAGAATACCTAAAACCTGGGTAGTTGAAACCCGTGGAATGGGTACCATGCAATATGACTTCAAAGGGTCTTCATTTGCTCACCGAACCTCTCCAATCCTATCACTGCTGCGTTTATGCCCCTGTACACATGCTTGATTCTCTTTCGGAGACATAGCAATCCATAGGTTTTAAGATACTTACTAGTCAGGTACATTCTTAGGCATTTAATATGCGGTGTTGAGTCCATTTCGTTGAGCAAGGAGTAGCTCTTGTCTATTCCATATTTGGCTTAAGGAACTTTATCTGTGCTCATTTCAATCTCTGGTTTTATGCAGCACCCCAACTCACCTTTACCCTTAAGGAAGCATAAGTTGGTTTTCTAAATCTGAGACCCTGTTCTGTTCTGTAATTCAGTTCCTGTGTAGCCAAGTTTACATTCCGTGTATTACTGATATCTTATGATGTTTCTTTTTCTGTGTGACTTATTTCAGTTAGAATCATCATACCTGAATCCACTCATTGTGTTGCTAAGTGCCTGATGACACAGATTTCATTGCTGAGTGATATTGCTTTGTAAGTAAATACCACAACTTCTTTATCCATTTTTCAATTTCTGCGATGTTGAACTTGTACTGTAAACGAGGTTCTTGTAAACAGAGCCGTTCCAAACTTTGGGGTGGCTGTGTCTTTTTGATTTTAAATTCCCTAAGCTATAGGACCATAAGTGGAAGTGCCCTAGGCTCTGTTGCTTTGTTTTTTAGATGTTTCAGGAAACACCATACACTTCTCCCGAGTGTTTGTTGGCAATTTACATCCCGCCCTTCAGCATAACAAGGCTCCCAGTTCTCCATGGCCTGTCCTGCCTTTCTGGATTTTACACTTTTTTCAGATGGCCCTTTTGACCGGGGGGAAGTGAGACTTCATTGTAGTGCAGATTTCCTTTGCAAGCTTGCTTGGTTGGCCAAAAAGGGCGTATGCGTTTTTTCCTGAATATATTCAGGAAAAAACGCATACGCCCTTTTTGGCCAAGTGCATCATTGTGGACGTTCTGCCTCTTTTCCTATGCTTGCAATGCAATTCCAGTCTACCTCCTGAAATCGGTTTCCTGCAATTCTGCCCCGCTTTCAAGTCCTCTTGGCAGCCTTACTTCAGTCTATTTTTGGACGATAGCTGTCATTTATAACTCTGCAGGTTTGTGAATTACAGTGCCCCTGAGCTCCTTTCTTCAACTCGCTTTCTTTTGAGCTGGCCGCAACACCGCAGGATGGCTTCAGGCCCTAATCTGGTTCCGGCACGGCACGCTGAGCCTTTGGTTATTTCCTCTTCCTGGTGGGAAATGAGAGTTAAATTTGCCCGTCCAGACACCTCCAGCTAGCCTCTCATTGGTTCTCGCTATTCCTGTTCATCTTCCGCAGAAATTGCAAACTGGGACAAACAGGAGGTTAAAGGCGCTGACTTTCCAAGTGGGGAGAGTGTTAGTAAAGCGTCTGGAATGTTGCACCCAGGTACCAGGGGAGGAAAACTGAGACATATTTGAACACGTCTCCCGTTCACATGGTTGATCATACTTGGGTTCCACATGCATGTTTTAGCTGAAGGAAGAATACCTAAAACCTGGGTAGTTGAAACCCGTGGAATGGGTACCATGCAATATGACTTCAAAGGGTCTTCATTTGCTCACCGAACCTCTCCAATCCTATCACTGCTGCGTTTATGCCCCTGTACACATGCTTGATTCTCTTTCGGAGACATAGCAATCCATAGGTTTTAAGATACTTACTAGTCAGGTACATTCTTAGGCATTTAATATGCGGTGTTGAGTCCATTTCGTTGAGCAAGGAGTAGCTCTTGTCTATTCCATATTTGGCTTAAGGAACTTTATCTGTGCTCATTTCAATCTCTGGTTTTATGCAGCACCCCAACTCACCTTTCCCCTTAAGCAAGCATAAGTTGGTTTTCTAAATTTGAGACCCTGTTCTGTTCTGTAATTCAGTTCCTGTGTAGCCAAGTTTCCATTCCGTGTATTAGTGATATCTTATGATGTTTCTTTTTCTGTGTGACTTATTTCAGTTAGAATCATCGTACCTGAATCCACTCATTGTGCTGCTAAGGGCCTGATGACACAGATTTCATTGCTGAGTGATACTGCATTGTACGTAAGTACCACAAGTTCTTTATCCATTTTTCACTTTCTGCGATGTTGAACTTCTACTGTAAACGAGGTTCTTGTAAACAGAGCCGTTCGAAACTTTGGGGTGGCTGTGTCTTTTTGATTTTAAATTCCCTAAGCTATAGGACCATAAGTGGAAGTGCCCTAGGCTCTGTTGCTTTGTTTTTTAGATGTTTCAGGAAACACCATACACTTCTCCCGAGTGTTTGTTGGCAATTTACATCCCGCCCTTCAGCATAACAAGGCTCCCAGTTCTCCATGGCCTGTCCTGCCTTTCTGGATTTTACACTTTTTTCAGATGGCCCTTTTGACCGGGGGGAAGTGAGACTTCATTGTAGTGCAGATTTCCTTTGCAAGCTTGCTTGGTTGGCCAAAAAGGGCGTATGCGTTTTTTCCTGAATATATTCAGGAAAAAACGCATACTCCCTTTTTGGCCAAGTGCATCATTGTGGACGTTCTGCCTCTTTTCCTATGCTTGCAATGCAATTCCAGTCTACCTCCTGAAATCGGTTTCCTGCAATTCTGCCCCGCTTTCAAGTCCTCTTGGCAGCCTTACTTCAGTCTATTTTTGGACGATAGCTGTCATTTATAACTCTGCAGGTTTGTGAATTACAGTGCCCCTGAGCTCCTTTCTTCAACTCGCTTTCTTGTGACCTGGCCGCAACACCGCAGGATGTCTTCAGGCCCTAATCTGGTTCTGGCATGGCACGCTGAGCCTTTGGTTAATTCCTCTTCCTGGTGGGAAATGAGAGTTAAATTTGCCCATCCAGACACCTCCAGCTAGTCTCTCATTGGTTCTCGCTATTCCTGTTCATCTTCCACAGAAATTGCAAACTGGGCCAAACAGGAGGTTAAAGGCACTGACTTTCCAAGTGGGGAGAGTATTAGTAAAGCGTCTGGAATGTTGCACCCGAGTACCAGGGGAGGAAAACTGAGACATATTTGAACACGTCTCCCGTTCACATGGTTGATCATACTTGGGTTCCACATGCATGTTTTAGCTGAAGGAAGAATACCTAAAACCTGGGTAGTTGAAACCCGTGGAATGGGTACCATGCAATATGACTTCAAAGGGTCTTCATTTGCTCACCGAACCTCTCCAATCCTATCACTGCTGCGTTTATGCCCCTGTACACATGCTTGATTCTGTTTCGGAGACATAGCAATCCATAGGTTTTAAGATACTTACTAGTCAGGTACATTCTTAGGCGTTTAATATGCGGTGTTGAGTCCATTTCGTTGAGCAAGGAGTAGCTCTTGTCTATTCCATATTTGGCTTAAGGAACTTTATCTGTGCTCATTTCAATCTCTGGTTTTATGCAGCACCCCAACTCACCTTTCCCCTTAAGCAAGCATAAGTTGGTTTTCTAAATTTGAGACCCTGTTCTGTTCTGTAATTCAGTTCCTGTGTAGCCAAGTTTCCATTCCGTGTATTAGTGATATCTTATGATGTTTCTTTTTCTGTGTGACTTATTTCAGTTAGAATCATCGTACCTGAATCCACTCATTGTGCTGCTAAGGGCCTGATGACACAGATTTCATTGCTGAGTGATACTGCATTGTACGTAAGTACCACAAGTTCTTTATCCATTTTTCACCTTCTGCGATGTTGAACTTCTACTGTAAACGAGGTTCTTGTAAACAGAGCCGTTCGAAACTTTGGGGTGGCTGTGTCTTTTTGATTTTAAATTCCCTAAGCTATAGGACCATAAGTGGAAGTGCCCTAGGCTCTGTTGCTTTGTTTTTTAGATGTTTCAGGAAACACCATACACTTCTCCCGAGTGTTTGTTGGCAATTTACATCCCGCCCTTCAGCATAACAAGGCTCCCAGTTCTCCATGGCCTGTCCTGCCTTTCTGGATTTTACACTTTTTTCAGATGGCCCTTTTGACCGGGGGGAAGTGAGACTTCATTGTAGTGCAGATTTCCTTTGCAAGCTTGCTTGGTTGGCCAAAAAGGGCGTATGCGTTTTTTCCTGAATATATTCAGGAAAAAACGCATACTCCCTTTTTGGCCAAGTGCATCATTGTGGACGTTCTGCCTCTTTTCCTATGCTTGCAATGCAATTCCAGTCTACCTCCTGAAATCGGTTTCCTGCAATTCTGCCCCGCTTTCAAGTCCTCTTGGCAGCCTTACTTCAGTCTATTTTTGGACGATAGCTGTCATTTATAACTCTGCAGGTTTGTGAATTACAGTGCCCCTGAGCTCCTTTCTTCAACTCGCTTTCTTGTGACCTGGCCGCAACACCGCAGGATGTCTTCAGGCCCTAATCTGGTTCTGGCATGGCACGCTGAGCCTTTGGTTAATTCCTCTTCCTGGTGGGAAATGAGAGTTAAATTTGCCCATCCAGACACCTCCAGCTAGTCTCTCATTGGTTCTCGCTATTCCTGTTCATCTTCCACAGAAATTGCAAACTGGGCCAAACAGGAGGTTAAAGGCACTGACTTTCCAAGTGGGGAGAGTATTAGTAAAGCGTCTGGAATGTTGCACCCGAGTACCAGGGGAGGAAAACTGAGACATATTTGAACACGTCTCCCGTTCACATGGTTGATCATACTTGGGTTCCACATGCATGTTTTAGCTGAAGGAAGAATACCTAAAACCTGGGTAGTTGAAACCCGTGGAATGGGTACCATGCAATATGACTTCAAAGGGTCTTCATTTGCTCACCGAACCTCTCCAATCCTATCACTGCTGCGTTTATGCCCCTGTACACATGCTTGATTCTGTTTCGGAGACATAGCAATCCATAGGTTTTAAGATACTTACTAGTCAGGTACATTCTTAGGCGTTTAATATGCGGTGTTGAGTCCATTTCGTTGAGCAAGGAGTAGCTCTTGTCTATTCCATATTTGGCTTAAGGAACTTTATCTGTGCTCATTTCAATCTCTGGTTTTATGCAGCACCCCAACTCACCTTTCCCCTTAAGCAAGCATAAGTTGGTTTTCTAAATTTGAGACCCTGTTCTGTTCTGTAATTCAGTTCCTGTGTAGCCAAGTTTACATTCCGTGTATTACTGATATCTTATGATGTTTCTTTTTCTGTGTGACTTATTTCAGTTAGAATCATCATACCTGAATCCACTCATTGTGCTGCTAAGGGCCTGATGACACAGATTTCATTGCTGAGTCAATTGCTTTGTAAGTAAATACCACAACTTCTTTATCCATTTTTCAATTTCTGCGATGTTGAACTTGTACTGTAAACGAGGTTCTTGTAAACAGAGCCGTTCCAAACTTTGGGGTGGCTGTGTCTTTTTGATTTTAAATTCCCTAAGCTATAGGACCATAAGTGGAAGTGCCCTAGGCTCTGTTGCTTTGTTTTTTAGATGTTTCAGGAAACACCATACACTTCTCCCGAGTGTTTGTTGGCAATTTACATCCCGCCCTTCAGCATAACAAGGCTCCCAGTTCTCCATGGCCTGTCCTGCCTTTCTGGATTTTACACTTTTTTCAGATGGCCCTTTTGACCGGGGGGAAGTGAGACTTCATTGTAGTGCAGATTTCCTTTGCAAGCTTGCTTGGTTGGCCAAAAAGGGCGTATGCGTTTTTTCCTGAATATATTCAGGAAAAAAGGCATACGCCCTTTTTGGCCAAGTGCATCATTGTGGACGTTCTGCCTCTTTTCCTATGCTTGCAATGCAATTCCAGTCTACCTCCTGAAATCGGTTTCCTGCAATTCTGCCCCGCTTTCAAGTCCTCTTGGCAGCCTTACTTCAGTCTATTTTTGGACGATAGCTGTTATTTATAACTCTGCAGGTTTGTGAATTACAGTGCCCCTGAGCTCCTTTCTTCAACTCGCTTTCTTGTGACCTGGCCGCAACACCGCAGGATGTCTTCAGGCCTTAATCTGGTTCTGGCACGGCACGCTGAGCCTTTGGTTAATTCCTCTTCCTGGTGGGAAATGAGAGTTAAATTTGCCCATCCAGACACCTCCAGCTAGTCTCTCATTGGTTCTCGCTATTCCTGTTCATCTTCCATAGAAATTGCAAACTGGGCCAAACAGGAGGTTAAAGGCGCTGACTTTCCAAGTGGGGAGAGTGTTAGTAAAGCGTCTGGAATGTTGCACCCGAGTACCAGGGTACAAAAACTGAGACATATTTGAACACGTCTCCCGATGACATGGTTGATCATACTCTAGGTTCCACATGCATGTTTTAGCTGAAGGAAGAATACCTTAAACCTGGGTAGTTGAAACCCGTGGAATGGGTACCATGCAATATGACTTCAAAGGGTCTTCATTTGCTCACCGAACCTCTCCAATCCTATCACTGCTGCGTTTATGCCCCTGTACACATGCTTGATTCTCTTTCGGAGACATAGCAATCCATAGGTTTTAAGATACTTACTAGTCAGGTACATTCTTAGGCGTTTAATATGCGGTGTTGAGTCCATTTCGTTGAGCAAGGAGTAGCTCTTGTCTATTCCATATTTGGCTTAAGGAACTTTATCTGTGCTCATTTCAATCTCTGGTTTTATGCAGCACCCCAACTCACCTTTCCCCTTAAGCAAGCATAAGTTGGTTTTCTAAATTTGAGACCCTGTTCTGTTCTGTAATTCAGTTCCTGTGTAGCCAAGTTTACATTCCGTGTATTACTGATATCTTATGATGTTTCTTTTTCTGTGTGACTTATTTCAGTTAGAATCATCATACCTGAATCCACTCATTGTGCTGCTAAGGGCCTGATGACACAGATTTCATTGCTGAGTCAATTGCTTTGTAAGTAAATACCACAACTTCTTTATCCATTTTTCAATTTCTGCGATGTTGAACTTGTACTGTAAACGAGGTTCTTGTAAACAGAGCCGTTCCAAACTTTGGGGTGGCTGTGTCTTTTTGATTTTAAATTCCCTAAGCTATAGGACCATAAGTGGAAGTGCCCTAGGCTCTGTTGCTTTGTTTTTTAGATGTTTCAGGAAACACCATACACTTCTCCCGAGTGTTTGTTGGCAATTTACATCCCGCCCTTCAGCATAACAAGGCTCCCAGTTCTCCATGGCCTGTCCTGCCTTTCTGGATTTTACACTTTTTTCAGATGGCCCTTTTGACCGGGGGGAAGTGAGACTTCATTGTAGTGCAGATTTCCTTTGCAAGCTTGCTTGGTTGGCCAAAAAGGGCGTATGCGTTTTTTCCTGAATATATTCAGGAAAAAAGGCATACGCCCTTTTTGGCCAAGTGCATCATTGTGGACGTTCTGCCTCTTTTCCTATGCTTGCAATGCAATTCCAGTCTACCTCCTGAAATCGGTTTCCTGCAATTCTGCCCCGCTTTCAAGTCCTCTTGGCAGCCTTACTTCAGTCTATTTTTGGACGATAGCTGTTATTTATAACTCTGCAGGTTTGTGAATTACAGTGCCCCTGAGCTCCTTTCTTCAACTCGCTTTCTTGTGACCTGGCCGCAACACCGCAGGATGTCTTCAGGCCTTAATCTGGTTCTGGCACGGCACGCTGAGCCTTTGGTTAATTCCTCTTCCTGGTGGGAAATGAGAGTTAAATTTGCCCATCCAGACACCTCCAGCTAGTCTCTCATTGGTTCTCGCTATTCCTGTTCATCTTCCATAGAAATTGCAAACTGGGCCAAACAGGAGGTTAAAGGCGCTGACTTTCCAAGTGGGGAGAGTGTTAGTAAAGCGTCTGGAATGTTGCACCCGAGTACCAGGGTACAAAAACTGAGACATATTTGAACACGTCTCCCGATGACATGGTTGATCATACTCTAGGTTCCACATGCATGTTTTAGCTGAAGGAAGAATACCTTAAACCTGGGTAGTTGAAACCCGTGGAATGGGTACCATGCAATATGACTTCAAAGGGTCTTCATTTGCTCACCGAACCTCTCCAATCCTATCACTGCTGCGTTTATGCCCCTGTACACATGCTTGATTCTCTTTCGGAGACATAGCAATCCATAGGTTTTAAGATACTTACTAGTCAGGTACATTCTTAGGCATTTAATATGCGGTGTTGAGTCCATTTCGTTGAGCAAGGAGTAGCTCTTGTCTATTCCATATTTGGCTTAAGGAACTTTATCTGTGCTCATTTCAATCTCTGGTTTTATGCAGCACCCCAACTCACCTTTCCCCTTAAGCAAGCATAAGTTGGTTTTCTAAATTTGAGACCCTGTTCTGTTCTGTAATTCAGTTCCTGTGTAGCCAAGTTTACATTCCGTGTATTACTGATATCTTATGATGTTTCTTTTTCTGTGTGACTTATTTCAGTTAGAATCATCGTACCTGAATCCACTCATTATGCTGCTACGGGCCTGATGACATAGATTTCATTGCTGAGTGATACTGCATTGTACGTAAGTACCACAAGTTCTTTATCCATTTTTCACTTTCTGCGATGTTGAACTTCTACTGTAAACGAGGTTCTTGTAAACAGAGCCGTTCGAAACTTTGGGGTGGCTGTGTCTTTTTGATTTTAAATTCCCTAAGCTATAGGACCATAAGTGGAAGTGCCCTAGGCTCTGTTGCTTTGTTTTTTAGATGTTTCAGGAAACACCATACACTTCTCCCGAGTGTTTGTTGGCAATTTACATCCCGCCCTTGAGCATAACAAGGCTCCCAGTTCTCCATGGCCTGTCCTGCCTTTCTGGATTTTACACTTTTTTCAGATGGCCCTTTTGACCGGGGGGAAGTGAGACTTCATTGTAGTGCAGATTTCCTTTGCAAGCTTGCTTGGTTGGCCAAAAAGGGCGTATGCGTTTTTTCCTGAATATATTCAGGAAAAAACGCATACGCCCTTTTTGGCCAAGTGCATCATTGTGGACGTTCTGCCTCTTTTCCTATGCTTTCAATGCAATTCCAGTCTACCTCCTGAAATCGGTTTCCTGCAATTCTGCCCCGCTTTCAAGTCCTCTTGGCAGCCTTACTTCAGTCTAGTTTTGGACGATAGCTGTCATTTATAACTCTGCAGGTTTGTGAATTACAGTGCCCCTGAGCTCCTTTCTTCAACTCGCTTTCTTTTGAGCTGGCCGCAACACCGCAGGATGGCTTCAGGCCCTAATCTGGTTCCGGCACGGCACGCTGAGCCTTTGGTTATTTCCTCTTCCTGGTGGGAAATGAGAGTTAAATTTGCCCGTCCAGACACCTCCAGCTAGCCTCTCATTGGTTCTCGCTATTCCTGTTCATCTTCCGCAGAAATTGCAAACTGGGACAAACAGGAGGTTAAAGGCGCTGACTTTCCAAGTGGGGAGAGTGTTAGTAAAGCGTCTGGAATGTTGCACCCGAGTACCAGGGGAGGAAAACTGAGACATATTTGAACACGTCTCCCGTTCACATGGTTGATCATACTTGGGTTCCACATGCATGTTTTAGCTGAAGGAAGAATACCTAAAACCTGGGTAGTTGAAACCCGTGGAATGGGTACCATGCAATATGACTTCAAAGGGTCTTCATTTGCTCACCGAACCTCTCCAATCCTATCACTGCTGCGTTTATGCCCCTGTACACATGCTTGATTCTGTTTCGGAGACATAGCAATCCATAGGTTTTAAGATACTTACTAGTCAGGTACATTCTTAGGCGTTTAATATGCGGTGTTGAGTCCATTTCGTTGAGCAAGGAGTAGCTCTTGTCTATTCCATATTTGGCTTAAGGAACTTTATCTGTGCTCATTTCAATCTCTGGTTTTATGCAGCACCCCAACTCACTTTTCCCCTTAAGCAAGCATAAGTTGGTTTTCTAAATTTGAGACCCTGTTCTGTTCTGTAATTCAGTTCCTGTGTAGCCAAGTTTACATTCCGTGTATTAGTGATATCTTATGATGTTTCTTTTTCTGTGTGACTTATTTCAGTTAGAATCATCGTACCTGAATCCACTCATTATGCTGCTAAGGGCCTGATGACATAGATTTCATTGCTGAGTGATACTGCATTGTACGTAAGTACCACAAGTTCTTTATCCATTTTTCACTTTCTGCGATGTTGAACTTGTACTGTAAACGAGGTTCTTGTAAACAGAGCCGTTCGAAACTTTGGGGTGGCTGTGTCTTTTTTATTTTAAATTCCCTAAGCTATAGGACCATAAGTGGAAGTGCCCTAGGCTCTGTTGCTTTGTTTTTTAGATGTTTCAGGAAACACCATACACTTCTCCCGAGTGTTTGTTGGCAATTTACATCCCGCCCTTCAGCATAACAAGGCTCCCAGTTCTCCATGGCCTGTCCTGCCTTTCTGGATTTTACACTTTTTTCAGATGGCCCTTTTGACCGGGGGGAAGTGAGACTTCATTGTAGTGCAGATTTCCTTTGCAAGCTTGCTTGGTTGGCCAAAAAGGGCGTATGCGTTTTTTCCTGAATATATTCAGGAAAAAACGCATACGCCCTTTTTGGCCAAGTGCATCATTGTGGACGTTCTGCCTCTTTTCCTATGCTTTCAATGCAATTCCAGTCTACCTCCTGAAATCGGTTTCCTGCAATTCTGCCCCGCTTTCAAGTCCTCTTGGCAGCCTTACTTCAGTCTATTTTTGGACGATAGCTGTCATTTATAACTCTGCAGGTTTGTGAATTACAGTGCCCCTGAGCTCCTTTCTTCAACTCGCTTTCTTTTGAGCTGGCCGCAACACCGCAGGATGGCTTCAGGCCCTAATCTGGTTCCGGCCCGGCACGCTGAGCCTTTGGTTAATTCCTCTTCCTGGTGGGAAATGAGAGTTAAATTTGCCCGTTCAGACACCTCCAGCTAGCCTCTCATTGGTTCTCGCTATTCCTGTTCATCTTCCGCAGAAATTGCAAACTGGGACAAACAGGAGGTTAAAGGCGCTGACTTTCCAAGTGGGGAGAGTGTTAGTAAAGCATCTGGAATGTTGCACCCGAGTACCAGGGTACGAAAACTGAGACATATTTGAACACGTCTCCCGTTCACATGGTTGACCATACTTGGGTTCCACATGCATGTTTTAGCTGAAGGAAGAATACCTAAAACCTGGGTAGTTGAAACCCGTGGAATGGGTACCATGCAATATGACTTCAAAGGGTCTTCATTTGCTCACCGAACCTCTCCAATCCTATCACTGCTGCGTTTATGCCCCTGTACACATGCTTGATTCTCTTTCGGAGACATAGCAATCCATAGGTTTTAAGATACTTACTAGTCAGGTACATTCTTAGGCGTTTAATATGCGGTGTTGAGTCCATTTCGTTGAGCAAGGAGTAGCTCTTGTCTATTCCATATTTGGCTTAAGGAACTTTATCTGTGCTCATTTCAATCTCTGGTTTTATGCAGCACCCCAACTCACTTTTCCCCTTAAGCAAGCATAAGTTGGTTTTCTAAATTTGAGACCCTGTTCTGTTCTGTAATTCAGTTCCTGTGTAGCCAAGTTTACATTCCGTGTATTAGTGATATCTTATGATGTTTCTTTTTCTGTGTGACTTATTTCAGTTAGAATCATCGTACCTGAATCCACTCATTATGCTGCTAAGGGCCTGATGACATAGATTTCATTGCTGAGTGATACTGCATTGTACGTAAGTACCACAAGTTCTTTATCCATTTTTCACTTTCTGCGATGTTGAACTTCTACTGTAAACGAGGTTCTTGTAAACAGAGCCGTTCGAAACTTTGGGGTGGCTGTGTCTTTTTGATTTTAAATTCCCTAAGCTATAGGACCATAAGTGGAAGTGCCCTAGGCTCTGTTGCTTTGTTTTTTAGATGTTTCAGGAAACACCATACACTTCTCCCGAGTGTTTGTTGGCAATTTACATCCCGCCCTTCAGCATAACAAGGCTCCCAGTTCTCCATGGCCTGTCCTGCCTTTCTGGATTTTACACTTTTTTCAGATGGCCCTTTTGACCGGGGGGAAGTGAGACTTCATTGTAGTGCAGATTTCCTTTGCAAGCTTGCTTGGTTGGCCAAAAAGGGCGTATGCGTTTTTTCCTGAATATATTCAGGAAAAAACGCATACGCCCTTTTTGGCCAAGTGCATCATTGTGGACGTTCTGCCTCTTTTCCTATGCTTTCAATGCAATTCCAGTCTACCTCCTGAAATCGGTTTCCTGCAATTCTGCCCCGCTTTCAAGTCCTCTTGGCAGCCTTACTTCAGTCTATTTTTGGACGATAGCTGTCATTTATAACTCTGCAGGTTTGTGAATTACAGTGCCCCTGAGCTCCTTTCTTCAACTTGCTTTCTTGTGACCTGGCCGCAACACCGCAGGATGGCTTCAGGCCCTAATCTGGTTCCGGCCCGGCACGCTGAGCCTTTGGTTAATTCCTCTTCCTGGTGGGAAATGAGAGTTAAATTTGCCCGTTCAGACACCTCCAGCTAGCCTCTCATTGGTTCTCGCTATTCCTGTTCATCTTCCGCAGAAATTGCAAACTGGGACAAACAGGAGGTTAAAGGCACTGACTTTCCAAGTGGGGAGAGTGTTAGTAAAGCGTCTGGAATGTTGCACCCGAGTACCAGGGGAGGAAAACTGAGACATATTTGAACATGTCTCCCGTTCACATGGTTGATCATACTTGGGTTCCACATGCATGTTTTAGCTGAAGGAAGAATACCTAAAACCTGGGTAGTTGAAACCCGTGGAATGGGTACCATGCAATATGACTTCAAAGGGTCTTCATTTGCTCACCGAACCTCTCCAATCCTATCACTGCTGCGTTTATGCCCCTGTACACATGCTTGATTCTGTTTCGGAGACATAGCAATCCATAGGTTTTAAGATACTTACTAGTCAGGTACATTCTTAGGCGTTTAATATGCGGTGTTGAGTCCATTTCGTTGAGCAAGGAGTAGCTCTTGTCTATTCCATATTTGGCTTAAGGAACTTTATCTGTGCTCATTTCAATCTCTGGTTTTATGCAGCACCCCAACTCACCTTTCCCCTTAAGCAAGCATAAGTTGGTTTTCTAAATTTGAGACCCTTTTCTGTTCTGTAATTCAGTTCCTGTGTAGCCAAGTTTACATTCCGTGTATTACTGATATCTTATGATGTTTCTTTTTCTGTGTGACTTATTTCAGTTAGAATCATCATACCTGAATCCACTCATTGTGCTGCTAAGGGCCTGATGACACAGATTTCATTGCTGAGTGATATTGCTTTGTAAGTAAATACCACAACTTCTTTATCCATTTTTCAATTTCTGCGATGTTGAACTTGTACTGTAAACGAGGTTCTTGTAAACAGAGCCGTTCCAAACTTTGGGGTGGCTGTGTCTTTTTGATTTTAAATTCCCTAAGCTATAGGACCATAAGTGGAAGTGCCCTAGGCTCTGTTGCTTTGTTTTTTAGATGTTTCAGGAAACACCATACACTTCTCCCGAGTGGTTGTTGGCAATTTACATCCCGCCCATCAGCATAACAAGGCTCCCAGTTCTCCATGGCCTGTCCTGCCTTTCTGGATTTTACACTTTTTTCAGATGGCCCTTTTGACCGGGGGGAAGTGAGACTTCATTGTAGTGCAGATTTCCTTTGCAAGCTTGCTTGGTTGGCCAAAAAGGGCGTATGCGTTTTTTCCTGAATATATTCAGGAAAAAACGCATACTCCCTTTTTGGCCAAGTGCATCATTGTGGACGTTCTGCCTCTTTTCCTATGCTTGCAATGCAATTCCAGTCTACCTCCTGAAATCGTTTTCCTGCAATTCTGCCCCGCTTTCAAATCCTCTTGGCAGCCTTACTTCAGTCTATTTTTGGACGATAGCTGTTATTTATAACTCTGCAGGTTTGTGAATTACAGTGCCCCTGAGCTCCTTTCTTCAACTCGCTTTCTTGTGACCTGGCCGCAACACCGCAGGATGTCTTCAGGCCCTAATCTGGTTCTGGCACGGCACGCTGAGCCTTTGGTTAATTCCTCTTCCTGGTGTGAAATGAGAGTTAAATTTGCCCATCCAGACACCTCCAGCTAGTCTCTCATTGGTTCTCGCTATTCCTGTTCATCTTCCATAGAAATTGCAAACTGGGCCAAACAGGAGGTTAAAGGGACTGACTCTCCAAGTGGGGAGAGTGTTAGTAAAGCGTCTGGAATGTTGCACCCGAGTACCAGGGTACAAAAACTGAGACATATTTGAACACGTCTCCCGATGACATGGTTGATCATACTCTAGGTTCCACATGCATGTTTTAGCTGAAGGAAGAATACCTTAAACCTGGGTAGTTGAAACCCGTGGAATGGGTACCATGCAATATGACTTCAAAGGGTCTTCATTTGCTCACCGAACCTCTCCAATCCTATCACTGCTGCGTTTATGCCCCTGTACACATGCTTGATTCTCTTTCGGAGACATAGCAATCCATAGGTTTTAAGATACTTACTAGTCAGGTACATTCTTAGGCATTTAATATGCGGTGTTGAGTCCATTTCGTTGAGCAAGGAGTAGCTCTTGTCTATTCCATATTTGGCTTAAGGAACTTTATCTGTGCTCATTTCAATCTCTGGTTTTATGCAGCACCCCAACTCACCTTTACCCTTAAGCAAGCATAAGTTGGTTTTCTAAATTTGAGACCCTGTTCTGTTCTGTAATTCAGTTCCTGTGTATCCAAGTTTACATTCCGTGTATTAGTGATATCTTATGATGTTTCTTTTTCTGTGTGACTTATTTCAGTTAGAATCATCGTACCTGAATCCACTCATTATGCTGCTACGGGCCTGATGACATAGATTTCATTGCTGAGTGATACTGCATTGTACGTAAGTACCACAAGTTCTTTATCCATTTTTCACTTTCTGCGATGTTGAACTTCTACTGTAAACGAGGTTCTTGTAAACAGAGCCGTTCGAAACTTTGGGGTGGCTGTGTCTTTTTGATTTTAAATTCCCTAAGCTATAGGACCATAAGTGGAAGTGCCCTAGGCTCTGTTGCTTTGTTTTTTAGATGTTTCAGGAAACACCATACACTTCTCCCGAGTGTTTGTTGGCAATTTACATCCCGCCCTTCAGCATAACAAGGCTCCCAGTTCTCCATGGCCTGTCCTGCCTTTCTGGATTTTACACTTTTTTCAGATGGCCCTTTTGACCGGGGGGAAGTGAGACTTCATTGTACTGCAGATTTCCTTTGCAAGCTTGCTTGGTTGGCCAAAAAGGGCGTATGCGTTTTTTCCTGAATATATTCAGGAAAAAACGCATACGCCCTTTTTGGCCAAGTGCATCATTGTGGACGTTCTGCCTCTTTTCCTATGCTTTCAATGCAATTCCAGTCTACCTCCTGAAATCGGTTTCCTGCAATTCTGCCCCGCTTTCAAGTCCTCTTGGCAGCCTTACTTCAGTCTATTTTTGGACGATAGCTGTCATTTATAACTCTGCAGGTTTGTGAATTACAGGGCCCCTGAGCTCCTTTCTTCAACTCGCTTTCTTGTGACCTGGCCGCAACACCGCAGGATGTCTTCAGGCCCTAATCTGGTTCCGGCACGGCACGCTGAGCCTTTGGTTAATTCCTCTTCCTGGTGGGAAATGAGAGTTAAATTTGCCCATCCAGACACCTCCAGCTAGCCTCTCATTGGTTCTCGCTATTCCTGTTCATCTTCCGCAGAAATTGCAAACTGGGACAAACAGGAGGTTAAAGGGACTGACTCTCCAAGTGGGGAGAGTGTTAGTAAAGCGTCTGGAATGTTGCACCCGAGTACCAGGGTACGAAAACTGAGACATATTTGAACACGTCTCCCGATCACATGGTTGATCATACTCTAGGTCCCACATGCATGTTTTAGCTGAAGGAAGAATACCTTAAACCTGGGTAGTTGAAACCCGTGGAATGGGTACCATGCAATATGACTTCAAAGGGTCTTCATTTGCTCACCGAACCTCTCCAATCCTATCACTGCTGCGTTTATGCCCCTGTACACATGCTTGATTCTCTTTCGGAGACATAGCAATCCATAGGTTTTAAGATACTTACTAGTCAGGTACATTCTTAGGCATTTAATATGCGGTGTTGAGTCCATTTCGTTGAGCAAGGAGTAGCTCTTGTCTATTCCATATTTGGCTTAAGGAACTTTATCTGTGCTCATTTCAATCTCTGGTTTTATGCAGCACCCCAACTCACCTTTACCCTTAAGGATGCATAAGTTGGTTTTCTAAATCTGAGACCCTGTTCTGTTCTGTAATTCAGTTCCTGTGTAGCCAAGTTTACATTCCGTGTATTACTGATATCTTATGATGTTTCTTTTTCTGTGTGACTTATTTCAGTTAGAATCATCATACCTGAATCCACTCATTGTGTTGCTAAGGGCCTGATGACACAGATTTCATTGCTGAGTGATATTGCTTTGTAAGTAAATACCACAACTTCTTTATCCATTTTTCACTTTCTGCGATGTTGAACTTGTACTGTAAACGAGGTTCTTGTAAACAGAGCCGTTCCAAACTTTGGGGTGGCTGTGTCTTTTTGATTTTAAATTCCCTAAGCTATAGGACCATAAGTGGAAGTGCCCTAGGCTCTGTTGCTTTGTTTTTTAGATGTTTCAGGAAACACCATACACTTCTCCTGAGTGTCTGTTGGCAATTTACATCCCGCCCATCAGCATAACAAGGCTCCCAGTTCTCCATGGCCTGTCCTGCCTTTCTGGATTTTACACTTTTTTCAGATGGCCCTTTTGACCGGGGGGAAGTGAGACTTCATTGTAGTGCAGATTTCCTTTGCAAGCTTGCTTGGTTGGCCAAAAAGGGCGTATGCGTTTTTTCCTGAATATATTCAGGAAAAAACGCATACGCCCTTTTTGGCCAAGTGCATCATTGTGGACGTTCTGCCTCTTTTCCTATGCTTTCAATGCAATTCCAGTCTACCTCCTGAAATCGGTTTCCTGCAATTCTGCCCCGCTTTCAAGTCCTCTTGGCAGCCTTACTTCAGTATATTTTTGGACGATAGCTGTCATTTATAACTCTGCAGGTTTGTGAATTACAGTGCCCCTGAGCTCCTTTCTTCAACTCGCTTTCTTGTGACCTGGCCGCAACACCGCAGGATGGCTTCAGGCCCTAATCTGGTTCCGGCCCGGCACGCTGAGCCTTTGGTTAATTCCTCTTCCTGGTGGGAAATTAGAGTTAAATTTGCCCGTCCAGACACCTCCAGCTAGTCTTTCATTGGTTCTCGCTATTCCTGTTCATCTTCCACAGAAATTGCAAACTGGGCCAAACAGGAGGTTAAAGGGACTGACTCTCCAAGTGGGGAGAGTGTTAGTAAAGCGTCTGGAATGTTGCACCCGAGTACCAGGGTACAAAAACTGAGACATATTTGAACACGTCTCCCGATCACATGGTTGATCATACTCTAGGTTCCACATGCATGTTTTAGCTGAAGGAAGAATACCTTAAACCTGGGTAGTTGAAACCCGTGGAATGGGTACCATGCAATATGACTTCAAAGGGTCTTCATTTGCTCACCAAACCTCTCCAATCCTATCACTGCTGCGTTTATGCCCCTGTACACATGCTTGATTCTCTTTCGGAGACATAGCAATCCATAGGTTTTAAGATACTTACTAGTCAGGTACATTCTTAGGCATTTAATATGCGGTGTTGAGTCCATTTCGTTGAGCAAGGAGTAGCTCTTGTCTATTCCATATTTGGCTTAAGGAACTTTATCTGTGCTCATTTCAATCTCTGGTTTTATGCAGCACCCCAACTCACCTTTACCCTTAAGCAAGCATAAGTTGGTTTTCTAAATTTGAGACCCTGTTCTGTTCTGTAATTCAGTTCCTGTGTAGCCAAGTTTACATTCCGTGTATTAGTGATATCTTATGATGTTTCTTTTTCTGTGTGACTTATTTCAGTTAGAATCATCATACCTGAATCCACTCATTATGCTGCTACGGGCCTGATGACATAGATTTCATTGCTGAATGATACTGCATTGTACGTAAGTACCACAAGTTCTTTATCCATTTTTCACTTTCTGCGATGTTGAACTTCTACTGTAAACGAGGTTCTTGTAAACAGAGCCGTTCGAAACTTTGGGGTGGCTGTGTCTTTTTGATTTTAAATTCCCTAAGCTATAGGACCATAAGTGGAAGTGCCCTAGGCTCTGTTGCTTTGTTTTTTAGATGTTTCAGGAAACACCATACACTTCTCCCGAGTGTTTGTTGGCAATTTACATCCCGCCCTTCAGCATAACAAGGCTCCCAGTTCTCCATGGCCTGTCCTGCCTTTCTGGATTTTACACTTTTTTCAGATGGCCCTTTTGACCGGGGGGAAGTGAGACTTCATTGTAGTGCAGATTTCCTTTGCAAGCTTGCTTGGTTGGTCAAAAAGGGCGTATGCGTTTTTTCCTGAATATATTCAGGAAAAAACGCATACGCCCTTTTTGGCCAAGTGCATCATTGTGGACGTTCTGCCTCTTTTCCTATGCTTTCAATGCAATTCCAGTCTACCTCCTGAAATCGGTTTCCTGCAATTCTGCCCCGCTTTCAAGTCCTCTTGGCAGCCTTACTTCAGTCTATTTTTGGACGATAGCTGTCATTTATAACTCTGCAGGTTTGTGAATTACAGTGCCCCTGAGCTCCTTTCTTCAACTCGCTTTCTTTTGAGCTGGCCGCAACACCGCAGGATGGCTTCAGGCCCTAATCTGGTTCCGGCACGGCACGCTGAGCCTTTGGTTATTTCCTCTTCCTGGTGGGAAATGAGAGTTAAATTTGCCCGTCCAGACACCTCCAGCTAGCCTCTCATTGGTTCTCGCTATTCCTGTTCATCTTCCGCAGAAATTGCAAACTGGGACAAACAGGAGGTTAAAGGGACTGACTCTCCAAGTGGGGAGAGTGTTAGTAAAGCGTCTGGAATGTTGCACCCGAGTACCAGGGTACAAAAACTGAGACATATTTGAACACGTCTCCCGATCACATGGTTGATCATACTCTAGGTTCCACATGCATGTTTTAGCTGAAGGAAGAATACCTTAAACCTGGGTAGTTGAAACCCGTGGAATGGGTACCATGCAATATGACTTCAAAGGGTCTTCATTTGCTCACCGAACCTCTCCAATCCTATCACTGCTGCGTTTATGCCCCTGTACACATGCTTGATTCTCTTTCGGAGACATAGCAATCCATAGGTTTTAAGATACTTACTAGTCAGGTACATTCTTAGGCATTTAATATGCGGTGTTGAGTCCATTTCGTTGAGCAAGGAGTAGCTCTTGTCTATTCCATATTTGGCTTAAGGAACTTTATCTGTGCTCATTTCAATCTCTGGTTTTATGCAGCACCCCAACTCACCTTTCCCCTTAAGCAAGCATAAGTTGGTTTTCTAAATTTGAGACCCTGTTCTGTTCTGTAATTCAGTTCCTGTGTAGCCAAGTTTCCATTCCGTGTATTAGTGATATCTTATGATGTTTCTTTTTCTGTGTGACTTATTTCAGTTAGAATCATCATACCTGAATCCACTCATTATGCTGCTACGGGCCTGATGACATAGATTTCATTGCTGAGTGATACTGCATTGTACGTAAGTACCACAAGTTCTTTATCCATTTTTCACTTTCTGCGATGTTGAACTTCTACTGTAAACGAGGTTCTTGTAAACAGAGCCGTTCGAAACTTTGGGGTGGCTGTGTCTTTTTGATTTTAAATTCCCTAAGCTATAGGACCATAAGTGGAAGTGCCCTAGGCTCTGTTGCTTTGTTTTTTAGATGTTTCAGGAAACACCATACACTTCTCCCGAGTGTTTGTTGGCAATTTACATCCCGCCCTTCAGCATAACAAGGCTCCCAGTTCTCCATGGCCTGTCCTGCCTTTCTGGATTTTACACTTTTTTCAGATGGCCCTTTTGACCGGGGGGAAGTGAGACTTCATTGTACTGCAGATTTCCTTTGCAAGCTTGCTTGGTTGGCCAAAAAGGGCGTATGCGTTTTTTCCTGAATATATTCAGGAAAAAACGCATACGCCCTTTTTGGCCAAGTGCATCATTGTGGACGTTCTGCCTCTTTTCCTATGCTTTCAATGCAATTCCAGTCTACCTCCTGAAATCGGTTTCCTGCAATTCTGCCCCGCTTTCAAGTCCTCTTGGCAGCCTTACTTCAGTCTATTTTTGGACGATAGCTGTCATTTATAACTCTGCAGGTTTGTGAATTACAGTGCCCCTGAGCTCCTTTCTTCAACTCGCTTTCTTTTGAGCTGGCCGCAACACCGCAGGATGGCTTCAGGCCCTAATCTGGTTCCGGCACGGCACGCTGAGCCTTTGGTTATTTCCTCTTCCTGGTGGGAAATGAGAGTTAAATTTGCCCGTCCAGACACCTCCAGCTAGCCTCTCATTGGTTCTCGCTATTCCTGTTCATCTTCCGCAGAAATTGCAAACTGGGACAAACAGGAGGTTAAAGGCGCTGACTTTCCAAGTGGGGAGAGTGTTAGTAAAGCGTCTGGAATGTTGCACCCGAGTACCAGGGTACGAAAACTGAGACATATTTGAACACGTCTCCCGTTCACATGGTTGATCATACTTGGGTTCCACATGCATGTTTTAGCTGAAGGAAGAATACCTAAAACCTGGGTAGTTGAAACCCGTGGAATGGGTACCATGCAATATGACTTCAAAGGGTCTTCATTTGCTCACCGAACCTCTCCAATCCTATCACTGCTGCGTTTATGCCCCTGTACACATGCTTGATTCTGTTTCGGAGACATAGCAATCCATAGGTTTTAAGATACTTACTAGTCAGGTACATTCTTAGGCGTTTAATATGCGGTGTTGAGTCCATTTCGTTGAGCAAGGAGTAGCTCTTGTCTATTCCATATTTGGCTTAAGGAACTTTATCTGTGCTCATTTCAATCTCTGGTTTTATGCAGCACCCCAACTCACCTTTCCCCTTAAGCAAGCATAAGTTGGTTTTCTAAATTTGAGACCCTGTTCTGTTCTGTAATTCAGTTCCTGTGTAGCCAAGTTTACATTCCGTGTATTACTGATATCTTATGATGTTTCTTTTTCTGTGTGACTTATTTCAGTTAGAATCATCATACCTGAATCCACTCATTATGCTGCTAAGGGCCTGATGACACAGAATTCATTGCTGAGTGATATTGCTTTGTAAGTAAATACCACAACTTCTTTATCCATTTTTCACTTTCTGCGATGTTGAACTTGTACTGTAAACGAGGTTCTTGTAAACAGAGCCGTTCCAAACTTTGGGGTGGCTGTGTCTTTTTGATTTTAAATTCCCTAAGCTATAGGACCATAAGTGGAAGTGCCCTAGGCTCTGTTGCTTTGTTTTTTAGATGTTTCAGGAAACACCATACACTTCTCCCGAGTGGTTGTTGGCAATTTACATCCCGCCCATCAGCATAACAAGGCTCCCAGTTCTCCATGGCCTGTCCTGCCTTTCTGGATTTTACACTTTTTTCAGATGGCCCTTTTGACCGGGGGGAAGTGAGACTTCATTGTAGTGCAGATTTCCTTTGCAAGCTTGCTTGGTTGGCCAAAAAGGGCGTATGCGTTTTTTCCTGAATATATTCAGGAAAAAACGCATACGCCCTTTTTGGCCAAGTGCATCATTGTGGACGTTCTGCCTCTTTTCCTATGCTTGCAATGCAATTCCAGTCTACCTCCTGAAATCGGTTTCCTGCAATTCTGCCCCGCTTTCAAGTCCTCTTGGCAGCCTTACTTCAGTCTATTTTTGGACGATAGCTGTCATTTATAACTCTGCAGGTTTGTGAATTACAGTGCCCCTGTGCTCCTTTCTTCAACTCGCTTTCTTGTGACCTGGCCGCAACACCGCAGGATGTCTTCAGGCCCTAATCTGGTTCCGGCACGGCATGCTGAGCCTTTGGTTAATTCCTCTTCCTGGTGGGAAATGAGAGTTAAATTTGCCCATCCAGACACCTCCAGCTAGTCTCTCATTGGTTCTCGCTCTTCCTGTTCATCTTCCACAGAAATTGCAAACTGGGCCAAACAGGAGGTTAAAGGGACTGACTCTCCAAGTGGGGAGAGTGTTAGTAAAGCGTCTGGAATGTTGCACCCGAGTACCAGGGTACGAAAACTGAGATATATTTGAACACGTCTCCCGATCACATGGTTGATCATACTCTAGGTCCCACATGCATGTTTTAGCTGAAGGAAGAATACCTTAAACCTGGGTAGTTGAAACCCGTGGAATGGGTACCATGCAATATGACTTCAAAGGGTCTTCATTTGCTCACCGAACCTCTCCAATCCTATCACTGCTGCGTTTATGCCCCTGTACACATGCTTGATTCTCTTCCGGAGACATAGCAATCCATAGGTTTTAAGATACTTACTAGTCAGGTACATTCTTAGGCTTTTAATATGCGGTGTTGAGTCCATTTCGTTGAGCAAGGAGTAGCTCTTGTCTATTCCATATTTGGCTTAAGGAACTTTATCTGTGCTCATTTCAATCTCTGGTTTTATGCAGCACCCCAACTCACCTTTACCCTTAAGCAAGCATAAGTTGGTTTTCTAAATTTGAGACCCTGTTCTGTTCTGTAATTCAGTTCCTGTGTAGCCAAGTTTCCATTCCGTGTATTAGTGATATCTTATGATGTTTCTTTTTCTGTGTGACTTATTTCAGTTAGAATCATCGTACCTGAATCCACTCATTATGCTGCTACGGGCCTGATGTCATAGATTTCATTGCTGAGTGATACTGCATTGTACGTAAGTACCACAAGTTCTTTATCCATTTTTCACTTTCTGCGATGTTGAACTTCTACTGTAAACGAGGTTCTTGTAAACAGAGCCGTTCGAAACTTTGGGGTGGCTGTGTCTTTTTGATTTTAAATTCCCTAAGCTATAGGACCATAAGTGGAAGTGCCCTAGGCTCTGTTGCTTTGTTTTTTAGATGTTTCAGGAAACACCATACACTTCTCCCGAGTGTTTGTTGGCAATTTACATCCCGCCCTTCAGCATAACAAGGCTCCCAGTTCTCCATGGCCTGTCCTGCCTTTCTGGATTTTACACTTTTTTCAGATGGCCCTTTTGACCGGGGGGAAGTGAGACTTCATTGTAGTGCAGATTTCCTTTGCAAGCTTGCTTGGTTGGCCAAAAAGGGCGTATGCGTTTTTTCCTGAATATATTCAGGAAAAAACGCATACGCCCTTTTTGGCCAAGTGCATCATTGTGGACGTTCTGCCTCTTTTCCTATGCTTTCAATGCAATTCCAGTCTACCTCCTGAAATCGGTTTCCTGCAATTCTGCCCCGCTTTCAAGTCCTCTTGGCAGCCTTACTTCAGTCTATTTTTGGACGATAGCTGTCATTTATAACTCTGCAGGTTTGTGAATTACAGTGCCCCTGAGCTCCTTTCTTCAACTCGCTTTCTTTTGAGCTGGCCGCAACACCGCAGGATGGCTTCAGGCCCTAATCTGGTTCCGGCACGGCACGCTGAGCCTTTGGTTATTTCCTCTTCCTGGTGGGAAATGAGAGTTAAATTTGCCCGTCCAGACACCTCCAGCTAGCCTCTCATTGGTTCTCGCTATTCCTGTTCATCTTCCGCAGAAATTGCAAACTGGGACAAACAGGAGGTTAAAGGCGCTGACTTTCCAAGTGGGGAGAGTGTTAGTAAAGCGTCTGGAATGTTGCACCCGAGTACCAGGGTACGAAAACTGAGACATATTTGAACACGTCTCCCGTTCACATGGTTGATCATACTTGGGTTCCACATGCATGTTTTAGCTGAAGGAAGAATACCTAAAACCTGGGTAGTTGAAACCCGTGGAATGGGTACCATGCAATATGACTTCAAAGGGTCTTCATTTGCTCACCGAACCTCTCCAATCCTATCACTGCTGCGTTTATGCCCCTGTACACATGCTTGATTCTCTTTCGGAGACATAGCAATCCATAGGTTTTAAGATACTTACTAGTCAGGTACATTCTTAGGCGTTTAATATGCGGTGTTGAGTCCATTTCGTTGAGCAAGGAGTAGCTCTTGTCTATTCCATATTTGGCTTAAGGAACTTTATCTGTGCTCATTTCAATCTCTGGTTTTATGCAGCACCCCAACTCACCTTTCCCCTTAAGCAAGCATAAGTTGGTTTTCTAAATTTGAGACCCTGTTCTGTTCTGTAATTCAGTTCCTGTGTAGCCAAGTTTACATTCCGTGTATTACTGATATCTTATGATGTTTCTTTTTCTGTGTGACTTATTTCAGTTAGAATCATCATACCTGAATCCACTCATTATGCTGCTAAGGGCCTGATGACACAGAATTCATTGCTGAGTGATATTGCTTTGTAAGTAAATACCACAACTTCTTTATCCATTTTTCACTTTCTGCGATGTTGAACTTGTACTGTAAACGAGGTTCTTGTAAACAGAGCCGTTCCAAACTTTGGGGTGGCTGTGTCTTTTTGATTTTAAATTCCCTAAGCTATAGGACCATAAGTGGAAGTGCCCTAGGCTCTGTTGCTTTGTTTTTTAGATGTTTCAGGAAACACCATACACTTCTCCCGAGTGGTTGTTGGCAATTTACATCCCGCCCATCAGCATAACAAGGCTCCCAGTTCTCCATGGCCTGTCCTGCCTTTCTGGATTTTACACTTTTTTCAGATGGCCCTTTTGACCGGGGGGAAGTGAGACTTCATTGTAGTGCAGATTTCCTTTGCAAGCTTGCTTGGTTGGCCAAAAAGGGCGTATGCGTTTTTTCCTGAATATATTCAGGAAAAAACGCATACGCCCTTTTTGGCCAAGTGCATCATTGTGGACGTTCTGCCTCTTTTCCTATGCTTGCAATGCAATTCCAGTCTACCTCCTGAAATCGGTTTCCTGCAATTCTGCCCCGCTTTCAAGTCCTCTTGGCAGCCTTACTTCAGTCTATTTTTGGACGATAGCTGTCATTTATAACTCTGCAGGTTTGTGAATTACAGTGCCCCTGAGCTCCTTTCTTCAACTCGCTTTCTTGTGACCTGGCCGCAACACCGCAGGATGTCTTCAGGCCCTAATCTGGTTCCGGCACGGCATGCTGAGCCTTTGGTTAATTCCTCTTCCTGGTGGGAAATGAGAGTTAAATTTGCCCATCCAGACACCTCCAGCTAGTCTCTCATTGGTTCTCGCTCTTCCTGTTCATCTTCCACAGAAATTGCAAACTGGGCCAAACAGGAGGTTAAAGGGACTGACTCTCCAAGTGGGGAGAGTGTTAGTAAAGCGTCTGGAATGTTGCACCCGAGTACCAGGGTACGAAAACTGAGATATATTTGAACACGTCTCCCGATCACATGGTTGATCATACTCTAGGTCCCACATGCATGTTTTAGCTGAAGGAAGAATACCTTAAACCTGGGTAGTTGAAACCCGTGTAATGGGTACCATGCAATATGACTTCAAAGGGTCTTCATTTGCTCACCGAACCTCTCCAATCCTATCACTGCTGCGTTTATGCCCCTGTACACATGCTTGATTCTCTTCCGGAGACATAGCAATCCATAGGTTTTAAGATACTTACTAGTCAGGTACATTCTTAGGCTTTTAATATGCGGTGTTGAGTCCATTTCGTTGAGCAAGGAGTAGCTCTTGTCTATTCCATATTTGGCTTAAGGAACTTTATCTGTGCTCATTTCAATCTCTGGTTTTATGCAGCACCCCAACTCACCTTTACCCTTAAGCAAGCATAAGTTGGTTTTCTAAATTTGAGACCCTGTTCTGTTCTGTAATTCAGTTCCTGTGTAGCCAAGTTTCCATTCCGTGTATTAGTGATATCTTATGATGTTTCTTTTTCTGTGTGACTTATTTCAGTTAGAATCATCGTACCTGAATCCACTCATTATGCTGCTACGGGCCTGATGTCATAGATTTCATTGCTGAGTGATACTGCATTGTACGTAAGTACCACAAGTTCTTTATCCATTTTTCACTTTCTGCGATGTTGAACTTCTACTGTAAACGAGGTTCTTGTAAACAGAGCCGTTCGAAACTTTGGGGTGGCTGTGTCTTTTTGATTTTAAATTCCCTAAGCTATAGGACCATAAGTGGAAGTGCCCTAGGCTCTGTTGCTTTGTTTTTTAGATGTTTCAGGAAACACCATACACTTCTCCCGAGTGTTTGTTGGCAATTTACATCCCGCCCTTCAGCATAACAAGGCTCCCAGTTCTCCATGGCCTGTCCTGCCTTTCTGGATTTTACACTTTTTTCAGATGGCCCTTTTGACCGGGGGGAAGTGAGACTTCATTGTAGTGCAGATTTCCTTTGCAAGCTTGCTTGGTTGGCCAAAAAGGGCGTATGCGTTTTTTCCTGAATATATTCAGGAAAAAACGCATACGCCCTTTTTGGCCAAGTGCATCATTGTGGACGTTCTGCCTCTTTTCCTATGCTTTCAATGCAATTCCAGTCTACCTCCTGAAATCGGTTTCCTGCAATTCTGCCCCGCTTTCAAGTCCTCTTGGCAGCCTTACTTCAGTCTATTTTTGGACGATAGCTGTCATTTATAACTCTGCAGGTTTGTGATTTACAGTGCCCCTGAGCTCCTTTCTTCAACTCGCTTTCTTGTGACCTGGCCGCAACACCGCAGGATGTCTTCAGGCCCTAATCTGGTTCTGGCACGGCACGCTGAGCCTTTGGTTAATTCCTCTTCCTGGTGGGAAATGAGAGTTAAATTTGCCCATCCAGACACCTCCAGCTAGTCTCTCATTGGTTCTCGCTATTCCTGTTCATCTTCCACAGAAATTGCAAACTGGGCCAAACAGGAGGTTAAAGGGACTGACTCTCCAAGTGGGGAGAGTGTTAGTAAAGCGTCTGGAATGTTGCACCCGAGTACCAGGGGAGGAAAACTGAGACATATTTGAACACGTCTCCCGTTCACATGGTTGATCATACTTGGGTTCCACATGCATGTTTTAGCTGAAGGAAGAATACCTTAAACCTGTGTATTTGAAACCCGTGGAATGGGTACCATGCAATATGACTTCAAAGGGTCTTCATTTGCTCACCGAACCTCTCCAATCCTATCACTGCTGCGTTTATGCCCCTGTACACATGCTTGATTCTGTTTCGGAGACATAGCAATCCATAGGTTTTAAGATACTTACTAGTCAGGTACATTCTTAGGCGTTTAATATGCGGTGTTGAGTCCATTTCGTTGAGCAAGGAGTAGCTCTTGTCTATTCCATATTTGGCTTAAGGAACTTTATCTGTGCTCATTTCAATCTCTGGTTTTATGCAGCACCCCAACTCACCTTTCCCCTTAAGCAAGCATAAGTTGGTTTTCTAAATTTGAGACCCTGTTCTGTTCTGTAATTCAGTTCCTGTGTAGCCAAGTTTCCATTCCGTGTATTACTGATATCTTATGATGTTTCTTTTTCTGTGTGACTTATTTCAGTTAGAATCATCATACCTGAATCCACTCATTGTGCTGCTAAGGTCCTGATGACACAGATTTCATTGCTGAGTGATATTGCTTTGTAAGTAAATACCACAACTTCTTTATCCATTTTTCACTTTCTGCGATGTTGAACTTCTACTGTAAACGAGGTTCTTGTAAACAGAGCCGTTCCAAACTTTGGGGTGGCTGTGTCTTTTTGATTTTAAATTCCCTAAGCTATAGGACCATAAGTGGAAGTGCCCTAGGCTCTGTTGCTTTGTTTTTTAGATGTTTCAGGAAACACCATACACTTCTCCCGAGTGTTTGTTGGCAATTTACATCCCGCCCTTCAGCATAACAAGGCTCCCAGTTCTCCATGGCCTGTCCTGCCTTTCTGGATTTTACACTTTTTTCAGATGGCCCTTTTGACCGGGGGGAAGTGAGACTTCATTGTAGTGCAGATTTCCTTTGCAAGCTTGCTTGGTTGGCCAAAAAGGGCGTATGCGTTTTTTCCTGAATATATTCAGGAAAAAACGCATACGCCCTTTTTGGCCAAGTGCATCATTGTGGACGTTCTGCCTCTTTTCCTATGCTTTCAATGCAATTCCAGTCTACCTCCTGAAATCGGTTTCCTGCAATTCTGCCCCGCTTTCAAGTCCTCTTGGCAGCCTTACTTCAGTCTATTTTTGGACGATAGCTGTTATTTATAACTCTGCAGGTTTGTGAATTACAGTGCCCCTGAGCTCCTTTCTTCAACTCGCTTTCTTTTGAGCTGGCCGCAACACCGCAGGATGGCTTCAGGCCCTAATCTGGTTCCGGTACGGCACGCTGAGCCTTTGGTTATTTCCTCTTCCTGGTGGGAAATGAGAGTTAAATTTGCCCGTCCAGACACCTCCAGCTAGCCTCTCATTGGTTCTCGCTATTCCTGTTCATCTTCCGCAGAAATTGCAAACTGGGACAAACAGGAGGTTAAAGGCGCTGACTTTCCAAGTGGGGAGAGTGTTAGTAAAGCGTCTGGAATGTTGCACCCGAGTACCAGGGGACGAAAACTGAGACATATTTGAACACGTCTCCCGTTCACATGGTTGATCATACTTGGGTTCCACATGCATGTTTTAGCTGAAGGAAGAATACCTAAAACCTGGGTAGTTGAAACCCGTGGAATGGGTACCATGCAATATGACTTCAAAGGGTCTTCATTTGCTCACCGAACCTCTCCAATCCTATCACTGCTGCGTTTATGCCCCTGTACACATGCTTGATTCTGTTTCGGAGACATAGCAATCCATAGGTTTTAAGATACTTACTAGTCAGGTACATTCTTAGGCGTTTAATATGCGGTGTTGAGTCCATTTCGTTGAGCAAGGAGTAGCTCTTGTCTATTCCATATTTGGCTTAAGGAACTTTATCTGTGCTCATTTCAATCTCTGGTTTTATGCAGCACCCCAACTCACTTTTCCCCTTAAGCAAGCATAAGTTGGTTTTCTAAATTTGAGACCCTGTTCTGTTCTGTAATTCAGTTCCTGTGTAGCCAAGTTTACATTCCGTGTATTAGTGATATCTTATGATGTTTCTTTTTCTGTGTGACTTATTTCAGTTAGAATCATCGTACCTGAATCCACTCATTATGCTGCTAAGGGCCTGATGACATAGATTTCATTGCTGAGTGATACTGCATTGTACGTAAGTACCACAAGTTCTTTATCCATTTTTCACTTTCTGCGATGTTGAACTTGTACTGTAAACGAGGTTCTTGTAAACAGAGCCGTTCGAAACTTTGGGGTGGCTGTGTCTTTTTGATTTTAAATTCCCTAAGCTATAGGACCATAAGTGGAAGTGCCCTAGGCTCTGTTGCTTTGTTTTTTAGATGTTTCAGGAAACACCATACACTTCTCCCGAGTGTTTGTTGGCAATTTACATCCCGCCCTTCAGCATAACAAGGCTCCCAGTTCTCCATGGCCTGTCCTGCCTTTCTGGATTTTACACTATTTTCAGATGGCCCTTTTGACCGGGGGGAAGTGAGACTTCATTGTAGTGCAGATTTCCTTTGCAAGCTTGCTTGGTTGGCCAAAAAGGGCGTATGCGTTTTTTCCTGAATATATTCAGGAAAAAACGCATACGCCCTTTTTGGCCAAGTGCATCATTGTGGACGTTCTGCCTCTTTTCCTATGCTTTCAATGCAATTCCAGTCTACCTCCTGAAATCGGTTTCCTGCAATTCTGCCCCGCTTTCAAGTCCTCTTGGCAGCCTTACTTCAGTCTATTTTTGGACGATAGCTGTCATTTATAACTCTGCAGGTTTGTGAATTACAGTGCCCCTGAGCTCCTTTCTTCAACTCGCTTTCTTGTGAACTGGCCGCAACACCGCAGGATGTCTTCAGGCCCTAATCTGGTTCTGGCACGGCACGCTGAGCCTTTGGTTAATTCCTCTTCCTGGTGGGAAATGAGAGTTAAATTTGCCCATCCAGACACCTCCAGCTAGTCTCTCATTGGTTCTCGCTATTCCTGTTCATCTTCCACAGAAATTGCAAACTGGGCCAAACAGGAGGTTAAAGGGACTGACTCTCCAAGTGGGGAGAGTGTTAGTAAAGCGTCTGGAATGTTGCACCCGAGTACCAGGGTACGAAAACTGAGACATATTTGAACACGTCTCCCGATCACATGGTTGATCATACTCTAGGTCCCACATGCATGTTTTAGCTGAAGGAAGAATACCTTAAACCTGGGTAGTTGAAACCCGTGGAATGGGTACCATGCAATATGACTTCAAAGGGTCTTCATTTGCTCACCGAACCTCTCCAATCCTATCACTGCTGCGTTTATGCCCCTGTACACATGCTTGATTCTCTTTCGGAGACATAGCAATCCATAGGTTTTAAGATACTTACTAGTCAGGTACATTCTTAGGCATTTAATATGCGGTGTTGAGTCCATTTCGTTGAGCAAGGAGTAGCTCTTGTCTATTCCATATTTGGCTTAAGGAACTTTATCTGTGCTCATTTCAATCTCTGGTTTTATGCAGCACCCCAACTCACCTTTACCCTTAAGCAAGCATAAGTTGGTTTTCTAAATTTGAGACCCTGTTCTGTTCTGTAATTCAGTTCCTGTGTAGCCAAGTTTCCATTCCGTGTATTAGTGATATCTTATGATGTTTCTTTTTCTGTGTGACTTATTTCAGTTAGAATCATCGTACCTGAATCCACTCATTATGCTGCTACGGGCCTGATGACATAGATTTCATTGCTGAGTGATACTGCATTGAACGTAAGTACCACAAGTTCTTTATCCATTTTTCACTTTCTGCGATGTTGAACTTCTACTGTAAACGAGGTTCTTGTAAACAGAGCCGTTCCAAACTTTGGGGTGGCTGTGTCTTTTTGATTTTAAATTCCCTAAGCTATAGGACCATAAGTGGAAGTGCCCTAGGCTCTGTTGCTTTGTTTTTTAGATGTTTCAGGAAACACCATACACTTCTCCCGAGTGTTTGTTGGCAATTTACATCCCGCCCTTCAGCATAACAAGGCTCCCAGTTCTCCATGGCCTGTCCTGCCTTTCTGGATTTTACACTTTTTTCAGATGGCCCTTTTGACCGGGGGGAAGTGAGACTTCATTGTAGTGCAGATTTCCTTTGCAAGCTTGCTTGGTTGGCCAAAAAGGGCGTATGCGTTTTTTCCTGAATATATTCAGGAAAAAACGCATACGCCCTTTTTGGCCAAGTGCATCATTGTGGACGTTCTGCCTCTTTTCCTATGCTTTCAATGCAATTCCAGTCTACCTCCTGAAATCGGTTTCCTGCAATTCTGCCCCGCTTTCAAGTCCTCTTGGCAGCCTTACTTCAGTCTATTTTTGGACGATAGCTGTCATTTATAACTCTGCAGGTTTGTGAATTACAGTGCCCCTGAGCTCCTTTCTTCAACTCGCTTTCTTGTGACCTGGCCGCAACACCGCAGGATGTCTTCAGGCCCTAATCTGGTTCTGGCACGGCACCCTGAGCCTTTGGTTAATTCCTCTTCCTGGTGGGAAATGAGAGTTAAATTTGCCCATCCAGACACCTCCAGCTAGTCTCTCATTGGTTCTCGCTATTCCTGTTCATCTTCCACAGAAATTGCAAACTGGGCCAAACAGGAGGTTAAAGGGACTGACTCTCCAAGTGGGGAGAGTGTTAGTAAAGCGTCTGGAATGTTGCACCCGAGTACCAGGGTACGAAAACTGAGACATATTTGAACACGTCTCCCGATCACATGGTTGATCATACTCTAGGTCCCACATGCATGTTTTAGCTGAAGGAAGAATACCTTAAACCTGGGTAGTTGAAACCCGTGGAATGGGTACCATGCAATATGACTTCAAAGGGTCTTCATTTGCTCACCGAACCTCTCCAATCCTATCACTGCTGCGTTTATGCCCCTGTACACATGCTTGATTCTCTTTCGGAGACATAGCAATCCATAGGTTTTAAGATACTTACTAGTCAGGTACATTCTTAGGCATTTAATATGCGGTGTTGAGTCCATTTCGTTGAGCAAGGAGTAGCTCTTGTCTATTCCATATTTGGCTTAAGGAACTTTATCTGTGCTCATTTCAATCTCTGGTTTTATGCAGCACCCCAACTCACCTTTACCCTTAAGCAAGCATAAGTTGGTTTTCTAAATTTGAGACCCTGTTCTGTTCTGTAATTCAGTTCCTGTGTAGCCAAGTTTACATTCCGTGTATTAGTGATATCTTATGATGTTTCTTTTTCTGTGTGACTTATTTCAGTTAGAATCATCGTACCTGAATGCACTCATTATGCTGCTAAGGGCCTGATGACATAGATTTCATTGCTGAGTGATACTGCATTGTACGTAAGTACCACAAGTTCTTTATCCATTTTTCACTTTCTGCGATGTTGAACTTGTACTGTAAACGAGGTTCTTGTAAACAGAGCCGTTCCAAACTTTGGGGTGGCTGTGTCTTTTTGATTTTAATTTCCCTAAGCTATAGGACCATAAGTGGAAGTGCCCTAGGCTCTGTTGCTTTGTTTTTTAGATGTTTCAGGAAACACCATACACTTCTCCCTAGTGGTTGTTGGCAATTTACATCCCGCCCATCAGCATAACAAGGCTCCCAGTTCTCCATGGCCTGTCCTGCCTTTCTGGATTTTACACTTTTTTCAGATTGCCCTTTTGACCCGGGGGAAGTGAGACTTCATTGTAGTGCAGATTTCCTTTGCAAGCTTGCTTGGTTGGCCAAAAAGGGCGTATGCGTTTTTTCCTGAATATATTCAGGAAAAAACGCATACGCCCTTTTTGGCCAAGTGCATCATTGTGGACGTTCTGCCTCTTTTCCTATGCTTTCAATGCAATTCCAGTCTACCTCCTGAAATCGGTTTCCTGCAATTCTGCCCCACTTTCAAGTCCTCTTGGCAGCCTTACTTCAGTCTATTTTTGGACGATAGCTGTCATTTATAACTCTGCAGGTTTGTGAATTACAGTGCCCCTGAGCTCCTTTCTTCAACTCGCTTTCTTGTGACCTGGCCGCAACACCGCAGGATGTCTTCAGGCCCTAATCTGGTTCCGGCCCGGCACGCTGAGCCTTTGGTTAATTCCTCTTCCTGGTGGGAAATGAGAGTTAAATTTGCCCATCCAGACACCTCCAGCTAGTCTCTCATTGGTTCTCGCTGTTCCTGTTCATCTTCCGCAGAAATTGCAAACTGGGCCAAACAGGAGGTTAAAGGCGCTGACTTTCCAAGTGGGGAGAGTGTTAGTAAAGCGTCTGGAATGTTGCACCCGAGTACCAGGGGAGGAAAACTGAGACATATTTGAACACGTCTCCCGTTCACATGGTTGATCATACTTGGGTTCCACATGCATGTTTTAGCTGAAGGAAGAATACCTTAAACCTGTGTATTTGAAACCCGTGGAATGGGTACCATGCAATATGACTTCAAAGGGTCTTCATTTGCTCACCGAACCTCTCCAATCTTATCACTGCTGCGTTTATGCCCCTGTACACATGCTTGATTCTCTTTCGGAGACATAGCAATCCATAGGTTTTAAGATACTTACTAGTCAGGTACATTCTTAGGCGTTTAATATGCGGTGTTGAGTCCATTTCGTTGAGCAAGGAGTAGCTCTTGTCTATTCCATATTTGGCTTAAGGAACTTTATCTGTGCTCATTTCAATCTCTGGTTTTATGCAGCACCCCAACTCACCTTTCCCCTTAAGCAAGCATAAGTTGGTTTTCTAAATTTGAGACCCTGTTCTGTTCTGTAATTCAGTTCCTGTGTAGCCAAGTTTCCATTCCGTGTATTACTGATATCTTATGATGTTTCTTTTTCTGTGTGGCTTATTTCAGTTAGAATCATCGTACCTGAATCCACTCATTGTGCTGCTAAGGTCCTGATGACACAGATTTCATTGCTGAGTGATATTGCTTTGTAAGTAAATACCACAACTTCTTTATCCATTTTTCACTTTCTGCGATGTTGAACTTGTACTGTAAATGAGGTTCTTGTAAACAGAGCCGTTCCAAACTTTGGGGTGGCTGTGTCTTTTTGATTTTAAATTCCCTAAGCTATAGGACCATAAGTGGAAGTGCCCTAGGCTCTGTTGCTTTGTTTTTTAGATGTTTCAGGAAACACCATACACTTCTCCCGAGTGTTTGTTGGCAATTTACATCCCGCCCTTCAGCATAACAAGGCTCCCAGTTCTCCATGGCCTGTCCTGCCTTTCTGGATTTTACACTTTTTTCAGATGGCCCTTTTGACCGGGGGGAAGTGAGACTTCATTGTAGTGCAGATTTCCTTTGCAAGCTTGCTTGGTTGGCCAAAAAGGGCGTATGCGTTTTTTCCTGAATATATTCAGGAAAAAACGCATACGCCCTTTTTGGCCAAGTGCATCATTGTGGACGTTCTGCCTCTTTTCCTATGCTTTCAATGCAATTCCAGTCTACCTCCTGAAATCAGTTTCCTGCAATTCTGCCCCGCTTTCAAGTCCTCTTGGCAGCCTTACTTCAGTCTATTTTTGGACGATAGCTGTTATTTATAACTCTGCAGGTTTGTGAATTACAGTGCCCCTGAGCTCCTTTCTTCAACTCGCTTTCTTGTGACCTGGCCGCAACACCGCAGGATGTCTTCAGGCCCTAATCTGGTTCTGGCACGGCACGCTGAGCCTTTGGTTAATTCCTCTTCCTGGTGGGAAATGAGAGTTAAATTTGCCCATCCAGACACCTCCAGCTAGTCTCTCATTGGTTCTCGCTATTCCTGTTCATCTTCCATAGAAATTGCAAACTGGGCCAAACAGGAGGTTAAAGGGACTGACTCTCCAAGTGGGGAGAGTGTTAGTAAAGCGTCTGGAATGTTGCACCCGAGTACCAGGGTACAAAAACTGAGACATATTTGAACACGTCTCCCGATCACATGGTTGATCATACTCTAGGTTCCACATGCATGTTTTAGCTGAAGGAAGAATACCTTAAACCTGGGTAGTTGAAACCCGTGGAATGGGTACCATGCAATATGACTTCAAAGGGTCTTCATTTGCTCACCGAACCTCTCCAATCCTATCACTGCTGCGTTTATGCCCCTGTACACATGCTTGATTCTCTTTCGGAGACATAGCAATCCATAGGTTTTAAGATACTTACTAGTCAGGTACATTCTTAGGCATTTAATATGCGGTGTTGAGTCCATTTCGTTGAGCAAGGAGTAGCTCTTGTCTATTCCATATTTGGCTTAAGGAACTTTATCTGTGCTCATTTCAATCTCTGGTTTTATGCAGCACCCCAACTCACCTTTACCCTTAAGCAAGCATAAGTTGGTTTTCTAAATTTGAGACCCTGTTCTGTTCTGTAATTCAGTTCCTGTGTAGCCAAGTTTCCATTCCGTGTATTAGTGATATCTTATGATGTTTCTTTTTCTGTGTGACTTATTTCAGTTAGAATCATCATACCTGAATCCACTCATTATGCTGCTACGGGCCTGATGACATAGATTTCATTGCTGAGTGATACTGCATTGTACGTAAGTACCACAAGTTCTTTATCCATTTTTCACTTTCTGCGATGTTGAACTTCTACTGTAAACGAGGTTCTTGTAAACAGAGCCGTTCGAAACTTTGGGGTGGCTGTGTCTTTTTGATTTTAAATTCCCTAAGCTATAGGACCATAAGTGGAAGTGCCCTAGGCTCTGTTGCTTTGTTTTTTAGATGTTTCAGGAAACACCATACACTTCTCCCGAGTGTTTGTTGGCAATTTACATCCCGCCCTTCAGCATAACAAGGCTCCCAGTTCTCCATGGCCTGTCCTGCCTTTCTGGATTTTACACTTTTTTCAGATGGCCCTTTTGACCGGGGGGAAGTGAGACTTCATTGTAGTGCAGATTTCCTTTGCAAGCTTGCTTGGTTGGCCAAAAAGGGCGTATGCGTTTTTTCCTGAATATATTCAGGAAAAAAGGCATACGCCCTTTTTGGCCAAGTGCATCATTGTGGACGTTCTGCCTCTTTTCCTATGCTTTCAATGCAATTCCAGTCTACCTCCTGAAATCGGTTTCCTGCAATTCTGCCCCGCTTTCAAGTCCTCTTGGCAGCCTTACTTCAGTCTATTTTTGGACGATAGCTGTCATTTATAACTCTGCAGGTTTGTGAATTACAGTGCCCCTGAGCTCCTTTCTTCAACTCGCTTTCTTTTGAGCTGGCCGCAACACCGCAGGATGGCTTCAGGCCCTAATCTGGTTCCGGCACGGCACGCTGAGCCTTTGGTTATTTCCTCTTCCTGGTGGGAAATGAGAGTTAAATTTGCCCGTCCAGACACCTCCAGCTAGCCTCTCATTGGTTCTCGCTATTCCTGTTCATCTTCCGCAGAAATTGCAAACTGGGACAAACAGGAGGTTAAAGGCGCTGACTTTCCAAGTGGGGAGAGTGTTAGTAAAGCGTCTGGAATGTTGCACCCGAGTACCAGGGTACGAAAACTGAGACATATTTGAACACGTCTCCCGTTCACATGGTTGATCATACTTGGGTTCCACATGCATGTTTTAGCTGAAGGAAGAATACCTAAAACCTGGGTAGTTGAAACCCGTGGAATGGGTACCATGCAATATGACTTCAAAGGGTCTTCATTTGCTCACCGAACCTCTCCAATCCTATCACTGCTGCGTTTATGCCCCTGTACACATGCTTGATTCTGTTTCGGAGACATAGCAATCCATAGGTTTTAAGATACTTACTAGTCAGGTACATTCTTAGGCGTTTAATATGCGGTGTTGAGTCCATTTCGTTGAGCAAGGAGTAGCTCTTGTCTATTCCATATTTGGCTTAAGGAACTTTATCTGTGCTCATTTCAATCTCTGGTTTTATGCAGCACCCCAACTCACTTTTCCCCTTAAGCAAGCATAAGTTGGTTTTCTAAATTTGAGACCCTGTTCTGTTCTGTAATTCAGTTCCTGTGTAGCCAAGTTTACATTCCGTGTATTAGTGATATCTTATGATGTTTCTTTTTCTGTGTGACTTATTTCAGTTAGAATCATCGTACCTGAATCCACTCATTATGCTGCTAAGGGCCTGATGACATAGATTTCATTGCTGAGTGATACTGCATTGTACATAATTACCACAAGTTCTTTATCCATTTTTCACTTTCTGCGATGTTGAACTTCTACTGTAAACGAGGTTCTTGTAAACAGAGCCGTTCGAAACCTTGGGGTGGCTGTGTCTTTTTGATTTTAAATTCCCTAAGCTATAGGACCATAAGTGGAAGTGCCCTAGGCTCTGTTGCTTTGTTTTTTAGATGTTTCAGGAAACACCATACACTTCTCCCGAGTGTTTGTTGGCAATTTACATCCCGCCCTTCAGCATAACAAGGCTCCCAGTTCTCCATGGCCTGTCCTGCCTTTCTGGATTTTACACTTTTTTCAGATGGCCCTTTTGACCGGGGGGAAGTGAGACTTCATTGTAGTGCAGATTTCCTTTGCAAGCTTGCTTGGTTGGCCAAAAAGGGCGTATGCGTTTTTTCCTGAATATATTCAAGAAAAAACGCATACGCCCTTTTTGGCCAAGTGCATCATTGTGGACGTTCTGCCTCTTTTCCTATGCTTTCAATGCAATTCCAGTCTACCTCCTGAAATCGGTTTCCTGCAATTCTGCCCCGCTTTCAAGTCCTCTTGGCAGCCTTACTTCAGTCTATTTTTGGACGATAGCTGTCATTTATAACTCTGCAGGTTTGTGAATTACAGTGCCCCTGAGCTCCTTTCTTCAACTCGCTTTCTTGTGACCTGGCCGCAACACCGCAGGATGTCTTCAGGCCCTAATCTGGTTCTCGCACGGCACGCTGAGCCTTTGGTTAATTCCTCTTCCTGGTGGGAAATGAGAGTTAAATTTGCCCATCCAGACACCTCCAGCTAGCCTCTCATTGGTTCTCGCTATTCCTGTTCATCTTCCGCAGAAATTGCAAACTGGGCCAAACAGGAGGTTAAAGGGACTGACTCTCCAAGTGGGGAGAGTGTTAGTAAAGCGTCTGGAATGTTGCACCCGAGTACCAGGGTATGAAAACTGAGACATATTTGAACACGTCTCCCGATCACATGGTTGATCATACTCTAGGTCCCACATGCATGTTTTAGCTGAAGGAAGAATACCTTAAACCTGGGTAGTTGAAACCCGTGGAATGGGTACCATGCAATATGACTTCAAAGGGTCTTCATTTGCTCACCGAACCTCTCCAATCCTATCACTGCTGCGTTTATGCCCCTGTACACATGCTTGATTCTCTTTCGGAGACATAGCAATCCATAGGTTTTAAGATACTTACTAGTCAGGTACATTCTTAGGCATTTAATATGCGGTGTTGAGTCCATTTCGTTGAGCAAGGAGTAGCTCTTGTCTATTCCATATTTGGCTTAAGGAACTTTATCTGTGCTCATTTCAATCTCTGGTTTTATGCAGCACCCCAACTCACCTTTACCCTTAAGCAAGCATAAGTTGGTTTTCTAAATTTGAGACCCTGTTCTGTTCTGTAATTCAGTTCCTGTGTAGCCAAGTTTCCATTCCGTGTATTAGTGATATCTTATGATGTTTCTTTTTCTGTGTGACTTATTTCAGTTAGAATCATCGTACCTGAATCCACTCATTGTGCTGCTAATGTCCTGATGACACAGATTTCATTGCTGAGTGATATTGCTTTGTAAGTAAATACCACAACTTTTTTATCCATTTTTCACTTTCTGCGATGTTGAACTTGTACTGTAAATGAGGTTCTTGTAAACAGAGCCGTTCCAAACTTTGGGGTGGCTGTGTCTTTTTGATTTTAAATTCCCTAAGCTATAGGACCATAAGTGGAAGTGCCCTAGGCTCTGTTGCTTTGTTTTTTAGATGTTTCAGGAAACACCATACACTTCTCCCGAGTGTTTGTTGGCAATTTACATCCCGCCCTTCAGCATAACAAGGCTCCCAGTTCTCCATGGCCTGTCCTGCCTTTCTGGATTTTACACTTTTTTCAGATGGCCCTTTTGACCGGGGGGAAGTGAGACTTCATTGTAGTGCAGATTTCCTTTGCAAGCTTGCTTGGTTGGCCAAAAAGGGCGTATGCGTTTTTTCCTGAATATATTCAGGAAAAAACGCATACGCCCTTTTTGGCCAAGTGCATCATTGTGGACGTTCTGCCTCTTTTCCTATGCTTTCAATGCAATTCCAGTCTACCTCCTGAAATCGGTTTCCTGCAATTCTGCCCCGCTTTCAAGTCCTCTTGGCAGCCTTACTTCAGTCTATTTTTGGACGATAGCTGTCATTTATAACTCTGCAGGTTTGTGAATTACAGTGCCCCTGAGCTCCTTTCTTCAACTCGCTTTCTTGTGACCTGGCCGCAACACCGCAGGATGGCTTCAGGCCCTAATCTGGTTCCGGAACGGCATGCTGAGCCTTTGGTTATTTCCTCTTCCTGGTGGGAAATGAGAGTTAAATTTGCCCGTCCAGACACCTCCAGCTAGTCTTTCATTGGTTCTCGCTATTCCTGTTCATCTTCCACAGAAATTGCAAACTGGGCCAAACAGGAGGTTAAAGGGACTGACTCTCCAAGTGGGGAGAGTGTTAGTAAAGCGTCTGGAATGTTGCACCCGAGTACCAGGGTACGAAAACTGAGACATATTTGAACACGTCTCCCGATCACATGGTTGATCATACTCTAGGTTCCACATGCATGTTTTAGCTGAAGGAAGAATACCTTAAACCTGGGTAGTTGAAACCCGTGGAATGGGTACCATGCAATATGACTTCAAAGGGTCTTCATTTGCTCACCGAACCTCTCCAATCCTATCACTGCTGCGTTTATGCCCCTGTACACATGCTTGATTCTCTTTCGGAGACATAGCAATCCATAGGTTTTAAGATACTTACTAGTCAGGTACATTCTTAGGCATTTAATATGCGGTGTTGAGTCCATTTCGTTGAGCAAGGAGTAGCTCTTGTCTATTCCATATTTGGCTTAAGGAACTTTATCTGTGCTCATTTCAATCTCTGGTTTTATGCAGCACCCCAACTCACCTTTACCCTTAAGCAAGCATAAGTTGGTTTTCTAAATTTGAGACCCTGTTCTGTTCTGTAATTCAGTTCCTGTGTAGCCAAGTTTACATTCCGTGTATTAGTGATATCTTATGATGTTTCTTTTTCTGTGTGACTTATTTCAGTTAGAATCATCGTACCTGAATCCACTCATTGTGCTGCTAATGTCCTGATGACACAGATTTCATTGCTGAGTGATATTGCTTTGTAAGTAAATACCACAACTTTTTTATCCATTTTTCACTTTCTACGATGTTGAACTTCTACTGTAAACGAGGTTCTTGTAAACAGAGCCGTTCGAAACCTTGGGGTGGCTGTGTCTTTTTGATTTTAAATTCCCTAAGCTATAGGACCATAAGTGGAAGTGCCCTAGGCTCTGTTGCTTTGTTTTTTAGATGTTTCAGGAAACACCATACACTTCTCCCGAGTGTTTGTTGGCAATTTACATCCCGCCCTTCAGCATAACAAGGCTCCCAGTTCTCCATGGCCTGTCCTGCCTTTCTGGATTTTACACTTTTTTCAGATGGCCCTTTTGACCGTGGGGAAGTGAGACTTCATTGTAGTGCAGATTTCCTTTGCAAGCTTGCTTGGTTGGCCAAAAAGGGCGTATGCGTTTTTTCCTGAATATATTCAGGAAAAAACGCATACGCCCTTTTTGGCCAAGTGCATCATTGTGGACGTTCTGCCTCTTTTCCTATGCTTTCAATGCAATTCCAGTCTACCTCCTGAAATCGGATTCCTGCAATTCTGCCCCGCTTTCAAGTCCTCTTGGCAGCCTTACTTCAGTCTATTTTTGGACGATAGCTGTCATTTATAACTCTGCAGGTTTGTGAATTTCAGTGCCCCTGAGCTCCTTTCTTCAACTCGCTTTCTTTTGAGCTGGCCACAACACCGCAGGATGGCTTCAGGCCCTAATCTGGTTCCGGCACGGCACGCTGAGCCTTTAGTTAATTCCTCTTCCTGTTGGAAAATGAGAGTTAAATTTGCCCGTCCAGACACCTCCAGCTAGCCTCTCATTGGTTCTCGCTATTCCTGTTCATCTTCCGCAGAAATTGCAAACTGGGACAAACAGGAGGTTAAAGGCGCTGACTTTCCAAGTGGGGAGAGTGTTAGTAAAGCGTCTGGAATGTTGCACCCGAGTACCAGGGGAGGAAAACTGAGACATATTTGAACACGTCTCCCGATCACATGGTTGATCATACTTGGGTTCCACATGCATGTTTTAGCTGAAGGAAGAATACCTAAAACCTGGGTAGTTGAAACCCGTGGAATGGGTACCATGCAATATGACTTCAAAGGGTCTTCATTTGCTCACCGAACCTCTCCAATCCTATCACTGCTGCGTTTATGCCCCTGTACACATGCTTGATTCTCTTTCGGAGACATAGCAATCCATAGGTTTTAAGATACTTACTAGTCAGGTACATTCTTAGGCATTTAATATGCGGTGTTGAGTCCATTTCGTTGAGCAAGGAGTAGCTCTTGTCTATTCCATATTTGGCTTAAGGAACTTTATCTGTGCTCATTTCAATCTCTGGTTTTATGCAGCACCCCAACTCACCTTTACCCTTAAGGAAGCATAAGTTGGTTTTCTAAATCTGAGACCCTGTTCTGTTCTGTAATTCAGTTCCTGTGTAGCCAAGTTTACATTCCGTGTATTACTGATATCTTATGATGTTTCTTTTTCTGTGTGACTTATTTCAGTTAGAATCATCATACCTGAATCCACTCATTGTGTTGCTAAGTGCCTGATGACACAGATTTCATTGCTGAGTGATATTGCTTTGTAAGTAAATACCACAACTTCTTTATCCATTTTTCAATTTCTGCGATGTTGAACTTGTACTGTAAACGAGGTTCTTGTAAACAGAGCCGTTCCAAACTTTGGGGTGGCTGTGTCTTTTTGATTTTAAATTCCCTAAGCTATAGGACCATAAGTGGAAGTGCCCTAGGCTCTGTTGCTTTGTTTTTTAGATGTTTCAGGAAACACCATACACTTCTCCCGAGTGGTTGTTGGCAATTTACATCCCGCCCATCAGCATAACAAGGCTCCCAGTTCTCCATGGCCTGTCCTGCCTTTCTGGATTTTACACTTTTTTCAGATGGCCCTTTTGACCGGGGGGAAGTGAGACTTCATTGTAGTGCAGATTTCCTTTGCAAGCTTGCTTGGTTGGCCAAAAAGGGCGTATGCGTTTTTTCCTGAATATATTCAGGAAAAAACGCATACGCCCTTTTTGGCCAAGTGCATCATTGTGGACGTTCTGCCTCTTTTCCTATGCTTTCAATGCAATTCCAGTCTACCTCCTGAAATCGGTTTCCTGCAATTCTGCCCCGCTTTCAAGTCCTCTTGGCAGCCTTACTTCAGTCTATTTTTGGACGATAGCTGTCATTTATAACTCTGCAGGTTTGTGAATTACAGTGCCCCTGAGCTCCTTTCTTCAACTCGCTTTCTTGTGACCTGGCCGCAACACCGCAGGATGGCTTCAGGCCCTAATCTGGTTCCGGCCCGGCACGCTGATCCTTTGGTTAATTCCTCTTCCTGGTGGGAAATGAGAGTTAAATTTGCCCGTCCAGACACCTCCAGCTAGTCTTTCATTGGTTGTCGCTATTCCTGTTCATCTTCCACAGAAATTGCAAACTGGGCCAAACAGGAGGTTAAAGGGACTGACTCTCCAAGTGGGGAGAGTGTTAGTAAAGCGTCTGGAATGTTGCACCCGAGTACCAGGGTACGAAAACTGAGACATATTTGAACACGTCTCCCGATCACATGGTTGATCATACTCTAGGTTCCACATGCATGTTTTAGCTGAAGGAAGAATACCTTAAACCTGGGTAGTTGAAACCCGTGGAATGGGTACCATGCAATATGACTTCAAAGGGTCTTCATTTGCTCACCGAACCTCTCCAATCCTATCACTGCTGCGTTTATGCCCCTGTACACATGCTTGATTCTCTTTCGGAGACATAGCAATCCATAGGTTTTAAGATACTTACTAGTCAGGTACATTCTTAGGCATTTAATATGCGGTGTTGAGTCCATTTCGTTGAGCAAGGAGTAGCTCTTGTCTATTCCATATTTGGCTTAAGGAACTTTATCTGTGCTCATTTCAATCTCTGGTTTTATGCAGCACCCCAACTCACCTTTACCCTTAAGCAAGCATAAGTTGGTTTTCTAAATTTGAGACCCTGTTCTGTTCTGTAATTCAGTTCCTGTGTAGCCAAGTTTCCATTCCGTGTATTAGTGATATCTTATGATGTATCTTTTTCTGTGTGACTTATTTCAGTTAGAATCATCATACCTGAATCCACTCATTATGCTGCTACGGGCCTGATGACATAGATTTCATTGCTGAGTGATACTGCATTGTACGTAAGTACCACAAGTTCTTTATCCATTTTTCACTTTCTGCGATGTTGAACTTCTACTGTAAACGAGGTTCTTGTAAACAGAGCCGTTCGAAACTTTGGGGTGGCTGTGTCTTTTTGATTTTAAATTCCCTAAGCTATAGGACCATAAGTGGAAGTGCCCTAGGCTCTGTTGCTTTGTTTTTTAGATGTTTCAGGAAACACCATACACTTCTCCCGAGTGTTTGTTGGCAATTTACATCCCGCCCTTCAGCATAACAAGGCTCCCAGTTCTCCATGGCCTGTCCTGCCTTTCTGGATTTTACACTTTTTTCAGATGGCCCTTTTGACCGGGGGGAAGTGAGACTTCATTGTAGTGCAGATTTCCTTTGCAAGCTTGCTTGGTTGGCCAAAAAGGGCGTATGCGTTTTTTCCTGAATATATTCAGGAAAAAACGCATACGCCCTTTTTGGCCAAGTGCATCATTGTGGACGTTCTGCCTCTTTTCCTATGCTTTCAATGCAATTCCAGTCTACCTCCTGAAATCGGTTTCCTGCAATTCTGCCCCGCTTTCAAGTCCTCTTGGCAGCCTTACTTCAGTCTATTTTTGGACGATAGCTGTCATTTATAACTCTGCAGGTTTGTGAATTACAGTGCCCCTGAGCTCCTTTCTTCAACTCGCTTTCTTTTGAGCTGGCCGCAACACCGCAGGATGGCTTCAGGCCCTAATCTGGTTCCGGCACGGCACGCTGAGCCTTTGGTTATTTCCTCTTCCTGGTGGGAAATGAGAGTTAAATTTGCCCGTCCAGACACCTCCAGCTAGCCTCTCATTGGTTCTCGCTATTCCTGTTCATCTTCCGCAGAAATTGCAAACTGGGACAAACAGGAGGTTAAAGGCGCTGACTTTCCAAGTGGGGAGAGTGTTAGTAAAGCATCTGGAATGTTGCACCCGAGTACCAGGGTACGAAAACTGAGACATATTTGAACACGTCTCCCGTTCACATGGTTGATCATACTTGGGTTCCACATGCATGTTTTAGCTGAAGGAAGAATACCTAAAACCTGGGTAGTTGAAACCCGTGGAATGGGTACCATGCAATATGACTTCAAAGGGTCTTCATTTGCTCACCGAACCTCTCCAATCCTATCACTGCTGCGTTTATGCCCCTGTACACATGCTTGATTCTGTTTCGGAGACATAGCAATCCATAGGTTTTAAGATACTTACTAGTCAGGTACATTCTTAGGCGTTTAATATGCGGTGTTGAGTCCATTTCGTTGAGCAAGGAGTAGCTCTTGTCTATTCCATATTTGGCTTAAGGAACTTTATCTGTGCTCATTTCAATCTCTGGTTTTATGCAGCACCCCAACTCACCTTTCCCCTTAAGCAAGCATAAGTTGGTTTTCTAAATTTGAGACCCTGTTCTGTTCTGTAATTCAGTTCCTGTGTAGCCAAGTTTACATTCCGTGTATTACTGATATCTTATGATGTTTCTTTTTCTGTGTGACTTATTTCAGTTAGAATCATCGTACCTGAATCCACTCATTATGCTGCTAAGGGCCTGGTGACATAGATTTCATTGCTGAGTGATACTGCATTGTACGTAAGTACCACAAGTTCTTTATCCATTTTTCACTTTCTGCAATGTTGAACTTGTACTGTAAACGAGGTTCTTGTAAACAGAGCCGTTCCAAACTTTGGGGTGGCTGTGTCTTTTTGATTTTAAATTCCCTAAGCTATAGGACCATAAGTGGAAGTGCCCTAGGCTCTGTTGCTTTGTTTTTTAGATGTTTCAGGAAACACCATACACTTCTCCCGAGTGTTTGTTGGCAATTTACATCCCGCCCTTCAGCATAACAAGGCTCCCAGTTCTCCATGGCCTGTCCTGCCTTTCTGGATTTTACACTTTTTTCAGATGGCCCTTTTGACCGGGGGGAAGTGAGACTTCATTGTAGTGCAGATTTCCTTTGCAAGCTTGCTTGGTTGGCCAAAAAGGGCGTATGCGTTTTTTCCTGAATATATTCAGGAAAAAACGCATACGCCCTTTTTGGCCAAGTGCATCATTGTGGACGTTCTGCCTCTTTTCCTATGCTTTCAATGCAATTCCAGTCTACCTCCTGAAATCGGTTTCCTGCAATTCTGCCCCGCTTTCAAGTCCTCTTGGCAGCCTTACTTCAGTCTATTTTTGGACGATAGCTGTCATTTATAACTCTGCAGGTTTGTGAATTACAGTGCCCCTGAGCTCCTTTCTTCAACTCGCTTTCTTGTGACCTGGCCGCAACACCGCAGGATGTCTTCAGGCCCTAATCTGGTTCTGGCACGGCATGCTGAGCCTTTGGTTAATTCCTCTTCCTGGTGGGAAATGAGAGTTAAATTTGCCCATCCAGACACCTCCAGCTAGTCTCTCATTGGTTCTCGCTATTCCTGTTCATCTTCCACAGAAATTGCAAACTGGGCCAAACAGGAGGTTAAAGGGACTGACTCTCCAAGTGGGGAGAGTGTTAGTAAAGCGTCTGGAATGTTGCACCCGAGTACCAGGGTACAAAAACTGAGACATATTTGAACGCGTCTTCCGATCACATGGTTGATCATACTCTAGGTCCCACATGCATGTTTTAGCTGAAGGAAGAATACCTTAAACCTGTGTATTTGAAACCCGTGGAATGGGTACCATGCAATATGACTTCAAAGGGTTTTCATTTGCTCACCGAACCTCTCCAATCCTATCACTGCTGCATTTATGCCCCTGTACACATGCTTGATTCTCTTTCGGAGACATAGCAATCCATAGGTTTTAAGATACTTACTAGTCAGGTACATTCTTAGGCGTTTAATATGCGGTGTTGAGTCCATTTCGTTGAGCAAGGAGTAGCTCTTGTCTATTCCATATTTGGCTTAAGGAACTTTATCTGTGCTCATTTCAATCTCTGGTTTTATGCAGCACCCCAACTCACCTTTACCCTTAAGCAAGCATAAGTTGGTTTTCTAAATTTGAGACCCTGTTCTGTTCTGTAATTCAGTTCCTGTGTAGCCAAATTTACATTCCGTGTATTACTGATATCTTATGATGTTTCTTTTTCTGTGTGACTTATTTCAGTTAGAATCATCATACCTGAATCCACTCATTGTGCTGCTAAGGGCCTGATGACATAGATTTCATTGCTGAGTGATATTGCTTTGTAAGTGAATACCACAACTTCTTTATCCATTTTTCACTTTCTGCAATGTTGAACTTGTATTGTAAACGAGGTTCTTGTAAACAGAGGCGTCCCAAACTTTGGGGTGGCTGTGTCTTTTTGATTTTAATTTCCCTAAGCTATAGGACCATAAGTGGAAGTGCCCTAGGCTCTGTTGCTTTGTTTTTTAGATGTTTCAGGAAACACCATACACTTCTCCCAAGTGTCTGTTGGCAATTTACATCCCGCCCATCAGCATAAGAAGGCTCCCAATTCTCAATGGCCTGTCCTGCCTTTCTGGATTTTACACTTTTTTCAGATGGCCCTTTTGACCGGGGGGAAGTGAGACTTCATTGTAGTGCAGATTTCCTTTGCAAGCTTGCTTGGTTGGCCAAAAAGGGCGTATGCGTTTTTTCCTGAATATATTCAGGAAAAAACGCATACGCCCTTTTTGGCCAAGTGCATCATTGTGGACGTTCTGCCTCTTTTCCTATGCTTTCAATGCAATTCCAGTCTACCTCCTGAAATCGGTTTCCTGCAATTCTGCCCCGCTTTCAAGTCCTCTTGGCAGCCTTACTTCAGTCTATTTTTGGACGATAGCTGTCACTTATAACTCTGCAGGTTTGTGAATTACAGTGCCCCTGAGCTCCTTTCTTCAACTCGCTTTCTTTTGAGCTGGCCGCAACACCGCAGGATGGCTTCAGGCCCTAATCTGGTTCCGGCACGGCACGCTGAGCCTTTGGTTATTTCCTCTTCCTGGTGGGAAATGAGAGTTAAATTTGCCCGTCCAGACACCTCCAGCTAGCCTCTCATTGGTTCTCGCTATTCCTGTTCATCTTCCACAGAAATTGCAAACTGGGACAAACAGGAGGTTAAAGGCGCTGACTTTCCAAGTGGGGAGAGTGTTAGTAAAGCGTCTGGAATGTTGCACCCGAGTACCAGGGGAGGAAAACTGAGACATATTTGAACACGTCTCCCGTTCACATGGTTGATCATACTTGGGTTCCACATGCATGTTTTAGCTGAAGGAAGAATACCTAAAACCTGGGTAGTTGAAACCCGTGGAATGGGTACCATGCAATATGACTTCAAAGGGTCTTCATTTGCTCACCGAACCTCTCCAATCCTATCACTGCTGCGTTTATGCCCCTGTACACATGCTTGATTCTGTTTCGGAGACATAGCAATCCATAGGTTTTAAGATACTTACTAGTCAGGTACATTCTTAGGCGTTTAATATGCGGTGTTGAGTCCATTTCGTTGAGCAAGGAGTAGCTCTTGTCTATTCCATATTTGGCTTAAGGAACTTTATCTGTGCTCATTTCAATCTCTGGTTTTATGCAGCACCCCAACTCACCTTTCCCCTTAAGCAAGCATAAGTTGGTTTTCTAAATTTGAGACCCTGTTCTGTTCTGTAATTCAGTTCCTGTGTAGCCAAGTTTACATTCCGTGTATTACTGATATCTTATGATGTTTCTTTTTCTGTGTGACTTATTTCAGTTAGAATCATCATACCTGAATCCACTCATTGTGCTGCTAAGGGCCTGATGACACAGATTTCATTGCTGAGTGATATTGCTTTGTAAGTAAATACCACAACTTCTTTATCCATTTTTCAATTTCTGCGATGTTGAACTTCTACTGTAAACGAGTTTCTTGTAAACAGAGGCGTTCCAAACTTTGGGGTGGCTGTGTCTTTTTGATTTTAAATTCCCTAAGCTATAGGACCATAAGTGGAAGTGCCCTAGGCTCTGTTGCTTTGTTTTTTAGATGTTTCAGGAAACACCATACACTTCTCCCGAGTGGTTGTTGGCAATTTACATCCCGCCCATCAGCATAACAAGGCTCCCAGTTCTCCATGGCCTGTCCTGCCTTTCTGGATTTTACACTTTTTTCAGATGGCCCTTTTGACCGGGGGGAAGTGAGACTTCATTGTAGTGCAGATTTCCTTTGCAAGCTTGCTTGGTTGGCCAAAAAGGGCGTATACGTTTTTTCCTGAATATATTCAGGAAAAAACGCATACTCCCTTTTTGGCCAAGTGCATCATTGTGGACGTTCTGCCTCTTTTCCTATGCTTGCAATGCAATTCCAGTCTACCTCCTGAAATCGGTTTCCTGCAATTCTGCCCCGCTTTCAAGTCCTCTTGGCAGCCTTACTTCAGTCTATTTTTGGACGATAGCTGTCATTTATAACTCTGCAGGTTTGTGAATTACAGTGCCCCTGAGCTCCTTTCTTCAACTCGCTTTCTTGTGACCTGGCCGCAACACCACAGGATGTCTTCAGGCCCTAATCTGGTTCTGGCACGGCACGCTGAGCCTTTGGTTAATTCCTCTTCCTGGTGGGAAATGAGAGTTAAATTTGCCCGTCCAGACACCTCCAGCTAGTCTCTCATTGGTTCTCGCTATTCCTGTTCATCTTCCGCAGAAATTGCAAACTGTGCCAAACAGGAGGTTAAAGGCGCTGACTCTCCAAGTGGGGAGAGTGTTAGTAAAGCGTCTGGAATGTTGCACCCGAGTACCAGGGGAGGAAAACTGAGACATATTTGAACACGTCTCCCGTTCACATGGTTGATCATACTCTGGGTTCCACATGCATGTTTTAGCTGAAGGAAGAATACCTTAAACCTGGAGAGTTGAGACCCGTGTAATGGGTACCATGCAATATGACTTCAAAGGGTCTTCATTTGCTCACCGAAGCTCTCCAATCCTATCACTGCTGCGTTTATGCCCCTGTACACACGCTTGATTCTCTTTTGGAGACATAGCAATTCATAGGTTTTAAGATACTTACTAGTCAGGTACATTCTTAGGCGTTTAATATGGGGTTTTGAGTCCATTTCGTTGAGCAAGGAGTAGCTCTTGTCTATTCCATATTTGGCTTAAGGAACTTTATCTGTGCTCATTTCAATCCTGGTTTTATGCAGCACCCCAACTCACCTTTCCCCTTAAGCAAGCATAAGTTGGTTTTCTAAATTTGAGACCCTGTTCTGTTTTGGAATGCAGTTCCTGCGTAGCCAAGTTTACATTCCGTGTATTAGTGATATCTTATGATGTTTCTTTTTCTGTGTGACTTATTTCAGTTAGAATCATCGTACCTGAATCCACTCATTATGCTGCTACGGGCCTGATGATATAGATTTCATTGCTGAGTGATATTGCTTTATAAGTGAATACCACAACTTCTTTATCCATTTTTCACTTTCTGCGATGTTGATCTTGTACTGTAAACGAGGTTCTTGTAAACAGAGCCGTTCCAAACTTTGGGGTGGCTGTGTCTTTTTGATTTTAATTTCCCTAAGCTATAGGACCATAAGTGGCAGTGCCCTAGGCTCTGTTGCTTTGTTTCTTAGATGTTTCAGGAAACAACACACACTTCTCCCGAGTGTCTGTTGGCAATTTACATCCCACCCATCAGCATAACAAGGCTCCCAGTTCTCCATGGCCTGTCCTACCTTTCTGGATTTTACACTTTTTTCAGATGGCCCTTTTGACCGGGGGGAAGTGAGACTTCATTGTAGTGCAGATTTCCTTTGCAAGTTTGCTTGGTTGGCCAAAAAGGGCGTATGCGTTTTATCCTGAATATATTCAGGAAAAAACGCATACGCCCTTTTTGGCCAAGTGCATCATTGTGGACGTTCTGCCTCTTTTCCTATGCTTTCAATGCAATTCCAGTCTACCTCCTGAAATCGGTTTCCTGCAATTCTGCCCTGCTTTCAAGTCCTCTTGGCAGCCTTACTTCAGTCTATTTTTGGACGATAGCTGTCATTTATAACTCTGCAGGTTTGTGAATTACAGTGCCCCTGAGCTCCTTTCTTCAACTCGCTTTCTTGTGAGCTGGCCGCAACACCGCAGGATGGCTTCAGGCCCTAATCTGGTTCCGGCACGGCACGCTTAGCCTTTGGTTATTTCCTCTTCCTGGTGGGAAATGAGAGTTAAATTTGCCCGTCCAGACACCTCCACCTTGTCTCTCATTGGTTCTCGCTATTCCTGTTCATCTTCCGCAGAAATTGCAAACTGGGCCAAACAGGAGGTTAAAGGCGCTGACTCTCCAAGTGGGGAGAGTGTTAGTAAAGCGTCTGGAATGTTGCACCCGAGTACCAGGGGAGGAAAACTGAGACATATTTGAACACGTCTCCCGATCACATGGTTGATCATACTCTAGGTTCCACATGCATGTTTTAGCTGAAGGAAGAATACCTTAAACCTGGGTAGTTGAAACCTGTGGAATGGGTACCATGCAATATGACTTCAAAGGGTCTTCATTTGCTCACCGAACTTCTCCAATCCTATCACTGCTGCGTTTATGCCCCTGTACACATGCTTGATTCTCTTTCGGAGACATAGCAATCCATAGGTTTTAAGATACTTACAAGTCAGGTACATTCTTAGGCGTTTAATATGCGGTGTTGAGTCCATTTCGTTGAGCAAGGAGTAGCTCTTGTCTATTCCATATTTGGCTTAAGGAACTTTATCTGTGCTCATTTCAATCTCTGGTTTTATGCAGCACCCCAACTCACCTTTACCCTTAAGCAAGCATAAGTTGGTTTTCTAAATTTGAGACCCTGTTCTGTTCTGTAATTCAGTTCCTGTGTAGCCAAGTTTCCATTCCGTGTATTACTGATATCTTATGATGTTTCTTTTTCTGTGTGACTTATTTCAGTTAGAATCATCATACCTGAATCCACTCATTGTGCTGCTAAGGGCCTGATGACATAGATTTCATTGCTGAGTGATATTGCTTTGTAAGTGAATACCACAACTTCTTTATCCATTTTTCACTTTCTGCGATGTTGAACTTGTACTGTAAACGAGGTTCTTGTAAACAGAGCCGTTCCAAACTTTGGGGTGGCTGTGTCTTTTTGATTTTAATTTCCCTAAGCTATAGGACCATAAGTGGAAGTGCCCTAGGCTCTGTTGCTTTGTTTTTTAGATGTTTCAGGAAACACCATACACTTCTCCCCAGTGGTTGTTGGCGATTTACATCCCGCCCATCAGCATAACAAGGCTCCCAGTTCTCCATGGCCTGTCCTGCCTTTCTGGATTTTACACTTTTTTCAGATGGCCCTTTTGACCGGGGGGAAGTGAGACTTCATTGTAGTGCAGATTTCCTTTGCAAGCTTGCTTGGTTGGTCAAAAAGGGCGTATGCGTTTTTTCCTGAATATATTCAGGAAAAAACGCATACGCCCTTTTTGGCCAAGTGCATCATTGTGGACGTTCTGCCTCTTTTCCTATGCTTTCAATGCAATTCCAGTCTACCTCCTGAAATCGGTTTCCTGCAATTCTGCCCCGCTTTCAAGTCCTCTTGGCAGCCTTACTTCAGTCTATTTTTGGACGATAGCTGTCATTTATAACTCTGCAGGTTTGTGAATTACAGTGCCCCTGAGCTCCTTTCTTCAACTCGCTTTCTTTTGAGCTGGCCGCAACACCGCAGGATGGCTTCAGGCCCTAAACTGGTTCCGGTACGGCACGCTGAGCCTTTGGTTAATTCCTCTTCCTGGTGAGAAATGAGAGTTAAATTTGCCCGTCCAGACACCTCCAGCTAGCCTCTCATTGGTTCTCGCTATTCCTGTTCATCTTCCGCAGAAATTGCAAACTGTGCCAAACAGGAGGTTAAAGGCGCTGACTCTCCAAGTGGGGAGAGTGTTAGTAAAGCGTCTGGAATGTTGCACCCGAGTACCAGGGGAGGAAAACTGAGACATATTTGAACACGTCTCCCGTTCACATGGTTGATCATACTCTGGGTTCCACATGCATGTTTTAGCTGAAGGAAGAATACCTTAAACCTGGAGAGTTGAAACCCGTGGAATGGGTACCATGCAATATGACTTCAAAGGGTCTTCATTTGCTCACCGAACCTCTCCAATCCTATCACTGCTGCGTTTATGCCCCTGTACACATGCTTGATTCTCTTTCGGAGACATAGCAATCCATAGGTTTTAAGATACTTACTAGTCAGGTACATTCTTAGGCGTTTAATATGCGGTGTTGAGTCCATTTCGTTGAGCAAGGAGTAGCTCTTGTCTATTCCATATTTGGCTTAAGGAACTTTATCTGTGCTCATTTCAATCTCTGGTTTTATGCAGCACCCCAACTCACCTTTCCCCTTAAGCAAGCATAAGTTGGTTTTCTAAATTTGAGACCCTGTTCTGTTCTGTAATTCAGTTCCTGTGTAGCCAAGTTTACATTCCGTGTATTACTGATATCTTATGATGTTTCTTTTTCTGTGTGACTTATTTCAGTTAGAATCATCATACCTGAATCCACTCATTGTGCTGCTAAGGGCCTGATGACACAGATTTCATTGCTGAGTGATATTGCTTTGTAAGTAAATACCACAACTTCTTTATCCATTTTTCAATTTCTGCGATGTTGAACTTGTACTGTAAACGAGGTTCTTGTAAACAGAGCCGTTCCAAACTTTGGGGTGGCTGTGTCTTTTTGATTTTAAATTCCCTAAGCTATAGGACCATAAGTGGAAGTGCCCTAGGCTCTGTTGCTTTGTTTTTTAGATGTTTCAGGAAACACCATACACTTCTCCCGAGTGGTTGTTGGCAATTTACATCCCGCCCATCAGCATAACAAGGCTCCCAGTTCTCCATGGCCTGTCCTGCCTTTCTGGATTTTACACTTTTTTCAGATGGCCCTTTTGACTGGGGGGAAGTGAGACTTCATTGTAGTGCAGATTTCCTTAGCAAGCTTGCTTGGTTGGCCAAAAAGGGCCTATGCGTTTTTTCCTGAATATATTCAGGAAAAAACGCATAGGCCCTTTTTGGCCAAGTGCATCATTGTGGACATTCTGCCTCTTTTCCTATGCTTGCAATGCAATTCCAGTCTACCTCCTGAAATCGGTTTCCTGCAATTCTGCCCCGCTTTCAAGTCCTCTTGGCATCCTTACTTCAGTCTATTTTTGGAAAATAGCTGTCATTTATAACTCTGCAGGTTTGTGAATTACAGTGCCCCTGAGCTCCTTTCTTCAACTCGCTTTCTTGTGACCTGGCCGCAACACCGCAGGATGTCTTCAGGCCCTAATCTGGTTCTGGCACGGCACGCTGAGCCTTTGGTTAATTCCTCTTCCTGGTGGGAAATGAGAGTTAAATTTGCCCATCCAGACACCTCCAGCTAGTCTCTCATTGGTTCTCGCTATTCCTGTTCATCTTCCACAGAAATTGCAAACTGGGCCAAACAGGAGGTTAAAGGGACCGACTCTCCAAGTGGGGAGAGTGTTAGTAAAGCGTCTGGAATGTTGCACCCGAGTACCAGGGTACGAAAACTGAGACATATTTGAACACGTCTCCCGATCACATGGTTGATCATACTCTAGGTTCCACATGCATGTTTTAGCTGAAGGAAGAATACCTTAAACCTGGGTAGTTGAAACCCGTGGAATGGGTACCATGCAATATGACTTCAAAGGGTCTTCATTTGCTCACCGAACCTCTCCAATCCTATCACTGCTGCGTTTATGCCCCTGTACACATGCTTGATTCTCTTTCGGAGACATAGCAATCCATAGGTTTTAAGATACTTACTAGTCAGGTACATTCTTAGGCGTTTAATATGCGGTGTTGAGTCCATTTCGTTGAGCAAGGAGTAGCTCTTGTCTATTCCATATTTGGCTTAAGGAACTTTATCTGTGCTCATTTCAATCTCTGGTTTTATGCAGCACCCCAACTCACCTTTACCCTTAAGCAAGCATAAGTTGGTTTTCTAAATTTGAGACCCTGTTCTGTTCTGTAATTCAGTTCCTGTGTAGCCAAGTTTACATTCCGTGTATTAGTGATATCTTATGATGTTTCTTTTTCTGTGTGACTTATTTCAGTTAGAATCATCGTACCTGAATCCACTCATTATGCTGCTAAGGGCCTGATGACATAGATTTCATTGCTGAGTGATACTGCATTGTACGTAAGTACCACAAGTTCTTTATCCATTTTTCACTTTCTGCGATGTTGAACTTGTACTGTAAACGAGGTTCTTGTAAACAGAGCCGTTCGAAACTTTGGGGTGGCTGTGTCTTTTTGATTTTAAATTCCCTAAGCTATAGGACCATAAGTGGAAGTGCCCTAGGCTCTGTTGCTTTGTTTTTTAGATGTTTCAGGAAACACCATACACTTCTCCCGAGTGTTTGTTGGCAATTTACATCCCGCCCTTCAGCATAACAAGGCTCCCAGTTCTCCATGGCCTGTCCTGCCTTTCTGGATTTTACACTTTTTTCAGATGTCCCTTTTGACCGGGGGGAAGTGAGACTTCATTTTAGTGCAGATTTCCTTTGCAAGCTTGCTTGGTTGGCCAAAAAGGGCGTATGCGTTTTTTCCTGAATATATTCAGGAAAAAACGCATACGCCCTTTTTGGCCAAGTGCATCATTGTGGACGTTCTGCCTCTTTTCCTATGCTTTCAATGCAATTCCAGTCTACCTCCTGAAATCGGTTTCCTGCAATTCTGCCCCGCTTTCAAGTCCTCTTGGCAGCCTTACTTCAGTATATTTTTGGACGATAGCTGTCATTTATAACTCTGCAGGTTTGTGAATTACAGTGCCCCTGAGCTCCTTTCTTCAACTCGCTTTCTTGTGACCTGGCCGCAACACCGCAGGATGTCTTCAGGCCCTAATCTGGTTCTGGCACGGCACGCTGAGCGTTTGGTTAATTCCTCTTCCTGGTGGGAAATGAGAGTTAAATTTGCCCATCCAGAAACCTCCAGCTAGTCTCTCATTGGTTCTCGCTATTCCTGTTCATCTTCCACAGAAATTGCAAACTGGGCCAAACAGGAGGTTAAAGGGACTGACTCTCCAAGTGGGGAGAGTGTTAGTAAAGCGTCTGGAATGTTGCACCCGAGTACCAGGGTACGAAAACTGAGACATATTTGAACACGTCTCCCGATCACATGGTTGATCATACTCTAGGTTCCACATGCATGTTTTAGCTGAAGGAAGAATACCTTAAACCTGGGTAGTTGAAACCCGTGGAATGGGTACCATGCAATATGACTTCAAAGGGTCTTCATTTGCTCACCGAACCTCTCCAATCCTATCACTGCTGCGTTTATGCCCCTGTACACATGCTTGATTCTCTTTCGGAGACATAGCAATCCATAGGTTTTAAGATACTTACTAGTCAGGTACATTCTTAGGCGTTTAATATGCGGTGTTGAGTCCATTTCGTTGAGCAAGGAGTAGCTCTTGTCTATTCCATATTTGGCTTAAGGAACTTTATCTGTGCTCATTTCAATCTCTGGTTTTAAGCAGCACCCCAACTCACCTTTCCCCTTAAGCAAGCATAAGTTGGTTTTCTAAATTTGAGACCCTGTTCTGTTCTGTAATTCAGTTCCTGTGTAGCCAAGTTTACATTCCGTGTATTACTGATATCTTATGATGTTTCTTTTTCTGTGTGACTTATTTCAGTTAGAATCATCATACCTGAATCCACTCATTGTGCTGCTAAGGGCCTGATGACACAGATTTCATTGCTGACTGATATTGCTTTGTAAATAAATACCACAACTTCTTTATCCATTTTTCACTTTCTGCGATGTTGAACTTGTACTGTAAACGAGGTTCTTGTAAACAGAGCCGTTCCAAACTTTGGGGTGGCTGTGTCTTTTTGATTTTAAATTCCCTAAGCTATAGGACCATAAGTGGAAGTGCCCTAGGCTCTGTTGCTTTGTTTTTTAGATGTTTCAGGAAACACCATACACTTCTCCCGAGTGGTTGTTGGCAATTTACATCCCGCCCATCAGCATAACAAGGCTCCCAGTTCTCCATGGCCTGTCCTGCCTTTCTGGATTTTACACTTTTTTCAGATGTCCCTTTTGACCGGGGGGAAGTGAGACTTCATTTTAGTGCAGATTTCCTTTGCAAGCTTGCTTGGTTGGCCAAAAAGGGCGTATGCGTTTTTTCCTGAATATATTCAGGAAAAAACGCATAGGCCCTTTTTGGCCAAGTGCATCATTGTGGACGTTCTGCCTCTTTTCCTATGCTTTCAATGCAATTCCAGTCTACCTCCTGAAATCGGTTTCCTGCAATTCTGCCCTGCTTTCAAGTCCTCTTGGCAGCCTTACTTCAGTCTATTTTTGGACGATAGCTGTCATTTATAACTCTGCAGGTTTGTGAATTACAGTGCCCCTGAGCTCCTTTCTTCAACTCGCTTTCTTGTGAGCTGGCTGCAACACCGCAGGATGGCTTCAGGCCCTAATCTGGTTCCGGCACGGCACGCTGAGCCTTTGGTTATTTCCTCTTCCTGGTGGGAAATGAGAGTTAAATTTCCCGTCCAGACACCTCCAGCTAGTCTCTCATTGGTTCTCGCTATTCCTGTTCATCTTCCACAGAAATTGCAAACTGGGCCAAACAGGAGGTTAAAGGCGCTGACTCTCCAAGTGGGAGGAGTGTTAGTAAAGCGTCTGGAATGTTGCACCCGAGTACCAGGGAAGGAAAACTGAGACATATTTGAACACGTCTCCCGTTCACATGGTTGATCATACTTGGGTTCTACATGCATGTTTTAGCTGAAGGAAGAATACCTTAAACCTGGAGAGTTGAGACCCATGGAATGGGTACCATGCAATATGACTTCAAAGGGTCTTCATTTGCTCACCGAACCTCTCCAATCCTATCACTGCTGTGTTTATGCCCCGGTACATGCGCTTGATTCTCCTTCGGAGACATAGCAATCCATAGGTTTTAAGATACTTACTAGTCAGGTACATTCTTAGGCGTTTAATATGGGGTGTTGGGTCCATTTCGTTGAGCAAGAGGTGGCTCTTGTCTATTCCATATTTGGCTTAAGGAACGTTATCTGTGCTCATTTGAATCTCTGGTTTTATGCAGCACCCCAACTCACCTTTACCCTTAAGCAAGCATAAGTTGGTTTTCTAAATTTGAGACACTGTTCTGTTTTGGAATTCAGTTCCTGTGTAGCCAAGTTTACATTCCGTGTATTAGTGATATCTTGTGATGTTTCTTTTTCTGTGTGACTTATTTCAGTTAGAATCATCGTACCTGAATCCACTCATTATGCTGCTACGGGCCTGATGACATAGATTTCATTGCTGAGTGATACTGCATTGTACGTAAGTACCACAAGTTCTTTATCCCTTTTTCACTTTCTGTGATATTGAACTTGTACGGTAAACGAGGTTCTTGTAAACAGAGGCGTCCCAAACTTTGGGGTGGCTGTGTCTTTTTGATTTTAATTTCCCTAAGCTATGGGACCATAAGTGGAAGTGCCCTAGGCTCTGTTGCTTTGTTTTTTAGATGTTTCAGGAGACACCATACAGTTCTCCCGAGTGTCTGTTGGCAATTTACATCCCGCCCATCAGCATAACAAGGCTCCCAGCTCTCCATGGCCTGTCCTGCCTTTCTGGATTTTACACTTTCTTCAGATGGCCCTTTTGACCCGGGGGAAGTGAGACTTCATTGTAGTGCAGATTTCCTTTGCAAGCTTGCTTGGTTGGCCAAAAAGTGCGTATGCGTTTTTTCCTGAATATATTCAGGAAAAAACGCATACGCCCTTTTTGGCCAAGTGCATCATTGTGTACGTTCTGCCTCTTTTCCTATGCTTTCAATGCAATTCCAGTCTACCTCCTGAAATCGGTTTCCTACAATTCTGCCCCGCTTTCAAGTCCTCGTGGCAGCCTTACTTCAGTCTATTTTTGGACGATAGCTGTCATTTATAACTCTGCAGGTTTGTGAATTACAGTGCCCCTGAGCTCGTTTCTTCAACTCGCTTTCTTGTGACCTGGCCGCAACACCGCAGGATGGCTTCAGGCCCTAATCTGGTTCCGGTACGGCACGCTGAGCCTTTGGTTATTTCCTCTTCCTGGTGGGAAATGAGAGTTAAATTTGCCCGTCCAGACACCTCCAGCTAGTCTCTCATTGGTTCTCGCTATTCCTGTTCATCTTCCGCAGAAATTGCAAACTGGGCCAAACAGGAGGTTAAAGGCGCTGACTCTCCAAGTGGGGAGAGTGTTAGTAAAGCGTCTGGAATGTTGCACCCGAGTACCAGGGGAGGAAAACTGAGACATATTTGAACACGTCTCCCGTTCACATGGTTGATCATACTTGGGTTCCACATGCATGTTTTAGCTGAAGGAAGAATACCTTAAACCTCGGTAGTTGAAACCCGTGGAATGGGTACCATACAATATGACTTCAAAGGGTCTTCATTTGCTCACCGAACCTGTCCAATCCTATCACTGCTGCGTTTATGCCCCTGTACACATGCTTGATTCTCTTTTGGAGACATAGCAATCCATAGGTTTTAAGATACTTACTAGTCAGGTACATTCTTAGGCGTTTAATATGCGGTGTTGAGTCCATTTCGTTGAGCAAGGAGTAGCTCTTGTCTATTCCATATTTGGCTTAAGGTACTTTATCTGTGCTCATTTCGATCTCTGGTTATGCAGCACCCCAATTCACCTTTCCCCTTAAGCAAGCATAAGTTGGTTTTCTAAATTTGAGACCCTGTTCTGTGCTGTAATTCAGTTCCTGTGTAGCCAAGTTTACATTCCGTGTATTACTGATATATTATGATGTTTCTTTTTCTGTGTGACTTATTTCAGTTAGAATCATCATACCTGAATCCACTCATTGTGCTCCTAAGGGCCAGATGACATAGATTTCATTGCTGAGTGATATTGCTTTGTAAGTAAATACCACAACTTCTTTATCCATTTTTCACTTTCTGCGATGTTGAACTTGTACTGTAAACGAGGTTCTTGTAAACAGAGCCGTTCCAAACTTTGGGGTGGCTGTGTCTTTTTGATTTTAATTTCCCTAAGCTATAGGACCATAAGTGGAAGTGCCCTAGGTTCTGTTGCTTTGTTTTTTAAATGTTTCAGGAAACACCATACACTTCTCCCGAGTGGTTGTTGGCAATTTACATCCCGCCCATCAGCATAACAAGGCTCCCAGTTCTCCATGGCCTGTCCTGCCTTTCTGGATTTTACACTTTTTTCAGATGGCCCTTTTGACCGGGGGGAAGTGAGACTTCATTGTAGTGCAGATTTCCTTTGCAAGCTTGCTTGGTTGGCCAAAAAGGGCGTATGCGTTTTTTCCTGAATATATTCAGGAAAAAACGCATACGCCCTTTTTGGCCAAGTGCATCATTGTGGACGTTCTGCCTCTTTTCCTATGCTTTCAATGCAATTCCAGTCTACCTCCTGAAATCGGTTTCCTGCAATTCTGCCCCGCTTTCAAGTCCTCTTGGCAGCCTTACTTCAGTCTATTTTTGGACGATAGCTGTCATTTATAACTCTGCAGGTTTGTGAATTACAGTGCCCCTGAGCTCCTTTCTTCAACTCGCTTTCTTGTGAGCTGGCCGCAACACCGCAGGATGGCTTCAGGCCCTAATCTGTTTCCGGCACGGCACGCTGAGCCTTTGGTTAATTCCTCTTCCTGGTGGGAAATGAGAGTTAAATTTGCCCGTCCAGACACCTCCAGCTAGTCTCTCATTGGTTCTCGCTATTCCTGTTCATCTTCCGCAGAAATTGCAAACTGGGCCAAACAGGAGGTTAAAGGCGCTGACTCTCCAAGTGGGGAGAGTGTAAGTAAAGCGTCTGGAATGTTGCACCCGAGTACCAGGGGAGGAAAACTGAGACATATTTGAACACGTCTCCCGCTCACACGGTTGATCATACTCTGGGTTCCACATGCATGTTTTAGCTGAAGGAAGAATACCTTAAACCTGGAGAGTTGAGACCCGTGGAATGGGTACCATGCAATATGTCTTCAAAGGGTCTTCATTTCCTCACCGAACCTCTCCAATCCTATCACTGCTGCGTTTATGCCCCTGTACACACGCTTGATTCTCTTTTGGAGACATAGCAATCCATAGGTTTTAAGATACTTACTAGTCAGGTACATTCTTAGGTGTTTAATATGGGGTGTTGAGTCCATTTCGTTGAGTAAGGAGTAGCTCTTGTCTATTCCATATTTGGCTTAAGGAACTTTATCTGTGCTCATTTGAATCTCTGGTTTTATGCAGCACCCCAACTCACCTTTACCCTTAAGCAAGCATAAGTTGGTTTTCTAAATTTGAGACACTGTTCTGTTTTGGAATTCAGTTCCTGTGTAGCCAAGTTTACATTCCGTGTATTAGTGATATCTTGTGATGTTTCTTTTTCTGTGTGACTTATTTCAGTTAGAATCATCGTACCTGAATCCACTCATTATGCTGCTACGGGCCTGATGACATAGATTTCATTGTTGAGTGATACTGCATTGTACGTAAGTACCACAAGTTCTTTATCCATTTTTCGCTTTCTGTGATATTGAACTTGTACGGTAAACGAGGTTCTTGTAAACAGAGGCGTCCCAAACTTTGGGGTGGCTGTGTCTTTTTGATTTTAATTTCCCTAAGCTATAGGACCATAAGTGGAAGTGCCCTAGGCTCTGTTGCTTTGATTTTTGGATATTTCAGGAGACACCATACAGTTCTCCCGAGTGTCTGTTGGCAATTTACATCCCGCCCATCAGCATAACAAGGCTCCCAGCTCTCCATGGCCTGTCCTGCCTTTCTGGATTTTACACCTTTTTCAGATGGCCCTTTTGACCGGGGGGAAGTGAGACTTCATTGTAGTGCAGATTTCCTTTGCAAGCTTGCTTGGTTGGCCAAAAAGGGCGTATGCGTTTTTTCCTGAATATATTCAGGAAAAAACGCATACGCCCTTTTTGTCCAAGTGCATCATTGTGGACGTTCTGCCTCTTTTCCTATGCTTTCAATGCAATTCCAGTCTACCTCCTGAAATCGGTTTCCTGCAATTCTGCCCTGCTTTCAAGTACTCTTGGCAGCCTTACTTCAGTCTATTTTTGGACGATAGCTGTCATTTATAACTCTGCAGGTTTGTGAATTACAGTGTCCCTGAGCTCCTTTCTTCAACTCGCTTTCTTGTGAGCTGGCCGCAACACCGCAAGATGGCTTCAGGCCCTAATCTGGTTCCGTCACGGAACGCTGAGCCTTTGTTTAATTCCTCCTCCTGGTGGGAAATGAGAGTTAAATTTGCCCGTCCAGACACCTCCAGCTAGCCTCTCATTGGTTCTCGCTATTCCTGTTCATCTTCCGCAGAAATTGCAAACTGGGCCAAACAGGAGGTTAAAGGCGCTGACTCTCCAAGTGGGGAGAGTGTTAGTAAAGCGTCTGGAATGTTGCACCCGAGTACCAGGGGAGGAAAACTGAGACATATTTGAACACGTCTCCCGATCACACGGTTGATCATACTCTGGGTTCCACATGCATGTTTTAGCTGAAGGAAGAATACCTAAAACCTGGGTAGTTGAAACCCGTGGAATGGGTACCATGCAATATGACTTCAAAGGGTCTTCATTTGCTCACCGAACCTCTCCAATCCTATCACTGCTGCGTTTATGCCCCTGTACACATGCTTGATTCTCTTTCGGAGACATAGCAATCCATAGGTTTTAAGATACTTACTAGTCAGTTACATTCTTAGGCGTTTAATATGCGGTGTTGAGTCCATTTCGTTGAGCAAGGAGTAGCTCTTGTCTATTCCATATTTCGCTTAAGGAACTTTATCTGTGCTCATTTCAATCTCTGGTTTTATGCAGCACCCCAACTCACCTTTCCCCTTAAGCAAGCATAAGTTGGTTTTCTAAATTTGAGAACCTGTTCTGTTCTGTAATTCAGTTCCTGTGTAGCCAAGTTTACATTCCGTGTATTACTGATATCTTATGATGTTTCTTTTTCTGTGTGACTTATTTCAGTTAGAATCATCATACCTGAATCCACTCATTGTGCTGCTAAGTGCCTGATGACACAGATTTCATTGCTGAGTGATATTGCTTTGTAAGTAAATACCACAACTTCTTTATCCATTTTTCACTTTCTGCGATGTTGAACTTGTACTGTAAACGAGGTTCTTGTAAACAGAGCCGTTCCAAACTTTGGGGTGGCTGTGTCTTTTTGATTTTAATTTTCCTAAGCTATAGGACCATAAGTGGAAGTGCCCTAGGTTCTGTTGCTTTGTTTTTTAGATGTTTCAGGAAACACCATACACTTCTCCCGAGTGGTTGTTGGCAATTTACATCCCGCCCATCAGCATAACAAGGCTCCCAGTTCTCCATGGCCTGTCCTGCCTTTCTGGATTTTACACTTTTTTCAGATGGCCCTTTTGACCGGGGGGAAGTGAGACTTCATTGTAGTGCAGATTTCCTTTGCAAGCTTGCTTGGTTGGCCAAAAAGGGCGTATGCGTTTTTTCCTGAATATATTCAGGAAAAAACGCATACGCCCTTTTTGGCCAAGTGCATCATTGTGGACCTTCTGCCTCTTTTCCTATGCTTTCAATGCAATTCCAGTCTACCTCCTGAAATCGGTTTCCTGCAATTCTGCCCCGCTTTCAAGTCCTCTTGGCAGCCTTACTTCAGTCTATTTTTGGACGATAGCTGTCATTTATAACTCTGCAGGTTTGTGAATTACAGTGCCCCTGAGCTCCTTTCTTCAACTCGCTTTCTTGTGAGCTGGCCGAAACACCCACGATGTCTTCAGGCCCTAATCTGGTTCTGGCACGGCACGCTGAGCCTTTGGTTAATTCCTCTTCCTGGTGGGAAATGAGAGTTAAATTTGCCCGTCCAGACACCTCCAGCTAGTCTCTCATTGGTTCTCGCTATTCCTGTTCATCTTCCGCAGAAATTGCAAACTGGGCCAAACAGGAGGTTAAAGGGACTGACTCTCCAAGTGGGGAGAGTGTTAGTAAAGCATCTGGAATGTTGCACCCGAGTACCAGGTTACGAAAACTGAGACATATTTGAACACGTCTCCCGATCACATGGTTGATCATACTCTAGGTTTCACATGCATGTTTTAGCTGAAGGAAGAATACCTTAAACCTCGGTATTTGAAACCCGTGGAATGGGTACCATGCAATATGACTTAAAAGGGTCTTCATTTGCTCACCGAACATCTCCAATCCTATCACTGCTGCGTTTATGCCCCTGTACACATGCTTGATTCTCTTTCGGAGACATAGCAATCCATAGGTTTTAAGATACTTACTAGTCAGGTACATTCTTAGGCATTTAATTTGCGGTGTTGAGTCCATTTCGTTGAGCAAGGAGTAGCTCTTGTCTATTCCATATTTGGCTTAAGGAACTTTATCTGTGCTCATTTCAATCTCTGGTTTTATGCAGCACCCCAACTCACCTTTCCCCTTAAGCAAGCATAAGTTGGTTTTCTAAATTTGAGACCCTGTTCTGTTCTGTAATTCAGTTCCTGTGTAGCCAAGTTTCCATTCCGTGTATTACTGATATCTTATGATGTTTCTTTTTCTGTGTGACTTATTTCAGTTAGAATCATCATACCTGAATCTACTCATTGTGCTGCTAAGGGCCTGATGACATAGATTTCATTGCTGAGTGATATTGCTTTGTAAGTAAATACCACAACTTTTTTATCCATTTTTCACTTTCTGCGATGTTGAACTTGTACTGTAAATGAGGTTCTTGTAAACAGAGCCATTCCAAACTTTGGGGTGGCTGTGTTTTTTCATTTTAAATTCCCTAAGCTATAGGACCATAAGTGGAAGTGCCCTAGGCTCTGTTGCTTTGTTTTTTAGATGTTTCAGGAAACACCATACACTTCTCCCCAGTGGTTGTTGGCGATTTACATCCCGCCCATCAGCATAACAAGGCTCCCAGTTCTCCATGGCCTGTCCTGCCTTTCTGGATTTTACACTTTTTTCAGATGGCCCTTTTGACCGGGGGGAAGTGAGACTTCATTGTAGTGCAGATTTCCTTTGCAAGCTTGCTTGGTTGGCCAAAAAGGGCGTATGCGTTTTTTCCTGAATATATTCAGGAAAAAACGCATACGCCCTTTTTGGCCAAGTGCATCATTGTGGACGTTCTGCCTCTTTTCCTATGCTTTCAATGCAATTCCAGTCTACCTCCTGAAATCGGTTTCCTGCAATTCTGTCCCGCTTTCAAGTCCTCTGGGCAGCCTTACTTCAGTATATTTTTGGACGATAGCTGTCATTTATAACTCTGCAGGTTTGTGAATTACAGTGCCCCTGAGCTCCTTTCTTCAACTCGCTTTCTTGTGACCTGGCCGCAACACCGCTGGATGGCTTCAGGCCCTAATCTGGTTCCGGCACGGCACGCTGAGCCTTTGGTTAATTCCTCTTCCTGGTGGGAAATGAGAGTTAAATTTGCCCGTCCAGACACCTCCAGCTAGTCTCTCATTGGTTCTCGCTATTCCTGTACATTTTCCGCAGAAATTGCAAACTGGGCCAAACAGGAGGTTAAAGGGACTGACTCTCCAAGTCGGGAGAGTGTTAGTAAAGCGTCTGGAATGTTGTACCCGAGTACCAGGGTACGAAAACTGAGACATATTTGAACACGTCTCCCGATCACATGGTTGATCATACTCTGGGTTCCATATGCATGTTTTAGCTGAAGGAAGAATACCTAAAACCTGGGTAGTTGAAACCCGTGGAATGGGTACCATGCAATATGACTTCAAAGGGTCTTCATTTGCTCACCGAACCTCTCCAATCCTATCACTGCTGCGTTTATGCCCCTGTACACATGCTTGATTCTCTTTCGGAGACATAGCAATCCATAGGTTTTAAGATACTTACTAGTCAGGTACATTCTTAGGCGTTTAATATGCGGTGTTGAGTCCATTTCGTTGAGCAAGGAGTAGCTCTTGTCTATTCCATATTTGGCTTAAGGAACTTTATCTGTGCTCATTTCAATCTCTGGTTTTATGCAGCACCCCAACTCACCTTTACCCTTAAGCAAGCATAAGTTGGTTTTCTAAATTTGAGACCCTGTTCTGTTCTGTAATTCAGTTCCTGTGTAGCCAAGTTTACATTCCGTGTATTACTGATATCTTATGATGTTTCTTTTTCTGTGTGACTTATTTCAGTTAGAATCATCATACCTGAATCCACTCATTGTGCTGCTAAGGGCCTGATGACATAGATTTCATTGCTGAGTGATATTGCTTTGTAAGTAAATACCACAACTTTTTTATCCATTTTTCACTTTCTGCGATGTTGAACTTGTACTGTAAATGAGGTTCTTGTAAACAGAGCCGTTCCAAACTTTGGGGTGGCTGTGTCTTTTTGATTTTAAATTCCCTAAGCTATAGGACCATAAGTGGAAGTGCCCTAGGCTCTGTTGCTTTGTTTTTTAGATGTTTCAGGAAACACCATACACTTCTCCCGAGTGGTTGTTGGCAATTTACATCCCGCCCTTCAGCATAACAAGGCTCCCAGTTCTCCATGGCCTCTCCTGCCTTTCTGGATTTTACACTTTTTTCAGATGGCCCTTTTGACCAGGGGGAAGGGAGACTTCATTGTAGTGCAGATTTCCTTTGCAAGCTTGCTTGGTTGGCCAAAAAGGGCGTATGCGTTTTTTCCTGAATATATTCAGGAAAAAACGCATACGCCCTTTTTGGCCAAGTGCATCATTGTGGACCTTCTGCCTCTTTTCCTATGCTTTCAATGCAATTCCAGTCTACCTCCTGAAATCGGTTTCCTGCAATTCTGCCCCGCTTTCAAGTCCTCTTGGCAGCCTTACTTCAGTCTATTTTTGGGCGATAGCTGTCATTTATAACTCTGCAGGTTTGTGAATTACAGTGCCCCTGAGCTCCTTTCTTCAACTCGCTTTCTTGTGACCTGGCCGCAACACCGCAGGATGGCTTCAGGCCCTAATCTGGTTCTGGCACGGCACGCTGAGCCTTTGGTTATTTCGTTCTCCTGGTGGGAAATGAGAGTTAAATTTGCCCGTCCAGACACCTCCAGCTAGCCTCTCATTGGTTCTCGCTATTCCTGTTCATCTTCTGCAGAAATTGCAAACTGGGCCAAACAGGAGGTTAAAGGGACTGACTCTCCAAGTCGGGAGAGTGTTAGTAAAGCGTCTGGAATGTTGCACCCGAGTACCAGGGTACGAAAACTGAGACATATTTGAACACGTCTCCCGATCACATGGTTTATCATACTCTAGGTTCCACATGCATGTTTTAGCTGAAGGGAGAATACCTTAAACCTGGGTAGTTGAAACCCGTGGAATGGGTACCATGCAATATGACTTCAAAGGGTCTTCATTTGCTCACCGAACCTCTCCAATCCTATCACTGCTGCGTTTATGCCCCTGTACACATGCTTGATTCTCTTTCGGAGACATAGCAATCCATAGGTTTTAAGATACTTACTAGTCAGGTACATTCTTAGGCGTTTAATATGCGGTGTTGAGTCCATTTCGTTGAGCAAGGAGTAGCTCTTGTCTATTCCATATTTGACTTAAGGAACTTTATCTGTGCTCATTTCAATCTCTGGTTTTATGCAGCACCCCAACTCACCTTTCCCCTTAAGCAAGCATAAGTTGGTTTTCTAAATTTGAGACCCTGTTCTGTTCTGTAATTCAGTTCCTGTGTAGCCAAGTTTACATTCCGTGTATTACTGATATCTTATGATGTTTCTTTTTCTGTGTGACTTAGTTCAGTTAGAATCATCATACCTGAATCCACTCATTGTGCTGCTAAGGGCCTGATGACACAGATTTCATTGCTGAGTGATATTGCTTTGTAAGTAAATACCACAACTTCTTTATCCATTTTTCACTTTCTGCGATGTTGAACTTGTACTGTAAACGAGGTTCTTGTAAACAGAGCCGTTCCAAACTTTGGGGTGGATGTGTCTTTTTGATTTTAATTTCCCTAAGCTATAGGACCATAAGTGGAAGTGCCCTAGGCTCTGTTGCTTTGTTTTTTAGATGTTTCAGGAAACACCATACACTTCTCCCGAGTGTCTGTTGGCAATTTACATCCCGCCCATCAGCATAACAAGGCTCCCAGTTCTCCATGGCCTGTCCTGCCTTTCTGGATTTTACACTTTTTTCAGATGGCCCTTTTGACCGGGGGGAAGTGAGACTTCATTGTAGTGCAGATTTCCTTTGCAAGCTTGCTTGGTTGGCCAAAAAGGGCGTATGCGTTTTTTCCTGAATATATTCAGGAAAAAACGCATACGCCCTTTTTGGCCAAGTGCATCATTGTGGACGTTCTGCCTCTTTTCCTATGCTTTCAATGCAATTCCAGTCTACCTCCTGAAATCGGTTTCCTGCAATTCTGCCCCGCTTTCAAGTCCTCTTGGCAGCCTTACTTCAGTCTATTTTTGGACGATAGCTGTCATTTATAACTCTGCAGGTTTGTGAATTACAGTGCCCCTGAGCTCCTTTCTTCAACTCGCTTTCTTTTGAGCTGGCCGCAACACCGCAGGATGGCTTCAGGCCCTAAACTGGTTCCGGTACGGCACGCTGAGCCTTTGGTTATTTCCTCTTCCTGGTGGGAAATGAGAGTTAAATTTGCCCGTCCAGACACCTCCAGCTAGCCTCTCATTGGTTCTCGCTATTCCTGTTCATCTTCCGCAGAAATTGCAAACTGTGCCAAACAGGAGGTTAAAGGCGCTGACTCTCCAAGTGGGGAGAGTGTTAGTAAAGCGTCTGGAATGTTGCACCCGAGTACCAGGGGAGGAAAACTGAGACATATTTGAACACGTCTCCCGTTCACATGGTTGATCATACTTGGGTTCCACATGCATGTTTTAGCTGAAGGAAGAATACCTTAAACCTGGAGAGTTGAGACCCATGGAATGGGTACCATGCAATATGACTTCAAAGGGTCTTCATTTGCTCACCGAACCTCTCCAATCCTATCACTGCTGCGTTTATGCCCCTGTACACATGCTTGATTCTCTTTCGGAGACATAGCAATCCATAGGTTTTACGATACTTACTAGTCAGGTACATTCTTAGGCGTTTAATATGCGGTGTTGAGTCCATTTCGTTGAGCAAGGAGTAGCTCTTGTCTATTCCATATTTGACTTAAGGAACTTTATCTGTGCTCATTTCAATCTCTGGTTTTATGCAGCACCCCAACTCACCTTTACCCTTAAGCAAGCATAAGTTGGTTTTCTAAATTTGAGACCCTGTTCTGTTCTGTAATTCAGTTCCTGTGTAGCCAAGTTTACATTCCGTGTATTACTGATATCTTATGATGTTTCTTTTTCTGTGTGACTTATTTCAGTTAGAATCATCATACCTGAATCCACTCATTGTGATGCTAAGGGCCTGATGACATAGATTTCATTGCTGAGTGATATTGCTTTGTAAGTAAATACCACAACTTCTTTATCCATTTTTCACTTTCTGCGATGTTGAACTTGTACTGTAAACGAGGTTCTTGTAAACAGAGGCGTCCCAAACTTTGGGGTGGCTGTGTCTTTTTGATTTTAATTTCCCTAAGCTATAGGACCATAAGTGGCAGTGCCCTAGGCTCTGTTGCTTTCTTTTTTAGATGTTTCAGGAAACACCATACACTTCTCCCGAGTGTCTGTTGGCAATTTACATCCCGCCCATCAGCATAACAAGGCTCCCAGTTCTCCATGGCCTGTCCTGCCTTTCTGGATTTTACACTTTTTTCAGATGGCCCTTTTGACCGGGGGGAAGTGAGACTTCATTGTAGTGCAGATTTCCTTTGCAAGCTTGCTTGGTTGGCCAAAAAGGGCGTATGCGTTTTTTCCTGAATATATTCAGGAAAAAACGCATACGCCCTTTTTGGCCAAGTGCATCATTGTGGACGTTCTGCCTCTTTTCCTATGCTTTCAATGCAATTCCAGTCTACCTCCTGAAATCGGTTTCCTGCAATTCTGCCCCGCTTTCAAGTCCTCTTGGCAGCCTTACTTCAGTCTATTTTTGGACGATAGCTGTCATTTATAACTCTGCAGGTTTGTGAATTACAGTGCCCCTGAGCTCCTTTCTTCAACTCGGTTTCTTTTGAGCTGGCCTCAACACCGCAGGATGGCTTCAGGCCCTAATCTGGTTCCGGTACGGCACGCTGAGCCTTCGGTTATTTCCTCTTCCTGGTGGGAAATGAGAGTTAAATTTGCCCGTCCAGACACCTCCAGCTAGCCTCTCATTGGTTCTCGCTATTCCTGTTCATCTTCCGCAGAAATTGCAAACTGTGCCAAACAGGAGGTTAAAGGCGCTGACTCTCCAAGTGGGGAGAGTGTTAGTAAAGCGTCTGGAATGTTGCACCCGAGTACCAGGGGAGGAAAACTGAGACATATTTGAACACGTCTCCCGTTCACATGGTTGATCATACTTGGGTTCCACATGCATGTTTTAGCTGAAGGAAGAATACCTTAAACCTGGAGAGTTGAGACCCGTGTAATGGGTACCATGCAATATGACTTCAAAGGGTCTTCATTTGCTAACCGAACCTCTCCAATCCTATCACTGCTGCGTTTATGCCCCTGTACACATGCTTGATTCTCTTTTGGAGACATAGCAATCCATAGGTTTTACGATACTTACTAGTCAGGTACATTCTTAGGCGTTTAATATGCGGTGTTGAGTCCATTTCGTTGAGCAAGGAGTAGCTCTTGTCTATTCCATATTTGACTTAAGGAAATTTATCTGTGCTCATTTCAATCTCTGGTTTTATGCAGCACCCCAACTCACCTTTACCCTTAAGCAAGCATAAGTTGGTTTTCTAAATTTGAGACCCTGTTCTGTTCTGTAATTCAGTTCCTGTGTAGCCAAGTTTACATTCCGTGTATTACTGATATCTTATGATGTTTCTTTTTCTGTGTGACTTACTTCAGTTAGAATCATCATACCTGAATCCACTCATTGTGCTGCTAAGGGCCTGATGACACAGATTTCATTGCTGAGTGATATTGCTTTGTAAGTAAATACCACAACTTCTTTATCCATTTTTCACTTTCTGTGATGTTGAACTTGTACTGTAAACGAGGTTCTTGTAAACAGAGGCGTCCCAAACTTTGGGGTGGCTGTGTCTTTTTGATTTTAATTTCCCTAAGCTATAGGACCATAAGTGGCAGTGCCCTAGGCTCTGTTGCTTTCTTTTTTAGATGTTTCAGGAAACACCATACACTTCTCCCGAGTGTCTGTTGGCAATTTACATCCCGCCCATCAGCATAACAAGGCTCCCAGTTCTCCATGGCCTGTCCTGCCTTTCTGGATTTTACACTTTTTTCAGATGGCCCTTTTGACCGGGGGGAAGTGAGACTTCATTGTAGTGCAGATTTCCTTTGCAAGCTTGCTTGGTTGGCCAAAAAGGGCGTATGCGTTTTTTCCTGAATATATTCAGGAAAAAACGCATACGCCCTTTTTGGCCAAGTGCATCATTGTGGACGTTCTGCCTCTTTTCCTATGCTTTCAATGCAATTCCAGTCTACCTCCTGAAATCGGTTTCCTGCAATTCTGCCCCGCTTTCAAGTCCTCTTGGCAGCCTTACTTCAGTCTATTTTTGGACGATAGCTGTCATTTATAACTCTGCAGGTTTGTGAATTACAGTGCCCCTGAGCTCCTTTCTTCAACTCGCTTTCTTTTGAGCTGGCCTCAACACCGCAGGATGGCTTCAGGCCCTAATCTGGTTCCGGTACGGCACGCTGAGCCTTCGGTTATTTCCTCTTCCTGGTGGGAAATGAGAGTTAAATTTGCCCGTCCAGACACCTCCAGCTAGCCTCTCATTGGTTCTCGCTATTCCTGTTCATCTTCCGCAGAAATTGCAAACTGTGCCAAACAGGAGGTTAAAGGCGCTGACTCTCCAAGTGGGGAGAGTGTTAGTAAAGCGTCTGGAATGTTGCACCCGAGTACCAGGGGAGGAAAACTGAGACATATTTGAACACGTCTCCCATTCACATGGTTGATCATACTTGGGTTCCACATGCATGTTTTAGCTGAAGGAAGAATACCTTAAACCTGGAGAGTTGAGACCCGTGTAATGGGTACCATGCAATATGACTTCAAAGGGTCTTCATTTGCTCACCGAACCTCTCCAATCCTATCACTGCTGCGTTTATGCCCCTGTACACATGCTTGATTCTCTTTCGGAGACATAGCAATCCATAGGTTTTACGATACTTACTAGTCAGGTACATTCTTAGGCGTTTAATATGCGGTGTTGAGTCCATTTCGTTGAGCAAGGAGTAGCTCTTGTCTATTCCATATTTGACTTAAGGAACTTTATCTGTGCTCATTTCAATCTCTGGTTTTATGCAGTACCCCAACTCACCTTTACCCTTAAGCAAGCATAAGTTTGTTTTCTAAATTTGAGACCCTGTTCTGTTCTGTAATTCAGTTCCTGTGTAACCAAGTTTACATTCCGTGTATTACTGATATCTTATGATGTTTCTTTTTCTGTGTGACTTATTTCAGTTAGAATCATCATACCTGAATCCACTCATTGTGATGCTAAGGGCCTGATGACATAGATTTCATTGCTGAGTGATATTGCTTTGTAAGTAAATACCACAACTTCTTTATCCATTTTTCACTTTCTGTGATGTTGAACTTGTACTGTAAACGAGGTTCTTGTAAACAGAGGCGTCCCAAACTTTGGGGTGGCTGTGTCTTTTTGATTTTAATTTCCCTAAGCTATAGGACCATAAGTGGCAGTGCCCTAGGCTCTGTTGCTTTCTTTTTTAGATGTTTCAGGAAACACCATACACTTCTCCCGAGTGTCTGTTGGCAATTTACATCCCGCCCATCAGCATAACAAGGCTCCCAGTTCTCCATGGCCTGTCCTGCCTTTCTGGATTTTACACTTTTTTCAGATGGCCCTTTTGACCGGGGGGAAGTGAGACTTCATTGTAGTGCAGATTTCCTTTGCAAGCTTGCTTGGTTGGCCAAAAAGGGCGTATGCGTTTTTTCCTGAATATATTCAGGAAAAAACGCATACGCCCTTTTTGGCCAAGTGCATCATTGTGGACGTTCTGCCTCTTTTCCTATGCTTTCAATGCAATTCCAGTCTACCTCCTGAAATCGGTTTCCTGCAATTCTGCCCCGCTTTCAAGTCCTCTTGGCAGCCTTACTTCAGTCTATTTTTGGACGATAGCTGTCATTTATAACTCTGCAGGTTTGTGAATTACAGTGCCCCTGAGCTCCTTTCTTCAACTCGCTTTCTTTTGAGCTGGCCGCAACACCGCAGGATGGCTTCAGGCCCTAAACTGGTTCCGGTACGGCACGCTGAGCCTTTGGTTATTTCCTCTTCCTGGTGGGAAATGAGAGTTAAATTTGCCCGTCCAGACACCTCCAGCTAGCCTCTCATTGGTTCTCGCTATTCCTGTTCATCTTCCGCAGAAATTGCAAACTGTGCCAAACAGGAGGTTAAAGGCGCTGACTCTCCAAGTGGGGAGAGTGTTAGTAAAGCGTCTGGAATGTTGCACCCGAGTACCAGGGGAGGAAAACTGAGACATATTTGAACACGGCTCCCGTTCACATGGTTGATCATACTTGGGTTCCACATGCATGTTTTAGCTGAAGGAAGAATACCTTAAACCTGGAGAGTTGAGACCCGTGTAATGGGTACCATGCAATATGACTTCAAAGGGTCTTCATTTGCTCACCGAACCTCTCCAATCCTATCACTGCTGCGTTTATGCCCCTGTACACATGCTTGATTCTCTTTCGGAGACATAGCAATCCATAGGTTTTACGATACTTACTAGTCAGGTACATTCTTAGGCGTTTAATATGCGGTGTTGAGTCCATTTCGTTGAGCAAGGAGTAGCTCTTGTCTATTCCATATTTGACTTAAGGAACTTTATCTGTGCTCATTTCAATCTCTGGTTTTATGCAGTACCCCAACTCACCTTTACCCTTAAGCAAGCATAAGTTTGTTTTCTAAATTTGAGACCCTGTTCTGTTCTGTAATTCAGTTCCTGTGTAGCCAAGTTTACATTCCGTGTATTACTGATATCTTATGATGTTTCTTTTTCTGTGTGACTTATTTCAGTTAGAATCATCATACCTGAATCCACTCATTGTGATCCTAAGGGCCTGATGACATAGATTTCATTGCTGAGTGATATTGCTTTGTAAGTAAATACCACAACTTCTTTATCCATTTTTCACTTTCTGCGATGTTGAACTTGTACTGTAAACGAGGTTCTTGTAAACAGAGGCGTCCCAAACTTTGGGGTGGCTGTGTCTTTTTGATTTTAATTTCCCTAAGCTATAGGACCATAAGTGGCAGTGCCCTAGGCTCTGTTGCTTTCTTTTTTAGATGTTTCAGGAAACACCATACACTTCTCCCGAGTGTCTGTTGGCAATTTACATCCCGCCCATCAGCATAACAAGGCTCCCAGTTCTCCATGGCCTGTCCTGCCTTTCTGGATTTTACACTTTTTTCAGATGGCCCTTTTGACCGGGGGGAAGTGAGACTTCATTGTAGTGCAGATTTCCTTTGCAAGCTTGCTTGGTTGGCCAAAAAGGGCGTATGCGTTTTTTCCTGAATATATTCAGGAAAAAACGCATACGCCCTTTTTGGCCAAGTGCATCATTGTGGACGTTCTGCCTCTTTTCCTATGCTTGCAATGCAATTCCAGTCTACCTCCTGAAATCGGTTTCCTGCAATTCTGCCCCGTTTTCAAGTCCTCTTGGCAGCCTTACTTCAGTCTATTTTTGGACGATAGCTGTCATTTATAACTCTGCAGGTTTGTGAATTACAGTGCCCCTGAGCTCCTTTCTTCAACTCGGTTTCTTTTGAGCTGGCCTCAACACCGCAGGATGGCTTCACGCCCTAATCTGGTTCCGGTACGGCACGCTGAGCCTTCGGTTATTTCCTCTTCCTGGTGGGAAATGAGAGTTAAATTTGCCCGTCCAGACACCTCCAGCTAGCCTCTCATTGGTTCTCGCTATTCCTGTTCATCTTCCGCAGAAATTGCAAACTGTGCCAAACAGGAGGTTAAAGGCGCTGACTCTCCAAGTGGGGAGAGTGTTAGTAAAGCGTCTGGAATGTTGCACCCGAGTACCAGGGGAGGAAAACTGAGACATATTTGAACACGTCTCCCGTTCACATGGTTGATCATACTTGGGTTCCACATGCATGTTTTAGCTGAAGGAAGAATACCTTAAACCTGGAGAGTTGAGACCCGTGTAATGGGTACCATGCAATATGACTTCAAAGGGTCTTCATTTGCTCACCGAACCTCTCCAATCCTATCACTGCTGCGTTTATGCCCCTGTACACATGCTTGATTCTCTTTTGGAGACATAGCAATCCATAGGTTTTACGATACTTACTAGTCAGGTACATTCTTAGGCGTTTAATATGCGGTGTTGAGTCCATTTCGTTGAGCAAGGAGTAGCTCTTGTCTATTCCATATTTGACTTAAGGAACTTTATCTGTGCTCATTTCAATCTCTGGTTTTATGCAGCACCCCAACTCACCTTTACCCTTAAGCAAGCATAAGTTGGTTTTCTAAATTTGAGACCCTGTTCTGTTCTGTAATTCAGTTCCTGTGTAGCCAAGTTTACATTCCGTGTATTACTGATATCTTATGATGTTTCTTTTTCTGTGTAACTTACTTCAGTTAGAATCATCATACCTGAATCCACTCATTGTGCTGCTAAGGGCCTGATGACACAGATTTCATTGCTGAGTGATATTGCTTTGTAAGTAAATACCACAACTTCTTTATCCATTTTTCACTTTCTGCGATGTTGAACTTGTACTGTAAACGAGGTTCTTGTAAACAGAGCCGTTCCAAACTTTGGGGTGGCTGTGTCTTTTTGATTTTAATTTTCCTAAGCTATAGGACCATAAGTGGAAGTGCCCTAGGTTCTGTTGCTTTGTTTTTTAGATGTTTCAGGAAACACCATACACTTCTCCCGAGTGGTTGTTGGCAATTTACATCCCGCCCATCAGCATAACAAGGCTCCCAGTTCTCCATGGCCTGTCCTGCCTTTCTGGATTTTACACTTTTTTCAGATGGCCCTTTTGACCGGGGGGAAGTGAGACTTCATTGTAGTGCAGATTTCCTTTGCAAGCTTGCTTGGTTGGCCAAAAAGGGCGTATGCGTTTTTTCCTGAATATATTCAGGAAAAAACGCATACGCCCTTTTTGGCCAAGTGCATCATTGTGGACGTTCTGCCTCTTTTCCTATGCTTTCAATGCAATTCCAGTCTACCTCCTGAAATCGGTTTCCTGCAATTCTGCCCCGCTTTCAAGTCCTCTTGGCAGCCTTACTTCAGTCTATTTTTGGACGATAGCTGTCATTTATAACTCTGCAGGTTTGTGAATTACAGTGCCCCTGAGCTCCTTTCTTCAACTCGGTTTCTTTTGAGCTGGCCGCAACACCGCAGGATGGCTTCAGGCCCTAAACTGGTTCCGGTACGGCACGCTGAGCCTTTGGTTATTTCCTCTTCCTGGTGGGAAATGAGAGTTAAATTTGCCCGTCCAGACACCTCCAGCTAGCCTCTCATTGGTTCTCGCTATTCCTGTTCATCTTCCGCAGAAATTGCAAACTGTGCCAAACAGGAGGTTAAAGGCGCTGACTCTCCAAGTGGGGAGAGTGTTAGTAAAGCGTCTGGAATGTTGCACCCGAGTACCAGGGGAGGAAAACTGAGACATATTTGAACACGTCTCCCGTTCACATGGTTGATCATACTTGGGTTCCACATGCATGTTTTAGCTGAAGGAAGAATACCTTAAACCTGGAGAGTTGAGACCCGTGTAATGGGTACCATGCAATATGACTTCAAAGGGTCTTCATTTGCTCACCGAACCTCTCCAATCCTATCACTGCTGCGTTTATGCCCCTGTACACATGCTTGATTCTCTTTCGGAGACATAGCAATCCATAGGTTTTACGATACTTACTAGTCAGGTACATTCTTAGGCGTTTAATATGCGGTGTTGAGTCCATTTCGTTGAGCAAGGAGTAGCTCTTGTCTATTCCATATTTGACTTAAGGAACTTTATCTGTGCTCATTTCAATCTCTGGTTTTATGCAGTACCCCAACTCACCTTTACCCTTAAGCAAGCATAAGTTTGTTTTCTAAATTTGAGACCCTGTTCTGTTCTGTAATTCAGTTCCTGTGTAGCCAAGTTTACATTCCGTGTATTACTGATATCTTATGATGTTTCTTTTTCTGTGTGACTTATTTCAGTTAGAATCATCATACCTGAATCCACTCATTGTGATGCTAAGGGCCTGATGACATAGATTTCATTGCTGAGTGATATTGCTTTGTAAGTAAATACCACAACTTCTTTATCCATTTTTCACTTTCTGCGATGTTGAACTTGTACTGTAAACGAGGTTCTTGTAAACAGAGGCGTCCCAAACTTTGGGGTGGCTGTGTCTTTTTGATTTTAATTTCCCTAAGCTATAGGACCATAAGTGGCAGTGCCCTAGGCTCTGTTGCTTTCTTTTTTAGATGTTTCAGGAAACACCATACACTTCTCCCGAGTGTCTGTTGGCAATTTACATCCCGCCCATCAGCATAACAAGGCTCCCAGTTCTCCATGGCCTGTCCTGCCTTTCTGGATTTTACACTTTTTTCAGATGGCCCTTTTGACCGGGGGGAAGTGAGACTTCATTGTAGTGCAGATTTCCTTTGCAAGCTTGCTTGGTTGGCCAAAAAGGGCGTATGCGTTTTTTCCTGAATATATTCAGGAAAAAACGCATACGCCCTTTTTGGCCAAGTGCATCATTGTGGACGTTCTGCCTCTTTTCCTATGCTTTCAATGCAATTCCAGTCTACCTCCTGAAATCGGTTTCCTGCAATTCTGCCCCGCTTTCAAGTCCTCTTGGCAGCCTTACTTCAGTCTATTTTTGGACGATAGCTGTCATTTATAACTCTGCAGGTTTGTGAATTACAGTGCCCCTGAGCTCCTTTCTTCAACTCGGTTTCTTTTGAGCTGGCCTCAACACCGCAGGATGGCTTCAGGCCCTAATCTGGTTCCGGTACGGCACGCTGAGCCTTCGGTTATTTCCTCTTCCTGGTGGGAAATGAGAGTTAAATTTGCCCGTCCAGACACCTCCAGCTAGCCTCTCATTGGTTCTCGCTATTCCTGTTCATCTTCCGCAGAAATTGCAAACTGTGCCAAACAGGAGGTTAAAGGCGCTGACTCTCCAAGTGGGGAGAGTGTTAGTAAAGCGTCTGGAATGTTGCACCCGAGTACCAGGGGAGGAAAACTGAGACATATTTGAACACGTCTCCCGTTCACATGGTTGATCATACTTGGGTTCCACATGCATGTTTTAGCTGAAGGAAGAATACCTTAAACCTGGAGAGTTGAGACCCGTGTAATGGGTACCATGCAATATGACTTCAAAGGGTCTTCATTTGCTCACCGAACCTCTCCAATCCTATCACTGCTGCGTTTATGCCCCTGTACACATGCTTGATTCTCTTTCGGAGACATAGCAATCCATAGGTTTTACGATACTTACTAGTCAGGTACATTCTTAGGCGTTTAATATGCGGTGTTGAGTCCATTTCGTTGAGCAAGGAGTAGCTCTTGTCTATTCCATATTTGACTTAAGGAACTTTATCTGTGCTCATTTCAATCTCTGGTTTTATGCAGCACCCCAACTCACCTTTACCCTTAAGCAAGCATAAGTTGGTTTTCTAAATTTGAGACCCTGTTCTGTTCTGTAATTCAGTTCCTGTGTAGCCAAGTTTACATTCCGTGTATTACTGATATCTTATGATGTTTCTTTTTCTGTGTGACTTACTTCAGTTAGAATCATCATACCTGAATCCACTCATTGTGCTGCTAAGGGCCTGATGACACAGATTTCATTGCTGAGTGATATTGCTTTGTAAGTAAATACCACAACTTCTTTATCCATTTTTCACTTTCTGCGATGTTGAACTTGTACTGTAAACGAGGTTCTTGTAAACAGAGCCGTTCCAAACTTTGGGGTGGCTGTGTCTTTTTGATTTTAATTTCCCTAAGCTATAGGACCATAAGTGGCAGTGCCCTAGGCTCTGTTGCTTTCTTTTTTAGATGTTTCAGGAAACACCATACACTTCTCCCGAGTGTCTGTTGGCAATTTACATCCCGCCCATCAGCATAACAAGGCTCCCAGTTCTCCATGGCCTGTCCTGCCTTTCTGGATTTTACACTTTTTTCAGATGGCCCTTTTGACCGGGGGGAAGTGAGACTTCATTGTAGTGCAGATTTCCTTTGCAAGCTTGCTTGGTTGGCCAAAAAGGGCGTATGCGTTTTTTCCTGAATATATTCAGGAAAAAACGCATACGCCCTTTTTGGCCAAGTGCATCATTGTGGACGTTCTGCCTCTTTTCCTATGCTTTCAATGCAATTCCAGTCTACCTCCTGAAATCGGTTTCCTGCAATTCTGCCCCGCTTTCAAGTCCTCTTGGCAGCCTTACTTCAGTCTATTTTTGGACGATAGCTGTCATTTATAACTCTGCAGGTTTGTGAATTACAGTGCCCCTGAGCTCCTTTCTTCAACTCGCTTTCTTTTGAGCTGGCCGCAACACTGCAGGATGGCTTCAGGCCCTAAACTGGTTCCGGTACGGCACGCTGAGCCTTCGGTTATTTCCTCTTCCTGGTGGGAAATGAGAGTTAAATTTGCCCGTCCAGACACCTCCAGCTAGCCTCTCATTGGTTCTCGCTATTCCAGTTCATCTTCCGCAGAAATTGCAAACTGTGCCAAACAGGAGGTTAAAGGCGCTGACTCTCCAAGTGGGGAGAGTGTTAGTAAAGCGTCTGGAATGTTGCACCCGAGTACCAGGGGAGGAAAACTGAGACATATTTGAACACGTCTCCCGTTCACATGGTTGATCATACTTGGGTTCCACATGCATGTTTTAGCTGAAGGAAGAATACCTTAAACCTGGAGAGTTGAGACCCGTGTAATGGGTACCATGCAATATGACTTCAAAGGGTCTTCATTTGCTCACCGAACCTCTCCAATCCTATCACTGCTGCGTTTATGCCCCTGTACACATGCTTGATTCTCTTTCGGAGACATAGCAATCCATAGGTTTTACGATACTTACTAGTCAGGTACATTCTTAGGCGTTTAATATGCGGTGTTGAGTCCATTTCGTTGAGCAAGGAGTAGCTCTTGTCTATTCCATATTTGACTTAAGGAACTTTATCTGTGCTCATTTCAATCTCTGGTTTTATGCAGTACCCCAACTCACCTTTACCCTTAAGCAAGCATAAGTTTGTTTTCTAAATTTGAGACCCTGTTCTGTTCTGTAATTCAGTTCCTGTGTAGCCAAGTTTACATTCCGTGTATTACTGATATCTTATGATGTTTCTTTTTCTGTGTGACTTATTTCAGTTAGAATCATCATACCTGAATCCACTCATTGTGATGCTAAGGGCCTGATGACATAGATTTCATTGCTGAGTGATATTGCTTTGTAAGTAAATACCACAACTTCTTTATCCATTTTTCACTTTCTGCGATGTTGAACTTGTACTGTAAACGAGGTTCTTGTAAACAGAGGCGTCCCAAACTTTGGGGTGGCTGTGTCTTTTTGATTTTAATTTCCCTAAGCTATAGGACCATAAGTGGCAGTGCCCTAGGCTCTGTTGCTTTCTTTTTTAGATGTTTCAGGAAACACCATACACTTCTCCCGAGTGTCTGTTGGCAATTTACATCCCGCCCATCAGCATAACAAGGCTCCCAGTTCTCCATGGCCTGTCCTGCCTTTCTGGATTTTACACTTTTTTCAGATGGCCCTTTTGACCGGGGGGAAGTGAGACTTCATTGTAGTGCAGATTTCCTTTGCAAGCTTGCTTGGTTGGCCAAAAAGGGCGTATGCGTTTTTTCCTGAATATATTCAGGAAAAAACGCATACGCCCTTTTTGGCCAAGTGCATCATTGTGGACGTTCTGCCTCTTTTCCTATGCTTTCAATGCAATTCCAGTCTACCTCCTGAAATCGGTTTCCTGCAATTCTGCCCCGCTTTCAAGTCCTCTTGGCAGCCTTACTTCAGTCTATTTTTGGACGATAGCTGTCATTTATAACTCTGCAGGTTTGTGAATTACAGTGCCCCTGAGCTCCTTTCTTCAACTCGGTTTCTTTTGAGCTGGCCGCAAACCGCAGGATGGCTTCAGGCCCTAAACTGGTTCCGGTACGGCACGCTGAGCCTTTGGTTATTTTCTCTTCCTGGTGGGAAATGAGAGTTAAATTTGCCCGTCCAGACACCTCCAGCTAGCCTCTCATTGGTTCTCGCTATTCCTGTTCATCTTCCGCAGAAATTGCAAACTGTGCCAAACAGGAGGTTAAAGGCGCTGACTCTCCAAGTGGGGAGAGTGTTAGTAAAGCGTCTGGAATGTTGCACCCGAGTACCAGGGGAGGAAAACTGAGACATATTTGAACACGTCTCCCGTTCACATGGTTGATCATACTTGGGTTCCACATGCATGTTTTAGCTGAAGGAAGAATACCTTAAACCTGGAGAGTTGAGACCCGTGTAATGGGTACCATGCAATATGACTTCAAAGGGTCTTCATTTGCTCACCGAACCTCTCCAATCCTATCACTGCTGCGTTTATGCCCCTGTACACATGCTTGATTCTCTTTCGGAGACATAGCAATCCATAGGTTTTACGATACTTACTAGTCAGGTACATTCTTAGGCGTTTAATATGCGGTGTTGAGTCCATTTCGTTGAGCAAGGAGTAGCTCTTGTCTATTCCATATTTGACTTAAGGAACTTTATCTGTGCTCATTTCAATCTCTGGTTTTATGCAGCACCCCAACTCACCTTTACCCTTAAGCAAGCATAAGTTGGTTTTCTAAATTTGAGACCATGTTCTGTTCTGTAATTCAGTTCCTGTGTAGCCAAGTTTACATTCCGTGTATTACTGATATCTTATGATGTTTCTTTTTCTGTGTGACTTACTTCAGTTAGAATCATCATACCTGAATCCACTCATTGTGATGCTAAGGGCCTGATGACACAGATTTCATTGCTGAGTGATATTGCTTTGTAAGTAAATACCACAACTTCTTTATCCATTTTTCACTTTCTGCGATGTTGAACTTGTACTGTAAACGAGGTTCTTGTAAACAGAGCCGTTCCAAACTTTGGGGTGGCTGTGTCTTTTTGATTTTAATTTCCCTAAGCTATAGGACCATAAGTGGAAGTGCCCTAGGCTCTGTTGCTTTGTTTTTTAGATGTTTCAGGAAACACCATACACTTCTCCCGAGTGTCTGTTGGCAATTTACATCCCGCCCATCAGCATAACAAGGCTCCCAGTTCTCCATGGCCTGTCCTGCCTTTCTGGATTTTACACTTTTTTCAGATGGCCCTTTTGACCGGGGGGAAGTGAGACTTCATTGTAGTGCAGATTTCCTTTGCAAGCTTGCTTGGTTGGCCAAAAAGGGCGTATGCGTTTTTTCCTGAATATATTCAGGAAAAAACGCATACGCCCTTTTTGGCCAAGTGCATCATTGTGGACGTTCTGCCTCTTTTCCTATGCTTGCAATGCAATTCCAGTCTACCTCCTGAAATCGGTTTCCTGCAATTCTGCCCCGCTTTCAAGTCCTCTTGGCAGCCTTACTTCAGTCTATTTTTGGACGATAGCTGTCATTTATAACTCTGCAGGTTTGTGAATTACAGTGCCCCTGAGCTCCTTTCTTCAACTCGGTTTCTTTTGAGCTGGCCTCAACACCGCAGGATGGCTTCAGGCCCTAATCTGGTTCCGGTACGGCACGCTGAGCCTTCGGTTATTTCCTCTTCCTGGTGGGAAATGAGAGTTAAATTTGCCCGTCCAGACACCTCCAGCTAGCCTCTCATTGGTTCTCGCTATTCCTGTTCATCTTCCGCAGAAATTGCAAACTGTGCCAAACAGGAGGTTAAAGGCGCTGACTCTCCAAGTGGGGAGAGTGTTAGTAAAGCGTCTGGAATGTTGCACCCGAGTACCAGGGGAGGAAAACTGAGACATATTTGAACACGTCTCCCGTTCACATGGTTGATCATACTTGGGTTCCACATGCATGTTTTAGCTGAAGGAAGAATACCTTAAACCTGGAGAGTTGAGACCCGTGTAATGGGTACCACGCAATATGACTTCAAAGGGTCTTCATTTGCTCACCGAACCTCTCCAATCCTATCACTGCTGCGTTTATGCCCCTGTACACATGCTTGATTCTCTTTTGGAGACATAGCAATCCATAGGTTTTACGATACTTACTAGTCAGGTACATTCTTAGGCGTTTAATATGCGGTGTTGAGTCCATTTCGTTGAGCAAGGAGTAGCTCTTGTCTATTCCATATTTGACTTAAGGAACTTTATCTGTGCTCATTTCAATCTCTGGTTTTATGCAGCACCCCAACTCACCTTTACCCTTAAGCAAGCATAAGTTGGTTTTCTAAATTTGAGACCCTGTTCTGTTCTGTAATTCAGTTCCTGTGTAGCCAAGTTTACATTCCGTGTATTACTGATATCTTATGATGTTTCTTTTTCTGTGTGACTTACTTCAGTTAGAATCATCATACCTGAATCCACTCATTGTGCTGCTAAGGGCCTGATGACACAGATTTCATTGCTGAGTGATATTGCTTTGTAAGTAAATACCACAACTTCTTTATCCATTTTTCACTTTCTGCGATGTTGAACTTGTACTGTAAACGAGGTTCTTGTAAACAGAGCCGTTCCAAACTTTGGGGTGGCTGTGTCTTTTTGATTTTAATTTCCCTAAGCTATAGGACCATAAGTGGAAGTGCCCTAGGTTCTGTTGCTTTGTTTTTTAGATGTTTCAGGAAACACCATACACTTCTCCCGAGTGGTTGTTGGCAATTTACATCCCGCCCATCAGCATAACAAGGCTCCCAGTTCTCCATGGCCTGTCCTGCCTTTCTGGATTTTACACTTTTTTCAGATGGCCCTTTTGACCGGGGGGAAGTGAGACTTCATTGTAGTGCAGATTTCCTTTGCAAGCTTGCTTGGTTGGCCAAAAAGTGCGTATGCGTTTTTTCCTGAATATATTCAGGAAAAAACGCATACGCCCTTTTTGGCCAAGTGCATCATTGTGGACGTTCTGCCTCTTTTCCTATGCTTTCAATGCAATTCCAGTCTACCTCCTGAAATCGGTTTCCTGCAATTCTGCCCCGCTTTCAAGTCCTCTTGGCAGCCTTACTTCAGTCTATTTTTGGACGATAGCTGTCATTTATAACTCTGCAGGTTTGTGAATTACAGTGCCCCTGAGCTCCTTTCTTCAACTCGCTTTCTTTTGAGCTGGCCTCAACACCGCAGGATGGCTTCAGGCCCTAATCTGGTTCCGGTACGGCACGCTGAGCCTTCGGTTATTTCCTCTTCCTGGTGGGAAATGAGAGTTAAATTTGCCCGTCCAGACACCTCCAGCTAGCCTCTCATTGGTTCTCGCTATTCCTGTTCATCTTCCGCAGAAATTGCAAACTGTGCCAAACAGGAGGTTAAAGGCGCTGACTCTCCAAGTGGGGAGAGTGTTAGTAAAGCGTCTGGAATGTTGCACCCGAGTACCAGGGGAGGAAAACTGAGACATATTTGAACACGTCTCCCGTTCACATGGTTGATCATACTTGGGTTCCACATGCATGTTTTAGCTGAAGGAAGAATACCTTAAACCTGGAGAGTTGAGACCCGTGTAATGGGTACCACGCAATATGACTTCAAAGGGTCTTCATTTGCTCACCGAACCTCTCCAATCCTATCACTGCTGCGTTTATGCCCCTGTACACATGCTTGATTCTCTTTTGGAGACATAGCAATCCATAGGTTTTACGATACTTACTAGTCAGGTACATTCTTAGGCGTTTAATATGCGGTGTTGAGTCCATTTCGTTGAGCAAGGAGTAGCTCTTGTCTATTCCATATTTGACTTAAGGAACTTTATCTGTGCTCATTTCAATCTCTGGTTTTATGCAGCACCCCAACTCACCTTTACCCTTAAGCAAGCATAAGTTGGTTTTCTAAATTTGAGACCCTGTTCTGTTCTGTAATTCAGTTCCTGTGTAGCCAAGTTTACATTCCGTGTATTACTGATATCTTATGATGTTTCTTTTTCTGTGTGACTTACTTCAGTTAGAATCATCATACCTGAATCCACTCATTGTGCTGCTAAGGGCCTGATGACACAGATTTCATTGCTGAGTGATATTGCTTTGTAAGTAAATACCACAACTTCTTTATCCATTTTTCACTTTCTGCGATGTTGAACTTGTACTGTAAACGAGGTTCTTGTAAACAGAGCCGTTCCAAACTTTGGGGTGGCTGTGTCTTTTTGATTTTAATTTCCCTAAGCTATAGGACCATAAGTGGAAGTGCCCTAGGTTCTGTTGCTTTGTTTTTTAGATGTTTCAGGAAACACCATACACTTCTCCCGAGTGGTTGTTGGCAATTTACATCCCGCCCATCAGCATAACAAGGCTCCCAGTTCTCCATGGCCTGTCCTGCCTTTCTGGATTTTACACTTTTTTCAGATGGCCCTTTTGACCGGGGGGAAGTGAGACTTCATTGTAGTGCAGATTTCCTTTGCAAGCTTGCTTGGTTGGCCAAAAAGTGCGTATGCGTTTTTTCCTGAATATATTCAGGAAAAAACGCATACGCCCTTTTTGGCCAAGTGCATCATTGTGGACGTTCTGCCTCTTTTCCTATGCTTTCAATGCAATTCCAGTCTACCTCCTGAAATCGGTTTCCTGCAATTCTGCCCCGCTTTCAAGTCCTCTTGGCAGCCTTACTTCAGTCTATTTTTGGACGATAGCTGTCATTTATAACTCTGCAGGTTTGTGAATTACAGTGCCCCTGAGCTCCTTTCTTCAACTCGCTTTCTTTTGAGCTGGCCTCAACACCGCAGGATGGCTTCAGGCCCTAATCTGGTTCCGGTACGGCACGCTGAGCCTTCGGTTATTTCCTCTTCCTGGTGGGAAATGAGAGTTAAATTTGCCCGTCCAGACACCTCCAGCTAGCCTCTCATTGGTTCTCGCTATTCCTGTTCATCTTCCGCAGAAATTGCAAACTGTGCCAAACAGGAGGTTAAAGGCGCTGACTCTCCAAGTGGGGAGAGTGTTAGTAAAGCGTCTGGAATGTTGCACCCGAGTACCAGGGGAGGAAAACTGAGACATATTTGAACACGTCTCCCGTTCACATGGTTGATCATACTTGGGTTCCACATGCATGTTTTAGCTGAAGGAAGAATACCTTAAACCTGGAGAGTTGAGACCCGTGTAATGGGTACCATGCAATATGACTTCAAAGGGTCTTCATTTGCTCACCGAACCTCTCCAATCCTATCACTGCTGCGTTTATGCCCCTGTACACATGCTTGATTCTCTTTCGGAGACATAGCAATCCATAGGTTTTACGATACTTACTAGTCAGGTACATTCTTAGGCGTTTAATATGCGGTGTTGAGTCCATTTCGTTGAGCAAGGAGTAGCTCTTGTCTATTCCATATTTGACTTAAGGAACTTTATCTGTGCTCATTTCAATCTCTGGTTTTATGCAGCACCCCAACTCACCTTTACCCTTAAGCAAGCATAAGTTGGTTTTCTAAATTTGAGACCCTGTTCTGTTCTGTAATTCAGTTCCTGTGTAGCCAAGTTTACATTCCGTGTATTACTGATATCTTATGATGTTTCTTTTTCTGTGTGACTTACTTCAGTTAGAATCATCATACCTGAATCCACTCATTGTGCTGCTAAGGGCCTGATGACACAGATTTCATTGCTGAGTGATATTGCTTTGTAAGTAAATACCACAACTTCTTTATCCATTTTTCACTTTCTGCGATGTTGAACTTGTACTGTAAACGAGGTTCTTGTAAACAGAGCCGTTCCAAACTTTGGGGTGGCTGTGTCTTTTTGATTTTAATTTCCCTAAGCTATAGGACCATAAGTGGAAGTGCCCTAGGTTCTGTTGCTTTGTTTTTTAGATGTTTCAGGAAACACCATACACTTCTCCCGAGTGGTTGTTGGCAATTTACATCCCGCCCATCAGCATAACAAGGCTCCCAGTTCTCCATGGCCTGTCCTGCCTTTCTGGATTTTACACTTTTTTCAGATGGCCCTTTTGACTTGGGGGAAGTGAGACTTCATTGTACTGCAGATTTCCTTTGCAAGCTTGCTTGGTTGGCCAAAAAGGGCGTATGCGTTTTTTCCTGAATATATTCAGGAAAAAACGCATACGCCCTTTTTGGCCAAGTGCATCATTGTGGACGTTCTGCCTCTTTTCCTATGCTTTCAATGCAATTCCAGTCTACCTCCTGAAATCGGTTTCCTGCAATTCTGCCCCGCTTTCAAGTCCTCTTGGCAGCCTTACTTCAGTCTATTTTTGGACGATAGCTGTCATTTATAACTCTGCAGGTTTGTGAATTACAGTGCCCCTGAGCTCCTTTCTTCAACTCGGTTTCTTTTGAGCTGGCCGCAACACCGCAGGATGGCTTCAGGCCCTAAACTGGTTCCGGTACGGCACGCTGAGCCTTTGGTTATTTCCTCTTCCTGGTGGGAAATGAGAGTTAAATTTGCCCGTCCAGACACCTCCAGCTAGCCTCTCATTGGTTCTCGCTATTCCTGTTCATCTTCCGCAGAAATTGCAAACTGTGCCAAACAGGAGGTTAAAGGCGCTGACTCTCCAAGTGGGGAGAGTGTTAGTAAAGCGTCTGGAATGTTGCACCCGAGTACCAGGGGAGGAAAACTGAGACATATTTGAACACGTCTCCCGTTCACATGGTTGATCATACTTGGGTTCCACATGCATGTTTTAGCTGAAGGAAGAATACCTTAAACCTGGAGAGTTGAGACCCGTGTAATGGGTACCATGCAATATGACTTCAAAGGGTCTTCATTTGCTCACCGAACCTCTCCAATCCTATCACTGCTGCGTTTATGCCCCTGTACACATGCTTGATTCTCTTTCGGAGACATAGCAATCCATAGGTTTTACGATACTTACTAGTCAGGTACATTCTTAGGCGTTTAATATGCGGTGTTGAGTCCATTTCGTTGAGCAAGGAGTAGCTCTTGTCTATTCCATATTTGACTTAAGGAACTTTATCTGTGCTCATTTCAATCTCTGGTTTTATGCAGCACCCCAACTCACCTTTACCCTTAAGCAAGCATAAGTTGGTTTTCTAAATTTGAGACCCTGTTCTGTTCTGTAATTCAGTTCCTGTGTAGCCAAGTTTACATTCCGTGTATTACTGATATCTTATGATGTTTCTTTTTCTGTGTGACTTATTTCAGTTAGAATCATCATACCTGAATCCACTCATTGTGATGCTAAGGGCCTGATGACATAGATTTCATTGCTGAGTGATATTGCTTTGTAAGTAAATACCACAACTTCTTTATCCATTTTTCACTTTCTGCGATGTTGAACTTGTACTGTAAACGAGGTTCTTGTAAACAGAGGCGTTCCAAACTTTGGGGTGGCTGTGTCTTTTTGATTTTAATTTCCCTAAGCTATAGGACCATAAGTGGCAGTGCCCTAGGCTCTGTTGCTTTCTTTTTTAGATGTTTCAGGAAACACCATACACTTCTCCCGAGTGTCTGTTGGCAATTTACATCCCGCCCATCAGCATAACAAGGCTCCCAGTTCTCCATGGCCTGTCCTGCCTTTCTGGATTTTACACTTTTTTCAGATGGCCCTTTTGACCGGGGGGAAGTGAGACTTCATTGTAGTGCAGATTTCCTTTGCAAGCTTGCTTGGTTGGCCAAAAAGGGCGTATGCGTTTTTTCCTGAATATATTCAGGAAAAAACGCATACGCCCTTTTTGGCCAAGTGCATCATTGTGGACGTTCTGCCTCTTTTCCTATGCTTTCAATGCAATTCCAGTCTACCTCCTGAAATCGGTTTCCTGCAATTCTGCCCCGCTTTCAAGTCCTCTTGGCAGCCTTACTTCAGTCTATTTTTGGACGATAGCTGTCATTTATAACTCTGCAGGTTTGTGAATTACAGTGCCCCTGAGCTCCTTTCTTCAACTCGCTTTCTTTTGAGCTGGCCGCAACACCGCAGGATGGCTTCAGGCCCTAATCTGGTTCCGGTACGGCACGCTGAGCCTTCGGTTATTTCCTCTTCCTGGTGGGAAATGAGAGTTAAATTTGCCCGTCCAGACACCTCCAGCTAGCCTCTCATTGGTTCTCGCTATTCCTGTTCATCTTCCGCAGAAATTGCAAACTGTGCCAAACAGGAGGTTAAAGGCGCTGACTCTCCAAGTGGGGAGAGTGTTAGTAAAGCGTCTGGAATGTTGCACCCGAGTACCAGGGGAGGAAAACTGAGACATATTTGAACACGTCTCCCGTTCACATGGTTGATCATACTTGGGTTCCACATGCATGTTTTAGCTGAAGGAAGAATACCTTAAACCTGGAGAGTTGAGACCCGTGTAATGGGTACCATGCAATATGACTTCAAAGGGTCTTCATTTGCTCACCGAACCTCTCCAATCCTATCACTGCTGCGTTTATGCCCCTGTACACATGCTTGATTCTCTTTCGGAGACATAGCAATCCATAGGTTTTACGATACTTACTAGTCAGGTACATTCTTAGGCGTTTAATATGCGGTGTTGAGTCCATTTCGTTGAGCAAGGAGTAGCTCTTGTCTATTCCATATTTGACTTAAGGAACTTTATCTGTGCTCATTTCAATCTCTGGTTTTATGCAGCACCCCAACTCACCTTTACCCTTAAGCAAGCATAAGTTGGTTTTCTAAATTTGAGACCCTGTTCTGTTCTGTAATTCAGTTCCTGTGTAGCCAAGTTTACATTCCGTGTATTACTGATATCTTATGATGTTTCTTTTTCTGTGTGACTTACTTCAGTTAGAATCATCATACCTGAATCCACTCATTGTGCTGCTAAGGGCCTGATGACACAGATTTCATTGCTGAGTGATATTGCTTTGTAAGTAAATACCACAACTTCTTTATCCATTTTTCATTTTCTGCGATGTTGAACTTGTACTGTAAACGAGGTTCTTGTAAACAGAGCCCTTCCAAACTTTGGGGTGGCTGTGTCTTTTTGATTTTAATTTCCCTAAGCTATAGGACCATAAGTGGAAGTGCCCTAGGCTCTGTTGCTTTGTTTTTTAGATGTTTCAGGAAACACCATACACTTCTCCCGAGTGTCTGTTGGCAATTTACATCCCGCCCATCAGCATATCAAGGCTCCCAGTTCTCCATGGCCTGTCCTGCCTTTCTGGATTTTACACTTTTTTCAGATGGCCCTTTTGACCGGGGGGAAGTGAGACTTCATTGTAGTGCAGATTTCCTTTGCAAGCTTGCTTGGTTGGCCAAAAAGGGCGTATGCGTTTTTTCCTGAATATATTCAGGAAAAAACGCATACGCCCTTTTTGGCCAAGTGCATCATTGTGGACGTTCTGCCTCTTTTCCTATGCTTTCAATGCAATTCCAGTCTACCTCCTGAAATCGGTTTCCTGCAATTCTGCCCCGCTTTCAAGTCCTCTTGGCAGCCTTACTTCAGTCTATTTTTGGACGATAGCTGTCATTTATAACTCTGCAGGTTTGTGAATTACAGTGCCCCTGAGCTCCTTTCTTCAACTCGCTTTCTTTTGAGCTGGCCGCAACACCGCAGGATGGCTTCAGGCCCTAAACTGGTTCCGGTATGGCACGCTGAGCCTTTGGTTATTTCCTCTTCCTGGTGGGAAATGAGAGTTAAATTTGCCCGTCCAGACACCTCCAGCTAGCCTCTCATTGGTTCTCGCTATTCCTGTTCATCTTCCGCAGAAATTGCAAACTGTGCCAAACAGGAGGTTAAAGGCGCTGACTCTCCAAGTGGGGAGAGTGTTAGTAAAGCGTCTGGAATGTTGCACCCGAGTACCAGGGGAGGAAAACTGAGACATATTTGAACACGTCTCCCGTTCACATGGTTGATCATACTTGGGTTCCACATGCATGTTTTAGCTGAAGGAAGAATACCTTAAACCTGGAGAGTTGAGACCCGTGTAATGGGTACCATGCAATATGACTTCAAAGGGTCTTCATTTGCTCACCGAACCTCTCCAATCCTATCACTGCTGCGTTTATGCCCCTGTACACATGCTTGATTCTCTTTCGGAGACATAGCAATCCATAGGTTTTACGATACTTACTAGTCAGGTACATTCTTAGGCGTTTAATATGCGGTGTTGAGTCCATTTCGTTGAGCAAGGAGTAGCTCTTGTCTATTCCATATTTGACTTAAGGAACTTTATCTGTGCTCATTTCAATCTCTGGTTTTATGCAGTACCCCAACTCACCTTTACCCTTAAGCAAGCATAAGTTTGTTTTCTAAATTTGAGACCCTGTTCTGTTCTGTAATTCAGTTCCTGTGTAGCCAAGTTTACATTCCGTGTATTACTGATATCTTATGATGTTTCTTTTTCTGTGTGACTTATTTCAGTTAGAATCATCATACCTGAATCCACTCATTGTGATGCTAAGGGCCTGATGACATAGATTTCATTGCTGAGTGATATTGCTTTGTAAGTAAATACCACAACTTCTTTATCCATTTTTCACTTTCTGCGATGTTGAACTTGTACTGTAAACGAGGTTCTTGTAAACAGAGGCGTCCCAAACTTTGGGGTGGCTGTGTCTTTTTGATTTTAATTTCCCTAAGCTATAGGACCATAAGTGGCAGTGCCCTAGGCTCTGTTGCTTTCTTTTTTAGATGTTTCAGGAAACACCATACACTTCTCCCGAGTGTCTGTTGGCAATTTACATCCCGCCCATCAGCATAACAAGGCTCCCAGTTCTCCATGGCCTGTCCTGCCTTTCTGGATTTTACACTTTTTTCAGATGGCCCTTTTGACCGGGGGGAAGTGAGACTTCATTGTAGTGCAGATTTCCTTTGCAAGCTTGCTTGGTTGGCCAAAAAGGGCGTATGCGTTTTTTCCTGAATATATTCAGGAAAAAACGCATACGCCCTTTTTGGCCAAGTGCATCATTGTGGACGTTCTGCCTCTTTTCCTATGCTTTCAATGCAATTCCAGTCTACCTCCTGAAATCGGTTTCCTGCAATTCTGCCCCACTTTCAAGTCCTCTTGGCAGCCTTACTTCAGTCTATTTTTGGACGATAGCTGTCATTTATAACTCTGCAGGTTTGTGAATTACAGTGCCCCTGAGCTCCTTTCTTCAACTCGCTTTCTTTTGAGCTGGCCGCAACACCGCAGGATGGCTTCAGGCCCTAATCTGGTTCCGGTACGGCACGCTGAGCCTTCGGTTATTTCCTCTTCCTGGTGGGAAATGAGAGTTAAATTTGCCCGTCCAGACACCTCCAGCTAGCCTCTCATTGGTTCTCGCTATTCCTGTTCATCTTCCGCAGAAATTGCAAACTGTGCCAAACAGGAGGTTAAAGGCGCTGACTCTCCAAGTGGGGAGAGTGTTAGTAAAGCGTCTGGAATGTTGCACCCGAGTACCAGGGGAGGAAAACTGAGACATATTTGAACACGTCTCCCGTTCACATGGTTGATCATACTTGGGTTCCACATGCATGTTTTAGCTGAAGGAAGAATACCTTAAACCTGGAGAGTTGAGACCCGTGTAATGGGTACCATGCAATATGACTTCAAAGGGTCTTCATTTGCTCACCGAACCTCTCCAATCCTATCACTGCTGCGTTTATGCCCCTGTACACATGCTTGATTCTCTTTTGGAGACATAGCAATCCATAGGTTTTACGATACTTACTAGTCAGGTACATTCTTAGGCGTTTAATATGCGGTGTTGAGTCCATTTCGTTGAGCAAGGAGTAGCTCTTGTCTATTCCATATTTGACTTAAGGAACTTTATCTGTGCTCATTTCAATCTCTGGTTTTATGCAGCACCCCAACTCACCTTTACCCTTAAGCAAGCATAAGTTGGTTTTCTAAATTTGAGACCCTGTTCTGTTCTGTAATTCAGTTCCTGTGTAGCCAAGTTTACATTCCGTGTATTACTGATATCTTATGATGTTTCTTTTTCTGTGTGACTTACTTCAGTTAGAATCATCATACCTGAATCCACTCATTGTGCTGCTAAGGGCCTGATGACACAGATTTCATTGCTGAGTGATATTGCTTTGTAAGTAAATACCACAACTTCTTTATCCATTTTTCACTTTCTGCGATGTTGAACTTGTACTGTAAACGAGGTTCTTGTAAACAGAGCCGTTCCAAACTTTGGGGTGGCTGTGTCTTTTTGATTTTAATTTCCCTAAGCTATAGGACCATAAGTGGAAGTGCCCTAGGCTCTGTTGCTTTGTTTTTTAGATGTTTCAGGAAACACCATACACTTCTCCCGAGTGTCTGTTGGCAATTTACATCCCGCCCATCAGCATAACAAGGCTCCCAGTTCTCCATGGCCTGTCCTGCCTTTCTGGATTTTACACTTTTTTCAGATGGCCCTTTTGACCGGGGGGAAGTGAGACTTCATTGTAGTGCAGATTTCCTTTGCAAGCTTGCTTGGTTGGCCAAAAAGGGCGTATGCGTTTTTTCCTGAATATATTCAGGAAAAAACGCATACGCCCTTTTTGGCCAAGTGCATCATTGTGGACGTTCTGCCTCTTTTCCTATGCTTTCAATGCAATTCCAGTCTACCTCCTGAAATCGGTTTCCTGCAATTCTGCCCCGCTTTCAAGTCCTCTTGGCAGCCTTACTTCAGTCTATTTTTGGACGATAGCTGTCATTTATAACTCTGCAGGTTTGTGAATTACAGTGCCCCTGAGCTCCTTTCTTCAACTCGCTTTCTTTTGAGCTGGCCGCAACACCGCAGGATGGCTTCAGGCCCTAAACTGGTTCCGGTACGGCACGCTGAGCCTTTGGTTATTTCCTCTTCCTGGTGGGAAATGAGAGTTAAATTTGCCCGTCCAGACACCTCCAGCTAGCCTCTCATTGGTTCTCGCTATTCCTGTTCATCTTCCGCAGAAATTGCAAACTGTGCCAAACAGGAGGTTAAAGGCGCTGACTCTCCAAGTGGGGAGAGTGTTAGTAAAGCGTCTGGAATGTTGCACCCGAGTACCAGGGGAGGAAAACTGAGACATATTTGAACACGTCTCCCGTTCACATGGTTGATCATACTTGGGTTCCACATGCATGTTTTAGCTGAAGGAAGAATACCTTAAACCTGGAGAGTTGAGACCCGTGTAATGGGTACCATGCAATATGACTTCAAAGGGTCTTCATTTGCTCACCGAACCTCTCCAATCCTATCACTGCTGCGTTTATGCCCCTGTACACATGCTTGATTCTGTTTCGGAGACATAGCAATCCATAGGTTTTAAGATACTTACTAGTCAGGTACATTCTTAGGCGTTTAATATGCGGTGTTGAGTCCATTTCGTTGAGCAAGGAGTAGCTCTTGTCTATTCCATATTTGACTTAAGGAACTTTATCTGTGCTCATTTCAATCTCTGGTTTTATGCAGTACCCCAACTCACCTTTACCCTTAAGCAAGCATAAGTTTGTTTTCTAAATTTGAGACCCTGTTCTGTTCTGTAATTCAGTTCCTGTGTAGCCAAGTTTACATTCCGTGTATTACTGATATCTTATGATGTTTCTTTTTCTGTGTGACTTATTTCAGTTAGAATCATCATACCTGAATCCACTCATTGTGATGCTAAGGGCCTGATGACATAGATTTCATTGCTGAGTGATATTGCTTTGTAAGTAAATACCACAACTTCTTTATCCATTTTTCACTTTCTGCGATGTTGAACTTGTACTGTAAACGAGGTTCTTGTAAACAGAGGCGTCCCAAACCTTGGGGTGGCTGTGTCTTTTTGATTTTAATTTCCCTAAGCTATAGGACCATAAGTGGCAGTGCCCAAGCTCTGTTGCTTTCTTTTTTAGATGTTTCAGGAAACACCATACACTTCTCCCGAGTGTCTGTTGGCAATTTACATCCCGCCCATCAGCATAACAAGGCTCCCAGTTCTCCATGGCCTGTCCTGCCTTTCTGGATTTTACACTTTTTTCAGATGGCCCTTTTGACCGGGGGGAAGTGAGACTTCATTGTAGTGCAGATTTCCTTTGCAAGCTTGCTTGGTTGGCCAAAAAGGGCGTATGCGTTTTTTCCTGAATATATTCAGGAAAAAACGCATACGCCCTTTTTGGCCAAGTGCATCATTGTGGACGTTCTGCCTCTTTTCCTATGCTTTCAATGCAATTCCAGTCTCTCCTGAAATCGGTTTCCTGCAATTCTGCCCCGCTTTCAAGTCCTCTTGGCAGCCTTACTTCAGTCTATTTTTGGACGATAGCTGTCATTTATAACTCTGCAGGTTTGTGAATTACAGTGCCCCTGAGCTCCTTTCTTCAACTCGCTTTCTTTTGAGCTGGCCTCAACACCGCAGGATGGCTTCAGGCCCTAATCTGGTTCCGGTACGGCACGCTGAGCCTTCGGTTATTTCCTCTTCCTGGTGGGAAATGAGAGTTAAATTTGCCCGTCCAGACACCTCCAGCTAGCCTCTCATTGGTTCTCGCTATTCCTGTTCATCTTCCGCAGAAATTGCAAACTGTGCCAAACAGGAGGTTAAAGGCGCTGACTCTCCAAGTGGGGAGAGTGTTAGTAAAGCGTCTGGAATGTTGCACCCGAGTACCAGGGGAGGAAAACTGAGACATATTTGAACACGTCTCCCGTTCACATGGTTGATCATACTTGGGTTCCACATGCATGTTTTAGCTGAAGGAAGAATACCTTAAACCTGGAGAGTTGAGACCCGTGTAATGGGTACCATGCAATATGACTTCAAAGGGTCTTCATTTGCTCACCGAACCTCTCCAATCCTATCACTGCTGCGTTTATGCCCCTGTACACATGCTTGATTCTCTTTTGGAGACATAGCAATCCATAGGTTTTACGATACTTACTAGTCAGGTACATTCTTAGGCGTTTAATATGCGGTGTTGAGTCCATTTCGTTGAGCAAGGAGTAGCTCTTGTCTATTCCATATTTGACTTAAGGAACTTTATCTGTGCTCATTTCAATCTCTGGTTTTATGCAGCACCCCAACTCACCTTTACCCTTAAGCAAGCATAAGTTGGTTTTCTAAATTTGAGACCCTGTTCTGTTCTGTAATTCAGTTCCTGTGTAGCCAAGTTTACATTCCGTGTATTACTGATATCTTATGATGTTTCTTTTTCTGTGTGACTTATTTCAGTTAGAATCATCATACCTGAATCCACTCATTGTGATGCTAAGGGCCTGATGACATAGATTTCATTGCTGAGTGATATTGCTTTGTAAGTAAATACCACAACTTCTTTATCCATTTTTCACTTTCTGCGATGTTGAACTTGTACTGTAAACGAGGTTCTTGTAAACAGAGGCGTTCCAAACCTTGGGGTGGCTGTGTCTTTTTGATTTTAATTTCCCTAAGCTATAGGACCATAAGTGGCAGTGCCCAAGCTCTGTTGCTTTCTTTTTTAGATGTTTCAGGAAACACCATACACTTCTCCCGAGTGTCTGTTGGCAATTTACATCCCGCCCATCAGCATAACAAGGCTCCCAGTTCTCCATGGCCTGTCCTGCCTTTCTGGATTTTACACTTTTTTCAGATGGCCCTTTTGACCGGGGGGAAGTGAGACTTCATTGTAGTGCAGATTTCCTTTGCAAGCTTGCTTGGTTGGCCAAAAAGGGCGTATGCGTTTTTTCCTGAATATATTCAGGAAAAAACGCATACGCCCTTTTTGGCCAAGTGCATCATTGTGGACGTTCTGCCTCTTTTCCTATGCTTTCAATGCAATTCCAGTCTCTCCTGAAATCGGTTTCCTGCAATTCTGCCCCGCTTTCAAGTCCTCTTGGCAGCCTTACTTCAGTCTATTTTTGGACGATAGCTGTCATTTATAACTCTGCAGGTTTGTGAATTACAGTGCCCCTGAGCTCCTTTCTTCAACTCGCTTTCTTTTGAGCTGGCCTCAACACCGCAGGATGGCTTCAGGCCCTAATCTGGTTCCGGTACGGCACGCTGAGCCTTCGGTTATTTCCTCTTCCTGGTGGGAAATGAGAGTTAAATTTGCCCGTCCAGACACCTCCAGCTAGCCTCTCATTGGTTCTCGCTATTCCTGTTCATCTTCCGCAGAAATTGCAAACTGTGCCAAACAGGAGGTTAAAGGCGCTGACTCTCCAAGTGGGGAGAGTGTTAGTAAAGCGTCTGGAATGTTGCACCCGAGTACCAGGGGAGGAAAACTGAGACATATTTGAACACGTCTCCCGTTCACATGGTTGATCATACTTGGGTTCCACATGCATGTTTTAGCTGAAGGAAGAATACCTTAAACCTGGAGAGTTGAGACCCGTGTAATGGGTACCATGCAATATGACTTCAAAGGGTCTTCATTTGCTCACCGAACCTCTCCAATCCTATCACTGCTGCGTTTATGCCCCTGTACACATGCTTGATTCTCTTTTGGAGACATAGCAATCCATAGGTTTTACGATACTTACTAGTCAGGTACATTCTTAGGCGTTTAATATGCGGTGTTGAGTCCATTTCGTTGAGCAAGGAGTAGCTCTTGTCTATTCCATATTTGACTTAAGGAACTTTATCTGTGCTCATTTCAATCTCTGGTTTTATGCAGCACCCCAACTCACCTTTACCCTTAAGCAAGCATAAGTTGGTTTTCTAAATTTGAGACCCTGTTCTGTTCTGTAATTCAGTTCCTGTGTAGCCAAGTTTACATTCCGTGTATTACTGATATCTTATGATGTTTCTTTTTCTGTGTGACTTATTTCAGTTAGAATCATCATACCTGAATCCACTCATTGTGATGCTAAGGGCCTGATGACATAGATTTCATTGCTGAGTGATATTGCTTTGTAAGTAAATACCACAACTTCTTTATCCATTTTTCACTTTCTGCGATGTTGAACTTGTACTGTAAACGAGGTTCTTGTAAACAGAGGCGTCCCAAACTTTGGGGTGGCTGTGTCTTTTTGATTTTAATTTCCCTAAGCTATAGGACCATAAGTGGCAGTGCCCTAGGCTCTGTTGCTTTCTTTTTTAGATGTTTCAGGAAACACCATACACTTCTCCCGAGTGTCTGTTGGCAATTTACATCCCGCCCATCAGCATAACAAGGCTCCCAGTTCTCCATGGCCTGTCCTGCCTTTCTGGATTTTACACTTTTTTCAGATGGCCCTTTTGACCGGGGGGAAGTGACACTTCATTGTAGTGCAGATTTCCTTTGCAAGCTTGCTTGGTTGGCCAAAAAGGGCGTATGCGTTTTTTCCTGAATATATTCAGGAAAAAACGCATACGCCCTTTTTGGCCAAGTGCATCATTGTGGACGTTCTGCCTCTTTTCCTATGCTTTCAATGCAATTCCAGTCTACCTCCTGAAATCGGTTTCCTGCAATTCTGCCCCGCTTTCAAGTCCTCTTGGCAGCCTTACTTCAGTCTATTTTTGGACGATAGCTGTCATTTATAACTCTGCAGGTTTGTGAATTACAGTGCCCCTGAGCTCCTTTCTGCAACTCGCTTTCTTTTGAGCTGGCCGCAACACCGCAGGATGGCTTCAGGCCCTAAACTGGTTCCGGTACGGCACGCTGAGCCTTTGGTTAATTCCTCTTCCTGGTGGGAAATGAGAGTTAAATTTGCCCGTCCAGACACCTCCAGCTAGCCTCTCATTGGTTCTCGCTATTCCTGTTCATCTTCCGCAGAAATTGCAAACTGGGCCAAACAGGAGGTTAAAGGGACTGACTCTCCAAGTGGGGAGAGTGTTAGTAAAGCGTCTGGAATGTTGCACCCGAGTACCAGGGGAGGAAAACTGAGACATATTTGAACACGTCTCCCGATCACATGGTTGATCATACTCTAGGTTCCACATGCATGTTTTAGCTGAAGGAAGAATACCTTAAACCTGGGTAGTTGAAACCCGTGGAATGGGTACCATGCAATATGACTTCAAAGGGTCTTCATTTGCTCACCGAACCTCTCCAATCCTATCACTGCTGCGTTTATGCCCCTGTACACATGCTTGATTCTCTTTCGGAGACATAGCAATCCATAGGTTTTAAGATACTTACAAGTCAGGTACATTCTTAGGCGTTTAATATGCTGTGTTGAGTCCATTTCGTTGAGCAAGGAGTAGCTCTTGTCTATTCCATATTTGGCTTAAGGAACTTTATCTGTGCTCATTTCAATCTCTGGTTTTATGCAGCACCCCAACTCACCTTTCCCCTTAAGCAAGCATAAGTTGGTTTTCTAAATTTGAGACCCTGTTCTGTTCTGTAATTCAGTTCCTGTGTAGCCAAGTTTACATTCCGTGTATTACTGATATCTTATGATGTTTCTTTTTCTGTGTGACTTAGTTCAGTTAGAATCATCATACCTGAATCCACTCATTGTGCTGCTAAGGGCCTGATGACACAGATTTCATTGCTGAGTGATATTGCTTTGTAAGTAAATACCACAACTTCTTTATCCATTTTTCACTTTCTGCGATGTTGAACTTGTACTGTAAACGAGGTTCTTGTAAACAGAGCCGTTCCAAACTTTGGGGTGGCTGTGTCTTTTTGATTTTAATTTTCCTAAGCTATAGGACCATAAGTGGAAGTGCCCTAGGTTCTGTTGCTTTGTTTTTTAGATGTTTCAGGAAACACCATACACTTCTCCCGAGTGGTTGTTGGCAATTTACATCCCGCCCATCAGCATAACAAGGCTCCCAGTTCTCCATGGCCTGTCCTGCCTTTCTGGATTTTACACTTTTTTCAGATGGCCCTTTTGACCGGGGGGAAGTGAGACTTCATTGTAGTGCAGATTTCCTTTGCAAGCTTGCTTGGTTGGCCAAAAAGGGCGTATGCGTTTTTTCCTGAATATATTCAGGAAAAAACGCATACGCCCTTTTTGGCCAAGTGCATCATTGTGGACGTTCTGCCTCTTTTCCTATGCTTTCAATGCAATTCCAGTCTACCTCCTGAAATCGGTTTCCTGCAATTCTGCCCCGCTTTCAAGTCCTCTTGGCAGCCTTACTTCAGTCTATTTTTGGACGATAGCTGTCATTTATAACTCTGCAGGTTTGTGAATTACAGTGCCCCTGAGCTCCTTTCTTCAACTCGGTTTCTTTTGAGCTGTCCTCAACACCGCAGGATGGCTTCAGGCCCTAATCTGGTTCCGGTACGGCACGCTGAGCCTTCGGTTATTTCCTCTTCCTGGTGGGAAATGAGAGTTAAATTTGCCCGTCCAGACACCTCCAGCTAGCCTCTCATTGGTTCTCGCTATTCCTGTTCATCTTCCGCAGAAATTGCAAACTGTGCCAAACAGGAGGTTAAAGGCGCTGACTCTCCAAGTGGGGAGAGTGTTAGTAAAGCGTCTGGAATGTTGCACCCGAGTACCAGGGGAGGAAAACTGAGACATATTTGAACACGTCTCCCGTTCACATGGTTGATCATACTTGGGTTCCACATGCATGTTTTAGCTGAAGGAAGAATACCTTAAACCTGGAGAGTTGAGACCCGTGTAATGGGTACCATGCAATATGACTTCAAAGGGTCTTCATTTGCTCACCGAACCTCTCCAATCCTATCACTGCTGCGTTTATGCCCCTGTACACATGCTTGATTCTCTTTTGGAGACATAGCAATCCATAGGTTTTACGATACTTACTAGTCAGGTACATTCTTAGGCGTTTAATATGCGGTGTTGAGTCCATTTCGTTGAGCAAGGAGTAGCTCTTGTCTATTCCATATTTGACTTAAGGAACTTTATCTGTGCTCATTTCAATCTCTGGTTTTATGCAGCACCCCAACTCACCTTTACCCTTAAGCAAGCATAAGTTGGTTTTCTAAATTTGAGACCCTGTTCTGTTCTGTAATTCAGTTCCTGTGTAGCCAAGTTTACATTCCGTGTATTACTGATATCTTATGATGTTTCTTTTTCTGTGTGACTTACTTCAGTTAGAATCATCATACCTGAATCCACTCATTGTGCTGCTAAGGGCCTGATGACACAGATTTCATTGCTGAGTGATATTGCTTTGTAAGTAAATACCACAACTTCTTTATCCATTTTTCACTTTCTGCGATGTTGAACTTGTACTGTAAACGAGGTTCTTGTAAACAGAGCCGTTCCAAACTTTGGGGTGGCTGTGTCTTTTTGATTTTAATTTTCCTAAGCTATAGGACCATAAGTGGAAGTGCCCTAGGTTCTGTTGCTTTGTTTTTTAGATGTTTCAGGAAACACCATACACTTCTCCCGAGTGGTTGTTGGCAATTTACATCCCGCCCATCAGCATAACAAGGCTCCCAGTTCTCCATGGCCTGTCCTGCCTTTCTGGATTTTACACTTTTTTCAGATGGCCCTTTTGACCGGGGGGAAGTGAGACTTCATTGTAGTGCAGATTTCCTTTGCAAGCTTGCTTGGTTGGCCAAAAAGGGCGTATGCGTTTTTTCCTGAATATATTCAGGAAAAAACGCATACGCCCTTTTTGGCCAAGTGCATCATTGTGGACGTTCTGCCTCTTTTCCTATGCTTTCAATGCAATTCCAGTCTACCTCCTGAAATCGGTTTCCTGCAATTCTGCCCCGCTTTCAAGTCCTCTTGGCAGCCTTACTTCAGTCTATTTTTGGACGATAGCTGTCATTTATAACTCTGCAGGTTTGTGAATTACAGTGCCCCTGAGCTCCTTTCTTCAACTCGCTTTCTTTTGAGCTGGCCGCAACACCGCAGGATGGCTTCAGGCCCTAATCTGGTTCCGGCACGGCACGCTGAGCCTTTGGTTATTTCCTCTTCCTGGTGGGAAATGAGAGTTAAATTTGCCCGTCCAGACACCTCCAGCTAGCCTCTCATTGGTTCTCGCTATTCCTGTTCATCTTCCGCAGAAATTGCAAACTGTGCCAAACAGGAGGTTAAAGGCGCTGACTCTCCAAGTGGGGAGAGTGTTAGTAAAGCGTCTGGAATGTTGCACCCGAGTACCAGGGGAGGAAAACTGAGACATATTTGAACACGTCTCCCGTTCACATGGTTGATCATACTTGGGTTCCACATGCATGTTTTAGCTGAAGGAAGAATACCTTAAACCTGGAGAGTTGAGACCCGTGTAATGGGTACCATGCAATATGACTTCAAAGGGTCTTCATTTGCTCACCGAACCTCTCCAATCCTATCACTGCTGCGTTTATGCCCCTGTACACATGCTTGATTCTCTTTCGGAGACATAGCAATCCATAGGTTTTACGATACTTACTAGTCAGGTACATTCTTAGGCGTTTAATATGCGGTGTTGAGTCCATTTCGTTGAGCAAGGAGTAGCTCTTGTCTATTCCATATTTGACTTAAGGAACTTTATCTGTGCTCATTTCAATCTCTGGTTTTATGCAGTACCCCAACTCACCTTTACCCTTAAGCAAGCATAAGTTTGTTTTCTAAATTTGAGACCCTGTTCTGTTCTGTAATTCAGTTCCTGTGTAGCCAAGTTTACATTCCGTGTATTACTGATATCTTATGATGTTTCTTTTTCTGTGTGACTTATTTCAGTTAGAATCATCATACCTGAATCCACTCATTGTGATGCTAAGGGCCTGATGACATAGATTTCATTGCTGAGTGATATTGCTTTGTAAGTAAATACCACAACTTCTTTATCCATTTTTCACTTTCTGCGATGTTGAACTTGTACTGTAAACGAGGTTCTTGTAAACAGAGGCGTCCCAAACTTTGGGGTGGCTGTGTCTTTTTGATTTTAATTTCCCTAAGCTATAGGACCATAAGTGGCAGTGCCCTAGGCTCTGTTGCTTTCTTTTTTAGATGTTTCAGGAAACACCATACACTTCTCCCGAGTGTCTGTTGGCAATTTACATCCCGCCCATCAGCATAACAAGGCTCCCAGTTCTCCATGGCCTGTCCTGCCTTTCTGGATTTTACACTTTTTTCAGATGGCCCTTTTGACCGGGGGGAAGTGACACTTCATTGTAGTGCAGATTTCCTTTGCAAGCTTGCTTGGTTGGCCAAAAAGGGCGTATGCGTTTTTTCCTGAATATATTCAGGAAAAAACGCATACGCCCTTTTTGGCCAAGTGCATCATTGTGGACGTTCTGCCTCTTTTCCTATGCTTTCAATGCAATTCCAGTCTACCTCCTGAAATCGGTTTCCTGCAATTCTGCCCCGCTTTCAAGTCCTCTTGGCAGCCTTACTTCAGTCTATTTTTGGACGATAGCTGTCATTTATAACTCTGCAGGTTTGTGAATTACAGTGCCCCTGAGCTCCTTTCTTCAACTCGCTTTCTTTTGAGCTGGCCTCAACACCGCAGGATGGCTTCAGGCCCTAATCTGGTTCCGGTACGGCACGCTGAGCCTTCGGTTATTTCCTCTTCCTGGTGGGAAATGAGAGTTAAATTTGCCCGTCCAGACACCTCCAGCTAGCCTCTCATTGGTTCTCGCTATTCCTGTTCATCTTCCGCAGAAATTGCAAACTGTGCCAAACAGGAGGTTAAAGGCGCTGACTCTCCAAGTGGGGAGAGTGTTAGTAAAGCGTCTGGAATGTTGCACCCGAGTACCAGGGGAGGAAAACTGAGACATATTTGAACACGTCTCCCGTTCACATGGTTGATCATACTTGGGTTCCACATGCATGTTTTAGCTGAAGGAAGAATACCTTAAACCTGGAGAGTTGAGACCCGTGTAATGGGTACCATGCAATATGACTTCAAAGGGTCTTCATTTGCTCACCGAACCTCTCCAATCCTATCACTGCTGCGTTTATGCCCCTGTACACATGCTTGATTCTCTTTTGGAGACATAGCAATCCATAGGTTTTACGATACTTACTAGTCAGGTACATTCTTAGGCGTTTAATATGCGGTGTTGAGTCCATTTCGTTGAGCAAGGAGTAGCTCTTGTCTATTCCATATTTGACTTAAGGAACTTTATCTGTGCTCATTTCAATCTCTGGTTTTATGCAGTACCCCAACTCACCTTTACCCTTAAGCAAGCATAAGTTTGTTTTCTAAATTTGAGACCCTGTTCTGTTCTGTAATTCAGTTCCTGTGTAGCCAAGTTTACATTCCGTGTATTACTGATATCTTATGATGTTTCTTTTTCTGTGTGACTTATTTCAGTTAGAATCATCATACCTGAATCCACTCATTGTGATGCTAAGGGCCTGATGACATAGATTTCATTGCTGAGTGATATTGCTTTGTAAGTAAATACCACAACTTCTTTATCCATTTTTCACTTTCTGCGATGTTGAACTTGTACTGTAAACGAGGTTCTTGTAAACAGAGGCGTCCCAAACTTTGGGGTGGCTGTGTCTTTTTGATTTTAATTTCCCTAAGCTATAGGACCATAAGTGGCAGTGCCCTAGGCTCTGTTGCTTTCTTTTTTAGATGTTTCAGGAAACACCATACACTTCTCCCGAGTGTCTGTTGGCAATTTACATCCCGCCCATCAGCATAACAAGGCTCCCAGTTCTCCATGGCCTGTCCTGCCTTTCTGGATTTTACACTTTTTTCAGATGGCCCTTTTGACCGGGGGGAAGTGAGACTTCATTGTAGTGCAGATTTCCTTTGCAAGCTTGCTTGGTTGGCCAAAAAGGGCGTATGCGTTTTTTCCTGAATATATTCAGGAAAAAACGCATACGCCCTTTTTGGCCAAGTGCATCATTGTGGACGTTCTGCCTCTTTTCCTATGCTTTCAATGCAATTCCAGTCTACCTCCTGAAATCGGTTTCCTGCAATTCTGCCCCGCTTTCAAGTCCTCTTGGCAGCCTTACTTCAGTCTATTTTTGGACGATAGCTGTCATTTATAACTCTGCAGGTTTGTGAATTACAGTGCCCCTGAGCTCCTTTCTTCAACTCGGTTTCTTTTGAGCTGGCCGCAACACCGCAGGATGGCTTCAGGCCCTAAACTGGTTCCGGTACGGCACGCTGAGCCTTTGGTTAATTCCTCTTCCTGGTGGGAAATGAGAGTTAAATTTGCCCGTCCAGACACCTCCAGCTAGCCTCTCATTGGTTCTCGCTATTCCTGTTCATCTTCCGCAGAAATTGCAAACTGGGCCAAACAGGAGGTTAAAGGGACTGACTCTCCAAGTGGGGAGAGTGTTAGTAAAGCGTCTGGAATGTTGCACCCGAGTACCAGGGGAGGAAAACTGAGACATATTTGAACACGTCTCCCGATCACATGGTTGATCATACTCTAGGTTCCACATGCATGTTTTAGCTGAAGGAAGAATACCTTAAACCTGGGTAGTTGAAACCCGTGGAATGGGTACCATGCAATATGACTTCAAAGGGTCTTCATTTGCTCACCGAACCTCTCCAATCCTATCACTGCTGCGTTTATGCCCCTGTACACATGCTTGATTCTCTTTCGGAGACATAGCAATCCATAGGTTTTAAGATACTTACAAGTCAGGTACATTCTTAGGCGTTTAATATGCGGTGTTGAGTCCATTTCGTTGAGCAAGGAGTAGCTCTTGTCTATTCCATATTTGGCTTAAGGAACTTTATCTGTGCTCATTTCAATCTCTGGTTTTATGCAGCACCCCAACTCACCTTTACCCTTAAGCAAGCATAAGTTGTTTTTCTAAATTTGAGACCCTGTTCTGTTCTGTAATTCAGTTCCTGTGTAGCCAAGTTTACATTCCGTGTATTACTGATATCTTATGATGTTTCTTTTTCTGTGTGACTTAGTTCAGTTAGAATCATCATACCTGAATCCACTCATTGTGCTGCTAAGGGCCTGATGACACAGATTTCATTGCTGAGTGATATTGCTTTGTAAGTAAATACCACAACTTCTTTATCCATTTTTCACTTTCTGCGATGTTGAACTTGTACTGTAAACGAGGTTCTTGTAAACAGAGCCGTTCCAAACTTTGGGGTGGCTGTGTCTTTTTGATTTTAATTTTCCTAAGCTATAGGACCATAAGTGGAAGTGCCCTAGGTTCTGTTGCTTTGTTTTTTAGATGTTTCAGGAAACACCATACACTTCTCCCGAGTGGTTGTTGGCAATTTACATCCCGCCCATCAGCATAACAAGGCTCCCAGTTCTCCATGGCCTGTCCTGCCTTTCTGGATTTTACACTTTTTTCAGATGGCCCTTTTGACCGGGGGGAAGTGAGACTTCATTGTAGTGCAGATTTCCTTTGCAAGCTTGCTTGGTTGGCCAAAAAGGGCGTATGCGTTTTTTCCTGAATATATTCAGGAAAAAACGCATACGCCCTTTTTGGCCAAGTGCATCATTGTGGACGTTCTGCCTCTTTTCCTATGCTTTCAATGCAATTCCAGTCTACCTCCTGAAATCGGTTTCCTGCAATTCTGCCCCGCTTTCAAGTCCTCTTGGCAGCCTTACTTCAGTCTATTTTTGGACGATAGCTGTCATTTATAACTCTGCAGGTTTGTGAATTACAGTGCCCCTGAGCTCCTTTCTTCAACTCGGTTTCTTTTGAGCTGGCCGCAACACCGCAGGATGGCTTCAGGCCCTAATCTGGTTCCGGCACGGCATGCTGAGCCTTTGGTTATTTCCTCTTCCTGTTGGGAAATGAGAGTTAAATTTGCCCGTCCAGACACCTCCAGCTAGCCTCTCATTGGTTCTCGCTATTCCTGTTCATCTTCCGCAGAAATTGCAAACTGTGCCAAACAGGAGGTTAAAGGCGCTGACTCTCCAAGTGGGGAGAGTGTTAGTAAAGCGTCTGGAATGTTGCACCCGAGTACCAGGGGAGGAAAACTGAGACATATTTGAACACGTCTCCCGATCACATGGTTGATCATACTCTGGGTTCCACATGCATGTTTTAGCTGAAGGAAGAATACCTTAAACCTGGAGAGTTGAAACCCGTGGAATGGGTACCATGCAATATGACTTCAAAGGGTCTTCATTTGCTCACCGAACCTCTCCAATCCTATCACTGCTGCGTTTATGCCCCTGTACACATGCTTGATTCTCTTTCGGAGACATAGCAATCCATAGGTTTTAAGATACTTACTAGTCAGGTACATTCTTAGGCGTTTAATATGGGGTGTTGAGTCCATTTCGTTGAGCAAGGAGTAGCTCTTGTCTATTCCATATTTGGCTTAAGGAACTTTATCTGTGCTCATTTCAATCTCTGGTTTTATGCAGCAACCCAACTCACCTTTCCCCTTAAGCAAGCATAAGTTGGTTTTCTAAATTTGAGAACCTGTTCTGTTTTGGAATTCAGTTCCTGTGTAGCCAAGTTTACATTCCGTGTATTAGTGATATCTTATGATGTTTCTTTTTCTGTGTGACTTATTTCAGTTAGAATCATCGTACCTGAATCTACTCATTATGCTGCTACGGGCCTGATGACATAGATTTCATTGCTGAGTGATACTGCATTGTACGTAAGTACCACAAGTTCTTTATCCATTTTTCACTTTCTGCGATGTTGAACTTGTACTGTAAACGAGGTTCTTGTAAACAGAGCCGTTCCAAACTTTGGGGTGGCTGTGTCTTTTTGATTTTAATTTCCCTAAGCTATAGGACCATAAGTGGAAGTGCCCTAGGCTCTGTTGCTTTGTTTTTTAGATGTTTCAGGAAACACCATACACTTCTCCCGAGTGGTTGTTGGCAATTTACATCCCGCCCATCAGCATAACAAGGCTCCCAGTTCTCCATGGCCTGTCCTGCCTTTCTGGATTTTACACTTTTTTCAGATGGCCCTTTTGACCGGGGGGAAGTGACACTTCATTGTAGTGCAGATTTCCTTTGCAAGCTTGCTTGGTTGGCCAAAAAGGGCGTATGCGTTTTTTCCTGAATATATTCAGGAAAAAACGCATACGCCCTTTTTGGCCAAGTGCATCATTGTGGACGTTCTGCCTCTTTTCCTATGCTTTCAATGCAATTCCAGTCTACCTCCTGAAATCGGTTTCCTGCAATTCTTCCCCGCTTTCAAGTCCTCTTGGCAGCCTTACTTCAGTCTATTTTTGGACGATAGCTGTCATTTATAACTCTGCAGGTTTGTGAATTACAGTGCCCCTGAGCTCCTTTCTTCAACTCGCTTTCTTGTGACCTGGCCGCAACACCGCAGGATGGCTTCAGGCCCTAATCTGGTTCCGGCCCGGCATGCTGAGCCTTTGGTTAATTCCTCTTCCTGGTGGGAAATGAGAGTTAAATTTGCCCGTCCAGACACCTCCAGCTAGCCTCTCATTGGTTCTCGCTATTCCTGTTCATCTTCCGCAGAAATTGCAAACTGGGCCAAACAGGAGGTTAAAGGGACTGACTCTCCAAGTGGGGAGAGTGTTAGTAAAGCGTCTGGAATGTTGCACCCGAGTACCAGGGGAGGAAAACTGAGACATATTTGAACACGTCTCCCGATCACATGGTTGATCATACTTGGGTTCCACATGCATGTTTTAGCTGAAGGAAGAATACCTTAAACCTGGGTAGTTAAACCCGTGGAATGGGTACCATGCAATATGACTTCAAAGGGTCTTCATTTGCTCACCGAACCTCTCCAATCCTATAACTGCTGCGTTTATGCCCCTGTACACATGCTTGATTCTCTTTTGGAGACATAGCAATCCATAGGTTTTAAGATACTTACAAGTCAGGTATATTCTTAGGCGTTTAATATGCGGTGTTGAGTCCATTTCGTTGAGCAAGGAGTAGCTCTTGTCTATTCCATATTTGGCTTAAGGAACTTTATCTGTGCTCATTTCAATCTCTGGTTTTATGCAGCAACCCAACTCACCTTTACCCTTAAGCAAGCATAAGTTGTTTTTCTAAATTTGAGACCCTGTTCTTTTCTGTAATTCAGTTCCTGTGTAGCCAAGTTTCCATTCCGTGTATTACTGATATCTTATGATGTTTCTTTTTCTGTGTGACTTATTTCAGTTAGAATCATCATACCTGAATCCACTCATTGTGCTGCTAAGGGCCTGATGACATAGATTTCATTGCTGAGTGATATTGCTTTGTAAGTGAATACCACAACTTCTTTATCCATTTTTCACTTTCTGCGATGTTGAACTTGTACTGTAAACGAGGTTCTTGTAAACAGAGCCGTTCCAAACTTTGGGGTGGCTGTGTCTTTTTGATTTTAATTTCCCTAAGCTATAGGACCATAAGTGGAAGTGCCCTAGGTTCTGTTGCTTTGTTTTTTAGATGTTTCAGGAAACACCATACACTTCTCCCGAGTGGTTGTTGGCAATTTACATCCCGCCCATCAGCATAACAAGGCTCCCAGTTCTCCATGGCCTGTCCTGCCTTTCTGGATTTTACACTTTTTTCAGATGGCCCTTTTGACCGGGGGGAAGTGAGACTTCATTGTAGTGCAGATTTCCTTTGCAAGCTTGCTTGGTTGGCCAAAAAGGGCGTATGCGTTTTTTCCTGAATATATTCAGGAAAAAACGCATACGCCCTTTTTGGCCAAGTGCATCATTGTGGACGTTCTGCCTCTTTTCCTATGCTTTCAATGCAATTCCAGTCTACCTCCTGAAATCGGTTTCCTGCAATTCTGCCCCGCTTTCAAGTCCTCTTGGCAGCCTTACTTCAGTCTATTTTTGGACGATAGCTGTCATTTATAACTCTGCAGGTTTGTGAATTACAGTGCCCCTGAGCTCCTTTCTTCAACTCGGTTTCTTTTGAGCTGGCCGCAACACCGCAGGATGGCTTCAGGCCCTAATCTGGTTCCGGCACGGCACGCTGAGCCTTTGGTTATTTCCTCTTCCTGTTGGGAAATGAGAGTTAAATTTGCCCGTCCAGACACCTCCAGCTAGCCTCTCATTGGTTCTCGCCATTCCTGTTCATCTTCCGCAGAAATTGGGAACTGGGCCAAACAGGAGGTTAAAGGCGCTGACTCTCCAAGTGGGGAGAGTGTTAGTAAAGCGTCTGGAATGTTGCACCCGAGTACCAGGGGAGGAAAACTGAGACATATTTGAACACGTCTCCCGATCACATGGTTGATCATACTCTGGGTTCCACATGCATGTTTTAGCTGAAGGAAGAATACCTTAAACCTGGAGAGTTGAAACCCGTGGAATGGGTACCATGCAATATGACTTCAAAGGGTCTTCATTTGCTCACCGAACCTCTCCAATCCTATCACTGCTGCGTTTATGCCCCTGTACACATGCTTGATTCTCTTTCGGAGACATAGCAATCCATAGGTTTTAAGATACTTACTAGTCAGGTACATTCTTAGGCGTTTAATATGGGGTGTTGAGTCCATTTCGTTGAGCAAGGAGTAGCTCTTGTCTATTCCATATTTGGCTTAAGGAACTTTATCTGTGCTCATTTCAATCTCTGGTTTTATGCAGCAACCCAACTCACCTTTCCCCTTAAGCAAGCATAAGTTGGTTTTCTAAATTTGAGAACCTGTTCTGTTTTGGAATTCAGTTCCTGTGTAGCCAAGTTTACATTCCGTGTATTAGTGATATCTTATGATGTTTCTTTTTCTGTGTGACTTATTTCAGTTAGAATCATCGTACCTGAATCTACTCATTATGCTGCTACGGGCCTGATGACATAGATTTCATTGCTGAGTGATACTGCATTGTACGTAAGTACCACAAGTTCTTTATCCATTTTTCACTTTCTGCGATGTTGAACTTGTACTGTAAACGAGGTTCTTGTAAACAGAGCCGTTCCAAACTTTGGGGTGGCTGTGTCTTTTTGATTTTAATTTCCCTAAGCTATAGGACCATAAGTGGAAGTGCCCTAGGCTCTGTTGCTTTGTTTTTTAGATGTTTCAGGAAACACCATACACTTCTCCCGAGTGGTTGTTGGCAATTTACATCCCGCCCATCAGCATAACAAGGCTCCCAGTTCTCCATGGCCTGTCCTGCCTTTCTGGATTTTACACTTTTTTCAGATGGCCCTTTTGACCGGGGGGAAGTGACACTTCATTGTAGTGCAGATTTCCTTTGCAAGCTTGCTTGGTTGGCCAAAAAGGGCGTATGCGTTTTTTCCTGAATATATTCAGGAAAAAACGCATACGCCCTTTTAGGCCAAGTGCATCATTGTGGACGTTCTGCCTCTTTTCCTATGCTTTCAGTGCAATTCCAGTCTACCTCCTGAAATCGGTTTCCTGCAATTCTGCCCCGCTTTCAAGTCCTCTTGGCAGCCTTACTTCAGTCTATTTTTGGACGATAGCTGTCATTTATAACTCTGCAGGTTTGTGAATTACAGTGCCCCTGTGCTCCTTTCTTCAACTCGCTTTCTTGTGACCTGGCCGCAACACCGCAGGATGTCTTCAGGCCCTAATCTGGTTCCGGAACGGCATGCTGAGCCTTTGGTTATTTCCTCTTCCTGGTGGGAAATGAGAGTTAAATTTGCCCGTCCAGACACCTCCAGCTAGTCTCTCATTGGTTCTCGCTATTCCTGTTCATCTTCCGCAGAAATTGCAAACTGGGCCAAACAGGAGGTTAAAGGCGCTGACTTTTCAAGTGGGGAGAGTGTTAGTAAAGCGTCTGGAATGTTGCACCCGAGTACCAGGGGAGGAAAATTGAGACATATTTGAACACGTCTCCCGTTCACATGGTTGATCATACTTGGGTTCCACATGCATGTTTTAGCTGAAGGAAGAATAACTTAAACCTGTGTATTTGAAACCCGTGGAATGGGTACCATGCAATATGACTTCAAAGGGTCTTCATTTGCTCACCGAACCTCTCCAATCCTATCACTGCTGCGTTTATGCCCCTGTACACATGCTTGATTCTCTTTCGGAGACATAGCAATCCATAGGTTTTAAGATACTTACTAGTCAGGTACATTCTTAGGCGTTTAATATGCGGTGTTGAGTCCATTTCGTTGAGCAAGGAGTAGCTCTTGTCTATTCCATATTTGGTTAAGGAAATTTATCTGTGCTCATTTCAATCTCTGGTTTTATGCAGCACCCCAACTCACCTTTCCCCTTAAGCAAGCATAAGTTGGTTTTCTAAATTTGAGACCCTGTTCTGTTCTGGAATTCAGTTCCTGTGTAGCCAAGTTTACATTCCGTGTATTACTGATATCTTATGATGTTTCTTTTTCTGTGTGACTTATTTCAGTTAGAATCATCATACCTGAATCCACTCATTGTGCTGCTAAGGGCCTGATGACACAGATTTCATTGCTGAGTGATATTGCTTTGTAAGTAAATACCACAAGTTCTTTATCCATTTTTCACTTTCTGTGATATTGAACTTGTACGGTAAACGAGGTTCTTGTAAACAGAGCCGTTCCAAACTTTGGGGTGGCTGTGTCTTTTTGATTTTAAATTCCCTAAGCTATAGGACCATAAGTGGCAGTGCCCTAGCCTCTGTTGCTTTGTTTTTTAGATGTTTCAGGAAACACCATACACTTCTCCCGAGTGGTTGTTGGCAATTTACATCCCGCCCATCAGCATAACAAGGCTCCCAGTTCTCCATGGCCTGTCCTGCCTTTCTGGATTTTACACTTTTTTCAGATGGCCCTTTTGACCGGGGGGAAGTGAGACTTCATTGTAGTGCAGATTTCCTTTGCAAGCTTGCTTGGTTGGCCAAAAAGGGCGTATGCGTTTTTTCCTGAATATATTCAGGAAAAAACGCATACGCCCTTTTTGGCCAAGTGCATCATTGTGGACGTTCTGCCTCTTTTCCTATGCTTGCAATGCAATTCCAGTCTACCTCCTGAAATCGGTTTCCTGCAATTCTGCCCCGCTTTCAAGTCCTCTTGGCAGCCTTACTTCAGTCTATTTTTGGACGATAGCTGTCATTTATAACTCTGCAGGTTTGTGAATTACAGTGCCCCTGAGCTCCTTTCTTCAACTCGCTTTCTTTTGAGCTGGCCGCAACACCGCAGGATGGCTTCAGGCCCTAATCTGGTTCCGGCACGGCACGCTGAGCCTTTGGTTATTTCCTCTTCCTGGTGGGAAATGAGAGTTAAATTTGCCCGTCCAGACACCTCCAGCTAGCCTCTCATTGGTTCTCACTATTCCTGTTCATCTTCCGCAGAAATTGCAAACTGGTACAAACAGGAGGTTAAAGGCGCTGACTTTCCAAGTGGGGAGAGTGTTAGTAAAGCGTCTGGAATGTTGCACCCGAGTACCAGTGTACGAAAACTGAGACATATTTGAACACGTCTCCCGATCACATGGTTGATCATACTCTAGGTCCCACATGCATGTTTTAGCTGAAGGAAGAATACCTTAAACCTGGGTAGTTGAAACCCGTGGAATGGGTACCATGCAATATGACTTCAAAGGGTCTTCATTTGCTCACCGAACCTCTCCAATCCTATCACTGCTGCGTTTATGCCCCTGTACACATGCTTGATTCTCTTTCGGAGACATAGCAATCCATAGGTTTTAAGATACTTACTAGTCAGGTACATTCTTAGGCGTTTAATATGCGGTGTTGAGTCCATTTCGTTGAGCAAGGAGTAGCTCTTGTCTATTCCATATTTGGCTTAAGGAACTTTATCTGTGCTCATTTCAATCTCTGGTTTTATGCAGCACCCCAACTCACCTTTACCCTTAAGCAAGCATAAGTTGGTTTTCTAAATTTGAGACCCTGTTCTGTTCTGTAATTCAGTTCCTGTGTAGCCAAGTTTACATTCCGTGTATTAGTGATATCTTATGATGTTTCTTTTTCTGTGTGACTTATTTCAGTTAGAATCATCGTACCTGAATCCACTCATTATGCTGCTACGGGCCTGATGACATAGATTTCATTGCTGAGTGATACTGCATTGTACGTAAGTACCACAAGTTCTTTATCCATTTTTCACTTTCTGCGATGTTGAACTTGTACTGTAAACGAGGTTCTTGTAAACAGAGCCGTTCCAAACTTTGGGGTGGATGTGTCTTTTTGATTTTAATTTCCCTAAGCTATAGGACCATAAGTGGAAGTGCCCTAGGCTCTGTTGCTTTGTTTTTTAGATGTTTCAGGAAACACCATACACTTCTCCCGAGTGGTTGTTGGCAATTTACATCCCGCCCATCAGCATAACAAGGCTCCCAGTTCTCCATGGCCTGTCCTGCCTTTCTGGATTTTACACTTTTTTCAGATGGCCCTTTTGACCGGGGGGAAGTGAGACTTCATTGTAGTGCAGATTTCCTTTGCAAGCTTGCTTGGTTGGCCAAAAAGGGCGTATGCGTTTTTTCCTGAATATATTCAGGAAAAAACGTATACGCCCTTTTTGGCCAAGTGCATCATTGTGGACGTTCTGCCTCTTTTCCTATGCTTTCAATGCAATTCCAGTCTACCTCCTGAAATCGGTTTCCTGCAATTCTGCCCCGCTATCAAATCCTCTTGGCAGCCTTACTTCAGTCTATTTTTGGACGATAGCTGTCATTTATAACTCTGCAGGTTTGTGAATTACAGTGCCCCTGTGCTCCTTTCTTCAACTCGCTTTCTTGTGACCTGGCCGCAACACCGCAGGATGTCTTCAGGCCCTAATCTGGTTCCGGAACGGCATGCTGAGCCTTTGGTTATTTCCTCTTCCTGGTGGGAAATGAGAGTTAAATTTGCCCGTCCAGACACCTCCAGCTAGTCTCTCATTGGTTCTCGCTATTCCTGTTCATCTTCCGCAGAAATTGCAAACTGGGCCAAACAGGAGGTTAAAGGCGCTGACTTTTCAAGTGGGGAGAGTGTTAGTAAAGCGTCTGGAATGTTGCACCCGAGTACCAGGGGAGGAAAATTGAGACATATTTGAACACGTCTCCCGTTCACATGGTTGATCATACTTGGGTTCCACATGCATGTTTTAGCTGAAGGAAGAATAACTTAAACCTGTGTATTTGAAACCCGTGGAATGGGTACCATGCAATATGACTTCAAAGGGTCTTCATTTGCTCACCGAACCTCTCCAATCCTATCACTGCTGCGTTTATGCCCCTGTACACATGCTTGATTCTCTTTCGGAGACATAGCAATCCATAGGTTTTAAGATACTTACTAGTCAGGTACATTCTTAGGCGTTTAATATGCGGTGTTGAGTCCATTTCGTTGAGCAAGGAGTAGCTCTTGTCTATTCCATATTTGGCTTAAGGAAATTTATCTGTGCTCATTTCAATCTCTGGTTTTATGCAGCACCCCAACTCACCTTTCCCCTTAAGCAAGCATAAGTTGGTTTTCTAAATTTGAGACCCTGTTCTGTTCTGGAATTCAGTTCCTGTGTAGCCAAGTTTACATTCCGTGTATTACTGATATCTTATGATGTTTCTTTTTCTGTGTGACTTATTTCAGTTAGAATCATCATACCTGAATCCACTCATTGTGCTGCTAAGGGCCTGATGACACAGATTTCATTGCTGAGTGATATTGCTTTGTAAGTAAATACCACAAGTTCTTTATCCATTTTTCACTTTCTGTGATATTGAACTTGTACGGTAAACGAGGTTCTTGTAAACAGAGCCGTTCCAAACTTTGGGGTGGCTGTGTCTTTTTGATTTTAAATTCCCTAAGCTATAGGACCATAAGTGGCAGTGCCCTAGCCTCTGTTGCTTTGTTTTTTAGATGTTTCAGGAAACACCATACACTTCTCCCGAGTGGTTGTTGGCAATTTACATCCCGCCCATCAGCATAACAAGGCTCCCAGTTCTCCATGGCCTGTCCTGCCTTTCTGGATTTTACACTTTTTTCAGATGGCCCTTTTGACCGGGGGGAAGTGAGACTTCATTGTAGTGCAGATTTCCTTTGCAAGCTTGCTTGGTTGGCCAAAAAGGGCGTATGCGTTTTTTCCTGAATATATTCAGGAAAAAACGCATACGCCCTTTTTGGCCAAGTGCATCATTGTGGACGTTCTGCCTCTTTTCCTATGCTTGCAATGCAATTCCAGTCTACCTCCTGAAATCGGTTTCCTGCAATTCTGCCCCGCTTTCAAGTCCTCTTGGCAGCCTTACTTCAGTCTATTTTTGGACGATAGCTGTCATTTATAACTCTGCAGCTTTGTGAATTACAGTGCCCCTGAGCTCCTTTCTTCAACTCGCTTTCTTGTGACCTGGCCGCAACACCGCAGGATGTCTTCAGGCCCTAATCTGGTTCTGGCACGGCACGCTGAGCCTTTGGTTAATTCCTCTTCCTGGTGGGAAATGAGAGTTAAATTTGCCCGTCCAGACACCTCCAGCTAGTCTCTCATTGGTTCTCGCTATTCCTGTTCATCTTCCACAGAAATTGCAAACTGGGCCAAACAGGAGGTTAAAGGGACTGACTCTCCAAGTGGGGAGAGTGTTAGTAAAGCGTCTGGAATGTTGCACCCGAGTAGCAGGGTACGAAAACTGAGACATATTTGAACACGTCTCCCGATCACATGGTTGATCATACTCTAGGTTCCACATGCATGTTTTAGCTGAAGGAAGAATACCTTAAACCTGGGTAGTTGAAACCCGTGGAATGGGTACCATGCAATATGACTTCAAAGGGTCTTCATTTGCTCACCGAACCTCTCCAATCCTATCACTGCTGCGTTTATGCCCCTGTACACATGCTTGATTCTCTTTCGGAGACATAGCAATCCATAGGTTTTAAGATACTTACTAGTCAGGTACATTCTTAGGCGTTTAATATGCGGTGTTGAGTCCATTTCGTTGAGCAAGGAGTAGCTCTTGTCTATTCCATATTTGGCTTAAGGAACTTTATCTGTGCTCATTTCAATCTCTGGTTTTATGCAGCACCCCAACTCACCTTTACCCTTAAGCAAGCATAAGTTGGTTTTCTAAATTTGAGACCCTGTTCTGTTCTGTAATTCAGTTCCTGTGTAGCCAAGTTTACATTCCGTGTATTACTGATATCTTATGATGTTTCTTTTTCTGTGTGACTTATTTCAGTTAGAATCATCGTACCTGAATCCACTCATTATGCTGCTACGGGCCTGATGACATAGATTTCATTGCTGAGTGATACTGCATTGTACGTAAGTACCACAAGTTCTTTATCCATTTTTCACTTTCTGCGATGTTGAACTTGTACTGTAAACGAGGTTCTTGTAAACAGAGCCGTTCGAAACTTTGGGGTGGCTGTGTCTTTTTGATTTTAAATTCCCTAAGCTATAGGACCATAAGTGGAAGTACCCTAGGCTCTGTTGCTTTGTTTTTTAGATGTTTCAGGAAACACCATACACTTCTCCCGAGTGTTTGTTGGCAATTTACATCCCGCCCTTCAGCATAACAAGGCTCCCAGTTCTCCATGGCCTGTCCTGCCTTTCTGGATTTTACACTTTTTTCAGATGGCCCTTTTGACCGGGGGGAAGTGAGACTTCATTGTAGTGCAGATTTCCTTTGCAAGCTTGCTTGGTTGGCCAAAAAGGGCGTATGCGTTTTTTCCTGAATATATTCAGGAAAAAACGTATACGCCCTTTTTGGCCAAGTGCATCATTGTGGACGTTCTGCCTCTTTTCCTATGCTTTCAATGCAATTCCAGTCTACCTCCTGAAATCGGTTTCCTGCAATTCTGCCCCGCTATCAAATCCTCTTGGCAGCCTTACTTCAGTCTATTTTTGGACGATAGCTGTCATTTATAACTCTGCAGGTTTGTGAATTACAGTGCCCCTGAGCTCCTTTCTTCAACTCGCTTTCTTGTGACCTGGCCGCAACACCGCAGGATGTCTTCAGGCCCTAATCTCGTTCCGGCACGGCATGCTGAGCCTTTGGTTATTTCCTCTTCCTGGTGGGAAATGAGAGTTAAATTTGCCCGTCCAGACACCTCCAGCTAGTCTCTCATTGGTTCTCGCTATTCCTGTTCATCTTCCGCAGAAATTGCAAACTGGGCCAAACAGGAGGTTAAAGGCGCTGACTTTTCAAGTGGGGAGAGTGTTAGTAAAGTGTCTGGAATGTTGCACCCGAGTACCAGGGGAGGAAAACTGAGACATATTTGAACACGTCTCCCGTTCACATGGTTGATCATACTTGGGTTCCACATGCATGTTTTAGCTGAAGGAAGAATACCTAAAACCTGGGTAGTTGAAACCCGTGGAATGGGTACCATGCAATATGACTTCAAAGGGTCTTCATTTGCTCACCGAACCTCTCCAATCCTATCACTGCTGCGTTTATGCCCCTGTACACATGCTTGATTCTCTTTTGGAGACATAGCAATCCATAGGTTTTAAGATACTTACTAGTCAGGTACATTCTTAGGCGTTTAATATGCGGTGTTGAGTCCATTTCGTTGAGCAAGGAGTAGCTATTGTCTATTCCATATTTGGCTTAAGGAACTTTATCTGTGCTCATTTCAATCTCTGGTTTTATGCAGCACCCCAACTCACCTTTCCCCTTAAGCAAGCATAAGTTGGTTTTCTAAATTTGAGACCCTGTTCTGTTCTGTAATTCAGTTCCTGTGTAGCCAAGTTTACATTCCGTGTATTACTGATATCTTATGATGTTTCTTTTTCTGTGTGACTTATTTCAGTTAGAATCATCATACCTGAATCCACTCATTGTGCTGCTAAGGGCCTGATGACACAGATTTCATTGCTGAGTGATATTGCTTTGTAAGTAAATACCACAACTTCTTTATCCATTTTTCACTTTCTGCGATGTTGAACTTGTACTGTAAATGAGGTTCTTGTAAACAGAGCCGTTCCAAACTTTGGGGTGGCTGTGTCTTTTTGATTTTAAATTCCCTAAGCTATAGGACCATAAGTGGAAGTGCCCTAGGCTCTGTTGCTTTGGTTTTTAGATGTTTCAGGAAACACCATACACTTCTCCCGAGTGGTTGTTGGCAATTTACATCCCGCCCATCAGCATAACAAGGCTCCCAGTTCTCCATGGCCTGTCCTGCCTTTCTGGATTTTACACTTTTTTCAGATGGCCCTTTTGACCGGGGGGAAGTGAGACTTCATTGTAGTGCAGATTTCCTTTGCAAGCTTGCTTGGTTGGCCAAAAAGGGCGTATGCGTTTTTTCCTGAATATATTCAGGAAAAAACGCATACGCCCTTTTTGGCCAAGTGCATCATTGTGGACGTTCTGCCTCTTTTCCTATGCTTTCAATGCAATTCCAGTCTACCTCCTGAAATCGGTTTCCTGCAATTCTGCCCCGCTTTCAAGTCCTCTTGGCAGCCTTACTTCAGTCTATTTTTGGACGATAGTTGTCATTTATAACTCTGCAGGTTTGTGAATTACAGTGCCCCTGAGCTCCTTTCTTCAACTCGCTGTCTTGTGACCTGGCCGCAACACCGCAGGATGTCTTCAGGCCCTAATCTGGTTCTGGCACGGCATGCTGAGCCTTAGGTTAATTCCTCTTCCTGGTGGGAAATGAGAGTTAAATTTGCCCATCCAGACACCTCCAGCTAGTCTCTCATTGGTTCTCGCTATTCCTGTTCATCTTCCACAGAAATTGCAAACTGGGCCAAACAGGAGGTTAAAGGGACTGACTCTCCAAGTGGGGAGAGTGTTAGTAAAGCATCTGGAATGCTGCACCCGAGTAGCAGGGTACGAAAACTGAGACATATTTGAACACGTCTCCTGATCACATGGTTGATCATACTCTAGGTTCCACATGCATGTTTTAGCTGAAGGAAGAATACCTTAAACCTGGGTAGTTGAAACCCGTGGAATGGGTACCATGCAATATGACTTCAAAGGGTCTTCATTTGCTCACCGAACCTCTCCAATCCTATCACTGCTGCGTTTATGCCCCTGTACACATGCTTGATTCTCTTTCGGAGACATAGCAATCCATAGGTTTTAAGATACTTACTAGTCAGGTACATTCTTAGGCATTTAATATGCGGTGTTGAGTCGATTTCGTTGAGCAAGGAGTAGCTCTTGTCTATTCCATATTTGGCTTAAGGAACTTTATCTGTGCTCATTTCAATCTCTGGTTTTATGCAGCACCCCAACTCACCTTTACCCTTAAGCAAGCATAAGTTGGTTTTCTAAATTTGAGACCCTGTTCTGTTCTGTAATTCAGTTCCTGTGTAGCCAAGTTTACATTCCGTGTATTACTGATATCTTATGATGTTTCTTTTTCTGTGTGACTTATTTCAGTTAGAATCATCGTACCTGAATCCACTCATTATGCTGCTACGGGCCTGATGACATAGATTTCATTGCTGAGTGATACTGCATTGTACGTAAGTACCACAAGTTCTTTATCCATTTTTCACTTTCTGCGATGTTGAACTTGTACTGTAAACGAGGTTCTTGTAAACAGAGCTGTTCCAAACTTTGGGGTGGCTGTGTCTTCTTGATTTTAATTTCCCTAAGCTATAGGACCATAAGTGGAAGTGCCCTAGGCTCTGTTGCTTTGTTTTTTAGATGTTTCAGGAATCACCATACACTTCTCCCGAGTGGTTGTTGGTAATTTACATCCCGCCCATCAGCATAACAAGGCTCCCAGTTCTCCATGGCCTGTCCTGCCTTTCTGGATTTTACACTTTTTTCAGATGGCCCTTTTGACCGGGGGGAAGTGAGACTTCATTGTAGTGCAGATTTCCTTTGCAAGCTTGCTTGGTTGGCCAGAAAGGGCGTATGCGTTTTTTCCTGAATATATTCAGGAAAAAACGCATACGCCCTTTTTGGCCAAGTGCATCATTGTGGACGTTCTGCCTCTTTTCCTATGCTTTCAATGCAATTCCAGTCTACCTCCTGAAATCGGTTTCCTGCAATTCTGCCCCGCTTTCAAGTCCTCTTGGCAGCCTTACTTCAGTCTATTTTTGGAGGATAGCTGTCATTTATAACTCTGCAGGTTTGTGAATTACAGTGCCCCTGAGCTCCTTTCTACAACTCGCTTTCTTGTGAGCTGGCCGCAACACCGCAGGATGGCTTCAGGCCCTAATCTGGTTCCGGCACGGCACGCTGAGCCTTTAGTTAATTCCTCTTCCTGGTGGGAAATGAGAGATAAATTTGCCCGTCCAGACACCTCCAGCTAGTCTCTCATTGGTTCTCGCTATTCCTGTTCACCTTCCGCAGAAATTGCAAACTGGGCCAAACAGGAGGTTAAAGGGACTGACTCTCCAAGTCGGGAGAGTGTTAGTAAAGCGTCTGGAATGTTGCACCCGAGTACCAGGGGAGGAAAACTGAGACATATTTGAACACGTCTCCCGTTCACACGGTTGATCATACTCTGGGTTCCACATGCATGTTTTAGCTGAAGGAAGAATACCTTAAACCTGGAGAGTTGAGACCCGTGTAATGGGTACCATGCAATATGACTTCAAACGGTCTTCATTTGCTCACGAACCTCTCCAATCCTATCACTGCTGCATTTATGCCCCTGTACACATGCTTGATTCTCTTTCGGAGACATAGCAATCCATAGGTTTTAAGATACTTACTAGTCAGGTACATTCTTAGGCGTTTAATATGCGGTGTTGAGTCCATTTCGTTGAGCAAGGAGTAGCTCTTGTCTATTCCATATTTGGCTTAAGGAACTTTATCTGTGCTCATTTCAATCTCTGGTTTTATGCAGCACCCCAACTCACCTTTACCCTTAAGCAAGCATAAGTTGGTTTTCTAAATTTGAGACCCTGTTCTGTTCTGTAATTCAGTTCCTGTGTAGCCAAGTTTACATTCCGTGTATTACTGATATCTTATGATGTTTCTTTTTCTGTGTGACTTATTTCAGTTAGAATCATCATACCTGAATCCACTCATTGTGCTGCTAAGGGCCTGATGACATAGATATCATTGCTGAGTGATATTGCTTTGTAAGTGAATACCACAACTTCTTTATCCATTTTTCACTTTCTGTGATATTGAACTTGTACGGTAAACGAGGTTCTTGTAAACGGAGGCGTCCCAAACTTTGGGGTGGCTGTGTCTTTTTGATTTTAATTTCCCTAAGCTATAGGACCATAAGTGGAAGTGCCCTAGGCTCTGTTGCTTTGTTTTTTAGATGTTTCAGGAAACACCATACACTTCTCCCAAGTGTCTGTTGGCAATTTACATCCCGCCCATCAGCATAAGAAGGCTCCCAATTCTCCATGGCCTGTCCTGCCTTTCTGGATTTTACACTTTTTTCAGATGGCCCTTTTGACCGGGGGGAAGTGAGACTTCATTGTAGTGCAGATTTCCTTTGCAAGCTTGCTTGGTTGGCCAAAAAGGGCGTATGCGTTTTTTCCTGAATATATTCAGGAAAAAACGCATACGCCCTTTTTGGCCAAGTGCATCATTGTGGACGTTCTGCCTCTTTTCCTATGCTTTCAATGCAATTCCAGTCTACCTCCTGAAATCGGTTTCCTGCAATTCTGCCCCGCTTTCAAGTCCTCTTGGCAGCCTTACTTCAGTCTATTTTTGGACGATAGCTGTCATTTATAACTCTGCAGGTTTGTGAATTACAGTGCCCCTGAGCTCCTTTCTTCAACTCGCTTTCTTGTGACCTGGCCGCAACACCGCAGGATGGCTTCAGGCCCTAATCTGGTTCCGGCACGGCACGCTGAGCCTTTGGTTATTTCCTCTTCCTGGTGGGAAATGAGAGTTAAATTTGCCCGTCCAGACACCTCCAGCTAGTCTCTCATTGGTTCTCGCTATTCCTGTTCATCTTCCGCAGAAATTGCAAACTGGGCCAAACAGGAGATTAAAGGCGCTGACTTTCCAAGTGGGGAGAGTGTTAGTAAAGCGTCTGGAATGTTGCACCCGAGTACCAGGGGAGGAAAACTGAGACATATTTGAACACGTCTCCCGTTCACATGGTTGATCATACTTGGGTTCCACATGCATGTTTTAGCTGAAGGAAGAATACCTTAAACCTGGGTAGTTGAAACCCGTGGAATGGGTACCATGCAATATGACTTCAAAGGGTCTTCATTTGCTCACCGAACCTCTCCAATCCTATCACTGCTGCGTTTATGCCCCTGTACACATGCTTGATTCTCTTTCGGAGACATAGCAATCCATAGGTTTTAAGATACTTACTAGTCAGGTACATTCTTAGGCATTTAATATGCGGTGTTGAGTCCATTTCGTTGAGCAAGGAGTAGCTCTTGTCTATTCCATATTTGGCTTAAGGAACTTTATCTGTGCTCATTTCAATCTCTGGTTTTATGCAGCACCCCAACTCACCTTTCCCCTTAAGCAAGCATAAGTTGGTTTTCTAAATTTGAGACCCTGTTCTGTTCTGTAATTCAGTTCCTGTGTAGCCAAGTTTACATTCCGTGTATTACTGATATCTTATGATGTTTCTTTTTCTGTGTGACTTATTTCAGTTAGAATCATCATACCTGAATCCACTCATTGTGCTGCTAAGGGCCTGATGACACAGATTTCATTGCTGAGTGATATTGCTTTGTAAGTGAATACCACAACTTCTTTATCCATTTTTCAATTTCTGCGATGTTGAACTTGTACTGTAAACGAGGTTCTTGTAAACAGAGCCGTTCCAAACTTTGGGGTGGCTGTGTGTTTTTGATTTTAAATTCCCTAATCTATAGGACCATAAGTGGAAGTGCCCTAGGCTCTGTTGCTTTGTTTTTTAGATGTTTCAGGAAACACCATACACTTCTCCCGCGGGTCTGTTGGCAATTTACATCCCGCCCATCAGCATAACAAGGCTCCCAGTTCTCCATGGCCTGTCCTGCCTTTCTGGATTTTACACTTTTTTAGATGGCCCTTTTGACCGGGGGGAAGTGAGACTTCATTGTAGTGCAGATTTCCTTTGCAAGCTTGCTTGGTTGGCCAAAAAGGGCGTATGCGTTTTTACCTGAATATATTCAGGAAAAAACGCATATGCCCTTTTTGGCCAAGTGCATCATTGTGGACGTTCTGCCTCTTTTCCTATGCTTTCAATGCAATTCCAGTCTACCTCCTGAAATCGGTTTCCTGCAATTCTGCCCCGCTTTCAAGTCCTCTTGGCAGCCTTACTTCAGTCTATTTTTGGACGATAGCTGTCATTTATAACTCTGCAGCTTTGTGAATTACAGTGCCCCTGAGCTCCTTTCTTCAACTCGCTTTCTTTTGAGCTGGCCGCAACACCGCAGGATGGCTTCAGGCCCTAATCTGGTTCCGGCACGGCACGCTGAGCCTTTGGTTATTTCTTCTTCCTGGTGGGAAATGAGAGTTAAATTTGCCCGTCCAGACACCTCCAGCTAGCCTCTCATTGGTTCTCGCTATTCCTGTTCATCTTCCGCAGAAATTGGGAACTGGGCCAAACAGGAGGTTAAAGGCGCTGACTTTCCAAGTGGGGAGAGTGTTAGTAAAGCGTCTGGAATGTTGCACCCGAGTACCAGGGGAGGAAAACTGAGACATATTTGAACACGTCTCCCGTTCACATGGTTGATCATACTTGGGTTCCACATGTATGTTTTAGCTGAAGGAAGAATACCTAAAACCTGGGTAGTTGAAACCCGTGGAATGGGTACCATGCAATATGACTTCAAAGGGTCTTCATTTGCTCACCGAACCTCTCCAATCCTATCACTGCTGCGTGTATGCCCCTGTACACATGCTTGATTCTGTTTCGGAGACATAGCAATCCATAGGTTTTAAGATACTTACTAGTCAGGTACATTCTTAGGCGTTTAATATGCGGTGTTGAGTCCATTTCGTTGAGCAAGGAGTAGCTCTTGTCTATTCCATATTTGGCTTAAGGAACTTTATCTGTGCTCATTTCAATCTCTGGTTTTATGCAGCACCCCAACTCACCTTTCCCCTTAAGCAAGCATAAGTTGGTTTTCTAAATTTGAGACCCTGTTCTGTTCTGTAATTCAGTTCCTGTGTAGCCAAGTTTACATTCCGTGTATTACTGATATCTTATGATGTTTCTTTTTCTGTGTGACTTATTTCAGTTAGAATCATCATACCTGAATCCACTCATTGTGCTGCTAAGGGCCTGATGACACAGATTTCATTGCTGAGTGATATTGCTTTGTAAGTAAATACCACAACTTCTTTATCCATTTTTCACTTTCTGTGATGTTGAACTTGTACTGTAAACGAGGTTCTTGTAAACAGAGCTGTTCCAAACTTTGGGGTGGCTGTGTCTTTTTGATTTTAAATTCCCTAAGCTATAGGACCATAAGTGGAAGTGCCCTAGGCTCTGTTGCTTTGTTTTTTAGATGTTTCAGGAAACACCATACACTTCTCCCGAGTGGTTGTTGGCAATTTACATCCCGCCCATCAGCATAACAAGGCTCCCAGTTCTCCATGGCCTGTCCTGCCTTTCTGGATTTTACACTTTTTTCAGATGGCCCTTTTGACCGGGGGGAAGTGAGACTTCATTGTAGTGCAGATTTCCTTTGCAAGCTTGCTTGGTTGGCCAAAAAGGGCGTATGCGTTTTTTCCTGAATATATTCAGGAAAAAACGCATACGCCCTTTTTGGCCAAGTGCATCATTGTGGACGTTCTGCCTCTTTTCCTATGCTTTCAATGCAATTCCAGTCTACCTCCTGAAATCGGTTTCCTGCAATTCTGCCCCGCTTTCAAGTCCTCTTGGCAGCCTTACTTCAGTCTATTTTTGGACGATAGCTGTCATTTATAACTCTGCAGGTTTGTGAATTACAGTGTCCCTGAGCTCCATTCTTCAACTCGCTTTCTTGTGAGCTGGCCGCAACACCGCAGGATGGCTTCAGGCCCTAATCTGGTTCCGGCACGGCACGCTGAGCCTTTGGTTAATTCCTCTTCCTGGTGGGAAATGAGAGATAAATTTGCCCGTCCAGACACCTCCAGCTAGTCTCTCATTGGTTCTCGCTATTCCTGTTCACCTTCCGCAGAAATTGCAAACTGGGCCAAACAGGAGGTTAAAGAGACTGACTCTCCAAGTCGGGAGAGTGTTAGTAAAGCGTCTGGAATGTTGCACCCGAGTACCAGGGGAGGAAAACTGAGACATATTTGAACACGTCTCCCGTTCACACGGTTGATCATACTCTGGGTTCCACATGCATGTTTTACCTGAAGGAAGAATACCTTAAACCTGGAGAGTTGAGACCCGTGTAATGGGTACCATGCAATATGACTTCAAAGGGTCTTCATTTGCTCACGAACCTCTCCAATCCTATCACTGCTGCATTTATGCCCCTGTACACATGCTTGATTCTCTTTCGGAGACATAGCAATCCATAGGTTTTAAGATACTTACTAGTCATGTACATTCTTAGGCGTTTAATATGCGGTGTTGAGTCCATTTCGTTGAGCAAGGAGTAGCTCTTGTCTATTCCATATTTGGCTTAAGGAACTTTATCTGTGCTCATTTCAATCTCTGGTTTTATGCAGCACCCCAACTCACCTTTCCCCTTAAGCAAGCATAAGTTGGTTTTCTAAATTTGAGACCCTGTTCTGTTCTGTAATTCAGTTCCTGTGTAGCCAAGTTTACATTCCGTGTATTACTGATATCTTATGATGTTTCTTTTTCTGTGTGACTTATTTCAGTTAGAATCATCATACCTGAATCCACTCATTGTGCTGCTAAGGGCCTGATGACATAGATTTCATTGCTGAGTGATATTGCTTTGTAAGTGAATACCACAACTTCTTTATCCATTTTTCACTTTCTGTGATATTGAACTTGTACGGTAAATGAGGTTCTTGTAAACGGAGGCGTCCCAAACTTTGGGGTGGCTGTGTCTTTTTGATTTTAATTTCCCTAAGCTATAGGACCATAAGTGGAAGTGCCCTAGGCTCTGTTGCTTTGTTTTTTAGATGTTTCAGGAAACACCATACACTTCTCCCAAGTGTCTGTTGGCAATTTACATCCCGCCCATCAGCATAAGAAGGCTCCCAATTCTCAATGGCCTGTCCTGCCTTTCTGGATTTTACACTTTTTTCAGATGGCCCTTTTGACCGGGGGGAAGTGAGACTTCATTGTAGTGCAGATTTCCTTTGCAAGCTTGCTTGGTTGGCCAAAAAGGGCGTATGCGTTTTTTCCTGAATATATTCAGGAAAAAACGCATACGCCCTTTTTGGCCAAGTGCATCATTGTGGACGTTCTGCCTCTTTTCCTATGCTTTCAATGCAATTCCAGTCTACCTCCTGAAATCGGTTTCCTGCAATTCTGCCCCGCTTTCAAGTCCTCTTGGCAGCCTTACTTCAGTCTATTTCTGGACGATAGCTGTCATTTATAACTCTGCAGGTTTGTGAATTACAGTGCCCCTGAGCTCCTTTCTTCAACTCGCTTTCTTTTGAGCTGGCCGCAACACCGCAGGATGGCTTCAGGCCCTAATCTGGTTCCAGCACGGCACGCTGAGCCTTTGGTTATTTCCTCTTCCTGGTGGGAAATGAGAGTTAAATTTGCCCGTCCAGACACCTCCAGCTAGCCTCTCATTGGTTCTCGCTATTCCTGTTCATCTTCCGCAGAAATTGCAAACTGGGCCAAACAGGAGGTTAAAGGCGCTGACTTTTCAAGTGGGGAGAGTGTTAGTAAAGCGTCTGGAATGTTGCACCCGAGTACCAGGGGAGGAAAACTGAGACATATTTGAACACGTCTCCCGTTCACATGGTTGATCATACTTGGGTTCCACATGCATGTTTTAGCTGAAGGAAGAATACCTAAAACCTGGGTAGTTGAAACCCGTGGAATGGGTACCATGCAATATGACTTCAAAGGGTCTTCATTTGCTCACCGAACCTCTCCAATCCTATCACTGCTGCGTTTATGCCCCTGTACACATGCTTGATTCTCTTTCGGAGACATAGCAATCCATAGGTTTTAAGATACTTACTAGTCAGGTACATTCTTAGGCGTTTAATATGCGGTGTTGAGTCCATTTCGTTGAGCAAGGAGTAGCTCTTGTCTATTCCATATTTGGCTTAAGGAACTTTATCTGTGCTCATTTCAATCTCTGGTTTTATGCAGCACCCCAACTCACCTTTCCCCTTAAGCAAGCATAAGTTGGTTTTCTAAATTTGAGACCCTGTTCTGTTCTGTAATTCAGTTCCTGTGTAGCCAAGTTTACATTCCGTGTATTAGTGATATCTTATGATGTTTCTTTTTCTGTGTGACTTATTTCAGTTAGAATCATCGTACCTGAATCTACTCATTATGCTGCTACGGGCCTGATGACATAGATTTCATTGCTGAGTGATACTGCATTGTACGAAAGTACCACAAGTTCTTTATCCATTTTTCACTTTCTGCGATGTTGAACTTGTACTGTAAACGAGGTTCTTGTAAACAGAGTCGTTCCAAACTTTGGGGTGGCTGTGTCTTTTTGATTTTAATTTCCCTAAGCTATAGGACCATAAGTGGAAGTGCCCTAGGCTCTGTTGCTTTGTTTTTTAGATGTTTCAGGAAACACCATACACTTCTCCCGAGTGGTTGCTGGCAATTTACATCCCGCCCATCAGCATAACAAGGCTCCCAGTTCTCCATGGCCTGTCCTGCCTTTCTGGATTTTACACTTTTTTCAGATGGCCCTTTTGACCGGGGGGAAGTGACACTTCATTGTAGTGCAGATTTCCTTTGCAAGCTTGCTTGGTTGGCCAAAAAGGGCGTATGCGTTTTTTCCTGAATATATTCAGGAAAAAACGCATACGCCCTTTTTGGCCAAGTGCATCATTGTGGACGTTCTGCCTCTTTTCCTATGCTTTCAATGCAATTCCAGTCTACCTCCTGAAATCGGTTTCCTGCAATTCTGCCCCGCTTTCAAGTCCTCTTGGCAGCCTTACTTCAGTCTATTTTTGGACGATAGCTGTCATTTATAACTCTGCAGGTTTGTGAATTACAGTGCCCCTGAGCTCCTTTCTTCAACTCGCTTTCTTTTGAGCTGGCCGCAACACCGCAGGATGGCTTCAGGCCCTAATCTGGTTCCGGCACGGCACGCTGAGCCTTTGGTTATTTCCTCTTCCTGGTGGGAAATGAGAGTTAAATTTGCCCGTCCAGACACCTCCAGCTAGCCTCTCATTGGTTCTCGCTATTCCTGTTCATCTTCCGCAGAAATTGCAAACTGGGCCAAACAGGTGGTTAAAGGGACTGACTCTCCAAGTCGGGAGAGTGTTAGTAAAGCGTCTGGAATGTTGCACCCGAGTACCAGGGGAGGAAAACTGAGACATATTTGAACACGTCTCCCGTTCATATGGTTGATCATACTCTGGGTTCCACATGCATGTTTTAGCTGAAGGAAGAATACCTTAAACCTGGAGAGTTGAGACCCGTGGAATGGGTACCATGCAATATGACTTCAAAGGGTCTTCATTTGCTCACCAAACCTCTCCAATCCTATCACTGCTGCGTTTATGCCCCTGTACACACGCTTGATTCTCTTTTGGAGACATAGCAATCCATAGGTTTTAAGATACTTACTAGTCAGGTACATTCTTAGGCGTTTAATATGGGGTGTTGAGTCCATTTCGTTGAGCAAGGAGTAGCTCTTGTCTATTCCATATTTGGCTTAAGGAACTTTATCTGTGCTCATTTCAATCTCTGGTTTTATGCAGCACCCCAACTCACCTTTCCCCTTAAGCAAGCATAAGTTGGTTTTCTAAATTTGAGACCCTGTTCTGTTTTGGAATGCAGTTCCTGTGTAGCCAAGTTTACATTCCGTGTATTAGTGATATCTTATGATGTTTCTTTTTCTGTGTGACTTATTTCAGTTAGAATCATCGTACCTGAATCCACTCATTATGCTGCTATGGGCCTGATGACATAGATTTCATTGCTGAGTGATACTGCATTGTACGTAAGTACCACAAGTTCTTTATCCATTTTTCACTTTCTGCGATGTTGAACTTGTACTGTAAACGAGGTTCTTGTAAACAGAGCCGTTCCAAACTTTGGGGAGGCTGTGTCTTTTTGATTTTAAATTCCCTAAGCTATAGGACCATAAGTGGAAGTGCCCTAGGCTCTGTTGCTTTGTTTTTTAGATGTTTCAGGAAACACCATACACTTCTCCCGGGTGTCTGTTGGCAATTTACATCCCGCCCATCAGCATAACAAGGCTCCCAGTTCTCAATGGCCTGTTGCCTTTCTGGATTTTACACTTTTTTCAGATGGCCCTTTTGACCGGGGGGAAGTGAGACTTCATTGTAGTGCAGATTTCCTTTGCAAGCTTGCTTGGTTGGCCAAAAAGGGCGTATGCGTTTTTTCCTGAATATATTCAGGAAAAAACGCATACGCCCTTTTTGGCCAAGTGCATCATTGTGGACGTTCTGCCTCTTTTCCTATGCTTTCAATGCAATTCCAGTCTACCTCCTGAAATCGGTTTCCTGCAATTCTGCCCCGCTTTCAAGTCCTCTTGGCAGCCTTACTTCAGTCTATTTTTGGACGATAGCTGTCATTTATAACTCTGCAGGTTTGTGAATTACAGTGCCCCTGAGCTCCTTTCTTCAACTCGGTTTCTTTTGAGCTGGCCGCAACACCGCAGGATGGCTTCAGGCCCTAATCTGGTTCCGGTACGGCATGCTGAGCCTTTGGTTAATTCCTCTTCCTGGTGGGAAATGAGAGTTAAATTTGCCCGTTCAGACACCTCCAGCTAGTCTCTCATTGGTTCTCGCTATTCCTGTTCATCTTCCGCAGAAATTGCAAACTGGGCCAAACAGGAGGTTAAAGGGACTGACTCTCCACGTCTGGAGAGTGTTAGTAAAGCGTCTGGAATGTTGCACCCGAGTACCAGGGGAGGAAAACTGAGACATATTTGAACACGTCTCCCGTTCACATGGTTGATCATACTCTGGGTTCCACATGCATGTTTTAGCTGAAGGAAGAATACCTTAAACCTGGAGAGTTGAGACCCGTGGAATGGGTACCATGCAATATGACTTCAAAGGGTCTTCATTTGCTCACCAAACCTCTCCAATCCTATCACTGCTGCGTTTATGCCCCTGTACACATGCTTGATTCTCTTTCAGAGACATAGCAATCCATAGGTTTTAAGATACTTACTAGTCAGGTACATTCTTAGGCGTTTAATATGCGGTGTTGAGTCCATTTCGTTGAGCAAGGAGTAGCTCTTGTCTATTCCATATTTGACTTAAGGAACTTTATCTGTGCTCATTTCAATCTCTGGTTTTATGCAGCACCCCAACTCACCTTTCCCCTTAAGCAAGCATAAGTTGGTTTTCTAAATTTGAGACCCTGTTCTGTTCTGTAATTCAGTTCCTGTGTAGCCAAGTTTACATTCCGTGTATTACTGATATCTTATGATGTTTCTTTTTCTGTGTGACTTACTTCAGTTAGAATCATCATACCTGAATCCACTCATTGTGCTGCTAAGGGCCTGATGACACAGATTTCATTGCTGAGTGATATTGCTTTGTAAGTAAATACCACAACTTCTTTATCCATTTTTCACTTTCTGCGATGTTGAACTTGTACTGTAAACGAGGTTCTTGTAAACAGAGCCGTTCCAAACTTTGGGGTGGCTGTGTCTTGTTGATTTTAATTTCCCTAAGCTATAGGACCATAAGTGGAAGTGCCGTAGGTTCTGTTGCTTTGTTTTTTAGATGTTTCAGGAAACACCATACACTTCTCCCGAGTGACTGTTGGCAATTTACATCCCGCCCATCAGCATAACAAGGCTCCCAGTTCTCCATGGCCTGTCCTGCCTTTCTGGATTTTACACTTTTTTCAGATGGCCCTTTTGACCGGCGGGACATGAGACTTCATTGTAGTGCAGATTTCCTTTGCAAGCTTGCTTGGTTGGCCAAAAAGGGCGTATGCGTTTTTTCCTGAATATATTCAGGAAAAAACGCATACGCCCTTTTTGGCCAAGTGCATCATTGTGGACGTTCTGCCTCTTTTCCTATGCTTTCAATGCAATTCCAGTCTACCTCCTGAAATCGGTTTCCTGCAATTCTGCCCCGCTTTCAAGTCCTCTTGGCAGCCTTACTTCAGTCTATTTTTGGACGATAGCTGTCATTTATAACTCTGCAGGTTTGTGAATTACAGTGCCCCTGAGCTCCTTTCTTCAACTCGCTTTCTTTTGAGCTGGCCGCAACACCGCAGGATGGCTTCAGGCCCTAATCTGGTCCGGTACGGCACGCTGAGCCTTTGGTTATTTCCTCTTCCTGGTGGGAAATGAGAGTTAAATTTGCCCGTCCAGACACCTCCAGCTAGCCTCTCATTGGTTCTCGCTATTCCTGTTCATCTTCCGCAGAAATTGCAAACTGGGCCAAACAGGAGGTTAAAGGCGCTGACTCTCCAAGTGGGGAGAGTGTTAGTAAAGCGTCTGGAATGTTGCACCCGAGTACCAGGGGAGGAAAACTGAGACATATTTGAACACGTCTCCCGATCACATGGTTGATCATACTCTAGGTTCCACATGCATGTTTTAGCTGAAGGAAGAATACCTTAAACCTGGGTAGTTGAAACCCGTGGAATGGGTACCATGCAATATGACTTCAAAGGGTCTTCATTTGCTCACCGAACCTCTCCAATCCTATCACTGCTGCGTTTATGCCCCTGTACACATGCTTGATTCTCTTTCGGAGACATAGCAATCCATAGGTTTTAAGATACTTACTAGTCAGGTACATTCTTAGGCGTTTAATATGCGGTGTTGAGTCCATTTCGTTGAGCAAGGAGTAGCTCTTGTCTATTCCATATTTGGCTTAAGGAATTTATCTGTGCTCATTTCAATCTCTGGTTTTATGCAGCAACCCAACTCACCTTTACCCTTAAGCAAGCATAAGTTGGTTTTCTAAATTTGAGACCCTGTTCTGTTCTGTAATTCAGTTCCTGTGTAGCCAAGTTTACATTCCGTGTATTACTGATATCTTATGATGTTTCTTTTTCTGTGTGACTTACTTCAGTTAGAATCATCATACCTGAATCCACTCATTGTGTTGCTAAGGTCCTGATGACACAGATTTCACTGCTGAGTGATATTGCTTTGTAAGTAAATACCACAACTTCTTTATCCATTTTTCACTTTCTGCGATGTTGAACTTGTACTGTAAACGAGGTTCTTGTAAACAGAGCCGTTCCAAACTTTGGGGTGGCTGTTTTTTTTTGATTTTAATTTCCCTAAGCTATAGGACCATAAGTGGATGTGCCCTAGGTTCTGTTGCTTTGTATTTTAGATGTTTCAGGAAACACCATACACTTCTCCCGAGTGTCTGTTGGCAATTTACATCCCGCCCATCAGCATAACAAGGCTCCCAGTTCTCCATGGCCTGTCCTGCCTTTCTGGATTTTACACTTTTTTCAGATGGCCCTTTTGACCGGGGGGAAGTGAGACTTCATTGTAGTGCAGATTTCCTTTGCAAGCTTGCTTGGTTGGCCAAAAAGGGCGTATGCGTTTTTTCCTGAATATATTCAGGAAAAAACGCATACGCCCTTTTTGGCCAAGTGCATCATTGTGGACGTTCTGCCTCTTTTCCTATGCTTTCAATGCAATTCCAGTCTACCTCCTGAAATCGGTTTCCTGCAATTCTGCCCCGCTTTCAAGTCCTCTTGGCAGCCTTACTTCTGTCTATTTTTGGACGATAGCTGTCATTTATAACTCTGCAGGTTTGTGAATTACAGTGCCCCTGAGCTCCTTTCTTCAACTCGCTTTCTTTTGAGCTGGCCGCAACACCACAGAATGGCTTCAGGCCCTAATCTGGTTCCGGTACGGCACGCTGAGCCTTTGGTTATTTCCTCTTCCTGGTGGGAAATGAGAGTTAAATTTGCCCGTCCAGACACCTCCAGCTAGCCTCTCATTGGTTCTCGCTATTCCTGTTCATCTTCCGCAGAAATTGCAAACTGGGCCAAACAGGAGGTTAAAGGCGCTGACTCTCCAAGTGGGGAGAGTGTTAGTAAAGCGTCTCGAATGTTGCACCCGAGTACCAGGGTAGGAAAACTGAGACATATTTGAACACGTCTCCCGTTCACATGGTTGATCATACTTGGGTTCCACATGCATGTTTTAGCTGAAGGAAGAATACCTTAAACCTGGAGAGTTAAGACCCGTGGAATGGGTACCATGCAATATGACTTCAAAGGGTCTTCATTTGCTCACCGAACCTCTCCAATCCTATCACTGCTGCGTTTATGCCCCTGTACACATGCTTGATTCTGTTTCGGAGACATAGCAATCCATAGGTTTTAAGATACTTACTAGTCAGGTACATTCTTAGGCGTTTAATATGGGGTGTTGAGTCCATTTCGTTGAGCAAGGAGTAGCTCTTGTCTATTCCATATTTGACTTAAGGAACTTTATCTGTGCTCATTTCAATCTCTGGTTTTATGCAGCACCCCAACTCACCTTTCCCCTTAAGCAAGCATAAGTTGGTTTTCTAAATTTGAGACCCTGTTCTGTTCTGTAATTCAGTTCCTGTGTAGCCAAGTTTACATTCCGTGTATTACTGATATCTTATGATGTTTCTTTTTCTGTGTGACTTACTTCAGTTAGAATCATCATACCTGAATCCACTCATTGTGCTGCTAAGGGCCTGATGACACAGATTTCATTGCTGAGTGATACTGCTTTGTAAGTAAATACCACAACTTCTTTATCCATTTTTCACTTTCTGCGATGTTGAACTTGTACTGTAAACGAGGTTCTTGTAAACAGAGCCGTTCCAAACTTTGGGGTGGCTGTGTCTTTTTGATTTTAATTTCCCTAAGCTATAGGACCATAAGTGGAAGTGCCCTAGGTTCTGTTGCTTTGTTTTTTAGATGTTTCAGGAAACACCATACACTTCTCCCGAGTGGTTGTTGGCAATTTACATCCCGCCCATCAGCATAACAAGGCTCCCAGTTCTCCATGGCCTGTCCTGCCTTTCTGGATTTTACACTTTTTTCAGATGGCCCTTTTGACCGGGGGGAAGTGAGACTTCATTGTAGTGCAGATTTCCTTTGCAAGCTTGCTTGGTTGGCCAAAAAGGGCGTATGCGTTTTTTCCTGAATATATTCAGGAAAAAACGCATACGCCCTTTTTGGCCAAGTGCATCATTGTGGACGTTCTACCTCTTTTCCTATGCTTTCAATGCAATTCCAGTCTACCTCCTGAAATCGGTTTCCTGCAATTCTGCCCCGCTTTCAAGTCCTCTTGGCAGCCTTACTTCAGTCTATTTCTGGACGATAGCTGTCATTTATAACTCTGCAGGTTTGTGAATTACAGTGCCCCTGAGCTCCTTTCTTCAACTTGCTTTCTTGTGACCTGGCCGCAACACCGCAGGATGGCTTCAGGCCCTAATCTGGTTCCGGCACGGCACGCTGAGCCTTTGGTTATTTCCTCTTCCTGGTGGGAAATGAGAGTTAAATTTGCCCGTCCAGACACCTCCAGCTAGCCTCTCATTGGTTCTCGCTATTCCTGTTCATCTTCCGCAGAAATTGCAAACTGGGCCAAACAGGAGGTTAAAGGCGCTGACTCTCCAAGTGGGGAGAGTGTTAGTAAAGCGTCTGGAATGTTGCACCCGAGTACCAGGGGAGGAAAACTGAGACATATTTGAACACGTCTCCCGTTCACATGATTGATCATACTTGGGTTCCACATGCATGTTTTAGCTGAAGGAAGAATACCTTAAACCTGGAGAGTTAAGACCCGTGTAATGGGAACCATGCAATATGACTTCAAAGGGTCTTCATTTGCTCACCGAACCTCTCCAATCCTATCACTGCTGCGTTTATGCCCCTGTACACATGCTTGATTCTCTTTCGGAGACATAGCAATCCATAGGTTTTAAGATACTTACTAGTCAGGTACATTCTTAGGCGTTTAATATGCGGTGTTGAGTCCATTTCGTTGAGCAAGGAGTAGCTCTTGTCTATTCCATATTTGGCTTAAGGAACTTTATCTGTGCTCATTTCAATCTCTGGTTTTATGCAGCACCCCAACTCACCTTTCCCCTTAAGCAAGCATAAGTTGGTTTTCTAAATTTGAGACCCTGTTCTGTTCTGTAATTCAGTTCCTGTGTAGCCAAGTTTACATTCCGTGTATTACTGATATCTTATGATGTTTCTTTTTCTGTGTGACTTACTTCAGTTAGAATCATCATACCTGAATCCACTCATTGTGCTGCTAAGGGCCTGATGACACAGATTTCATTGCTGAGTGATACTGCTTTGTAAGTAAATACCACAACTTCTTTATCCATTTTTCACTTTCTGCGATGTTGAACTTGTACTGTAAACGAGGTTCTTGTAAACAGAGCCGTTCCAAACTTTGGGGTGGCTGTGTCTTTTTGATTTTAATTTCCCTAAGCTATAGGACCATAAGTGGAAGTGCCCTAGGTTCTGTTGCTTTGTTTTTTAGATGTTTCAGGAAACACCATACACTTCTCCCGAGTGGTTGTTGGCAATTTACATCCCGCCCATCAGCATAACAAGGCTCCCAGTTCTCCATGGCCTGTCCTGCCTTTCTGGATTTTACACTTTTTTCAGATGGCCCTTTTGACCGGGGGGAAGTGAGACTTCATTGTAGTGCAGATTTCCTTTGCAAGCTTGCTTGGTTGGCCAAAAAGGGCGTATGCGTTTTTTCCTGAATATATTCAGGAAAAAACGCATACGCCCTTTTTGGCCAAGTGCATCATTGTGGACGTTCTGCCTCTTTTCCTATGCTTTCAATGCAATTCCAGTCTACCTCCTGAAATCGGTTTCCTGCAATTCTGCCCCGCTTTCAAGTCCTCTTGGCAGCCTTACTTCAGTCTATTTCTGGACGATAGCTGTCATTTATAACTCTGCAGGTTTGTGAATTACAGTGCCCCTGAGCTCCTTTCTTCAACTTGCTTTCTTGTGACCTGGCCGCAACACCGCAGGATGGCTTCAGGCCCTAATCTGGTTCCGGTACGGCATGCTGAGCCTTTGGTTAATTCCTCTTCCTGGTGGGAAATGAGAGTTAAATTTGCCCGTTCAGACACCTCCAGCTAGTCTCTCATTGGTTCTCGCTATTCCTGTTCATCTTCCGCAGAAATTGCAAACTGGGCCAAACAGGAGGTTAAAGGGACTGACTCTCCACGTCTGGAGAGTGTTAGTAAAGCGTCTGGAATGTTGCACCCGAGTACCAGGGGAGGAAAACTGAGACATATTTGAACACGTCTCCCGTTCACATGGTTGATCATACTCTGGGTTCCACATGCATGTTTTAGCTGAAGGAAGAATACCTTAAACCTGGAGAGTTGAGACCCGTGGAATGGGTACCATGCAATATGACTTCAAAGGGTCTTCATTTGCTCACCAAACCTCTCCAATCCTATCACTGCTGCGTTTATGCCCCTGTACACATGCTTGATTCTCTTTCAGAGACATAGCAATCCATAGGTTTTAAGATACTTACTAGTCAGGTACATTCTTAGGCGTTTAATATGCGGTGTTGAGTCCATTTCGTTGAGCAAGGAGTAGCTCTTGTCTATTCCATATTTGACTTAAGGAACTTTATCTGTGCTCATTTCAATCTCTGGTTTTATGCAGCACCCCAACTCACCTTTCCCCTTAAGCAAGCATAAGTTGGTTTTCTAAATTTGAGACCCTGTTCTGTTCTGTAATTCAGTTCCTGTGTAGCCAAGTTTACATTCCGTGTATTACTGATATCTTATGATGTTTCTTTTTCTGTGTGACTTACTTCAGTTAGAATCATCATACCTGAATCCACTCATTGTGCTGCTAAGGGCCTGATGACACAGATTTCATTGCTGAGTGATATTGCTTTGTAAGTAAATACCACAACTTCTTTATCCATTTTTCACTTTCTGCGATGTTGAACTTGTACTGTAAACGAGGTTCTTGTAAACAGAGCCGTTCCAAACTTTGGGGTGGCTGTGTCTTGTTGATTTTAATTTCCCTAAGCTATAGGACCATAAGTGGAAGTGCCGTAGGTTCTGTTGCTTTGTTTTTTAGATGTTTCAGGAAACACCATACACTTCTCCCGAGTGACTGTTGGCAATTTACATCCCGCCCATCAGCATAACAAGGCTCCCAGTTCTCCATGGCCTGTCCTGCCTTTCTGGATTTTACACTTTTTTCAGATGGCCCTTTTGACCGGCGGGACATGAGACTTCATTGTAGTGCAGATTTCCTTTGCAAGCTTGCTTGGTTGGCCAAAAAGGGCGTATGCGTTTTTTCCTGAATATATTCAGGAAAAAACGCATACGCCCTTTTTGGCCAAGTGCATCATTGTGGACGTTCTGCCTCTTTTCCTATGCTTTCAATGCAATTCCAGTCTACCTCCTGAAATCGGTTTCCTGCAATTCTGCCCCGCTTTCAAGTCCTCTTGGCAGCCTTACTTCAGTCTATTTTTGGACGATAGCTGTCATTTATAACTCTGCAGGTTTGTGAATTACAGTGCCCCTGAGCTCCTTTCTTCAACTCGCTTTCTTTTGAGCTGGCCGCAACACCGCAGGATGGCTTCAGGCCCTAATCTGGTCCGGTACGGCACGCTGAGCCTTTGGTTATTTCCTCTTCCTGGTGGGAAATGAGAGTTAAATTTGCCCGTCCAGACACCTCCAGCTAGCCTCTCATTGGTTCTCGCTATTCCTGTTCATCTTCCGCAGAAATTGCAAACTGGGCCAAACAGGAGGTTAAAGGCGCTGACTCTCCAAGTGGGGAGAGTGTTAGTAAAGCGTCTGGAATGTTGCACCCGAGTACCAGGGGAGGAAAACTGAGACATATTTGAACACGTCTCCCGATCACATGGTTGATCATACTCTAGGTTCCACATGCATGTTTTAGCTGAAGGAAGAATACCTTAAACCTGGGTAGTTGAAACCCGTGGAATGGGTACCATGCAATATGACTTCAAAGGGTCTTCATTTGCTCACCGAACCTCTCCAATCCTATCACTGCTGCGTTTATGCCCCTGTACACATGCTTGATTCTCTTTCGGAGACATAGCAATCCATAGGTTTTAAGATACTTACTAGTCAGGTACATTCTTAGGCGTTTAATATGCGGTGTTGAGTCCATTTCGTTGAGCAAGGAGTAGCTCTTGTCTATTCCATATTTGGCTTAAGGAATTTATCTGTGCTCATTTCAATCTCTGGTTTTATGCAGCAACCCAACTCACCTTTACCCTTAAGCAAGCATAAGTTGGTTTTCTAAATTTGAGACCCTGTTCTGTTCTGTAATTCAGTTCCTGTGTAGCCAAGTTTACATTCCGTGTATTACTGATATCTTATGATGTTTCTTTTTCTGTGTGACTTACTTCAGTTAGAATCATCATACCTGAATCCACTCATTGTGTTGCTAAGGTCCTGATGACACAGATTTCACTGCTGAGTGATATTGCTTTGTAAGTAAATACCACAACTTCTTTATCCATTTTTCACTTTCTGCGATGTTGAACTTGTACTGTAAACGAGGTTCTTGTAAACAGAGCCGTTCCAAACTTTGGGGTGGCTGTTTTTTTTTGATTTTAATTTCCCTAAGCTATAGGACCATAAGTGGATGTGCCCTAGGTTCTGTTGCTTTGTATTTTAGATGTTTCAGGAAACACCATACACTTCTCCCGAGTGTCTGTTGGCAATTTACATCCCGCCCATCAGCATAACAAGGCTCCCAGTTCTCCATGGCCTGTCCTGCCTTTCTGGATTTTACACTTTTTTCAGATGGCCCTTTTGACCGGGGGGAAGTGAGACTTCATTGTAGTGCAGATTTCCTTTGCAAGCTTGCTTGGTTGGCCAAAAAGGGCGTATGCGTTTTTTCCTGAATATATTCAGGAAAAAACGCATACGCCCTTTTTGGCCAAGTGCATCATTGTGGACGTTCTGCCTCTTTTCCTATGCTTTCAATGCAATTCCAGTCTACCTCCTGAAATCGGTTTCCTGCAATTCTGCCCCGCTTTCAAGTCCTCTTGGCAGCCTTACTTCTGTCTATTTTTGGACGATAGCTGTCATTTATAACTCTGCAGGTTTGTGAATTACAGTGCCCCTGAGCTCCTTTCTTCAACTCGCTTTCTTTTGAGCTGGCCGCAACACCACAGAATGGCTTCAGGCCCTAATCTGGTTCCGGTACGGCACGCTGAGCCTTTGGTTATTTCCTCTTCCTGGTGGGAAATGAGAGTTAAATTTGCCCGTCCAGACACCTCCAGCTAGCCTCTCATTGGTTCTCGCTATTCCTGTTCATCTTCCGCAGAAATTGCAAACTGGGCCAAACAGGAGGTTAAAGGCGCTGACTCTCCAAGTGGGGAGAGTGTTAGTAAAGCGTCTCGAATGTTGCACCCGAGTACCAGGGTAGGAAAACTGAGACATATTTGAACACGTCTCCCGTTCACATGGTTGATCATACTTGGGTTCCACATGCATGTTTTAGCTGAAGGAAGAATACCTTAAACCTGGAGAGTTAAGACCCGTGGAATGGGTACCATGCAATATGACTTCAAAGGGTCTTCATTTGCTCACCGAACCTCTCCAATCCTATCACTGCTGCGTTTATGCCCCTGTACACATGCTTGATTCTGTTTCGGAGACATAGCAATCCATAGGTTTTAAGATACTTACTAGTCAGGTACATTCTTAGGCGTTTAATATGGGGTGTTGAGTCCATTTCGTTGAGCAAGGAGTAGCTCTTGTCTATTCCATATTTGACTTAAGGAACTTTATCTGTGCTCATTTCAATCTCTGGTTTTATGCAGCACCCCAACTCACCTTTCCCCTTAAGCAAGCATAAGTTGGTTTTCTAAATTTGAGACCCTGTTCTGTTCTGTAATTCAGTTCCTGTGTAGCCAAGTTTACATTCCGTGTATTACTGATATCTTATGATGTTTCTTTTTCTGTGTGACTTACTTCAGTTAGAATCATCATACCTGAATCCACTCATTGTGCTGCTAAGGGCCTGATGACACAGATTTCATTGCTGAGTGATACTGCTTTGTAAGTAAATACCACAACTTCTTTATCCATTTTTCACTTTCTGCGATGTTGAACTTGTACTGTAAACGAGGTTCTTGTAAACAGAGCCGTTCCAAACTTTGGGGTGGCTGTGTCTTTTTGATTTTAATTTCCCTAAGCTATAGGACCATAAGTGGAAGTGCCCTAGGTTCTGTTGCTTTGTTTTTTAGATGTTTCAGGAAACACCATACACTTCTCCCGAGTGGTTGTTGGCAATTTACATCCCGCCCATCAGCATAACAAGGCTCCCAGTTCTCCATGGCCTGTCCTGCCTTTCTGGATTTTACACTTTTTTCAGATGGCCCTTTTGACCGGGGGGAAGTGAGACTTCATTGTAGTGCAGATTTCCTTTGCAAGCTTGCTTGGTTGGCCAAAAAGGGCGTATGCGTTTTTTCCTGAATATATTCAGGAAAAAACGCATACGCCCTTTTTGGCCAAGTGCATCATTGTGGACGTTCTACCTCTTTTCCTATGCTTTCAATGCAATTCCAGTCTACCTCCTGAAATCGGTTTCCTGCAATTCTGCCCCGCTTTCAAGTCCTCTTGGCAGCCTTACTTCAGTCTATTTCTGGACGATAGCTGTCATTTATAACTCTGCAGGTTTGTGAATTACAGTGCCCCTGAGCTCCTTTCTTCAACTTGCTTTCTTGTGACCTGGCCGCAACACCGCAGGATGGCTTCAGGCCCTAATCTGGTTCCGGCACGGCACGCTGAGCCTTTGGTTATTTCCTCTTCCTGGTGGGAAATGAGAGTTAAATTTGCCCGTCCAGACACCTCCAGCTAGCCTCTCATTGGTTCTCGCTATTCCTGTTCATCTTCCGCAGAAATTGCAAACTGGGCCAAACAGGAGGTTAAAGGCGCTGACTCTCCAAGTGGGGAGAGTGTTAGTAAAGCGTCTGGAATGTTGCACCCGAGTACCAGGGGAGGAAAACTGAGACATATTTGAACACGTCTCCCGTTCACATGATTGATCATACTTGGGTTCCACATGCATGTTTTAGCTGAAGGAAGAATACCTTAAACCTGGAGAGTTAAGACCCGTGTAATGGGAACCATGCAATATGACTTCAAAGGGTCTTCATTTGCTCACCGAACCTCTCCAATCCTATCACTGCTGCGTTTATGCCCCTGTACACATGCTTGATTCTCTTTCGGAGACATAGCAATCCATAGGTTTTAAGATACTTACTAGTCAGGTACATTCTTAGGCGTTTAATATGCGGTGTTGAGTCCATTTCGTTGAGCAAGGAGTAGCTCTTGTCTATTCCATATTTGGCTTAAGGAACTTTATCTGTGCTCATTTCAATCTCTGGTTTTATGCAGCACCCCAACTCACCTTTCCCCTTAAGCAAGCATAAGTTGGTTTTCTAAATTTGAGACCCTGTTCTGTTCTGTAATTCAGTTCCTGTGTAGCCAAGTTTACATTCCGTGTATTACTGATATCTTATGATGTTTCTTTTTCTGTGTGACTTACTTCAGTTAGAATCATCATACCTGAATCCACTCATTGTGCTGCTAAGGGCCTGATGACACAGATTTCATTGCTGAGTGATACTGCTTTGTAAGTAAATACCACAACTTCTTTATCCATTTTTCACTTTCTGCGATGTTGAACTTGTACTGTAAACGAGGTTCTTGTAAACAGAGCCGTTCCAAACTTTGGGGTGGCTGTGTCTTTTTGATTTTAATTTCCCTAAGCTATAGGACCATAAGTGGAAGTGCCCTAGGTTCTGTTGCTTTGTTTTTTAGATGTTTCAGGAAACACCATACACTTCTCCCGAGTGGTTGTTGGCAATTTACATCCCGCCCATCAGCATAACAAGGCTCCCAGTTCTCCATGGCCTGTCCTGCCTTTCTGGATTTTACACTTTTTTCAGATGGCCCTTTTGACCGGGGGGAAGTGAGACTTCATTGTAGTGCAGATTTCCTTTGCAAGCTTGCTTGGTTGGCCAAAAAGGGCGTATGCGTTTTTTCCTGAATATATTCAGGAAAAAACGCATACGCCCTTTTTGGCCAAGTGCATCATTGTGGACGTTCTGCCTCTTTTCCTATGCTTTCAATGCAATTCCAGTCTACCTCCTGAAATCGGTTTCCTGCAATTCTGCCCCGCTTTCAAGTCCTCTTGGCAGCCTTACTTCAGTCTATTTCTGGACGATAGCTGTCATTTATAACTCTGCAGGTTTGTGAATTACAGTGCCCCTGAGCTCCTTTCTTCAACTTGCTTTCTTGTGACCTGGCCGCAACACCGCAGGATGGCTTCAGGCCCTAATCTGGTTCCGGCACGGCACGCTGAGCCTTTGGTTATTTCCTCTTCCTGGTGGGAAATGAGAGTTAAATTTGCCCGTCCAGACACCTCCAGCTAGCCTCTCATTGGTTCTCGCTATTCCTGTTCATCTTCCGCAGAAATTGCAAACTGGGCCAAACAGGAGGTTAAAGGCGCTGACTCTCCAAGTGGGGAGAGTGTTAGTAAAGCGTCTGGAATGTTGCACCCGAGTACCAGGGGAGGAAAACTGAGACATATTTGAACACGTCTCCCGTTCACATGATTGATCATACTTGGGTTCCACATGCATGTTTTAGCTGAAGGAAGAATACCTTAAACCTGGAGAGTTAAGACCCGTGTAATGGGTACCATGCAATATGACTTCAAAGGGTCTTCATTTGCTCACCGAACCTCTCCAATCCTATCACTGCTGCGTTTATGACCCTGTACACATGCTTGATTCTCTTTCGGAGACATAGCAATCCATAGGTTTTAAGATACTTACTAGTCAGGTACATTCTTAGGCGTTTAATATGCGGTGTTGAGTCCATTTCGTTGAGCAAGGAGTAGCTCTTGTCTATTCCATATTTGACTTAAGGAACTTTATCTGTGCTCATTTCAATCTCTGGTTTTATGCAGCACCCCAACTCACCTTTCCCCTTAAGCAAGCATAAGTTGGTTTTCTAAATTTGAGACCCTGTTCTGTTCTGTAATTTAGTTCCTGTGTAGCCAAGTTTACATTCCGTGTATTACTGATATCTTATGATGTTTCTTTTTCTGTGTGACTTACTTCAGTTAGAATCATCATACCTGAATCCACTCATTGTGCTGCTAAGGGCCTGATGACACAGATTTCATTGCTGAGTGATACTGCTTTGTAAGTAAATACCACAACTTCTTTATCCATTTTTCACTTTCTGCGATGTTGAACTTGTACTGTAAACGAGGTTCTTGTAAACAGAGCCGTTCCAAACTTTGGGGTGGCTGTGTCTTTTTGATTTTAATTTCCCTAAGCTATAGGACCATAAGTGGAAGTGCCCTAGGTTCTGTTGCTTTGTTTTTTAGATGTTTCAGGAAACACCATACACTTCTCCCGAGTGGTTGTTGGCAATTTACATCCCGCCCATCAGCATAACAAGGCTCCCAGTTCTCCATGGCCTGTCCTGCCTTTCTGGATTTTACACTTTTTTCAGATGGCCCTTTTGACCGGGGGGAAGTGAGACTTCATTGTAGTGCAGATTTCCTTTGCAAGCTTGCTTGGTTGGCCAAAAAGGGCGTATGCGTTTTTTCCTGAATATATTCAGGAAAAAACGCATACGCCCTTTTTGGCCAAGTGCATCATTGTGGACGTTCTGCCTCTTTTCCTATGCTTTCAATGCAATTCCAGTCTACCTCCTGAAATCGGTTTCCTGCAATTCTGCCCCGCTTTCAAGTCCTCTTGGCAGCCTTACTTCAGTCTATTTTTGGATGATAGCTGTCATTTATAACTCTGCAGGTTTGTGAATTACAGTGCCCCTGAGCTCCTTTCTTCAACTTGCTTACTTGTGACCTGGCCGCAACACCGCAGGATGGCTTCAGGCCCTAATCTGGTTCCGGCACGGCACGCTGAGCCCTGGTTATTTCCTCTTCCTGGTGGGAAATGAGAGTTAAATTTGCCCGTCCAGACACCTCCAGCTAGCCTCTCATTGGTTCTCGCTATTCCTGTTCATCTTCCGCAGAAATTGCAAACTGGGCCAAACAGGAGGTTAAAGGCGCTGACTCTCCACGTGGGGAGAGTGTTAGTAAAGCGTCTGGAATGTTGCACCCGAGTACCAGGGGAGGAAAACTGAGACATATTTGAACACGTCTCCCGTTCACATGATTGATCATACTTGGGTTCCACATGCATGTTTTAGCTGAAGGAAGAATACCTTAAACCTGGAGAGTTAAGACCCGTGTAATGGGTACCATGCAATATGACTTCAAAGGGTCTTCATTTGCTCACCGAACCTCTCCAATCCTATCACTGCTGCGTTTATGCCCCTGTACACATGCTTGATTCTCTTTCGGAGACATAGCAATCCATAGGTTTTAAGATACTTACTAGTCAGGTACATTCTTAGGCGTTTAATATGCGGTGTTGAGTCCATTTCGTTGAGCAAGGAGTAGCTCTTGTCTATTCCATATTTGACTTAAGGAACTTTATCTGTGCTCATTTCAATCTCTGGTTTTATGCAGCACCCCAACTCACCTTTACCCTTAAGCAAGCATAAGTTGGTTTTCTAAATTTGAGACCCTGTTCTGTTCTGTAATTCAGTTCCTGTGTAGCCAAGTTTCCATTCCGTGTATTACTGATATCTTATGATGTTTCTTTTTCTGTGTGACTTACTTCAGTTAGAATCATCATACCTGAATCCACTCATTGTGCTGCTAAGGGCCTGAGGACACAGATTTCATTGCTGAGTGATATTGGTTTGTAAGTAAATACCACAACTTCTTTATCAATTTTTCACTTTCTGCGATGTTGAACTTGTACTGTAAACGAGGTTCTTGTAAACAGAGCCGTTCCAAACTTTGGGGTGGCTGTTTTTTTTTGATTTTAATTTCCCTAAGCTATAGGACCATAAGTGGAAGTGCCCTAGGTTCTGTTGCTTTGTATTTTAGATGTTTCAGGAAACACCATACACTTCTCCCGAGTGTCTGTTGGCAATTTACATCCCGCCCATCAGCATAACAAGGCTCCCAGTTCTCCATGGCCTGTCCTGCCTTTCTGGATTTTACACTTTTTTCAGATGGCCCTTTTGACCGGGGGGAAGTGAGACTTCATTGTAGTGCAGATTTCCTTTGCAAGCTTGCTTGGTTGGCCAAAAAGGGCGTATGCGTTTTTTCCTGAATATATTCAGGAAAAAACGCATACGCCCTTTTTGGCCAAGTGCATCATTGTGGACGTTCTGCCTCTTTTCCTATGCTTTCAATGCAATTCCAGTCTACCTCCTAAAATCGGTTTCCTGCAATTCTGCCCCGCTTTCAAGTCCTCTTGGCAGCCTTACTTCAGTCTATTTTTGGACGATAGCTGTCATTTATAACTCTGCAGGTTTGTGAATTACAGTGCCCCTGAGCTCCTTTCTTCAACTCGCTTTCTTTTGAGCTGGCCGCAACACCGCAGAATGGCTTCAGGCCCTAATCTGGTTCCGGTACGGCACGCTGAGCCTTTGGTTATTTCCTCTTCCTGGTGGGAGATGAGAGTTAAATTTGCCCGTCCAGACACCTCCAGCTAGCCTCTCATTGGTTCTCGCTATTCCTGTTCATCTTCCGCAGAAATTGCAAACTGGGACAAACAGGAGGTTAAAGGCGCTGACTCTCCAAGTGGGGAGAGTGTTAGTAAAGCGTCTCGAATGTTGCACCCGAGTACCAGGGGAGGAAAACTGAGACATATTTGAACACGTCTCCCGTTCACATGGTTGATCATACTTGGGTTCCACATGCATGTTTTAGCTGAAGGAAGAATACCTTAAACCTGGAGAGTTAAGACCCGTGTAATGGGTACCATGCAATATGACTTCAAAGGGTCTTCATTTGCTCACCGAACCTCTCCAATCCTATCACTGCTGCGTTTATGCCCCTGTACACATGCTTGATTCTCTTTCGGAGACATAGCAATCCATAGGTTTTAAGATACTTACTAGTCAGGTACATTCTTAGGCGTTTAATATGCGGTGTTGAGTCCATTTCGTTGAGCAAGGAGTAGCTCTTGTCTATTCCATATTTGACTTAAGGAACTTTATCTGTGCTCATTTCAATCTCTGGTTTTATGCAGCACCCCAACTCACCTTTACCCTTAAGCAAGCATAAGTTGGTTTTCTAAATTTGAGACCCTGTTCTGTTCTGTAATTCAGTTCCTGTGTAGCCAAGTTTACATTCCGTGTATTACTGATATCTTATGATGTTTCTTTTTCTGTGTGACTTACTTCAGTTAGAATCATCATACCTGAATCCACTCATTGTGCTGCTAAGGGCCTGATGACACAGATTTCATTGCTGAGTGATATTGCTTTGTAAGTAAATACCACAACTTCTTTATCCATTTTTCACTTTCTGCGATGTTGAACTTGTACTGTAAACGAGGTTCTTGTAAACAGAGCCGTTCCAAACTTTGGGGTGGCTGTTTTTTTTTGATTTTAATTTCCCTAAGCTATAGGACCATAAGTGGATGTGCCCTAGGTTCTGTTGCTTTGTATTTTAGATGTTTCAGGAAACACCATACACTTCTCCCGAGTGTCTGTTGGCAATTTACATCCCGCCCATCAGCATAACAAGGCTCCCAGTTCTCCATGGCCTGTCCTGCCTTTCTGGATTTTACACTTTTTTCAGATGGCCCTTTTGACCGGGGGGAAGTGAGACTTCATTGTAGTGCAGATTTCCTTTGCAAGCTTGCTTGGTTGGCCAAAAAGGGCGTATGCGTTTTTTCCTGAATATATTCAGGAAAAAACGCATACGCCCTTTTTGGCCAAGTGCATCATTGTGGACGTTCTGCCTCTTTTCCTATGCTTTCAATGCAATTCCAGTCTACCTCCTGAAATCGGTTTCCTGCAATTCTGCCCCGCTTTCAAGTCCTCTTGGCAGCCTTACTTCAGTCTATTTTTGGACGATAGCTGTCATTTATAACTCTGCAGGTTTGTGAATTACAGTGCCCCTGATCTCCTTTCTTCAACTTGCTTTCTTGTGACCTGGCCGCAACACCGCAGGATGGCTTCAGGCCCTAATCTGGTTCCGGCACGGCACGCTGAGCCTTTGGTTATTTCCTCTTCCTGGTGGGAAATGAGAGTTAAATTTGCCCGTCCAGACACCTCCAGCTAGTCTCTCATTGGTTCTCGCTATTCCTGTTCATCTTCTGCAGAAATTGCAAACTGTGCCAAACAGGAGGTTAAAGGCGCTGACTCTCCAAGTGGGGAGAGTGTTAGTAAAGCGTCTGGAATGTTGCACCCGAGTACCAGGGGAGGAAAACTGAGACATATTTGAACACGTCTCCCAATCACATGGTTGATCATGCTCTAGGTTCCACATGCATGTTTTAGCTGAAGGAAGAATACCTTAAACCTGGGTAGTTGAAACCTGTGGAATGGGTACCATGCAATATGACTTCAAAGGGTCTTCATTTGCTCACCGAACCTCTCCAATCCTATCACTGCTGCGTTTATGCCCCTGTACACATGCTTGATTCTCTTTCGGAGACATAGCAATCCATAGGTTTTAAGATACTTACTAGTCAGGTACATTCTTAGGCGTTTAATATGGGGTGTTGAGTCCATTTCGTTGAGCAAGGAGTAGCTCTTGTCTATTCCATATTTGGCTTAAGGAACTTTATCTGTGCTCATTTCAATCTCTGGTTTTATGCAGCACCCCAACTCACCTTTACCCTTAAGCAAGCATAAGTTGGTTTTCTAAATTTGAGACCCTGTTCTGTTTTGGAATGCAATTCCTGTGTAGCCAAGTTTACATTCCGTGTATTAGTGATATCTTATGATGTTTCTTTTTCTGTGTGACTTATTTCAGTTAGAATCATCGTACCTGAATCCACTCATTATGCTGCTACGGGCCTGATGACATAGATTTCATTGCTGAGTGATACTGCATTGTACGTAAGTACCACAAGTTCTTTATCCATTTTTCACTTTCTGTGATATTGAACTTGTACGGTAAACGAGGTTCTTGTAAACGGAGGCGTCCCAAACTTTGGGGTGGCTGTGTCTTTTTGATTTTAATTTCCCTAAGCTATAGGACCATAAGTGGAAGTGCCCTAGGCTCTGTTGCTTTGTTTTTTAGATGTTTCAGGAAACACCATACACTTCTCCCGAGTGGTTGTTGGCAATTTACATCCCGCCCATCAGCATAACAAGGCTCCCAGTTCTCCATGGCCTGTCCTGCCTTTCTGGATTTTACACTTTTTTCAGATGGCCCTTTTGACCGGGGGGAAGTGAGACTTCATTGTAGTGCAGATTTCCTTTGCAAGCTTGCTTGGTTGGCCAAAAAGGGCGTATGCGTTTTTTCCTGAATATATTCAGGAAAAAACGCATACGCCCTTTATGGCCAAGTGCATCATTGTGGACGTTCTGCCTCTTTTCCTATGCTTTCAATGCAATTCCAGTCTACCTCCTGAAATCGGTTTCCTGCAATTCTGCCCCGCTTTCAAGTCCTCTTGGCAGCCTTACTTCAGTCTATTTTTGGACGATAGCTGTCATTTATAACTCTGCAGGTTTGTGAATTACAGTGCCCCTGAGCTCCTTTCTTCAACTCGGTTTCTTTTGAGCTGGCCGCAACACCGCAGGATGGCTTCAGGCCCTAATCTGGTTCCGGTACGGCACGCTGAGCCTTTGGTTATTTCCTCTTCCTGGTGGGAAATGAGAGTTAAATTTGCCCGTCCAGACACCTCCAGCTAGCCTCTCATTGGTTCTCGCTATCCCTGTTCATCTTTCGCAGAAATTGCAAACTGGGCCAAACAGGAGGTTAAAGGCGCTGACTCTCCAAGTGGGGAGAGTGTTAGTAAAGCGTCTGGAATGTTGCACCCGAGTACCAGGGGAGGAAAACTGAGACATATTTGAACACGTCTCCCGATCACATGGTTGATCATACTTGGGTTCCACATGCATGTTTTAGCTGAAGGAAGAATACCTTAAACCTGGGTAGTTAAACCCTTGGAATGGGTACCATGCAATATGACTTCAAAGGGTCTTCATTTGCTCACCGAACCTCTCCAATCCTATAACTGCTGCGTTTATGCCCCTGTACACATGCTTGATTCTCTTTTGGAGACATAGCAATCCATAGGTTTTAAGATACTTACAAGTCAGGTATATTCTTAGGCGTTTAATATGCGGTGTTGAGTCCATTTCGTTGAGCAAGGAGTAGCTCTTGTCTATTCCATATTTGGCTTAAGGAACTTTATCTGTGCTCATTTCAATCTCTGGTTTTATGCAGCAACCCAACTCACCTTTACCCTTAAGCAAGCATAAGTTGTTTTTCTAAATTTGAGACCCTGTTCTTTTCTGTAATTCAGTTCCTGTGTAGCCAAGTTTCCATTCCGTGTATTACTGATATCTTATGATGTTTCTTTTTCTGTGTGACTTATTTCAGTTAGAATCATCATACCTGAATCCACTCATTGTGCTGCTAAGGGCCTGATGACATAGATTTCATTGCTGAGTGATATTGCTTTGTAAGTGAATACCACAACTTCTTTATCCATTTTTCACTTTCTGCGATGTTGAACTTGTACTGTAAACGAGGTTCTTGTAAACAGAGCCGTTCCAAACTTTGGGGTGGCTGTGTCTTTTTGATTTTAATTTCCCTAAGCTATAGGACCATAAGTGGAAGTGCCCTAGGTTCTGTTGCTTTGTTTTTTAGATGTTTCAGGAAACACCATACACTTCTCCCGAGTGGTTGTTGGCAATTTACATCCCGCCCATCAGCATAACAAGGCGCCCAGTTCTCCATGGCCTGTCCTGCCTTTCTGGATTTTACACTTTTTTCAGATGGCCCTTTTGACCGGGGGGAAGTGAGACTTCATTGTAGTGCAGATTTCCTTTGCAAGCTTGCTTGGTTGGCCAAAAAGGGCGTATGCGTTTTTTCCTGAATATATTCAGGAAAAAACGCATACGCCCTTTTTGGCCAAGTGCATCATTGTGGACGTTCTGCCTCTTTTCCTATGCTTTCAATGCAATTCCAGTCTACCTCCTGAAATCGGTTTCCTGCAATTCTGCCCCGCTTTCAAGTCCTCTTGGCAGCCTTACTTCAGTCTATTTTTGGACGATAGCTGTCATTTATAACTCTGCAGGTTTGTGAATTACAGTGCCCCTGAGCTCCTTTCTTCAACTCGCTTTCTTGTGAGCTGGCCGCAACACCGCAGGATGGCTTCAGGCCCTAATCTGGTTCCGGCACGGCACGCTGAGCCTTTGGTTATTTCCTCTTCCTGGTGGGAAATGAGAGTTAAATTTGCCCGTCCAGACACCTCCAGCTAGTCTCTCATTGGTTCTCGCTATTCCTGTTCATCTTCCGCAGAAATTGCAAACTGGGCCAAACAGGAGGTTAAAGGCGCTGACTCTCCAAGTGGGGAGAGTGTTATTAAAGCGTCTGGAATGTTGCACCCGAGTACCAGGGGAGGAAAACTGAGACATATTTGAACACGTCTCCCGTTCACATGGTTGATCATACTTGGGTTCCACATGCATGTTTTAGCTGAAGGAAGAATACCTTAAACCTGGAGAGTTGAGACCCGTGGAATGGGTACCATGCAATATGACTTCAAAGGGTCTTCATTTGCTCACCGAACCTCTCCAATCCTATCACTGCTGCGTTTATGCCCCTGTACACACGCTTGATTCTCTTTTGGAGACATAGCAATCCATAGGTTTTACGATACTTACTAGTCAGGTACATTCTTAGGCGTTTAATATGTGGTGTTGAGTCCATTTCGTTGAGCAAGGAGTAGCTCTTGTCTATTCCATATTTGACTTAAGGAACTTTATCTGTGCTCATTTCAATCTCTGGTTTTATGCAGCACCCCAACTCACCTTTCCCCTTAAGCAAGCATAAGTTGGTTTTCTAAATTTGAGACCCTGTTCTGTTCTGTAATTCAGATCCTGTGTAGCCAAGTTTACATTCCGTGTATTACTGATATCTTATGATGTTTCTTTTTCTGTGTGACTTATTTCAGTTAGAATCATCATACCTGAATCCACTCATTGTGATGCTAAGGGCCTGATGACACAGATTTCATTGCTGAGTGATATTGCTTTGTAAGTAAATACCACAACTTCTTTATCCATTTTTCACTTTCTGCCATGTTGAACTTGTACTGTAAACGAGGTTCTTGTAAACAGAGGCCTCCCAAACTTTGGGGTGGCTGTGTCTTTTTGATTTTAATTTCCCTAAGCTATAGGACCATAAGTGGAAGTGCCCTAGGCTCTGTTGCTTTGTTTATTAGATGTTTCAGGAAACACCATACACTTCTCCCGAGTGCCTGTTGGCAATTTACATCCCGCCCATCAGCATAACAAGGCTCCCAGTTCTCCATGGCCTGTCCTGCCTTTCTGGATTTTACACTTTTTTCAGATGGCCCTTTTGACCGGGGGGAAGTGAGACTTCATTGTAGTGCAGATTTCCTTTGCAAGCTTGCTTGGTTGGCCAAAAAGGGCGTATGCGTTTTTTCCTGAATATATTCAGGAAAAAACGCATACGCCCTTTTTGGCCAAGTGCATCATTGTGGACGTTCTGCCTCTTTTCCTATGCTTTCAATGCAATTCCAGTCTACCTCCTGAAATCGGTTTCCTGCAATTCTGCTCCGCTTTCAAGTCCTCTTAGCAGCCTTACTTCAGTCTATTTTTGGACGATAGCTGTCATTTATAACTCTGCAGGTTTGTGAATTACAGTGCCCCTGAGCTCCTTTCTTCAACTCGCTTTCTTTTGAGCTGGCCGCAACACCGCAGAATGGCTTCAGGCCCTAATCTGGTTCCGGTATGGCACGCTGAGCCTTTGGTTATTTCCTCTTCCTGTTGGGAAATGAGAGTTAAATTTGCCCGTCCAGACACCTCCAGCTAGCCTCTCATTGGTTCTCGCTATTCCTGTTCATCTTCCGCAGAAATTGCAAACTGGGCCAAACAGGAGGTTAAAGGCGCTGACTCTCCAAGTGGGGAGAGTGTTAGTAAAGCGTCTGGAATGTTGCACCCGAGTACCAGGGGAGGAAAACTGAGACATATTTGAACACGTCTCCCGTTCACATGGTTGATCATACTTGGGTTCCACATGCATGTTTTAGCTGAAGGAAGAATACCTTAAACCTGGAGAGTTGAGACCCGTGTAATGGGTACCATGCAATATGACTTCAAAGGGTCTTCATTTGCTCACCGAACCTCTCCAATCCTATCACTGCTGCGTTTATGCCCCTGTACACATGCTTGATTCTCTTTTGGAGACATAGCAATCCATAGGTTTTACGATACTTACTAGTCAGGTACATTCTTAGGCGTTTAATATGCGGTGTTGAGTCCATTTCGTTGAGCAAGGAGTAGCTCTTGTCTATTCCATATTTGACTTAAGGAACTTTATCTGTGCTCATTTCAATCTCTGGTTTTATGCAGCACCCCAACTCACCTTTACCCTTAAGCAAGCATAAGTTGGTTTTCTAAATTTGAGACCCTGTTCTGTTCTGTAATTCAGTTCCTGTGTAGCCAAGTTTCCATTCCGTGTATTACTGATATCTTATGATGTTTCTTTTTCTGTGTGACTTATTTCAGTTAGAATCATCATACCTGAATCCACTCATTGTGATGCTAAGGGCCTGATGACATAGATTTCATTGCTGAGTGATATTGCTTTGTAAGTAAATACCACAACTTCTTTATCCATTTTTCACTTTCTGCGATGTTGAACTTGTACTGTAAACGAGGTTCTTGTAAACAGAGGCGTCCGAAACTTTGGGGTGGCTGTGTCTTTTTGATTTTAATTTCCCTAAACTATAGGACCATAAGTGGAAGTGCCCTAGGCTCTGTTGCTTTGTTTTTTAGATGTTTTAGGAAACACCATACACTTCTCCCGAGTGTCTGTTGGCAATTTACATCCCGCCCATCAGCATAACAAGGCTCCCAGTTCTCCATGGCCTGTCCTGCCTTTCTGGATTTTACACTTTTTTCAGATGGCCCTTTTGACCGGGGGGAAGTGAGACTTCATTGTAGTGCAGATTTCCTTTGCAAGCTTGCTTAGTTGGCCAAAAAGGGCGTATGCGTTTTTTCCTGAATATATTCAGGAAAAAACGCATACGCCCTTTTTGGCCAAGTGCATCATTGTGGACGTTCTGCCTCTTTTCCTATGCTTTCAATGCAATTCCAGTCTACCTCCTGAAATCGGTTTCCTGCAATTCTGCCCCGCTTTCAAGTCCTCTTGGCAGCCTTACTTCAGTCTATTTTTGGACGATAGCTGTCATTTATAACTCTGCAGGTTTGTGAATTACAGTGCCCCTGAGCTCCTTTCTTCAACTCGCTTTCTTGTGACCTGGCCGCAACACCGCAGGATGGCTTCAGGCCCTAATCTGGTTCCAGCCCGGCATGCTGAGCCTGTGGTTAATTCCTCTTCCTGGTGGGAAATGAGAGTTAAATTTGCCCGTCCAGACACCTCCAGCTAGCCTCTCATTGGTTCTCGCTATTCCTGTTCATCTTCCGCAGAAATTGCAAACTGGGCCAAACAGGTGGTTAAAGGGACTGACTCTCCAAGTGGGGAGAGTGTTAGTAAAGCGTCTGGAATGTTGCACCCGAGTACCAGGGGAGGAAAACTGAGACATATTTGAACACGTCTCCCGATCACATGGTTGATCATACTCTAGGTTCCACATGCATGTTTTAGCTGAAGGAAGAATACCTTAAACCTGGGTAGTTGAAACCCGTGGAATGGGTACCATGCAATATGACTTCAAAGGGTCTTCATTTGCTCACCGAACCTCTCCAATCCTATCACTGCTGCGTTTATGCCCCTGTACACATGCTTGATTCTCTTTCGGAGACATAGCAATCCATAGGTTTTAAGATACTTACAAGTCAGGTACATTCTTAGGCGTTTAATATGCGGTGTTGAGTCCATTTCGTTGAGCAAGGAGTAGCTCTTGTCTATTCCATATTTGGCTTAAGGAACTTTATCTGTGCTCATTTCAATCTCTGGTTTTATGCAGCAACCCAACTCACCTTTACCCTTAAGCAAGCATAAGTTGGTTTTCTAAATTTGAGACCCTGTTCTGTTCTGTAATTCAGTTCCTGTGTAGCCAAGTTTCCATTCCGTGTATTACTGATATCTTATGATGTTTCTTTTTCTGTGTGACTTATTTCAGTTAGAATCATCATACCTGAATCCACTCATTGTGCTGCTAAGGGCCTGATGACATAGATTTCATTGCTGAGTGATATTGCTTTGTAAGTGAATACCACAACTTCTTTATCCATTTTTCCCTTTCTGCGATGTTGAACTTGTACTGTAAACGAGGTTCTTGTAAACAGAGCCGTTCCAAACTTTGGGGTGGCTGTGTCTTTTTGATTTTAATTTCCCTAAGCTATAGGACCATAAGTGGAAGTGCCCTAGGCTCTGTTGCTTTGTTTTTTAGATGTTTCAGGAAACACCATACACTTCTCCCAAGTGTCTGTTGGCAATTTACATCCCGCCCATCAGCATAACAAGGCTCCCAGTTCTCAATGGCCTGTTGCCTTTCTGGATTTTACACTTTTTTCAGATGGCCCTTTTGACCGGGGGGAAGTGAGACTTCATTGTAGTGCAGATTTCCTTTGCAAGCTTGCTTGGTTGGCCAAAAAGGGCGTATGCGTTTTTTCCTGAATATATTCAGGAAAAAACGCATACGCCCTTTTTGGCCAAGTGCATCATTGTGGACGTTCTGCCTCTTTTCCTATGCTTTCAATGCAATTCCAGTCTACCTCCTGAAATCGGTTTCCTGCAATTCTGCCCCGCTTTCAAGTCCTCTTGGCAGCCTTACTTCAGTCTATTTTTGGACGATAGCTGTCATTTATAACTCTGCAGGTTTGTGAATTACAGTGCCCCTGAGCTCCTTTCTTCAACTCGCTTTCTTGTGACCTGGCCGCAACACCGCAGGATGGCTTCAGGCCCTAATCTGGTTCCGGCCCGGCATGCTGAGCCTTTGGTTAATTCCTCTTCCTGGTGGGAAATGAGAGTTAAATTTGCCCGTCCAGACACCTCCAGCTAGCCTCTCATTGGTTCTCACTATTCCTGTTCATCTTCCGCAGAAATTGCAAACTGGGCCAAACAGGAGGTTAAAGGGACTGACTCTCCAAGTGGGGAGAGTGTTAGTAAAGCGTCTGGAATGTTGCACCCGAGTACCAGGGGAGGAAAACTGAGACATATTTGAACACGTCTCCCGATCACATGGTTGATCATACTCTGGGTTCCACATGCATGTTTTAGCTGAAGGAAGAATACCTAAAACCTGGGTAGTTGAAACCCGTGGAATGGGTATCATGCAATATGACTTCAAAGGGTCTTCGTTTGCTCACCGAACCTCTCCAATCCTATCACTGCTGCGTTTATGCCCCTGTACACATGCTTGATTCTCTTTCGGAGACATAGCAATCCATAGGTTTTAAGATACTTACTAGTCAGGTACATTCTTAGGCGTTTAATATGCGGTGTTGAGTCCATTTCGTTGAGCAAGGAGTAGCTCTTGTCTATTCCATATTTGGCTTAAGGAACTTTATCTGTGCTCATTTCAATCTCTGGTTTTATGCAGCACCCCAACTCACCTTTACCCTTAAGCAAGCATAAGTTGTTTTTCTAAATTTGAGACCCTGTTCTGTTCTGTAATTCAGTTCCTGTGTAGCCAAGTTTCCATTCCGTGTATTACTGATATCTTATGATGTTTCTTTTTCTGTGTGACTTATTTCAGTTAGAATCATCATACCTGAATCCACTCATTGTGCTGCTAAGGGCCTGATGACATAGATTTCATTGCTGAGTGATATTGCTTTGTAAGTGAATACCACAACTTCTTTATCCATTTTTCCCTTTCTGCGATGTTGAACTTGTACTGTAAACGAGGTTCTTGTAAACAGAGCCGTTCCAAACTTTGGGGTGGCTGTGTCTTTTTGATTTTAATTTCCCTAAGCTATAGGACCATAAGTGGAAGTGCCCTAGGCTCTGTTGCTTTGTTTTTTAGATGTTTCAGGAAACACCATACACTTCTCCCAAGTGTCTTTGGCAATTTACATCCCGCCCATCAGCATAAGAAGGCTCCCAGTTCTCAATGGCCTGTTGCCTTTCTGGATTTTACACTTTTTTCAGATGGCCCTTTTGACCGGGGGGAAGTGAGACTTCATTGTAGTGCAGATTTCCTTTGCAAGCTTGCTTGGTTGGCCAAAAAGGGCGTATGCGTTTTTTCCTGAATATATTCAGGAAAAAACGCATACGCCCTTTTTGGCCAAGTGCATCATTGTGGACGTTCTGCCTCTTTTCCTATGCTTTCAATGCAATTCCAGTCTACCTCCTGAAATCGGTTTCCTGCAATTCTGCCCCGCTTTCAAGTCCTCTTGGCAGCCTTACTTCAGTCTATTTTTGGACGATAGCTGTCATTTATAACTCTGCAGGTTTGTGAATTACAGTGCCCCTGAGCTCCTTTCTTCAACTCGCTTTCTTGTGACCTGGCCGCAACACCGCAGGATGGCTTCAGGCCCTAATCTGGTTCTGGCACGGCACACTGAGCGTTTGGTTATTTCCTCTTCCTGGTGGGAAATGAGAGTTAAATTTGCCCGTCCAGACACCTCCAGCTAGCCTCTCATTGGTTCTCGCTATTCCTGTTCATCTTCCGCAGAAATTGCAAACTGGGCCAAACAGGAGGTTAAAGGCGCTGACTCTCCAAGTGGGGAGAGTGTTAGTAAAGCGTCTGGAATGTTGCACCCGAGTACCAGGGGAGGAAAAATGAGACATATTTGAACACGTCTCCCGTTCGCATGGTTGATCATACTCTAGGTTCCACATGCATGTTTTAGCTGAAGGAAGAATACCTTAAACCTGGGTAGTTGAAACCCGTGGAATGGGTACCATGCAATATGACTTCAAAGGGTCTTCATTTGCTCACCGAACCTCTCCAATCCTATCACTGCTGCGTTTATGCCCCTGTACACATGCTTGATTCTCTTTCGGAGACATAGCAATCCATAGGTTTTAAGATACTTACTAGTCAGGTACATTCTTAGGCGTTTAATATGGGGTGTTGAGTCCATTTCGTTGAGCAAGGAGTAGCTCTTGTCTATTCCATATTTGGCTTAAGGAACTTTAACTGTGCTCATTTCAATCTCTGGTTTTATGCAGCACCCCAACTCACCTTTACCCTTAAGCAAGAATAAGTTGGTTTTCTAAATTTGAGACCCTGTTCTGTTCTGTAATTCAGTTCCTGTGTAGCCAAGTTTACATTCCGTGTATTACTGATATCTTATGATGTTTCTTTTTCTGTGTGACTTATTTCAGTTAGAATCATCATACCTGAATCCACTCATTGTGCTGCTAAGGGCCTGATGACACAGATTTCATTGCTGAGTGATATTGCTTTGTAAGTAAATACCACAACTTCTTTATCCATTTTTCACTTTCTGCGATGTTGAACTTGTACTGTAAACGAGGTTCTTGTAAACAGAGCCGTTCCAAACTTTGGGGTGGCTGTGTCTTTTTGATTTTAATTTCCCTAAGCTATAGGACCATAAGTGGAAGTGCCCTAGGTTCTGTTGCTTTGTTTTTTAGATGTTTCAGGAAACACCATACACTTCTCCCGAGTGGTTGTTGGCAATTTACATCCCGCCCATCAGCATAACAAGGCTCCCAGTTCTCCATGGCCTGTCCTGCCTTTCTGGATTTTACACTTTTTTCAGATGGCCCTTTTGACCGGGGGGAAGTGAGACTTCATTGTAGTGCAGATTTCCTTTGCAAGCTTGCTTGGTTGGCCAAAAAGGGCGTATGCGTTTTTTCCTGAATATATTCAGGAAAAAACGCATACGCCCTTTTTGGCCAAGTGCATCATTGTGGACGTTCTGCCTCTTTTCCTATGCTTTCAATGCAATTCCAGTCTACCTCCTGAAATCGGTTTCCTGCAATTCTGCCCCGCTTTCAAGTCCTCTTGGCAGCCTTACTTCAGTCTATTTTTGGACGATAGCTGTCATTTATAACTCTGCAGGTTTGTGAATTACAGTGCCCCTGAGCTCCTTTCTTCAACTCGCTTTCTTGTGACCTGGCCGCAACACCGCAGGATGGCTTCAGGCCCTAATCTGGTTCCGGCCCGGCATGCTGAGCCTTTGGTTAATTCCTCTTCCTGGTGGGAAATGAGAGTTAAATTTGCCCGTCCAGACACCTCCAGCTAGCCTCTCATTGGTTCTCGCTATTCCTGTTCATCTTCCGCAGAAATTGCAAACTGGGCCAAACAGGAGGTTAAAGGGACTGACTCTCCAAGTCGGGAGAGTGTTAGTAAAGCATCTGGAATGTTGCACCCGAGTACCAGGGGAGGAAAACTGAGACATATTTGAACACGTCTCCCGTTCACATGGTTGATCATACTCTGGGTTTCACATGCATGTTTTAGCTGAAGGAAGAATACCTTAAACCTGGAGAGTTGAGACCCGTGGAATGGGTACCATGCAATATGACTTCAAAGGGTCTTCATTTTCTCACCAAACCTCTCCAATCCTATCACTGCTGCGTTTATGCCCCTGTACAGACGCTTGATTCTCTTTTGGAGACATAGCAATCCATAGGTTTTAAGATACTTACTAGTCAGGTACATTCTTAGCCGTTTAATATGGGGTGTTGAGTCCATTTCGTTGAGCAAGGAGTAGCTCTTGTCTATTCCATATTTGGCTTAAGGAACTTTATCTGTGCTCATTTCAATCTCTGGTTTTATGCAGCACTCCAACTCACCTTTACCCTTAAGCAAGAATAAGTTGGTTTTCTAAATTTGAGACCCTGTTCTGTTCTGTAATTCAGTTCCTGTGTAGCCAAGTTTACATTCCGTGTATTACTGATATCTTATGATATTTCATTTTCTGTGTGACTTATTTCAGTTAGAAGCATCATACCTGAATCCACTCATTGTGCTGCTAAGGGCCTGATGACACAGATTTCATTGCTGAGTGATATTGCTTTGTAAGTAAATACCACAACTTCTTTATCCATTTTTCACTTTCTGCGATGTTGAACTTGTACTGTAAACGAGGTTCTTGTAAACAGAGCCGTTCCAAACTTTGGGGTGGCTGTGTCTTTTTGATTTTAATTTCCCTAAGCTATAGGACCATAAGTGGAAGTGCCCTAGGCTCTGTTGCTTTGTTTTTTAGATGTTTCAGGAAACACCATACACTTCTCACGAGTGTCTGTTGGCAATTTACATCCCGCCTATCAGCATAACAAGGCTCCCAGTTCTCAATGGCCTGTTGCCTTTCTGGATTTTACACTTTTTTCAGATGGCCCTTTTGACCGGGGGGAAGTGAGACTTCATTGTAGTGCAGATTTCCTTTGCAAGCTTGCTTGGTTGGCCAAAAAGGGCGTATGCGTTTTTTCCTGAATATATTCAGGAAAAAACGCATACGCCCTTTTTGGCCAAGTGCATCATTGTGGACGTTCTGCCTCTTTTCCTATGCTTTCAATGCAATTCCAGTCTACCTCCTGAAATCGGTTTCCTGCAATTCTGCCCCGCTTTCAAGTCCTCTTGGCAGCCTTACTTCAGTCTATTTTTGGACGATAGCTGTCATTTATAACTCTGCAGGTTTGTGAATTACAGTGCCCCTGAGCTCCTTTCTTCAACTCGCTTTCTTTTGAGCTGGCCGCAACACCGCAGGATGCTTTCAGGCCCTAATCTGGTTCCGGTACGGCACGCTGAGCCTTTGGTTATTTCCTCTTCCTGGTGGGAAATGAGAGTTAAATTTGCCCGTCCAGACACCTCCAGCTAGTCTCTCATTGGTTCTCGCTATTCCTGTTCATCTTCCGCAGAAATTGCAAACTGGGCCAAACAGGAGGTTAAAGGTGCTGACTCTCCAAGTGGGGAGAGTGTTAGTAAAGCGTCTGGAATGTTGCACCCGAGTACCAGGGGAGGAAAACTGAGACATATTTGAACACGTCTCCCGTTCACATGGTTGATCATACTCTGGGTTCCACATGCATATTTTAGCTGAAGGAAGAATACCTAAAACCTGGGTAGTTGAAACCCGTGGAATGGGTACCATGCAATATGACTTCAAAGGGTCTTCATTTGCTCACCGAACCTCTCCAATCCTATCACTGCTGCGTTTATGCCCCTGTACACATGCTTGATTCTCTTTCGGAGACATAGCAATCCATAGGTTTTAAGATACTTACTAGTCAGGTACATTCTTAGGCGTTTAATATGCGGTGTTGAGTCCATTTCGTTGAGCAAGGAGTAGCTCTTGTCTATTCCATATTTGGCTTAAGGAACTTTATCTGTGCTCATTTCAATCTCTGGTTTTATGCAGCAACCCAACTCACCTTCCCCCTTAAGCAAGCATAAGTTGGTTTTCTAAATTTGAGAACCTGTTCTGTTTTGGAATTCAGTTACTGTGTAGCCAAGTTTACATTCCGTGTATTAGTGATATCTTATGATGTTTCTTTTTCTGTGTGACTTATTTCAGTTAGAATCATCGTATCTGAATCTACTCATTATGCTGCTACGGGCCTGATGACATAGATTTCATTGCTGAGTGATACTGCATTGTACGTAAGTACCACAAGTTCTTTATCCATTTTTCACTTTCTGCGATGTTGAACTTGTACTGTAAACGAGGTTCTTGTAAACAGAGCCGTTCCAAACTTTGGGGTGGCTGTGTCTTTTTGATTTTAATTTCCCTAAGCTATAGGACCATAAGTGGCAGTGCCCTAGGCTCTGTTGCTTTGTTTTTTAGATGTTTCAGGAAACACCATACACTTCTCCCGAGTGTCTGTTGGCAATTTACATCCCGCCCATCAGCATAACAAGGCTCCCAGTTCTCCATGGCCTGTCCTGCCTTTCTGGATTTTACACTTTTTTCAGATGGCCCTTTTGACCAGGGGGAAGTGAGACTTCATTGTAGTGCAGATTTCCTTTGCAAGCTTGCTTGGTTGGCCAAAAAGGGCGTATGCGTTTTTTCCTGAATATATTCAGGAAAAAACGCATACGCCCTTTTTGGCCAAGTGCATCATTGTGGACGTTCTGCCTCTTTTCCTATGCTTTCAATGCAATTCCAGTCTACCTCCTGAAATCGGTTTCCTGCAATTCTGCCCCGCTTTCAAGTCCTCTTGGCAGCCTTACTTCAGTCTATTTTTGGACGATAGCTGTCATTTATAACTCTGCAGGTTTGTGAATTACAGTGCCCCTGAGCTCCTTTCTTCAACTTGCTTTCTTGTGACCTGGCCGCAACACCGCAGGATGGCTTCAGGCCCTAATCTGGTTCCGGCACGGCACGCTGAGCCTTTGGTTATTTCCTCTTCCTGGTGGGAAATGAGAGTTAAATTTGCCCGTCCAGACACCTCCAGCTAGCCTCTCATTGGTTCTCGCTATTCCTGTTCATCTTCCGCAGAAATTGCAAACTGGGCCAAACAGGAGGTTAAAGGCGCTGACTCTCCAAGTGGGGAGAGTGTTAGTAAAGCGTGTGGAATTTTGCACCCGAGTACCAGGGGAGGAAAACTGAGACATATTTGAACACGTCTCCCGTTCACATGGTTGATCATACTTGGGTTCCACATGCATGTTTTAGCTGAAGGAAGAATGCCTTAAACCTGGAGAGTTAAGACCCGTGTAATGGGTACCATGCAATATGACTTCAAAGGGTCTTCATTTGCTCACCGAACCTCTCCAATCCTATCACTGCTGCGTTTATGCCCCTGTACACATGCTTGATTCTCTTTTGGAGAACTAGCAATCCATAGGTTTTACGATACTTACTAGTCAGGTACATTCTTAGGCGTTTAATATGCGGTGTTGAGTCCATTTCGTTGAGCAAGGAGTAGCTCTTGTCTATTCCATATTTGACTTAAGGAACTTTATCTGTGCTCATTTCAATCTCTGGTTTTATGCAGCACCCCAACTCACCTTTACCCTTAAGCAAGCATAAGTTGGTTTTCTAAATTTGAGACCCTGTTCTGTTCTGTAATTCAGTTCCTGTGTAGCCACGTTTACATTCCGTGTATTACTGATATCTTATGATGCTTCTTTTTCTGTGTGACTTATTTCAGTTAGAATCATCATACCTGAATCCACTCATTGTGCTGCTAAGGGCCTGATGACACAGATTTCATTGCTGAGTGATATTGCTTTGTAAGTAAATACCACAACTTCTTTATCCATTTTTCACTTTCTGCGATGTTGAACTTGTACTGTAAACGAGGTTCTTGTAAACAGAGCCGTTCCAAACTTTGGGGTGGCTGTGTCTTTTTGATTTTAATTTCCCTAAGCTATAGGACCATAAGTGGAAGTGCCCTAGGCTCTGTTGCTTTGTTTTTTAGATGTTTCAGGAAACACCATACACTTCTCCCGAGTGGTTGTTGGCAATTTACATCCCGCCCATCAGCATAACAAGGCTCCCAGTTCTCCATGGCCTGTCCTGCCTTTCTGGATTTTACACTTTTTTCAGATGGCCCTTTTGACCGGGGGGAAGTGAGACTTCATTGTAGTGCAGATTTCCTTTGCAAGCTTGCTTGGTTGGCCAAAAAGGGCGTATGCGTTTTTTCCTGAATATATTCAGGAAAAAACGCATACGCCCTTTTTGGCCAAGTGCATCATTGTGGACGTTCTGCCTCTTTTCCTATGCTTTCAATGCAATTCCAGTCTACCTCCTGAAATCGGTTTCCTGCAATTCTGCCCCGCTTTCAAGTCCTCTTGGCAGCCTTACTTCAGTCTATTTTTGGACGATAGCTGTCATTTATAACTCTGCAGGTTTGTGAATTACAGTGCCCCTGAGCTCCTTTCTTCAACTCGGTTTCTTTTGAGCTGGCCGCAACACCGCAGGATGGCTTCAGGCCCTAATCTGGTTCCGGTACGGCACGCTGAGCCTTTGGTTATTTCCTCTTCCTGTTGGGAAATGAGAGTTAAATTTGCCCATCCAGACACCTCCAGCTAGCCTCTCATTGGTTCTCGCTATTCCTGTTCATCTTCCGCAGAAATTGCAAACTGTGCTAAACAGGAGGTTAAAGGCGCTGACTCTCCAAGTGGGGAGAGTGTTAGTAAAGCGTCTGGAATGTTGCACCCGAGTACCAGGGGAGGAAAACTGAGACATATTTGAACACGTCTCCCGATCACATGGTTGATCATACTCTGGGTTCCACATGCATGTTTTAGCTGAAGGAAGAATACCTAAAACCTGGGTAGTTGAAACCCGTGGAATGGGTACCATGCAATATGACTTCAAAGGGTCTTCATTTGCTCACCGAACCTCTCCAATCCTATCACTGCTGCGTTTATGCCCCTGTACACATGCTTGATTCTCTTTCGGAGACATAGCAATCCATAGGTTTTAAGATACTTACAAGTCAGGTACATTCTTAGGCGTTTAATATGCGGTGTTGAGTCCATTTCGTTGAGCAAGGAGTAGCTCTTGTCTATTCCATATTTGGCTTAAGGAACTTTATCTGTGCTCATTTCAATCTCTGGTTTTATGCAGCACCCCAACTCATCTTTACCCTTAAGCAAGCATAAGTTGGTTTTCTAAATTTGAGACCCTGTTCTGTTCTGTAATTCAGTTCCTGTGTAGCCAAGTTTCCATTCCGTGTATTACTGATATCTTATGATGTTTCTTTTTCTGTGTGACTTATTTCAGTTAGAATCATCATACCTGAATCCACTCATTGTGCTGCTAAGGGCCTGATGACATAGATTTCATTGCTGAGTGATATTGCTTTGTAAGTAAATACCACAAGTTCTTTATCCATTTTTCACTTTCTGCGATGTTGAACTTGTACTGTAAACGAGGTTCTTGTAAACAGAGCCGTTCCAAACTTTGGGGTGGCTGTGTCTTTTTGATTTTAAATTCCCTAAGCTATAGGACCATAAGTGGAAGTGCCCTAGGCTCTGTTGCTTTGTTTTTTAGATGTTTCAGGAAACACCATACACTTCTCCCAAGTGTCTGTTGGCAATTTACATCCCGCCCATCAGCATAACAAGGCTCCCAGTTCTCAATGGCCTGTTGCCTTTCTGGATTTTACACTTTTTTCAGATGGCCCTTTTGACCGGGGGGAAGTGAGACTTCATTGTAGTGCAGATTTCCTTTGCAAGCTTGCTTGGTTGGCCAAAAAGGGCGTATGCGTTTTTTCCTGAATATATTCAGGAAAAAACGCATACGCCCTTTTTGGCCAAGTGCATCATTGTGGACGTTCTGCCTCTTTTCCTATGCTTTCAATGCAATTCCAGTCTACCTCCTGAAATCGGTTTCCTGCAATTCTGCCCCGCTTTCAAGTCCTCTTGGCAGCCTTACTTCAGTCTATTTTTGGACGATAGCTGTCATTTATAACTCTGCAGGTTTGTGAATTACAGTGCCCCTGAGCTCCTTTCTTCAACTCGCTTTCTTGTGACCTGGCCGCAACACCGCAGGATGGCTTCAGGCCCTAATCTGGTTCCGACCCGGCATGCTGAGCCTTTGGTTAATTCCTCTTCCTGGTGGGAAATGAGAGTTAAATTTGCCCGTCCAGACACCTCCAGCTAGCCTCTCATTGGTTCTCGCTATTCCTGTTCATCTTCCGCAGAAATTGCAAACTGGGCCAAACAGGAGGTTAAAGGCGCTGACTCTCCAAGTGGGGAGAGTGTTAGTAAAGCGTCTGGAATGTTGCACCCGAGTACCAGGGGAGGAAAACTGAGACATATTTGAACACGTCTCCCATTCAGATGGTTGATCATACTTGGGTTCCACATGCATGTTTTAGCTGAAGGAAGAATACCTTAAACCTGGAGAGTTAAGACCCGTGTAATGGGTACCATGCAATATGACTTCAAAGGGTCTTCATTTGCTCACCGAACCTCTCCAATCCTATCACTGCTGCGTTTATGCCCCTGTACACATGCTTGATTCTCTTTCGGAGACATAGCAATCCATAGGTTTTAAGATACTTACTAGTCAGGTACATTCTTAGGCGTTTAATATGCGGTGTTGAGTCCATTTCGTTGAGCAAGGAGTAGCTCTTGTCTATTCCATATTTGACTTAAGGAACTTTATCTGTGCTCATTTCAATCTCTGGTTTTATGCAGCACCTCAACTCACCTTTCCCCTTAAGCAAGCATAAGTTGGTTTTCTAAATTTGAGACCCTGTTCTGTTCTGTAATTCAGTTCCTGTGTAGCCAAGTTTACATTCCGTGTATTACTGATATCTTATGATGTTTCTTTTTCTGTGTGACTTATTTCAGTTAGAATCATCGTACCTGAATCCACTCATTATGCTGCTACGGGCCTGGTGACATAGATTTCATTGCTGAGAGATACTGCATTGTACGTAAGTACCACAAGTTCTTTATCCATTTTTCACTTTCTGCGATGTTGAACTTGTACTGTAAACGAGGTTCTTGTAAACAGAGGCATCCCAAACTTTGGGGTGGCTGTGTCTTTTTGATTTTAATTTCCCTAAGCTATAGGACCATAAGTGGCAGTGCCCTAGGCTCTGTTGCTTTGTTTTTTAGATGTTTCAGGAAACACCATACACTTCTCCCGAGTGTCTGTTGGCAATTTACATCCCGCCCATCAGCATAACAAGGCTCCCAGTTCTCCATGGCCTGTCCTGCCTTTCTGGATTTTACACTTTTTTCAGATGGCCCTTTTGACCGGGGGGAAGTGAGACTTCATTGTAGTGCAGATTTCCTTTGCAAGCTTGCTTGGTTGGCCAAAAAGGGCGTATGCGTTTTTTCCTGAATATATTCAGGAAAAAACGCATACGCCCTTTTTGGCCAAGTGCATCATTGTGGACGTTCTGCCTCTTTTCCTATGCTTTCAATGCAATTCCAGTCTACCTCCTGAAATCGGTTTCCTGCAATTCTGCCCCGCTTTCAAGTCCTCTTGGCAGCCTTACTTCAGTCTATTTTTGGACGATAGCTGTCATTTATAACTCTGCAGGTTTGTGAATTACAGTGCCCCTGAGCTCCTTTCTTCAACTCGCTTTCTTGTGACCTGGCCGCAACACCGCAGGATGGCTTCAGGCCCTAATCTGGTTCCGGCCCGGCATGCTGAGCCTTTGGTTAATTCCTCTTCCTGGTGGGAAATGAGAGTTAAATTTGCCCGTCCAGACACCTCCAGCTAGCCTCTCATTGGTTCTCGCTATTCCTGTTCATCTTCCGCAGAAATTGCAAACTGGGCCAAACAGGAGGTTAAAGGGACTGACTCTCCAAGTCGGGAGAGTGTTAGTAAAGCGTCTGGAATGTTGCACCCGAGTACCAGGGGAGGAAAACTGAGACATATTTGAACACGTCTCCCGTTCACATGGTTGATCATACTTGGGTTCCACATGCATGTTTTAGCTGAAGGAAGAATACCTTAAACCTGGAGAGTTGAGACCCGTGTAATGGGTACCATGCAATATGACTTCAAAGGGTCTTCATTTGCTCACCGAACCTCTCCAATCCTATCACTGCTGCGTTTATGCCCCTGTACACATGCTTGATTCTCTTTTGGAGACATAGCAATCCATAGGTTTTACGATACTTACTAGTCAGGTACATTCTTAGGCGTTTAATATGCGGTGTTGAGTCCATTTCGTTGAGCAAGGAGTAGCTCTTGTCTATTCCATATTTGACTTAAGGAACTTTATCTGTGCTCATTTCAATCTCTGGTTTTATGCAGCACCCCAACTCACCTTTACCCTTAAGCAAGCATAAGTTGGTTTTCTAAATTTGAGACCCTGTTCTGTTCTGTAATTCAGTTCCTGTGTAGCCAAGTTTACATTCCGTGTATTAGTGATATCTTATGATGTTTCTTTTTCTGTGTGACTTATTTCAGTTAGAATCATCATACCTGAATCCACTCATTGTGATGCTAAGGGCCTGATGACATAGATTTCATTGCTGAGTGATATTGCTTTGTAAGTAAATACCACAACTTCTTTATCCATTTTTCACTTTCTGTGATGTTGAACTTGTACTGTAAACGAGGTTCTTGTAAACAGAGCCGTTCCAAACTTTGGGGTGGCTGTGTCTTTTTGATTTTAATTTCCCTAAGCTATAGGACCATAAGTGGCAGTGCCCTAGGCTCTGTTGCTTTGTTTTTTAGATGTTTCAGGAAACACCATACACTTCTCCTGAGTGGTTGTTGGCAATTTACATCCCGCCCATCAGCATAACAAGGCTCCCAGTTCTCCATGGCCTGTCCTGCCTTTCTGGATTTTACACTTTTTTCAGATGGCCCTTTTGACCGGGGGGAAGTGAGACTTCATTGTAGTGCAGATTTCCTTTGCAAGCTTGCTTGGTTGGCCAAAAAGGGCGTATGCGTTTTTTCCTGAATATATTCAGGAAAAAACGCATACGCCCTTTTTGGCCAAGTGCATCATTGTGGACGTTCTGCCTCTTTTCCTATGCTTTCAATGCAATTCCAGTCTACCTCCTGAAATCGGTTTCCTGCAATTCTGCCCCGCTTTCAAGTCCTCTTGGCAGCCTTACTTCAGTCTATTTTTGGACGATAGCTGTCATTTATAACTCTGCAGGTTTGTGAATTACAGTGCCCCTGAGCTCCTTTCTTCAACTCGCTTTCTTGTGACCTGGCCGCAACACCGCAGGATGTCTTCAGGCCCTAATCTGGTTCCGGTACGGCACGCTGAGCCTTTGGTTATTTCCTCTTCCTGGTGGGAAATGAGAGTTAAATTTGCCCGTCCAGACACCTCCAGCTAGCCTCTCATTGGTTCTCGCTATTCCTGTTCATCTTCCGCAGAAATTGCAAACTGTGCCAAACAGGAGGTTAAAGGCGCTGACTCTCCAAGTGGGGAGAGTGTTAGTAAAGCGTCTGGAATGTTGCACCCGAGTACCAGGGGAGGAAAACTGAGATATATTTGAACACGTATCCCGTTCATATGGTTGATCATACTCTGGGTTCCACATGCATGTTTTAGCTGAAGGAAGAATACCTTAAACCTGGAGAGTTGAGACCCGTGGAATGGGTACCATGCAATATGACTTCAAAGGGTCTTCATTTGCTCACCAAACCTCTCCAATCCTATCACTGCTGCGTTTATGCCCCTGTACACATGCTTGATTCTCTTTTGGAGACATAGCAATCCATAGGTTTTAAGATACTTACTAGTCAGGTACATTCTTAGGCGTTTAATATGGGGTGTTGAGTCCATTTCGTTGAGCAAGGAGTAGCTCTTGTCTATTCCATATTTGGCTTAAGGAACTTTATCTGTGCTCATTTCAATCTCTGGTTTTATGCAGCACCCCAACTCACCTTTCCCCTTAAGCAAGCATAAGTTGGTTTTCTAAATTTGAGACCCTGTTCTGTTTTGGAATGCAGTTCCTGTGTAGCCAAGTTTACATTCCGTGTATTAGTGATATCTTATGATGTTTCTTTTTCTGTGTGACTTATTTCAGTTAGAATCATCGTACCTGAATCCACTCATTATGCTGCTATGGGCCTGATGACATAGATTTCATTGCTGAGTGATACTGCATTGTACGTAAGTACCACAAGTTCTTTATCCATTTTTCACTTTCTGTGATATTGAACTTGTACGGTAAACGAGGTTCTTGTAAACGGAGGCGTCCCAAACTTTGGGGTGGCTGTGTCTTTTTGATTTTAATTTCCCTAAACTATAGGACCATAAGTGGCAGTGCCCTAGGCTCTGTTGCTTTGTTTTTTAGATGTTTCAGGAAACACCATACACTTCTCCCGAGTGTCTGTTGGCAATTTACATCCCGCCCATCATCATAACAAGGCTCCCAGTTCTCCATGGCCTGTCCTGCCTTTCTGGATTTTACACTTTTTTCAGATGGCCCTTTTGACCGGGGGGAAGTGAGACTTCATTGTAGTGCAGATTTCCTTTGCAAGCTTGCTTGGTTGGCCAAAAAGGGCGTATGCGTTTTTTCCTGAATATATTCAGGAAAAAACGCATACGCCCTCTTTGGCCAAGTGCATCATTGTGGACGTTCTGCCTCTTTTCCTATGCTTTCAATGCAATTCCAGTCTACCTCCTGAAATCGGTTTCCTGCAATTCTGCCCCGCTTTCAAGTCCTCTTGGCAGCCTTACTTCAGTCTATTTTTGGACGATAGCTGTCATTTATAACTCTGCAGGTTTGTGAATTACAGTGCCCCTGAGCTCCTTTCTTCAACTCGCTTTCTTGTGACCTGGCCGCAACACCGCAGGATGGCTTCAGGCCCTAATCTGGTTCCGGCATGGCACGCTGAGCCTTTGGTTAATTCCTCTTCCTGGTGGGAAATGAGAGTTAAATTTGCCCGTCCAGACACCTCCAGCTAGTCTCCATTGGTTCTCGCTATTCCTGTTCATCTTCCGCAGAAATTGCAAACTGGGCCAAACAGGAGGTTAAAGGGACTGACTCTCCAAGTCGGGAGAGTGTTAGTAAAGCGTCTGGAATGTTGCACCCGAGTACCAGGATACGAAAACTGAGACATATTTGAACACGTCTCCCGATCACATGGTTGATCATACTCTAGGTTCCACATGCATGTTTTAGCTGAAGGAAGAATACCTTAAACCTGGGTAGTTGAAACCCGTGGAATGGGTACCATGCAATATGACTTCAAAGGGTCTTCATTTGCTCACCGAACCTCTCCAATCCTATCACTGCTACGTTTATGCCCCTGTACACATGCTTGATTCTCTTTTGGAGACATAGCAATCCATAGGTTTTAAGATACTTACAAGTCAGGTACATTCTTAGGCGTTTAATATGCGGTGTTGAGTCCATTTCGTTGAGCAAGGAGTAGCTCTTGTCTATTCCATATTTGGCTTAAGGAACTTTATCTGTGCTCATTTCAATCTCTGGTTTTATGCAGCACCCCAACTCACCTTTCCCCTTAAGCAAGCATAAGTTGGTTTTCTAAATTTGAGACCCTGTTCTGTTCTGTAATTCAGTTCCTGTGTAGCCAAGTTTCCATTCCGTGTATTACTGATATCTTATGATGTTTCCTTTTCTGTGTGACTTATTTCAGTTAGAATCATCATACCTGAATCCACTCATTGTGCTGCTAAGGGCCTGATGACACAGATTTCATTGCTGAGTGATATTGCTTTGTAAGTAAATACCACAACTTCTTTATCCATTTTTCACTTTCTGCGATGTTGAACTGGTACTGTAAACGAGGTTCTTGTAAACAGAGCCGTTCCAAACTTTGGGGTGGCTGTGTCTTTTTGATTTTAAATTCCCTAAGCTATAGGACCATAAGTGGAAGTGCCCTAGGCTCTGTTGCTTTGTTTTTTAGATGTTTCAGGAAACACCATACACTTCTCCCAAGTGTCTGTTGGCAATTTACATCCCGCCCATCAGCATAACAAGGCTCCCCGTTCTCAATGGCCTCTTGCCTTTCTGGATTTTACACTTTTTTCAGATGGCCCTTTGGACCGGGGGGAAGTGAGACTTCATTGTAGTGCAGATTTCCTTTGCAAGCTTGCTTGGTTGGCCAAAAAGGGCGTATGCGTTTTTTCCTGAATATATTCAGGAAAAAACGCATATGCCCTTTTTGGCCAAGTGCATCATTGTGGACGTTCTGCCTCTTTTCCTATGCTTTCAATGCAATTCCAGTCTACCTCCTGAAATCGGTTTCCTGCAATTCTGCCCCGCTTTCAAGTCCTCTTGGCAGCCTTACTTCAGTCTATTTTTGGACGATAGCTGTCATTTATAACTCTGCAGGTTTGTGAATTACAGTGCCCCTGAGCTCCTTTCTTCAACTCGCTTTCTTGTGACCTGGCCGCAACACCGCAGGATGGCTTCAGGCCCTAATCTGGTTCCGGCCCGGCATGCTGAACCTTTGGTTAATTCCTCTTCCTGGTGGGAAATGAGAGTTAAATTTGCCCGTCCAGACACCTCCAGCTAGCCTCTCATTGGTTCTCGCTATTCCTGTTCATCTTCCTCAGAAATTGCAAACTGGGCCAAACAGGAGGTTAAAGGCGCTGACTCTCCAAGTGGGGAGAGTGTTAGTAAAGCGTCTGGAATGTTGCACCCGAGTACCAGGGGAGGAAAACTGAGACATATTTGAACACGTCTCCCGATCACATGGTTGATCATACTCTAGGTTCCACATGCATGTTTTAGCTGAAGGAAGAATACCTTAAACCTGGGTAGTTGGAACCCGTGGAATGGGTACCATGCAATATGACTTCAAAGGGTCTTCATTTGCTCACCGAACCTCTCCAATCCTATCACTGCTGCGTTTATGCCCCTGTACACATGCTTGATTCTCTTTCGGAGACATAGCAATCCATAGGTTTTAAGATACTTACTAGTCAGGTACATTCTTAGGCGTTTAATATGGGGTGTTGAGTCCATTTCGTTGAGCAAGGAGTAGCTCTTGTGTATTCCATATTTGGCTTAAGGAACTTTATCTGTGCTCATTTCAATCTCTGGTTTTATGCAGCACCCCAACTCACCTTTACCCTTAAGCAAGAATAAGTTGGTTTTCTAAATTTGAGACCCTGTTCTGTTCTGTAATTCAGTTCCTGTGTAGCCAAGTTTCCATTCCGTGTATTACTGATATCTTATGATGTTTCTTTTTCTGTGTGACTTATTTCAGTTAGAATCATCATACCTGAATCCACTCATTGTGCTGCTAAGGGCCTGATGACACAGATTTCATTGCTGAGTGATATTGCTTTGTAAGTAAATACCACAACTTCTTTATCCATTTTTCACTTTCTGCGATGTTGAACTTGTACTGTAAACGAGGTTCTTGTAAACAGAGCTGTTCCAAACTTTGGGGTGGCTGTGTCTTTTTGATTTTAATTTCCCTAAGCTATAGGACCATAAGTGGAAGTGCCCTAGGCTCTGTTGCTTTGTTTTTTAGATGTTTCAGGAAACACCATACACTTCTCCCGAGTGTCTGTTGGCAATTTACATCCCGCCCATCAGCATAACAAGGCTCCCAGTTCTCCATGGCCTGTCCTGCCTTTCTGGATTTTACACTTTTTTCAGATGGCCCTTTTGACCGGGGGGAAGTGAGACTTCATTGTAGTGCAGATTTCCTTTGCAAGCTTGCTTGGTTGGCCAAAAAGGGCGTATGCGTTTTTTCCTGAATATATTCAGGAAAAAACGCATACGCCCTTTTTGGCCAAGTGCATCATTGTGGACGTTCTGCCTCTTTTCCTATGCTTTCAATGCAATTCCAGTCTACCTCCTGAAATCGGTTTCCTGCAATTCTGCCCCGCTTTCAAGTCCTCTTGGCAGCCTTACTTCAGTCTATTTTTGGACGATAGCTGTCATTTATAACTCTGCAGGTATGTGAATTACAGTGCCCCTGAGCTCCTTTCTTCAACTCGGTTTCTTTTGAGCTGGCCGCAACACCGCAGGATGCCTTCAGGCCCTAATCTGGTTCCGGTACGGCATGCTGAGCCTTTGGTTAATTCCTCTTCCTGGTGGGAAATGAGAGTTAAATTTGCCCGTCCAGACACCTCCAGCTAGCCTCTCATTGGTTCTCGCTATTCCTGTTCATCTTCCGCAGAAATTGCAAACTGGGCCAAACAGGAGGTTAAAGGGACTGACTCTCCAAGTGGGGAGAGTGTTAGTAAAGCGTCTGGAATGTTGCACCCGAGTACCAGGGGAGGAAAACTGAGACATATTTGAACACGTCTCCCGATCACATGGTTGATCATACTCTAGGTTCCACATGCATGTTTTAGCTGAAGGAAGAATACCTTAAACCTGGGTAGTTGAAACCCGTGGAATGGGTACCATGCAATATGACTTCAAAGGGTCTTCATTTGCTCACCGAACCTCTCCAATCCTATCACTGCTGCGTTTATGCCCCTGTACACATGCTTGATTCTCATTCGGAGACATAGCAATCCATAGGTTTTAAGATACTTACAAGTCAGGTACATTCTTAGGCGTTTAATATGCGGTGTTGAGTCCATTTTGTTGAGCAAGGAGTAGCTCTTGTCTATTCCATATTTGGCTTAAGGAACTTTATCTGTGCTCATTTCAATCTCTGGTTTTATGCAGCACCCCAACTCACCTTTCCCCTTAAGCAAGCATAAGTTGGTTTTCTAAATTTGAGACCCTGTTCTGTTCTGTAATTCAGTTCCTGTGTAGCCAAGTTTCCATTCCGTGTATTACTGATATCTTATGATGTTTCTTTTTCTGTGTGACTTATTTCAGTTAGAATCATCATACCTGAATCCACTCATTGTGCTGCTAAGGGCCTGATGACATAGATTTCATTGCTGAGTGATATTGCTTTGTAAGTGAATACCACAACTTCTTTATCCATTTTTCACTTTCTGTGATGTTGAACTTGTACTGTAAACGAGGTTCTTGTAAACAGAGCCGTTCCAAACTTTGGGGTGGCTGTGTCTTTTTGATTTTAATTTCCCTAAGCTATAGGACCATAAGTGGAAGTGCCCTAGGCTCTGTTGCTTTGTTTTTTAGATGTTTCAGGAAACACCATACACTTCTCCCAAGTGTCTGTTGGCAATTTACATCCCGCCCATCAGCATAACAAGGCTCCCAGTTCTCAATGGCCTGTTGCCTTTCTGGATTTTACACTTTTTTCAGATGGCCCTTTTGACCGGGGGGAAGTGAGACTTCATTGTAGTGCAGATTTCCTTTGCAAGCTTGCTTGGTTGGCCAAAAAGGGCGTATGCGTTTTTTCCTGAATATATTCAGGAAAAAACGCATACGCCCTTTTTGGCCAAGTGCATCATTTTGGACGTTCTGCCTCTTTTCCTATGCTTTCAATGCAATTCCAGTCTACCTCCTGAAATCGGTTTCCTGCAATTCTGCCCCGCTTTCAAGTCCTCTTGGCAGCCTTACTTCAGTCTATTTTTGGACGATAGCTGTCATTTATAACTCTGCAGGTTTGTGAATTACAGTGCCCCTGAGCTCCTTTCTTCAACTCGCTTTCTTGTGACCTGGCCGCAACACCGCAGGATGGCTTCAGGCCCTAATCTGGTTCCGGACCGGCATGCTGAGCCTTTGGTTAATTCCTTTTCCTGGTGGGAAATGAGAGTTAAATTTGCCCGTTCAGACACCTCCAGCTAGTCTCTCATTGGTTCTCGCTATTCCTGTTCATCTTCCGCAGAAATTGCAAACTGGGCCAAACAGGAGGTTAAAGGGACTGACTCTCCAAGTGGGGAGAGTGTTAGTAAAGCGTCTGGAATGTTGCACCCGAGTACCAGGGGAGGAAAACTGAGACATATTTGAACACGTCTCCCGATCACATGGTTGATCATACTCTAGGTTCCACATGCATGTTTTAGCTGAAGGAAGAATACCTTAAACCTGGGTAGTTGAAACCCGTGGAATGGGTACCATGCAATATGACTTCAAAGGGTCTTCATTTGCTCACCGAACCTCTCCAATCCTATCACTGCTGCGTTTATGCCCCTGTACACATGCTTGATTCTCATTCGGAGACATAGCAATCCATAGGTTTTAAGATACTTACAAGTCAGGTACATTCTTAGGCGTTTAATATGCGGTGTTGAGTCCATTTTGTTGAGCAAGGAGTAGCTCTTGTCTATTCCATATTTGGCTTAAGGAACTTTATCTGTGCTCATTTCAATCTCTGGTTTTATGCAGCACCCCAACTCACCTTTCCCCTTAAGCAACCATAAGTTGGTTTTCTAAATTTGAGACCCTGTTCTGTTCTGTAATTCAGTTCCTAGGTAGCCAAGTTTCCATTCCGTGTATTACTGATATCTTATGATGTTTCTTTTTCTGTGTGACTTATTTCAGTTAGAATCATCATACCTGAATCCACTCATTGTGCTGCTAAGGGCCTGATGACATAGATTTCATTGCTGAGTGATATTGCTTTGTAAGTGAATACCACAACTTCTTTATCCATTTTTCACTTTCTGTGATGTTGAACTTGTACTGTAAACGAGGTTCTTGTAAACAGAGCCGTTCCAAACTTTGGGGTGGCTGTGTCTTTTTGATTTTAATTTCCCTAAGCTATAGGACCATAAGTGGAAGTGCCCTAGGTTCTGTTGCTTTGTTTTTTAGATGTTTCAGGAAACACCATACACTTCTCCCGAGTGGTTCTTGGCAATTTACATCCCGCCCATCAGCATAACAAGGCTCCCAGTTCTCCATGGCCTGTCCTGCCTTTCTGGATTTTACACTTTTTTCAGATGGCCCTTTTGACCGGGGGGAAGTGAGACTTCATTGTAGTGCAGATTTCCTTTGCAAGCTTGCTTGGTTGGCCAAAAAGGGCGTATGCGTTTTTTCCTGAATATATTCAGGAAAAAACGCATACGCCCTTTTTGGCCAAGTGCATCATTGTGGACGTTCTGCCTCTTTTCCTATGCTTTCAATGCAATTCCAGTCTACCTCCTGAAATCGGTTTCCTGCAATTCTGCCCCGCTTTCAAGTCCTCTTGGCAGCCTTACTTCAGTCTATTTTTGGACGATAGCTGTCATTTATAACTCTGCAGGTTTGTGAATTACAGTGCCCCTGAGCTCCTTTCTTCAACTCGCTTTCTTGTGACCTGGCCGCAACACCGCAGGATGGCTTCAGGCCCTAATCTGGTTCCGACCCGGCATGCTGAGCCTTTGGTTAATTCCTCTTCCTGGTGGGAAATGAGAGTTAAATTTGCCCGTCCAGACACCTCCAGCTAGCCTCTCATTGGTTCTCGCTATTCCTGTTCATCTTCCGCAGAAATTGCAAACTGGGCCAAACAGGAGGTTAAAGGGACTGACTCTCCAAGTGGGGAGAGTGTTAGTAAAGCGTCTGGAATGTTGCACCCGAGTACCAGGGGAGGAAAACTGAGACATATTTGAACACGTCTCCCGATCACATGGTTGATCATACTCTAGGTTCCACATGCATGTTTTAGCTGAAGGAAGAATACCTTAAACCTGGGTAGTTGAAACCCGTGGAATGGGTACCATGCAATATGACTTCAAAGGGTCTTCATTTGCCACCCAACCTCTCCAATCCTATCACTGCTGCGTTTATGCCCCTGTACACATGCTTGATTCTCTTTCGGAGACATAGCAATCCATAGGTTTTAAGATACTTACAAGTCAGGTACATTCTTAGGCGTTTAATATGCGGTGTTGAGTCCATTTCGTTGAGCAAGGAGAAGCTCTTGTCTATTCCATATTTGGCTTAAGGAACTTTATCTGTGCTCATTTCAATCTCTGGTTTTATGCAGCACCCCAACTCACCTTTACCCTTAAGCAAGCATAAGTTGTTTTTCTAAATTTGAGACACTGTTCTGTTCTGTAATTCAGTTCCTGTGTAGCCAAGTTTCCATTCCGTGTATTACTGATATCTTATGATGTTTCTTTTTCTGTGTGACTTATTTCAGTTAGAATCATCATACCTGAATCCACTCATTGTGCTGCTAAGGGCCTGATGACATATATTTCATTGCTGAGTGTTATTGCTTTGTAAGTAAATACCACAACTTCTTTATCCATTTTTCACTTTCTGCGATGTTGAACTTGTACTGTAAATGAGATTCTTGTAAACAGAGCCGTTCCAAACTTTGGGGTGGCTGTGTCTTTTTGATTTTAATTTCCCTAAGCTATAGGACCATAAGTGGAAGTGCCCTAGGCTCTGTTGCTTTGTTTTTTAGATGTTTCAGGAAACACCATACACTTCTCCCAAGTGTCTGTTGGCAATTTACATCCCGCCCATCAGCATAACAAGGCTCCCAGTTCTCAAATGCCTGTTGCCTTTCTGGATTTTACACTTTTTTCAGATGGCCCTTTTGACCGGGGGGAAGTGAGACTTCATTGTAGTGCAGATTTCCTTTGCAAGCTTGCTTGGTTGGCCAAAAAGGGCGTATGCGTTTTTTCCTGAATATATTCAGGAAAAAACGCATACGCCCTTTTTGGCCAAGTGCATCATTGTGGACGTTCTGCCTCTTTTCCTATGCTTTCAATGCAATTCCAGTCTACCTCCTGAAATCGGTTTCCTGCAATTCTGCCCCGCTTTCAAGTCCTCTTGGCAGCCTTACTTCAGTCTATTTTTGGACGATAGCTGTCATTTATAACTCTGCAGGTTTGTGAATTACAGTGCCCCTGAGCTCCTTTCTTCAGCTCGCTTTCTTGTGACCTGGCCGCAACACCGCAGGATGGCTTCAGGCCCTAATCTGGTTCCGGCCCGGCATGCTGAGCCTTTGGTTAATTCCTCTTCCTGGTGGGAAATGAGAGTTAAATTTGCCCGTTCAGACACCTCCAGCTAGTCTCTCATTGGTTCTCGCTATTCCTGTTCATCTTCCGCAGAAATTGCAAACTGGGCCAAACAGGAGGTTAAAGGGACTGACTCTCCAAGTGGGGAGAGTGTTAGTAAAGCGTCTGGAATGTTGCACCCGAGTACCAGGGTACGAAAACTGAGACATATTTGAACACGTCTCCCGATCACATGGTTGATCATACTCTAGGTTCCACATGCATGTTTTAGCTGAAGGAAGAATACCTTAAACCTGGGTAGTTGAAACCCGTGGAATGGGTACCATGCAATATGATTTCAAAGGGTCTTCATTTGCTCACCGACCTCTCCAAACCTATCACTGCTGCGTTTATGCCCCTGTACACATGCTTGATTCTCTTTTGGAGACATAGCAATCCATAGGTTTTACGATACTTACTATTCAGGTACATTCTTAGGTGTTTAATATGCGGTGTTGAGTCCATTTCGTTGAGCAAGGAGTAGCTCTTGTCTATTCCATATTTGACTTAAGGAACTTTATCTGTGCTCATTTCAATCTCTGGTTTTATGCAGCACCCCAACTCACCTTTACCCTTAAGCAAGCATAAGTTGGTTTTCTAAATTTGAGACCCTGTTCTGTTCTGTAATTCAGTTCCTGTGTAGCCAAGTTTACATTCCGTGTATTACTGATATCTTATGATGTTTCTTTTTCTGTGTGACTTATTTCAGTTAGAATCATCATACCTGAATCCACTCATTGTGATGCTAAGGGCCTGATGACATAGATTTCATTGCTGAGTGATATTGCTTTGTAAGTAAATACCACAACTTCTTTATCCATTTTTCACTTTCTGTGATGTTGAACTTGTACTGTAAACGAGGTTCTTGTAAACAGAGGCGTCCCAAACTTTGGGGTGGCTGTGTCTTTTTGATTTTAATTTCCCTAAGCTATAGGACCATAAGTGGCAGTGCCCTAGGCTCTGTTGCTTTGTTTTTTAGATGTTTCAGGAAACACCATACACTTCTCCCGAGTGGTTGTTGGCAATTTACATCCCGCCCATCAGCATAACAAGGCTCCCAGTTCTCAATGGCCTGTTGCCTTTCTGGATTTTACACTTTTTTCAGATGGCCCTTTTGACCGGGGGGAAGTGAGACTTCATTGTAGTGCAGATTTCCTTTGCAAGCTTGCTTGGTTGGCCAAAAAGGGCGTATGCGTTTTTTCCTGAATATATTCAGGAAAAAACGCATACGCCCTTTTTGGCCAAGTGCATCATTGTGGACGTTCTGCCTCTTTTCCTATGCTTTCAATGCAATTCCAGTCTACCTCCTGAAATCGGTTTCCTGCAATTCTGCCCCGCTTTCAAGTCCTCTTGGCAGCCTTACTTCAGTCTATTTTTGGACGATAGCTGTCATTTATAACTCTGCAGGTTTGTGAATTACAGTGCCCCTGAGCTCCTTTCTTCAACTCGCTTTCTTGTGACCTGGCCGCAACACCGCAGGATGGCTTCAGGCCCTAATCTGGTTCCGGCCTGGCATGCTGAGCCTTTGGTTAATTCCTTTTCCTGGTGGGAAATGAGAGTTAAATTTGCCCGTTCAGACACCTCCAGCTAGTCTCTCATTGGTTCTCGCTATTCCTGTTCATCTTCCGCAGAAATTGCAAACTGGGCCAAACAGGAGGTTAAAGGGACTGACTCTCCAAGTGGGGAGAGTGTTAGTAAAGCGTCTGGAATGTTGCACCCGAGTGCCAGGGGAGGAAAACTGAGACATATTTGAACACGTCTCCCGATCACATGGTTTATCATACTCTAGGTTCCACATGCATGTTTTAGCTGAAGGAAGAATACCTTAAACCTGGGTAGTTGAAACGCGTGGAATGGGTGCCATGCAATATGATTTCAAAGGGTCTTCATTTGCTCACCGAACCTCTCCAATCCTATCACTGCTGCGTTTATGCCCCTGTACACATGCTTGATTCTCTTTCGGAGACATAGCAATCCATAGGTTTTAAGATACTTACTAGTCAGGTACATTCTTAGGCGTTTAATATGGGGTGTTGAGTCCATTTCATTGAGCAAGGAGTAGCTCTTGTCTATTCCATATTTGGCTTAAGGAACTTTATCTGTGCTCATTTCAATCTCTGGTTTTATGCAGCACCCCAACTCACCTTTACCCTTAAGCAACCATAAGTTGGTTTTCTAAATTTGAGACCCTGTTCTGTTCTGTAATTCAGTTCCTGTGTAGCCAAGTTTCCATTCCGTGTATTACTGATATCTTATGATGTTTCTTTTTCTGTGTGACTTATTTCAGTTAGAATCATCATACCTGAATCCACTCATTGTGCTGCTAAGGGCCTGATGACACAGATTTCATTGCTGAGTGATATTGCTTTGTAAGTAAATACCACAACTTCTTTATCCATTTTTCACTTTCTGCGATGTTGAACTTGTACTGTAAACGAGGTTCTTGTAAACAGAGCCGTTCCAAACTTTGGGGTGGCTGTGTCTTTTTGATTTTAATTTCCCTAAGCTATAGGACCATAAGTGGAAGTGCCCTAGGTTCTGTTGCTTTGTTTTTTAGATGTTTCAGGAAACACCATACACTTCTCCCGAGTGGTTGTTGGCAATTTACATCCCGCCCATCAGCATAACAAGGCTCCCAGTTCTCCATGGCCTGTCCTGCCTTTCTGGATTTTACACTTTTTTCAGATTGCCCTTTTGACCGGGGGGAAGTGAGACTTCATTGTAGTGCAGATTTCCTTTGCAAGCTTGCTTGGTTGGCCAAAAAGGGCGTATGCGTTTTTTCCTGAATATATTCAGGAAAAAACGCATACGCCCTTTTTGGCCAAGTGCATCATTGTGGACGTTCTGCCTATTTTCCTATGCTTTCAATGCAATTCCAGTCTACCTCCTGAAATCGGTTTCCTGCAATTCTGCCCCGCTTTCAAGTCCTCTTGGCAGCCTTACTTCAGTCTATTTTTGGACGATAGCTGTCATTTATAACTCTGCAGGTTTGTGAATTACAGTGCCCCTGAGCTCCTTTCTTCAACTCGCTTTCTTGTGACCTGGCCGCAACACCGCAGGATGGCTTCAGGCCCTAATCTGGTTCCGGCCCGGCATGCTGAGCCTTTGGTTAATTCCTCTTCCTGGTGGGAAATGAGAGTTAAATATGCCCGTCCAGACACCTCCAACTAGCCTCTCATTGGTTCTCGCTATTCTTGTTCATCTTCCGCAGAAATTGCAAACTGGGCCAAACAGGAGGTTAAAGGCGCTGACTCTCCAAGTGGGGAGAGTGTTAGTAAAGCGTCTGGAATGTTGCACCCGAGTACCAGGGGAGGAAAACTGAGACATATTTGAACACGTCTCCTGATCACATGGTTGATCATACTCTAGGTTCCACATGCATGTTTTAGCTGAAGGAAGAATACCTTAAACCTGGGTAGTTGAAACCCGTGGAATGGGTACCATGCAATATGACTTCAAAGGGTCTTCATTTGCCACCCAACCTCTCCAATCCTATCACTGCTGCGTTTATGCCCCTGTACACATGCTTGATTCTCTTTCGGAGACATAGCAATCCATAGGTTTTAAGATACTTACAAGTCAGGTACATTCTTAGGCGTTTAATATGCGGTGTTGAGTCCATTTCGTTGAGCAAGGAGTAGCTCTTGTCTATTCCATATTTGGCTTAAGGAACTTTATCTGTGCTCATTTCAATCTCTGGTTTTATGCAGCACCCCAACTCACCTTTACCCTTAAGCAAGCATAAGTTGTTTTTCTAAATTTGAGACCCTGTTCTGTTCTGTAATTCAGTTCCTGTGTAGCCAAGTTTCCATTCCGTGTATTACTGATATCTTATGATGTTTCTTTTTCTGTGTGACTTATTTCAGTTAGAATCATCATACCTGAATCCACTCATTGTGCTGCTAAGGGCCTGATGACACAGATTTCATTGCTGAGTGATATTGCTTTGTAAGTAAATACCACAACTTCTTTATCCATTTTTCACTTTCTGCGATGTTGAACTTGTACTGTAAACGAGGTTCTTGTAAACAGAGCCGTTCCAAACTTTGGGGTGGCTGTGTCTTTTTGATTTTAAATTCCCTAAGCTATAGGACCATAAGTGGAAGTGCCCTAGGCTCTGTTGCTTTGTTTTTTAGATGTTTCAGGAAACACCATACACTTCTCCCAAGTGTCTGTTGGCAATTTACATCCTGCCCATCAGCATAACAAGGCTCCCAGTTCTCCATGGCCTGTCCTGCCTTTCTGGATTTTACACTTTTTTCAGATGGCCCTTTTGACCGGGGGGAAGTGACACTTCATTGTAGTGCAGATTTCCTTTGCAAGCTTGCTTGGTTGGCCAAAAAGGGCGTATGCGTTTTTTCCTGAATATATTCAGGAAAAAACGCATACGCCCTTTTTGGCCAAGTGCATCATTGTGGACGTTCTGCCTCTTTTCCTATGCTTTCAATGCAATTCCAGTCTACCTCCTGAAATCGGTTTCCTGCAATTCTGCCCCGCTTTCAAGTCCTCTTGGCAGCCTTACTTCAGTCTATTTTTGGATGATAGCTGTCATTTATAACTCTGCAGGTTTGTGAATTACAGTGCCCCTGAGCTCCTTTCTTCAACTCGCTTTCTTGTGACCTGGCCGCAACACCGCAGGATGGCTTCAGGCCCTAATCTGGTTCCGACCCGGCATGCTGAGCCTTTGGTTAATTCCTCTTCCTGGTGGGAAATGAGAGTTAAATTTGCCCGTCCAGACACCTCCAGCTAGCCTCTCATTGGTTCTCGCTATTCCTGTTCATCTTCCGCAGAAATTGCAAACTGGGCCAAACAGGAGGTTAAAGGGACTGACTCTCCAAGTGGGGAGAGTGTTAGTAAAGCGTCTGGAATGTTGCACCCGAGTACCAGGGGAGGAAAACTGAGACATATTTGAACTCGTCTCCCGATCACATGGTTGATCATACTCTAGGTTCCACATGCATGTTTTAGCTGAAGGAAGAATACCTTAAACCTGGGTAGTTGAAACCCGTGGAATGGGTACCATGCAATATGACTTCAAAGGGTCTTCATTTGCTCACCGAACCTCTCCAATCCTATCACTGCTGCGTTTATGCCCCTGTACACATGCTTGATTCTCTTTCGGAGACATAGCAATCCATAGGTTTTAAGATACTTACAAGTCAGGTACATTCTTAGGCGTTTAATATGCGGTGTTGAGTCCATTTCGTTGAGCAAGGAGTAGCTCTTGTCTATTCCATATTTGGCTTAAGGAACTTTATCTGTGCTCATTTCAATCTCTGGTTTTATGCAGCACCCCAACTCACCTTTACCCTTAAGCAAGCATAAGTTGTTTTTCTAAATTTGAGACCCTGTTCTGTTCTGTAATTCAGTTCCTGTGTAACCAAGTTTCCATTCCGTGTATTACTGATATCTTATGATGTTTCTTTTTCTGTGTGACTTATTTCAGTTAGAATCATCATACCTGAATCCACTCATTGTGCTGCTAAGGGCCTGATGACATAGATTTCATTGCTGAGTGATATTGCTTTGTAAGTGAATACCACAACTTCTTTATCCATTTTTCACTTTCTGCGATGTTGAACTTGTACGGTAAACGAGGTTCTTGTAAACAGAGCCGTTCCAAACTTTGGGGTGGCTGTGTCTTTTTGATTTTAATTTCCCTAAGCTATAGGACCATAAGTGGAAGTGACCTAGGCTCTGTTGCTTTGTTTTTTAGATGTTTCAGGAAACACCATACACTTCTCCCAAGTATCTGTTGGCAATTTACATCCCGCCCATCAGCATAACAAGGCTCCCCGTTCTCAATGGCCTGTTGCCTTTCTGGATTTTACACTTTTTTCAGATGGCCCTTTTGACCGGGGGGAAGTGAGACTTCATTGTAGTGCAGATTTCCTTTGCAAGCTTGCTTGGTTGGCCAAAAAGGGCGTATGCGTTTTTTCCTGAATATATTCAGGAAAAAACGCATACGCCCTTTTTGGCCAAGTGCATCATTGTGGACGTTCTGCCTCTTTTCCTATGCTTTCAATGCAATTCCAGTCTACCTCCTGAAATCGGTTTCCTGCAATTCTGCCCTGCTTTCAAGTCCTCTTGGCAGCCTTACTTCAGTCTATTTTTGGACGATAGCTGTCATTTATAACTCTGCAGGTTTGTGAATTACAGTGCCCCTGAGCTCCTTTCTTCAACTCGCTTTCTTTTGAGCTGGCCGCAACACCGCAGGATGGCTTCAGGCCCTAATCTGGTTCCGGTACGGCATGCTGAGCCTTTGGTTATTTCCTCTTCCTGGTGGGAAATGAGAGTTAAATTTGCCTGTCCAGACACCTCCAGCTAGTCTCTCATTGGTTCTCGCTATTCCTGTTCATCTTCCGCAGCAATTGCAAACTGGGCCAAACAGGAGGTTAAAGGCGCTGACTCTCCAAGTGGGGAGAGTGTTAGTAAAGCGTCTGGAATGTTGCACCCGAGTACCAGGGGAGGAAAACTGAGACATATTTGAACACGTCTCCCGTTCACATGGTTGATCATACTTGGGTTCCACATGCATGTTTTAGCTGAAGGAAGAATACCTTAAAACTGGAGAGTTGAGACCCGTGTAATGGGTACCATGCAATATGACTTCAAAGGGTCTTCATTTGCTCACCGAACCTCTCCAATCCTATCACTGCTGCGTTTATGCCCCTGTACACACGCTTGATTCTCTTTTGGAGACATAGCAATCCATAGGTTTTAAGATACTTACTAGTCAGGTACATTCTTAGGCGTTTAATATGCGGTGTTGAGTCCATTTCGTTGAGCAAGGAGTAGCTCTTGTCTATTCCATATTTGGCTTAAGGAACTTTATCTGTGCTCATTTCAATCTCTGGTTTTATGCAGCACCCCAACTCACCTTTATCCTTAAGCAAGCATAAGTTGTTTTTCTAAATTTGAGACCCTGTTCTGTTCTGTAATTCAGTTCCTGTTTAGCCAAGTTTCCATTCCATGTATTACTGATATCTTATGATGTTTCTTTTTCTGTGTGACTTATTTCAGTTAGAATCATCATACCTGAATCCACTCATTGTGCTGCTAAGGGCCTGATGACATAGATTTCATTGCTGAGTGATATTGCTTTGTAAGTGAATACCACAACTTCTTTATCCATTTTTCACTTTCTGCGATGTTGAACTTGTACTGTAAACGAGGTTCTTGTAAACAGAGCCGTTCCAAACTTTGGGGTGGCTGTGTCTTTTTGATTTTAATTTCCCTAAGCTATATGACCATAAGTGGAAGAGCCCTAGGTTCTGTTGCTTTGTTTTTTAGATGTTTCAGGAAACACCATACACTTCTCCTGAGTGGTTGTTGGCAATTTACATCCCGCCCATCAGCATAACAAGGCTCCCAGTTCTCCATGGCCTGTCCTGCCTTTCTGGATTTTACACTTTTCTCACATGGCCCTTTTGACCGGGGGGAAGTGAGACTTCATTGTAGTGCAGATTTCCTTTGCAAGCTTGCTTGGTTGGCCAAAAAGGGCGTATGCGTTTTTTCCTGAATATATTCAGGAAAAAACGCATACGCCCTTTTTGGCCAAGTGCATCATTGTGGACGTTCTGCCTCTTTTCCTATGCTTTCAATGCAATTCCAGTCTACCTCCTGAAATCGGTTTCCTGCAATTCTGCCCCGCTTTCAAGTCCTCTTGGCAGCCTTACTTCAGTCTATTTTTGGACGATAGCTGTCATTTATAACTCTGCAGGTTTGTGAATTACAGTGCCCCTGAGCTCCTTTCTTCAACTCGCTTTCTTGTGACCTGGCCGCAACACCGCAGGATGGCTTCAGGCCCTAATCTGGTTCCGACCCGGCATGCTGAGCCTTTGGTTAATTCCTCTTCCTGGTGGGAAATGAGAGTTAAATTTGCCCGTCCAGACACCTCCAGCTAGCCTCTCATTGGTTCTCGCTATTCCTGTTCATCTTCCACAGAAATTGCAAACTGGGCCAAACAGGAGGTTAAAGGGACTGACTCTCCAAGTGGGGAGAGTGTTAGTAAAGCGTCTGGAATGTTGCACCCGAGTACCAGAGGAGGAAAACTGAGACATATTTGAACCCGTCTCCCGATCACATGGTTGATCATACTCTAGGTTCCACATGCATGTTTTAGCTGAAGGAAGAATACCTTAAACCTGGGTAGTTGAAACCCGTGGAATGGGTACCATGTAATATGACTTCAAAGGGTCTTCATTTGCTCACCAAACCTCTGCAATCCTATCACTGCTGCGTTTATGCCCCTGTACACATGCTTGATTCTCTTTCGGAGACATAGCAATCCATAGGTTTTAAGATACTTACAAGTCAGGTACATTCTTAGGCGTTTAATATGCGGTGTTGAGTCCATTTCGTTGAGCAAGGAGTAGCTCTTGTCTATTCCATATTTGGCTTAAGGAACTTTATCTGTGCTCATTTCAATCTCTGGTTTTATGCAGCACCCCAACTCACCTTTACCCTTAAGCAAGCATAAGTTGTTTTTCTAAATTTGAGACCCTGTTCTGTTCTGTAATTCAGTTCCTGTGTAGCCAAGTTTCCATTCCGTGTATTACTGATATCTTATGATGTTTCTTTTTCTGTGTGACTTATTTCAGTTAGAATCATCATACCTGAATCCACTCATTGTGCTGCTAAGGGCCTGATGACATAGATTTCATTGCTGAGTGATATTGCTTTGTAAGTGAATACCACAACTTCTTTATCCATTTTTCACTTTCTGCGATGTTGAACTGGTACGGTAAACGAGGTTCTTGTAAACAGAGCCGTTCCAAACTTTGGGGTGGCTGTGTCTTTTTGATTTTAATTTCCCTAAGCTATAGGACCATAAGTGGAAGTGCCCTAGGCTCTGTTGCTTTGTTTTTTAGATGTTTCAGGAAACACCATACACTTCTCCCAAGTGTCTGTTGGCAATTTACATCCCGCCCATCAGCATAACAAGGCTCCCAGTTCTCAATGGCCTGTTGCCTTTCTGGATTTTACACTTTTTTCAGATGGCCCTTTTGACCGGGGGGAAGTGAGACTTCATTGTAGTGCAGATTTCCTTTGCAAGCTTGCTTGGTTGGCCAAAAAGGGCGTATGCGTTTTTTCCTGAATATATTCAGGGAAAAACGCATACGCCCTTTTTGGCCAAGTGCATCATTGTGGACGTTCTGCCTCTTTTCCTATGCTTTCAATGCAATTCCAGTCTACCTCCTGAAATCGGTTTCCTGCAATTCTGCCCCGCTTTCAAGTCCTCTTGGCAGCCTTACTTCAGTCTATTTTTGGACGATAGCTGTCATTTATAACTCTGCAGGTTTGTGAATTACAGTGCCCCTGAGCTCCTTTCTTCAACTCGCTTTCTTGTGACCTGGCCGCAACACCGCAGGATGGCTTCAGGCCCTAATCTGGTTCCGGCACGGCATACTGAGCCTTTGGTTAATTCCTCTTCCTGGTGGGAAATGAGAGTTAAATTTGCCCGTCCAGACACCTCCAGCTAGCCTCTCATTGGTTCTCGCTATTCCTGTTCATCTTCCGCAGAAATTGCAAACTGGGCCAAACAGGAGGTTAAAGGGACTGACTCTCCAAGTGGGGAGAGTGTTAGTAAAGCGTCTGGAATGTTGCACCCGAGTACCAGGGGAGGAAAACTGAGACATATTTGAACACGTCTCCCATTCACATGGTTGATCATACTCTAGGTTCCACATGCATGTTTTAGCTGAAGGAAGAATACCTTAAACCTGGGTAGTTGAAACCCGTGGAATGGGTACCATGCAATATGACTTCAAAGGGTCTTCATTTGCTCACCGAACCTCTCCAATCCTATCACTGCTGCGTTTATGCCCCTGTACACATGCTTGATTCTCTTTCGGAGACATAGCAATCCATAGGTTTTAAGATACTTACAAGTCAGGTACATTCTTAGGCGTTTAATATGCAGTGTTGAGTCCATTTCGTTGAGCAAGGAGTAGCTCTTGTCTATTCCATATTTGGCTTAAGGAACTTTATCTGTGCTCATTTCAATCTCTGGTTTTATGCAGCACCCCAACTCACCTTTACCCTTAAGCAAGCATAAGTTGTTTTTCTAAATTTGAGACCCTGTTCTGTTCTGTAATTCAGTTCCTGTGCAGCCAAGTTTCCATTCCGTGTATTACTGATATCTTATGATGTTTCTTTTTCTGTGTGACTTATTTCAGTTAGAATCATCATACCTGAATCCACTCATTGTGCTGCTAAGGGCCTGATGACATAGATTTCATTGCTGAGTGATATTGCTTTGTAAGTGAATACCACAACTTCTTTATCCATTTTTCACTTTCTGCGATGTTGAACTTGTACTGTAAACGAGGTTCTTGTAAACAGAGCCGTTCCAAACTTTGGGGTGGCTGTGTCTTTTTGATTTTAATTTCCCTAAGCTATATGACCATAAGTGGAAGTGCCCTAGGTTCTGTTGCTTTGTTTTTTAGATGTTTCAGGAAACACCATACACTTCTCCCGAGTGGTTGTTGGCAATTTACATCCCGCCCATCAGCATAACAAGGCTCCCAGTTCTCCATGGCCTGTCCTGCCTTTCTGGATTTTACACTTTTCTCACATGGCCCTTTTGACCGGGGGGAAGTGAGACTTCATTGTAGTGCAGATTTCCTTTGCAAGCTTGCTTGGTTGGCCAAAAAGGGCGTATGCGTTTTTTCCTGAATATATTCAGGGAAAAACGCATACGCCCTTTTTGGCCAAGTGCATCATTGTGGACGTTCTGCCTCTTTTCCTATGCTTTCAATGCAATTCCAGTCTACCTCCTGAAATCGGTTTCCTGCAATTCTGCCCCGCTTTCAAGTCCTCTTGGCAGCCTTACTTCAGTCTATTTTTGGACGATAGCTGTCATTTATAACTCTGCAGGTTTGTGAATTACAGTGCCCCTGAGCTCCTTTCTTCAACTCGCTTTCTTGTGACCTGGCCGCAACACCGCAGGATGGCTTCAGGCCCTAATCTGGTTCCGGCACGGCATGCTGAGCCTTTGGTTAATTCCTCTTCCTGGTGGGAAATGAGAGTTAAATTTGCCCGTCCAGACACCTCCAGCTAGCCTCTCATTGGTTCTCGCTATTCCTGTTCATCTTCCGCAGAAATTGCAAACTGGGCCAAACAGGAGGTTAAAGGGACTGACTCTCCAAGTGGGGAGAGTGTTAGTAAAGCGTCTGGAATGTTGCACCCGAGTACCAGGGGAGGAAAACTGAGACATATTTGAACACGTCTCCCATTCACATGGTTGATCATACTCTCGGTTCCACATGCATGTTTTAGCTGAAGGAAGAATACCTTAAACCTGGGTAGTTGAAACCCGTGGAATGGGTACCATGCAATATGACTTCAAAGGGTCTTCATTTGCTCACCGAACCTCTCCAATCCTATCACTGCTGCGTTTATGCCCCTGTACACATGCTTGATTCTCTTTCGGAGACATAGCAATCCATAGGTTTTAAGATACTTACAAGTCAGGTACATTCTTAGGCGTTTAATATGCAGTGTTGAGTCCATTTCGTTGAGCAAGGAGTAGCTCTTGTCTATTCCATATTTGGCTTAAGGAACTTTATCTGTGCTCATTTCAATCTCTGGTTTTATGCAGCACCCCAACTCACCTTTACCCTTAAGCAAGCATAAGTTGTTTTTCTAAATTTGAGACCCTGTTCTGTTCTGTAATTCAGTTCCTGTGCAGCCAAGTTTCCATTCCGTGTATTACTGATATCTTATGATGTTTCTTTTTCTGTGTGACTTATTTCAGTTAGAATCATCATACCTGAATCCACTCATTGTGCTGCTAAGGGCCTGATGACATAGATTTCATTGCTGAGTGATATTGCTTTGTAAGTGAATACCACAACTTCTTTATCCATTTTTCACTTTCTGCGATGTTGAACTTGTACTGTAAACGAGGTTCTTGTAAACAGAGCCGTTTCAAACTTTGGGGTGGCTGTGTCTTTTTGATTTTAATTTCCCTAAGCTATAGGACCATAAGTGGAAGTGCCCTAGGTTCTGTTGCTTTGTTTTTTAGATGTTTCAGGAAACACCATACACTTCTCCCGAGTGGTTGTTGGCAATTTACATCCCGCCCATCAGCATAACAAGGCTCCCAGTTCTCCATGGCCTGTCCTGCCTTTCTGGATTTTACACTTTTTTCAGATGGCCCTTTTGACCGGGGGGAAGTGAGACTTCATTGTAGTGCAGATTTCCTTTGCAAGCTTGCTTGGTTGGCCAAAAAGGGCGTATGCGTTTTTTCCTGAATATATTCAGGAAAAAACGCATACGCCCTTTTTGGCCAAGTGCATCATTGTGGACGTTCTGCCTCTTTTCCTATGCTTTCAATGCAATTCCAGTCTACCTCCTGAAATCGGTTTCCTGCAATTCTGCCCCGCTTTCAAGTCCTCTTGGCAGCCTTACTTCAGTCTATTTTTGGACGATAGCTGTCATTTATAACTCTGCAGGTTTGTGAATTACAGTGCCCCTGAGCTCCTTTCTTCAACTCGCTTTCTTGTGACCTGGCCGCAACACCGCAGGATGGCTTCAGGCCCTAATCTGGTTGCGGCACGGCACGCTGATCCTTTGGTTATTTCCTCTTCCTGGTGGGAAATGAGAGTTAAATTTGCCCGTGCAGACACCTCCAGCTAGCCTCTCATTGGTTCTCGCTATTCCTGTTCATCTTCCGCAGAAATTGCAAACTGGGCCAAACAGGAGGTTAAAGGGACTGACTCTCCAAGTGGGGAGAGTGTTAGTAAAGCGTCTGGAATGTTGCACCCGAGTACCAGGGGAGGAAAACTGAGACATATTTGAACACGTCTCCCGTTCACATGGTTGATCATACTTGGGTTCCACATGCATGTTTTAGCTGAAGGAAGAATACCTTAAACCTGGAGAGTTGAGACCCGTGTAATGGGTACCATGCAATATGACTTCAAAGGGTCTTCATTTGCTCACGAACCTCTCCAATCCTATCACTGCTGCGTTTATGCCCCTGTACACATGCTTGATTCTCTTTTGGAGACATAGCAATCCATAGGTTTTACGATAGTTACAAGTCAGGTACATTCTTAGGCGTTTAATATGCGGTGTTGAGTCCATTTCGTTGAGCAAGGAGTAGCTCTTGTCTATTCCATATTTGACTTAAGGAACTTTATCTGTGCTCATTTCAATCTCTGGTTTTATGCAGCACCCCAACTCACCTTTACCCTTAAGCAAGCATAAGTTGGTTTTCTAAATTTGAGACCCTGTTCTGTTCTGTAATTCAGTTCCTGTGTAGCCAAGTTTACATTCCGTGTATTACTGATATCTTATGATGTTTCTTTTTCTGTGTGACTTATTTCAGTTAGAATCATCATACCTGAATCCACTCATTGTGATGCTAATGGCCTGATGACATAGATTTCATTGCTGAGTGATATTGCTTTGTAAGTAAATACCACAACTTCTTTATCCATTTTTCACTTTCTGCGATGTTGAACTTGTACTGTAAACGAGGTTCTTGTAAACAGAGGCGTCCCAAACTTTGGGGTGGCTGTGTCTTTTTGATTTTAATTTCCCTAAGCTATAGGACCATAAGTGGCAGTGCCCTAGGCTCTGTTGCTTTGTTTTTTAGATGTTTCAGGAAACACCATACACTTCTCTTGAGTGGTTGTTGGCAATTTACATCCCGCCCATCAGCATAACAAGGCTCCTAGTTCTCCATGGCCTGTCCTGCCTTTCTGGATTTTACACTTTTTTCAGATGGCCCTTTTGACCGGGGGGAAGTGAGACTTCATTGTAGTGCAGATTTCCTTTGCAAGCTTGCTTGGTTGGCCAAAAACGGCGTATGCGTTTTTTCCTGAATATATTCAGGAAAAAACGCATACGCCCTTTTTGGCCAAGTGCATCATTGTGGACGTTCTGCCTCTTTTCCTATGCTTTCAATGCAATTCCAGTCTACCTCCTGAAATCGGTTTCCTGCAATTCTGCCCCGCTTTCAAGTCCTCTTGGCAGCCTTACTTCAGTCTATTTTTGGACAATAGCTGTCATTTATAACTCTGCAGGTTTGTGAATTACAGTGCCCCTGAGCTCCTTTCTTCAACTCGCTTTCTTGTGACCTGGCCCCAACACCGCAGGATGGCTTCAGGCCCTAATCTGGTTCCGGCCCGGCATGCTGAGCCTTTGGTTAATTCCTCTTCCTGGTGGGAAATGAGAGTTAAATTTGCCCGTCCAGACACCTCCAGCTAGCCTCTCATTGGTTCTCGCTATTCCTGTTCATCTTCCGCAGAAATTGCAAACGGGGCCAAACAGGAGGTTAAAGGTGCTGACTCTCCAAGTGGGGAGAGTGTTAGTAAAGCGTCTGGAATGTTGCACCCGAGTACCAGGGGAGGAAAACTGAGACATATTTGAACACGTCTCCCGTTCACACGGTTGATCATACTCTGGGTTCCACATGCATGTTTTAGCTGAAGGAAGAATACCTTAAACCTGGAGAGTTGAGACCCGTGTAATGGGTACCATGCAATATGACTTCAAAGGGTCTTCATTTGCTCACCGAACCTCTCCAATCCTATCACTGCTGCGTTTATGCCCCTGTACACACGCTTGATTCTCTTTTGGAGACATAGCAATCCATAGGTTTTAAGATACTTACTAGTCAGGTACATTCTTAGGCGTTTAATATGGGGTGTTGAGTCCATTTCGTTGAGCAAGGAGTAGCTCTTGTCTATTCCATATTTGGCTTAAGGAAATTTATCTGTGCTCATTTCAATCTCTGGTTTTATGCAGCACCCCAACTCACCTTCCCCCTTAAGCAAGCATAAGTTGGTTTTCTAAACTTGAGACACTGTTCTGTTTTGTAATTCAGTTCATGTGTAGCCAAGTTCACATTCTGTGTATTAGTGATACCTTATGATGTTTCTTTTCTGTGTGACTTATTTCAGTTCGAATCATCATACCTGCATCCACTCATTATGCTGCTACGGGCCTGATGACATAGATTTCATTGCTGAGTGATATTGCATTGTACGTAAGTACCACAATTTCTTTATCCATTTTTCACTTTCTGCGATATTGAACTTGTACTGTAAACGAGGTTCTTGTAAACAGAGCCGTCCCAAACTTTGGGGTGGCTGTGTCTTTTTGATTTTAATTTCCCTAAGCTATAGGACCATAAGTGGAAGTGCCCTAGGCTCTGTTGCTTTGTTTTTTAGATGTTTCAGGAAACACCATACACTTCTCCAGAGTGGCTGTTGGCAATTTACATCCCGCCCATCAGCATAAGAAGGCTCCCAGTTCTCCATGGCCTGTCGTGCCTTTATGGATTTTACACTTTTTTCAGATGGCCCTTTTGACCGGGGGGAAGTGAGACTTCATTGTAGTGCAGATTTCCTTTGCAAGCTTGCTTGGTTGGCCAAAAAGTGCGTATGCGTTTTTTCCTGAATATATTCAGGAAAAAACACATATGCCCTTTTTGGCCAAGTGCATCATTGTCGAGTTTCTGACTCTCTTCATATGCTTTCAATGCAATTCCAGTCTACCTCCTGAAATCGGTTTCCTGCAATTCTGCCTTGCTTTCAATGCCTCTTCATAGCCTTACCTCAATATATTTTTTAAAAATAGTTGGTCTTTATAACTCTGCAGGGTTTTGAATTGCAGTGGCCCTTAGCTCCATTTTTTAGCTCTTATTTTTGTGGTATTGCCCCATAACCAAAGGATTCCTTGAAGCCCTATTTTTCTTCTGGGGCACCTGCTGTGCCTTTGGTTAATTCTTCTTACTGATGTGATATTAGAGTGACATGTGCCCATTGAAACCGCTACAGCTAGTTTCTCACTGGTTCCCCCTATTCCCATTCATCCTCTGCACTAACTGCAGACTGTGCGATACCAGAACTTAAAGGCATTGACTCCATGTGGGGATGTTGTTAGTAAAGCGGCTGGAATGTCGATCCGGAGCCCCAGGAGAGGAAAAATGAGGTGCGTTTTAGAAACCTTTCCCGATCATATGGTATACCAGTCGCTGGGTTTCCCAAGCATGGTTTAGCTGTAGGAAGATTCCCTTCAACCTGGAGTGTTGGGACCCTTGGACTGAGTAGCATGAAGTATTGCATTAAACTTTCGGCAGTTGCTCACCAAAGCTCACCAATCCTGTCAGCCCCAAGTGTCCAGCCTTATGTCTTATCCAGCTGTGGGTTTATATGTGGTCAATCCAGGTTGCATCACAGCCCCTGAGCGAATTTTGTAAGAATTTTTCTCTCTTTCATTGTTTCAGCGTTTTGTTTTTAAAATTTATTTCTATAATGGGGTTTAGCTCCTTTTCACTGCTGTGTTTGTGCCGCTCTGCACACACTTGATTCCCTTATGGAGATATATCAATACATGGGTTTTAAGATTCTTATTCCTCAGATATATTTCTCTGCGGTGTATAGGGTGTGTTGAGGCCTGTTCATTGAGCAAGGTGTAGATCTTGTCTAATACCTATTTGGTTTATTGAACGGTATCTGTGCTAATTTCAAACTCTGGTTTTATGCATCACCCCACCTCTCCTTTCCCCTTAAGCTGACATAAGTGTGTTTTCTAAATGTGAGACACTGTTCTGTTCTGTAATTCATTTCTTGTGCAGCCATATTTACCCTCCCTCTATAAGTGATATCTTATGATATGTTTCTTTTTCTGTTTGACTTATTTCAAGTAGTATTATCGGACCTAAATCCACTCTTTATCCTTCTACTAGCCTTATTACATTGATTTCATGGTGAAGAGATATTCCATTGTACATAAGTACCACATCTTCTTTATCCATTGTTCTCTTTCCTGGGATATTTAAGGTGTACTGAAGTTGAGGTTCTTGTAAACAGAGTAGCCCTAAACTGTGGTGTGCTTGTGTCTTGTTGATTTTTAGACTTCCCTAGATATACTCCCATGATTGGAAGTGTCCTATGCTCTGTAGCTCTGTTTTTTAGATGATTTAGGAACCACCATACACTTCTCCAGAGTGGCTCTCGGCAGTTCACACACTGCCCATCAGCGTATAAAGGCTCCCTGTTCTCCATGGCCTGTCCTGCATTTCTGGTTTTTACAATTTTTTAGGATGGCCCTTTTGACCGGTGGGAAGTGAGACTTCTTTGTTGTGCACATTTGCATTGCTTGCTTGCTTCGTTGCCCATAAAGTGCGTATGCGTTTTTTCCTGGATATAATCAGGAAAAAACGCATACGCCCTTTTGGGCCAACTGCATCATTGTCGAAATTCTGCCGCTTTTCATGTGCGTTAAAGACGAGTCCAATCTATCTCTTGAAATCTGTTTCTTGCAATTCTGTCTTGCATTCAGATCCTCTTCTTTGCCTTACCTCAACATATTTTTGGACGTTAGTTTTCATTTATAACTCTGCAGGTTTGTGAATTGCAGTGACCCTGAGCTCCATTTTTTAAGTTGCTCTTTTGTGAGCTGGCCTCAAACCCGCAGGATTGCTTCAGGCCCTATTTTGGCTCCGGCGAGGCAGGCTGAGCCTTTCTTTAATTCTTATTCTTAATGGGAAATTAGAGTGATATGTGCCCGTCCAAACCCCTACAACTCTTCTCTCATTGGTTCCCCCTCTTCCCGTTCATCCTCCTCACAATTTGCAAAATGTGTGAAACAGAAGTTTAAATGTGCTGATTCTCCAAGTGGGGAGATTCTAAGTAGCGTGGCTGGAATGGTGAACAGGAGCACCAGGAGAGGATAAATGAGGTGCATTTTAGACACATCTCCCGATCACATGGTGTACAGTCCTCTGGGTTTTCCATGCATGTTTTAGCTGTAGGAAGATCCCTTGAACCTGCAGATTTGGGACCCATTGAATGGGTACCAGGTAGTATTACTTTAAAGGGTGTGCATTTCCTCACCCAACCTCACATTTCTCTTAGCGCAAACAGTTTCCAGCCTTATGTCTCATCCTGCTGTGGGTCTAGATGTGTTCAATCCATGTTGCATCACCGTCCCTGAGGAAAAGTTGTAAGAGGTTTTCTCTGTCTCTCTGTCGTTTATTTTTTTCAATTTATTACTATATTGGTTACAGCTGATTTTCAAAGCTCTGTTTCTTGCTGCTGTACATCCACTTGATTCGCGTACAGAGAGACATCAATAAATTCTTTTTCAGATTCTTACCAGTCGTATATATTCTTTTCCGGTGACTTGAGTGTGCTGAGTGCAGTTCTTTTAGCTACCGTGTAGGCCTTGTTGATTATCAGTTTGGTATTTGGAATGGTATCTTTGCTAATTTCAACCTCCTGGATGATGCCTCACCCCTCCCCACCTTTCCCGTTTAGCAGCCTTATGCGTGTTTTCTACATATTTGACTATGTTTTTGTTTTGTAATTTATTTCATGTGTAGCCATTTTGGATTCCACCTTTAAGTGATATCTTATGATATGTGTCTTTTTCTTTTTGAATTCTGTCACTTAGAATGATCATACGTAACTCCTCCGGAGTTGTTACAACTGGCCATATTTCATTGATTTCCAGGCTGAATAATATTCCACTCTACCTAAGTACCACATCTCTATCCATTTTTTCCCTCCAGAGACATTTAAGTTATATCCTAGTCGAGGATCTTTTAAACAGAGAGGGGGTAAACATTGGGGTGCCTGTGTCCTCTCGATTTTTGTTTTTCCCAAGATATACGCCCATGAGTGCAAGTGCCCTATGCTCTGTAGCTCATTTTTTAGATGCTTTAGTAAACACAATACACTTCTCCAGAATGGCCGTTGGCAATATACATTTCCACTATAAGTCTCACAGGGCTCCCTCTTCTCGTTGCCCTGTCCTGCATTTCTGTTGTTTACGCTTTATGAGGATGGCTCTTCTGACTGATGCGAAGTGATATCTTTTGTAGTATTGACTTCCAGTGCCCACCTGTTTGGTTGGCTAAAAAAGTGTATGCCCTTTTCTTGAATATATACAGAAAAGAACGCATACACCCTTTTTGGCCAACTGCAATGTTGGCAATGTTCAGCTCCTTTTCTTGTGCTTAATGGCGAGTCCTTTCTACCTCCTCAAATCCCTTTCCTGCCATTCTCCCTTGCTTACAAGTCCTTTTCTCTGACTTCCCTCAAGACATTTTTCAGTGATGGATATTTTCAACTCTGCAGTTTTGTGAATTTTACTGCCCCTGAGTTCCATTGTTCAACTCGTGTTTATGGGAACTGGCCACAAAGCAGCGGGATTTCCTCAAGCCCTATACTGTTTCCATGGGCAACCCTAGCCTTTGGTCAATTCGTCTTCCTGATTGGAAATTAGAGTGACATGTGCCTGTCTGAACACCTAGGACTTGTCTCTCATTGTTCCTCATCCTTCCGCTTCATCCTCTGGACAAATTCCAAACTGTACGCAACAGGATGTTGACAGTGCTGACATCTCCAAGTGGGGAGACTGTTAGTAAAGACGCTGGAGGGGTGAACCCGAGCACCAGGAGATGAGGAGATGAGATGCCTTTTCCAAACTCTTCCCGATCAGACGGTATACCATCCTCTGGGTGTGACAGACATGTTTTAGCAGTAGGAAGAGTCCCATTCATGTAAGGAGAACACCAGGGCTTTTTCAAAATCAGTGTCTCCCCGAAACCCAAACTGGGGAAGTTTTTAAGCTACGGCTACACATATGTTCATTAAGGGCCTTGGGAAGTAGGCAGAGTCCAAACTTTAGATGATTGAAGTCTTCAGGGTCAGAAGCACTCACCACCAGCTTCCCTTAGGCTACACTTTAACTGTCATTGATAGATGATGTCAATAAAAATATCTATTCTTTTTCAGATTATTTCCCCTTATAGGTTATTGCAAAATGTTGAGTGTAGTTCCCTGTGCTATACAGTAGTTCCTTGTTGATGATCTATTTTATACATAGCAGTGTGTATGTGTTCATTCCAAACTGTTAATTTATCCCTCCTCCCACCTTTCCCCTTTGGTAATAATAAATTATAAGATTTTATACTTCTCAGAAATGGGGGAGCTGAAAGAGAGGTATCATTTTCAATGGAAAAGCATTTAAAACAAGATTGAAGGTTTAACCAAGATTATTAGCTGTACATCCTTGGAAAGAAATCACTTCGTTTCTCTAATATTGACCTGACAAATAAGACAAACCTTTTCACTGAACTTGCTTATAAAAAGTGATGGAAATATCAAATGGAAGTGTTAAAAACATCTTATTTTACCCGAGCCTTATACACTGTTCTATGTTAACTACAGTTTGGCTCACACATCTGTTCATTGAGGTTACAATAGTCTCAATTTCTGTTACTGATCCTCCAGAGTGGACCCCAACAAGTGTCCCCCTGCCCAGTGTCATTGGGGCCAACAGATCGAGACTGAGTTTGGTTCACAAGCAAAGGAAACTTTATATTTTGATCAGAGAATGGAGAGGTGAGAGCATGCACTACCCCGTGGGCTGTGGGCTGGGCTGCTGTGTAGAGATCCTGTCAGAGTCAGTGGGAGGGAGGGAGGCGGCGGAGCTCTCGAGGGCCGGGTTGGCTGTAGCTCAGGCTCTATATCGTGGAGTCTGCACTGGGCCCCAGGAGCTGAGGTGTCGACCCAGCCATTCTGCACTAGGAAATCTGGTCTGAAGTGCCGGGTGTGGAACCTCTGCATGCGGGACCCTAGGAGCACGTGAAATTAGACAAAGCACAAAGGATAAAAAAGGTTAGACTTGACTTTATTGCCCAGATTCTATTTTTATCTCCCAGGGATTTTTAATGGGCTTTGCTGGGGACAAACCCCTCCTCTGCCTTTTGTCCCGTTCCTCATTCTTGGAGTGCTGAGGGTGCAGACCCTTCTTCTGTAACTGCTGAGTGCTGAGTTGGGAGCCCTCATACCCTGGGGCGAGGGTCAGAGCTTCTCCCCAGCAGCCTCCCGGTGACGTTGATTGTCCCCAGGACCCCTGCCTCCCTGCTCGTCCACCTGAGCACCAGCATTGGAAGTGTTATAGATTCTAATGACCTTTAAGGGTCCAGGAAAGAGATGTGCAGAGACGCTGTGGGGGCCGGTTTCACCCCGCCCCACATTTGTTCGGCCACCTTAGGCTGACCGTCTCTGCCAGCCTAGATGCTCTGAGCAGTAGTCTGCGCTTTCTTCAGTTAGGCCCCTGAATTAACGTACAAAGAACACCAGGTGTCAGAGCCCTGCCCGCTCAACTCCCAGACAGTCCAGGGTCAGTGGTGATCAAGGACCATGATGGCTACTGAGTCAACAGCCTTTTGAAGTAAACAGGAGTCCAGCCGGTCTTATTGGCCACCATCATCACGGTGTCTGTAGGCTTTTCTATGGTGACAGTGTGGTATACTGTTCCCCCGCCAAGATTATTAGCTCCCCTCTGGGTGCAGTAAGTCCTGCAAGCAGTAGTCTACTCTTTTGGGACACACTCTTGTTGTTTTATGAGAGAAACTCCAGGTCAAGTGATGTTCACACGAGTCGTCATGGTGCCCTGTTGCCCCCGGTTATCTCTCTGGATGTTGGAGTTGGAGGGCCTCCTCACTCGAGGTCGGTGTGCCCACGGAGCGAACCCTGCAACTTCAGGGCATGGTTGGTGGTTAGGATCACCACGTGGGGTCCTTTTCCCTTAGGAGGGAGGTGGCCATTTGGGCTGCTGATTTCCAGGTTTTTAGATACCGCCAGTATCTTGGCCAGATGTGGCAGTGGGCCAAGCCCCTTAGTGACCGTAGTTTATCCTACCTGGATGGCATTCTTGCATTGTTCCATTTCAAGTGGTCCCAGTTTTTGCACTAATTCTCCAATGGCGATTCACCTTTCACCGGGAATGTAAAGGTCAAAGGGTTTAGCTAAATTAGGGAGTTCCAGGGCAAGGGTCTGAATTGACTGCTCTTTCCATTCTTGAAAGGCCACTTCTGGATTCTATTCAAAAGGATCATCATCTTTTCCTTTCAGTGTTTCATATAGAGGCCCAGCTAGTAGACTGTAGCTAGGGATCCAGAAGCAGCAAACCCTGGCCTCCCCAGGAACCCCTAAGCTGTCTTCTAGTTTTAGAAAGGGGTAAGGCTGAAAATGGTTTCTTCCCTTTCCTGGGATGGGCTTCTCTGACCTTCTGTGAGAATGAAGCCCAGGCAGGTCACCGCAGTCTGTGATATTTGAGCTTTTTCTTGGACAACTTCTATCCTTTATTGGCTTGGTAGTTCAGAGGCCTCCTTAGTAGGGCTGGTGATCAGAATGTCGTCTGCATATTGAAGGAGGGTTTCCTTTTCCAGAGGTAGAACTTTTAGGTCTTTAGCTAAGCTTTCCCCAAAGATGGTGTGGGAATTTTTGCACCCTTGGGGCCAGACGGCCCGGAAGTATTGTTTTAGTTGTATGTTGAGTCCTGCCACTCACAAGCCAAAATTTCTTGTGACTCTGGGACTAATGGAATACAAAAGAAGGCATCATTGAAGACTAATACAGAATACCATGTCCTGGTGGTTGGTAGAATGACCAGCAGGGTGTAGGAATTAGGAGCAACTGGAGGTATATCCTCGGTGGCTTCACTGACTGTCCTGACATCCTTTACCAGGTCCCCAGCAGCCCATGGGGCTCTCGTGGTCAGACCAATCCCAGAATATGGAGCTCACCTGGGCAGGTACCCCACCCCCACCCCAGCCCACGGGGCTCTCGTGGTCAGGCCCCTCCCAGGATACAGAGCTACCCTTGCAGGTACCGTGGCAGGGCTGGGCACACAGGAACCGTGCACATAGCCCTCATTGCAGAGCACCCCCAGCTCACCTGTCGCTCAGAGCTGACACAGAGCACCTCAGAGCAGGACTTGAACTAACAAACAGCAGCTGCGACAGGTCTGTGACCCTGGGCATCACTCCGTGAGGCCTCCCTCCACCTGGTCTTCCAGAGACTTCCACTGCACCCGGGGCACCAGGCCTCTGTCTCCAACCACCACCCACCCCTCCTCTCCCTGACTCCTGGGTTCCTCTCATTAGGAGAGGGTTTTCTTGAAGTTGTCTCCCACTCATGGGCCAGATAAAATGATTAGAAAACAAGCCAAAGCTGCAGCCCCTTGTCTATCCTGACTCTCAGGAGCCCACACCTGTTCCTTGGACCTGGCCGGTTCAGCAAGTTCCATTTTCTGCAACTGTGAGCCCCTGAGGGGTGATGATTGGCTGACCTGGGCAGCCTTACCGTGCCGGCCAGCCCTCCCCAGGTGTGCCTGGGTTGAGATCAATATAAATACCACTCCAGGCAGCAAGAGCCCCTGCAGCCGTGCCTGACGCCATTTTCTCTGCCCTGTCAGCAGTCTCGGGGCTGGGCTGGTGGGAGGGAGTGAGAGGCCACGGCTTTGTGGGTGGCCCAGTGTGAGTGGGGCTCTGCTGGACTTTCTGCAGCAGTTGCCAGGCTGCCACCTGCTAAAGAAGAGGATGTGTCACCCATACCTGCTGCTGGAATTTCTCCCTGGGCAGAGGTGAGGAAGGAAAAAAGCAGTGGGGGCAGGGACAGGACGGGTATCTCAGGCAGGGAAATGGAAATCTTCCAGAAGAGCACCCAGGGCCAGGACCATCCTGGCTGGCCTGCAGGCACCAAGTCGGCCGGCATGCTGTCACTCGTGTGGCTCTATGGCCCTTCCTCTAGGCTTTCAAGTCCTTGTATATATTCAGGTGTTTTACCTGGGACGGGTGGGAATAGTTCAGCAGCAACTGGCCTGGGGCTCAGCTCACGTTTACTCACAGATGCCTCGGCACGGTGCCCCAGCTTTGCAATGAGGACGCTTGTTGCGTGGGGGCTGCTGGCTGAATGGGAGACGATTCCCCACCACTGACCAACTTCAGAATTGTTTACAACTGGAGCAAGTGCCCTGATACGGTTTTCCTCTGTGTAACTGGTGGGTTCTGTGTTTTTTTTCTCTTTTTCGTTTTTGGTTCAAGGTAGATTTTATTCCTCTTTTTTGTATTTACAGATATAAGCATGGAAATAATTTATTCATATAAATACATGTATGTGCAGGGAATAATTGTTTTTTCTGTTTTATTTTTTAAATTTTATTTCTTTTTAATTTTGAATTTTATTTTATATTTTTATACAGCAGGTTCTTATTGGTTATCTATTTTATACATATAAATGTATACATGCCAATCCCAGTCTCTCAACTCCTCCCACCACCACCCCCCCAACAGCTTTCCCCCCTTGTTGTCCATACGTTTGTTGTCTACATCTGTTGCTCTATTTATGCCTTGCAAAATGGTTAATCTGTACAGTTTTTCTAGGTTCCACATATATGCATGAATATACAAGATTTGTTTTTCTCTTTCTGACTTACTTCACTCTGTATGACAGTCTCTAGATCCATCGACGTCTCTACAAATGACCCAATTTCATTCCTTTTCATGGCTTAGTAATATTCCATTTTATATATGTACCACAGCTTTATGCATTCGTCTGTCTGTGGGCATTTAGGTTGCTTCCATTACCTCGATATTGTAAATAGTGATGCAATGAACATTGCGGTGAATGACTCTTTTTGATTTATGGTTTTGTCTGGGTATATGTCCAGTACTGGGATTGCTGTATCATATGGTAATTCTATTGTTAGTTTCTTAAGAAATTCCATATTGTTCTCCATAATGACTGTATCAATTTATATTCCCAACAATAGTGGAAGAGGGTTCCTTTTCTCCACACCCTTTCCAGCATTTTTTGTTTGTAGATTTTCAATGATGCCTATTCTACCAGGTGTGAGGTGATACCTCATTGTTGAATCCATTTCGTTGAGCAAGGGGTAGCTCTTGTCTATTCCATATTTGGCTTATGGAACGGTATCTGTGCTAATTTCAAACTCTGCTTTTATGCAGCACCCCAACTCACCTTCCCCCTTACGCAGGCATAAGTTGGTTTTCTAAACTTGAGACCCTGTTCTGTTTTGTAATTCAGTTCATGTGTAGCCAAGTTCACATTCCGTGTATTAGTGATACCTTATGATGTTTCTTTTTCTGTGTGACTTATTTCACTTAGAATCATCGTGCCTCAATGCACTCATTATGCTGGTACGGGCCTGGTGACATAGATTTCATTGCTGAGTGGTATTCTGTTGTACATAAGTACCGCAACTTCTTTATCCATTATTTGCTCTCTGGGATATTTAACTTGTGCCGTAGAAGAGATTTCTGTAAAAAGAGCCATCCCAAATTTTGGGGTTGCTGTGTCTTTTTGATATTAATTTCCCTAAGCTATAGGACCATAAGTGGAAGTGCCCTAGGCTCTGTTGCTTTGTTTTTTAGATGTTTCAGGAAACACCATACACATCTCCCGAGTGTCTGTTGGCAATTTACATCCCGCCCATCAGCATAACAAGGCTCCCAGTTCTCCATGGCCTGTCCTGCCTTTCTGGGTTTTACACTTTTTTCAGATGGCCCTTTTGACCGGGGGGAAGTGAGACTTCATTGTAGTGCAGATTTCCTTTGCAAGCTTGCTTGGTTGGCCAAAAAGGGCGTATGCGTTTTTTCCTGAATATATTCAGGAAAAAACGCATACGCCCTTTTGGCCAAGTGCATCATTGTGGACGTTCTGCCTCTTTTCCTATGCTTTCAATGCAATTCCAGTCTACCTCCTGAAATCGGTTTCCTGCAATTCTGCCCCGCTTTCAAGTCCTCTTGGCAGCCTTACTTCAGTATATTTTTGGACGATAGCTGTCATTTATAACTCTGCAGGTTTGTGAATTACAGTGCCCCTGAGCTCCTTTCTTCAACTCGCTTTCTTGTGACCTGGCCGCAACACCGCAGGATGGCTTCAGGCCCTAATCTGGTTCCGGCCCGGCACGCTGAGCCTTTGGTTAATTCCTCTTCCTGGTGGGAAATGAGAGTTAAATTTGCCCGTCCAGACACCTCCAGCTAGTCTCTCATTGGTTCTCGCTATTCCTGTTCATCTTCCGCAGAAATTGCAAACTGGGCCAAACAGGAGGTTAAAGGCACTGACTCTCCAAGTCGGGAGAGTGTTAGTAAAGCGTCTGGAATGTTGCACCCGAGTACCAGGGGAGGAAAACTGAGACATATTTGAACACGTTTCCCGATCGCATGGTTGATCATACTCTGGGTTCCACATGCATGTTTTAGCTGAAGGAAGAATACCTAAAACCTGGGTAGTTGAAACCCGTGGAATGGGTACCATGCAATATGACTTCAATGGGTCTTCATTTCCTCACCGAATCTCTCCAATCCTATCACTGCTGCGTTTATGCCCCTGTACACATGCTTGATTCTGTTTCGGAGACATAGCAATCCATAGGTTTTAAGATACTTACTAGTCAGGTACATTCTTAGGCGTTTAATATGCGGTGTTGAGTCCATTTCGTTGAGCAAGGAGTAGCTCTTGTCTATTCCATATTTGGCTTAAGGAACTTTATCTGTGCTCATTTCAATCTCTGGTTTTATGCAGCACCCCAACTCACCTTTCCCCTTAAGCAAGCATAAGTTGGTTTTCTAAATTTGAGACCCTGTTCTGTTCTGTAATTCAGTTACTGTGTAGCCAAGTTTCCATTCCGTGTATTACTGATATCTTATGATGTTTCTTTTTCTGTGTGACTTATTTCAGTTAGAATCATCATACCTGAATCCACTCATTGTGCTGCTAAGGGCCTGATGACACAGATTTCATTGCTGAGTGATATTGCTTTGTAAGTAAATACCACAACTTCTTTATCCATTTTTCACTTTCTGCGATGTTGAACTTGTACTGTAAACGAGGTTCTTGTAAACAGAGCCGTTCCAAACTTTGGGGTGGCTGTGTCTTTTTGATTTTAATTTCCCTAAGCTATAGGACCATAAGTGGAAGTGCCCTAGGCTCTGTTGCTTTGTTTTTTAGATGTTTCAGGAAACACCATACACTTCTCCCGAGTGGTTGTTGGCAATTTACATCCCACCCATCAGCATAACAAGGCTCCCAGTTCTCCATGGCCTGTCCTGCCTTTCTGGATTTTACACTTTTTTCAGATGGCCCTTTTGACCGGGGGGAAGTGAGACTTCATTGTAGTGCAGATTTCCTTTGCAAGCTTGCTTGGTTGGCCAAAAAGGGCGTATGCGTTTTTTCCTGAATATATTCAGGAAAAAACGCATACGCCCTTTTTGGCCAAGTGCATCATTGTGGACGTTCTGCCTCTTTTCCTATGCTTTCAATGCAATTCCAGTCTACCTCCTGAAATCGGTTTCCTGCAATGCTGCCCCGCTTTCAAGTCCTCTTGGCAGCCTTACTTCAGTCTATTTTTGGACGATAGCTGTCATTTATAACTCTGCAGGTTTGTGAATTACAGTGCCCCTGAGCTCCTTTCTTCAACTCGCTTTCTTGTGACCTGGCCGCAACACCGCAGGATGGCTTCAGGCCCTAATCTGGTTCTGGCACGGCATGCTGAGCCTTTGGTTAATTCCTCTTCCTGGTGGGAAATGAGAGTTAAATTTGCCCGTCCAGACACCTCCAGCTAGTCTCTCATTGGTTCTCGCTATTCCTGTTCATCTTCCGCAGAAATTGCAAACTGGGCCAAACAGGAGGTTAAAGGGACTGACTCTCCAAGTCGGGAGAGTGTTAGTAAAGCGTCTGGAATGTTGCACCCGAGTACCAGGGTACGAAAACTGAGACATATTTGAACACGTCTCCCGATCACATGGTTGATCATACTCTGGGTTCCACATGCATGTTTTAGCTGAAGGAAGAATACCTTAAACCTGGGTAGTTGAAACCCGTGGAATGGGTACCATGCAATATGACTTCAAAGGGTCTTCATTTGCTCACCGAACCTCTCCAATCCTATCACTGCTGCGTTTATGCCCCTGTACACATGCTTGATTCTCTTTCGGAGACATAGCAATCCATAGGTTTTAAGATACTTACTAGTCAGGTACATTCTTAGGCGTTTAATATGGGGTGTTTAGTCCATTTCGTTGAGCAAGGAGTAGCTCTTGTCTATTCCATATTTGGCTTAAGGAATTTTATCTGTGCTCATTTCAATCTCTGGTTTTATGCAGCAACCCAACTCACCTTTCCCCTTAAGCAAGCATAAGTTGGTTTTCTAAATTTGAGACCCTGTTCTGTTTTGGAATGCAGTTCCTGTGTAGCCAAGTTTACATTCCGTGTATTAGTGATATCTTATGATGTTTCTTTTTCTGTGTGACTTATTTCAGTTAGAATCATCGTACCTGAATCCACTCATTATGCTGCTATGGGCCTGATGACATAGATTTCATTGCTGAGTGATACTGCATTGTACGTAAGTACCACAAGTTCTTTATCCATTTTTCTCTTTCTGTGATATTGAACTTGTACGGTAAACGAGGTTCTTGTAAACGGAGGCGTTCGAAACTTTGGGGTGGCTGTGTCTTTTTTGATTTTAATTTCCCTAAGCTATAGGACCATAAGTGGAAGTGCCCTAGGCTCTGTTGCTTTGTTTTTTAGATGTTTCAGGAAACACCATACACTTCTCCTGAGTGTCTGTTGGCAATTTACATCCCGCCCATCAGCATAACAAGGCTCCCAGTTCTCCTTGGCCTGTCCTGCCTTTCTGGATTTTACACTTTTTTCAGATGGCCCTTTTAACCGGGGAGAAGTGAGACTTCATTGTACTGCAGATTTCCTTTGCAAGTTTGCTTGGTTGACCAAAAAGGGCGTATGCGTTTTTCCCTGAATATATTCAGGAAAAAACGCATACGCCCTTTTTGGCCAAGTGCATCATTGTGGACGTTCTGCCTCTTTTCCTATGCTTTCAATGCAATTCCAGTCTACCTCCTGAAATCGGTTTCCTGCAATTCTGCCCCGCTTTCAAGTCCTCTTGGCAGCCTTACTTCAGTCTATTTTTGGACGATAGCTGTCATTTATAACTCTGCAGGTTTGTGAATTACAGTGCCCCTGAGCTCCTTTCTTCAACTCGCTTTCTTCTGACCTGGCCGCAACACCGCAGGATGTCTTCAGGCCCTAATCTGGTTCTGGCACGGCACGCTGAGCCTTTGGTTAATTCCTCTTCCTGGTGGGAAATGAGAGTTAAATTTGCCCATCCTAACACCTCCAGCTAGTCTCTCATTGATTCTCGCTATTCCTGTTCATCTTCCGCAGAAATTGCAAACTGGGCCAAACAGGAGGTTAAAGGGACTGACTCTCCAAGTGGGGAGAGTGTTAGTAAGCGTCTGGAATGTTGCACCCGAGTACCAGGGTACGAAAACTGAGACATATTTGAACACGTCTCCCGATCACATGGTTGATCATACTCTAGGTTCCACATGCATGTTTTAGCTGAAGGAAGAATACCTTAAACCTGGGTAGTTGAAACCCGTGAAATGGGTACCATGCAATATGACTTCAAACGGTCTTCATTTGCTCACCGAACCTCTCCAATCCTATCACTGCTGCGTTTATGCCCCTGTACACATGCTTGATTCTCTTTCGGAGACATAGCAATCCATAGGTTTTAAGATACTTACTAGACAGGTACATTCTTAGGCGTTTAATATGCGGTGTTGAGTCCATTTCGTTGAGCAAGGAGTAGCTCTTGTCTATTCCATATATGGCTTAAGGAACTTTATCTGTGCTCATTTCAATCTCTGGTTTTATGCAGCACCCCAACTCACCTTTACCCTTAAGCAAGCATAAGTTGGTTTTCTAAATTTGAGACCCTGTTCTGTTCTGTAATTCAGTTCCTGTATAGCCAAGTTTACATTCCGTGTATTAGTGATATCTTATGATGTTTCTTTTTCTGTGTGACTTATTTCAGTTAGAATCATCGTACCTGAATCCACTCATTATGCTGCTACGGGCCTGATGACATAGATTTCATTGCTGAGTGATACTGCATTGTACGTAAGTACCACAAGTTCTTTATCCATTTTTCACTTTCTGCGATGTTGAACTTGTACTGTAAACGAGGTTCTTGTAAACAGAGCCGTTCCAAACTTTGGGGTGGCTGTGTCTTTTTGATTTTAATTTCCCTAAGCTATAGGACCATAAGTGGAAGTGCCCTAGGCTCTGTTGCTTTGTTTTTTAGATGTTTCAGGAAACACCATACACTTCTCCCGAGTGGTTGTTGGCAATTTACATCCCGCCCATCAGCATAACAAGGCTCCCAGTTCTCCATGGCCTGTCCTGCCTTTCTGGATTTTACACGTTTTTCAGATGGCCCTTTTGACCGGGGGGAAGTGAGACTTCATTGTACTGCAGATTTCCTTTGCAAGTTTGCTTGGTTGGCCAAAAAGGGCGTATGCGTTTTTTCCTGAATATATTCAGGAAAAAACGCATACGCCCTTTTTGGCCAAGTGCATCATTGTGGACGTTCTGCCTCTTTTCCTATGCTTTCAATGCAATTCCAGTCTACCTCCTGAAATCGGTTTCCTGCAATTCTGCCCCGCTTTCAAGTCCTCTTGGCAGCCTTACTTCAGTCTATTTTTGGACGATAGCTGTCATTTATAACTCTGCAGGTTTGTGAATTACAGTGCCCCTGAGCTCCTTTCTTCAACTCGCTTTCTTCTGACCTGGCCGCAACACCGCAGGATGGCTTCAGGCCCTAATCTGGTTCCGGCACGGCATGCTGAGCCTTTGGTTATTTCCTCTTCCTGGTGGGAAATGAGAGTTAAATTTGCCCGTCCAGACACCTCCAGCTAGTCTCTCATTGGTTCTCGCTATTCCTGTTCATCTTCCACAGAAATTGCAAACTGGGCCAAACAGGAGGTTAAAGGCGCTGACTTTCCAAGTGGGGAGAGTGTTAGTAAAGCGTCTGGAATGTTGCACCCGAGTACCAGGGTACGAAAATTGAGACATATTTGAACACGTCTCCCGTTCACATGGTTGATCATACTTGGGTTCCACATGCATGTTTTAGCTGAAGGAAGAATACCTTAAACCTGGGTAGTTGAAACCCGTGGAATGGGTACCATGCAATATGACTTCAAAGGGTCTTCATTTGCTCACTGAACCTCTCCAATCCTATCACTGCTGCGTTTATGCCCCTGTACACATGCTTGATTCTCTTTCGGAGACATAGCAATCCATAGGTTTTAAGATACTTACTAGTCAGGTACATTCTTAGGCGTTTAATATGCGGTGTTGAGTCCATTTCGTTGAGCAAGGAGTAGCTCTTGTCTATTCCATATTTGGCTTAAGGAACTTTATCTGTGCTCATTTCAATCTCTGGTTTTATGCAGCACCCCAACTCACCTTTCCCCTTAAGAAAGCATAAGTTGGTTTTCTAAATTTGAGACCCTGTTCTGTTCTGTAATTCAGTTCCTGTGTAGCCAAGTTTACATTCCGTGTATTAGTGATATCTTATGATGTTTCTTTTTCTGTGTGACTTATTTCAGTTAGAATCATCGTACCTGAATCCACTCATTATGCTGCTAAGGGCCTGATGACATAGATTTCATTGCTGAGTGATACTGCATTGTACGTAAGTACCACAAGTTCTTTATCCATTTTTCACTTTCTGCGATGTTGAACTTGTACTGTAAACGAGGTTCTTGTAAACAGAGCCGTTCGAAACTTTGGGGTGGCTGTGTCTTTTTGATTTTAAATTCCCTAAGCTATAGGACCATAAGTGGAAGTGCCCTAGGCTCTGTTGCTTTGTTTTTTAGATGTTTCAGGAAACACCATACACTTCTCCCGAGTGTCTGTTGGCAATTTACATCCCGCCCTTCAGCATAACAAGGCTCCCAGTTCTCCATGGCCTGTCCTGCCTTTCTGGATTTTACACTTTTTTCAGATGGCCCTTTTGACCGGGGGGAAGTGAGACTTCATTGTAGTGCAGATTTCCTTTGCAAGCTTGCTTGGTTGGCCAAAAAGGGCGTATGCGTTTTTTCCTGAATATATTCAGGGAAAAACGCATACGCCCTTTTTGGCCAAGTGCATCATTGTGGACGTTCTGCCTCTTTTCCTATGCTTTCAATGCAATTCCAGTCTACCTCCTGAAATCGGTTTCCTGCAATTCTGCCCCGCTTTCAAGTCCTCTTGGCAGCCTTACTTCAGTCTATTTTTGGACGATAGCTGTCATTTATAACTCTGCAGGTTTGTGAATTACAGTGCCCCTGAGCTCCTTTCTTCAACTCGCTTTCTTTTGAGCTGGCCGCAACACCGCAGGATGGCTTCAGGCCCTAATCTGTTTCCGGCACGGCACGCTGAGCCTTTGGTTATTTCCTCTTCCTGGTGGGAAATGAGAGTTAAATTTGCCCATCCAGACACCTCCAGCTAGCCTCTCATTGGTTCTCGCTATTCCTGTTCATCTTCCGCAGAAATTGCAAACTGGGCCAAACAGAAGGTTAAAGGCGCTGACTTTCCAAGTTGGGAGAGTGTTAGTAAAGCGTCTGGAATGTTGCACCAGAGTACCAGGGGAGGAAAACTGAGACATATTTGAACACGTCTCCCGTTCACATGGTTGATCATACTTGGGTTCCACATGCATGTTTTAGCTGAAGGAAGAATACCTAAAACCTGGGTAGTTGAAACCCGTGGAATGGGTACCATGCAATATGACTTCAAAGGGTTTTCATTTGCCCACCGAACCTCTCCAATCCTATCACTGCTGCGTTTATGCCCCTGTACACATGCTTGATTCTGTTTCGGAGACATAGCAATCCATAGGTTTTAAGATACTTACTAGTCAGGTACATTCTTAGGCGTTTAATATGCGGTATTGAGTCCATTTCGTTGAGCAAGGAGTAGCTCTTGTCTATTCCATATTTGGCTTAAGGAACTTTATCTGTGCTCATTTCAATCTCTGGTTTTATGCAGCACCCCAACTCACCTTTCCCCTAAGCAAGCATAAGTTGGTTTTCTAAATTTGAGACCCTGTTCTGTTCTGTAATACAGTTCCTGTGTAGCCAAGTTTACATTCCGTGTATTACTGATATCTTATGATGTTTCTTTTTCTGTGTGACTTATTTCAGTTAGAATCATCATACCTGAATCCACTCATTGTGCTGCTAAGGGCCTGATGACACAGATTTCATTGCTGAGTGATATTGCTTTGTAAGTAAATACCACAACTTCTTTATCCATTTTTCAATTTCTGCGATGTTGAACTTGTACTGTAAACGAGGTTCTTGTAAACAGAGCCGTTCGAAACTTTGGGGTGGCTGTGTCTTTTTGATTTTAAATTCCCTAAGCTATAGGACCATAAGTGGAAGTGCCCTAGGCTCTGTTGCTTTGTTTTTTAGATGTTTCAGGAAACACCATACAATTCTCCTGAGTGTCTGTTGGCAATTTACATCCCGCCCATCAGCATAACAAGGCTCCCAGTTCTCCATGGCCTGTCCTGCCTTTCTGGATTTTACACTTTTTTCAGATGGCCCTTTTGACCGGGGGGAAGTGAGACTTCATTGTAGTGCAGATTTCCTTTGCAAGCTTGCTTGGTTGGCCAAAAAGGGCGTATGCGTTTTTTCCTGAATATATTCAGGAAAAAACGCATACGCCCTTTTTGGCCAAGTGCATCATTGTGGACGTTCTGCCTCTTTTCCTATGCTTTCAATGCAATTCCAGTCTACCTCCTGAAATCGGTTTCCTGCAATTCTGCCCCGCTTTCAAGTCCTCTTGGCAGCCTTACTTCAGTATATTTTTGGACAATAGCTGTCATTTATAACTCTGCAGGTTTGTGAATTACAGTGCCCCTGAGCTCCTTTCTTCAACTCGCTTTCTTGTGACCTGGCCGCAACACCGCAGGATGTCTTCAGGCCCTAATCTGGTTCTGGCACGGCACGCTGAGCCTTTGGTTAATTCCTCTTCCTGGTGGGAAATGAGAGTTAAATTTGCCCATCCAGACACCTCCAGCTAGTCTCTCATTGGTTCTCGCTATTCCTGTTCATCTTCCACAGAAATTGCAAACTGGGCCAAACAGGAGGTTAAAGGGACTGACTCTCCAAGTGGGGAGAGTGTTAGTAAAGCGTCTGGAATGTTGCACCCGAGTAAAAGGGTACGAAAACTGAGACATATTTGAACACGTCTCCCGATGACATGGTTGATCATACTCTAGGTCCCACATGCATGTTTTAGCTGAAGGAAGAATACCTTAAACCTGGGTAGTTGAAACCCGTGGAATGGGTACCATGCAATATGACTTCAAAGGGTCTTCATTTGCTCACCGAACCTCTCCAATCCTATCACTGCTGCGTTTATGCCCCTGTACACATGCTTGATTCTCTTTCGGAGACATAGCAATCCATAGGTTTTAAGATACTTACTAGTCAGGTACATTCTTAGGCGTTTAATATGGGGTGTTGAGTCCATTTCGTTGAGCAAGGAGTAGCTCTTGTCTATTCCATATTTGGCTTAAGGAACTTTATCTGTGCTCATTTCAATCTCTGGTTTTATGCAGCACCCCAACTCACCTTTCCCCTTAAGCAAGCATAAGTTGGTTTTCTAAATTTGAGACCCTGTTCTGTTCTGTAATTCAGTTCCTGTGTAGCCAAGTTTACATTCCGTGTATTAGTGATATCTTATGATGTTTCTTTTTCTGTGTGACTTATTTCAGTTAGAATCATCGTACCTGAATCCACTCATTATGCTGCTACGGGCCTGATGACATAGATTTCATTGCTGAGTGATACTGCATTGTACGTAAGTACCACAAGTTCTTTATCCATTTTTCACTTTCTGCGATGTTGAACTTGTACTGTAAACGAGGTTCTTGTAAACAGAGCCGTTCGAAACTTTGGGGTGGCTGTGTCTTTTTGAATTTAATTTCCCTAAGCTATAGGACCATAAGTGGAAGTGCCCTAGGCTCTGTTGCTTTGTTTTTTAGATGTTTCAGGAAACACCATACACTTCTCCCGAGTGGTTGTTGGCAATTTACATCCCGCCCATCAGCATAACAAGGCTCCCAGTTCTCCATGGCCTGTCCTGCCTTTCTGGATTTTACACTTTTTTCAGATGGCCCTTTTGACCGGGGGGAAGTGAGACTTCATTGTAGTGCAGATTTCCTTTGCAAGCTTGCTTGGTTGGCCAAAAAGGGCGTATGCGTTTTTTCCTGAATATATTCAGGAAAAAACGCATACGCCCTTTTTGGCCAAGTGCATCATTGTGGACGTTCTGCCTCTTTTCCTATGCTTTCAATGCAATTCCAGTCTACCTCCTGAAATCGGTTTCCTGCAATTCTGCCCCGCTTTCAAGTCCTCTTGGCAGCCTTACTTCAGTCTATTTTTGGACGATAGCTGTCATTTATAACTCTGCAGGTTTGTGAATTACAGTGCCCCTGAGCTCCTTTCTTCAACTCGCTTTCTTGTGACCTGGCCGCAACACCGCAGGATGGCTTCAGGCCCTAATCTGGTTCTGGCACGGCACGCTGAGCCTTTGGTTATTTCGTCCTCCTGGTGGGAAATGAGAGTTAAATTTGCCCGTGCAGACACCTCCAGCTAGCCTATCATTGGTTTTCGCTATTCCTGTTCATCTTCCGCAGAAATTGCAAACTGGGCCAAACAGGAGGTTAAAGGGACTGACTCTCCAAGTCGGGAGAGTGTTAGTAAAGCGTCTGGAATGTTGCACCCGAGTACCAGGGTACGAAAACTGAGACATATTTGAACACGTCTCCCGATCACATGGTTGATCATACTCTAGGTTCCACATGCATGTTTTACCTGAAGGGAGAATACCTTAAACCTGGGTAGTTGAAACCCGTGGAATGGGTACCATGCAATATGACTTCAAAGGGTCTTCATTTGCTCACCGAACCTCTCCAATCCTATCACTGCTGCGTTTATGCCCCTGTACACATGCTTGATTCTCTTTCGGAGACATAGCAATCCATAGGTTTTAAGATACTTACTAGTCAGGTACATTCTTAGGCATTTAATATGCGGTGTTGAGTCCATTTCGTTGAGCAAGGAGTAGCTCTTGTCTATTCCATATTTGGCTTAAGGAACTTTATCTGTGCTCATTTCAATCTCTGGTTTTATGCAGCACCCCAACTCACCTTTCCCCTTAAGCAAGCATAAGTTGGTTTTCTAAATTTGAGACCCTGTTCTGTTCTGTAATTCAGTTCCTGTGTAGCCAAGTTTACATTCCGTGTATTACTGATATCTTATGATGTTTCTTTTTCTGTGTGACTTATTTCAGTTAGAATCATCGTACCTGAATCCACTCATTATGCTGCTACGGGCCTGATGACATAGATTTCATTGCTGAGTGATACTGCATTGTACGTAAGTACCACAAGTTCTTTATCCATTTTTCACTTTCTGCGATGTTGAACTTGTACTGTAAACGAGGTTCTTGTAAACAGAGCCGTTCGAAACTTTGGGGTGGCTGTGTCTTTTTGATTTTAAATTCCCTAAGCTATAGGACCATAAGTGGAAGTGCCCTAGGCTCTGTTGCTTTGTTTTTTAGATGTTTCAGGAAACACCATACACTTCTCCCGAGTGTCTGTTGGCAATTTACATCCCGCCCTTCAGCATAACAAGGCTCCCAGTTCTCCATGGCCTGTCCTGCCTTTCTGGATTTTACACTTTTTTCAGATGGCCCTTTTGACCGGGGGGAAGTGAGACTTCATTGTAGTGCAGATTTCCTTTGCAAGCTTGCTTGGTTGGCCAAAAAGGGCGTATGCGTTTTTTCCTGAATATATTCAGGAAAAAACGCATACGCCCTTTTTGGCCAAGTGCATCATTGTGGACGTTCTGCCTCTTTTCCTATGCTTTCAATGCAATTCCAGTCTACCTCCTGAAATCGGTTTCCTGCAATTCTGCCCCGCTTTCAAGTCCTCTTGGCAGCCTTACTTCAGTCTATTTTTGGACGATAGCTGTCATTTATAACTCTGCAGGTTTGTGAATTACAGTGCCCCTGAGCTCCTTTCTTCAACTCGCTTTCTTTTGAGCTGGCCGCAACACCGCAGGATGGCTTCAGGCCCTAATCTGTTTCCGGCACGGCACGCTGAGCCTTTGGTTATTTCCTCTTCCTGGTGGGAAATGAGAGTTAAATTTGCCCATCCAGACACCTCCAGCTAGCCTCTCATTGGTTCTCGCTATTCCTGTTCATCTTCCGCAGAAATTGCAAACTGGGCCAAACAGAAGGTTAAAGGCGCTGACTTTCCAAGTTGGGAGAGTGTTAGTAAAGCGTCTGGAATGTTGCACCAGAGTACCAGGGGAGGAAAACTGAGACATATTTGAACACGTCTCCCGTTCACATGGTTGATCATACTTGGGTTCCACATGCATGTTTTAGCTGAAGGAAGAATACCTAAAACCTGGGTAGTTGAAACCCGTGGAATGGGTACCATGCAATATGACTTCAAAGGGTTTTCATTTGCCCACCGAACCTCTCCAATCCTATCACTGCTGCGTTTATGCCCCTGTACACATGCTTGATTCTGTTTCGGAGACATAGCAATCCATAGGTTTTAAGATACTTACTAGTCAGGTACATTCTTAGGCGTTTAATATGCGGTATTGAGTCCATTTCGTTGAGCAAGGAGTAGCTCTTGTCTATTCCATATTTGGCTTAAGGAACTTTATCTGTGCTCATTTCAATCTCTGGTTTTATGCAGCACCCCAACTCACCTTTCCCCTAAGCAAGCATAAGTTGGTTTTCTAAATTTGAGACCCTGTTCTGTTCTGTAATACAGTTCCTGTGTAGCCAAGTTTACATTCCGTGTATTACTGATATCTTATGATGTTTCTTTTTCTGTGTGACTTATTTCAGTTAGAATCATCATACCTGAATCCACTCATTGTGCTGCTAAGGGCCTGATGACACAGATTTCATTGCTGAGTGATATTGCTTTGTAAGTAAATACCACAACTTCTTTATCCATTTTTCAATTTCTGCGATGTTGAACTTGTACTGTAAACGAGGTTCTTGTAAACAGAGCCGTTCGAAACTTTGGGGTGGCTGTGTCTTTTTGATTTTAAATTCCCTAAGCTATAGGACCATAAGTGGAAGTGCCCTAGGCTCTGTTGCTTTGTTTTTTAGATGTTTCAGGAAACACCATACACTTCTCCTGAGTGTCTGTTTGCAATTTACATCCCGCCCATCAGCATAACAAGGCTCCCAGTTCTCCATGGCCTGTCCTGCCTTTCTGGATTTTACACTTTTTTCAGATGGCCCTTTTGACCGGGGGGAAGTGAGACTTCATTGTAGTGCAGATTTCCTTTGCAAGCTTGCTTGGTTGGCCAAAAAGGGCGTATGCGTTTTTTCCTGAATATATTCAGGAAAAAACGCATACGCCCTTTTTGGCCAAGTGCATCATTGTGGACGTTCTGCCTCTTTTCCTATGCTTTCAATGCAATTCCAGTCTACCTCCTGAAATCGGTTTCCTGCAATTCTGCCCCGCTTTCAAGTCCTCTTGGCAGCCTTACTTCAGTATATTTTTGGACAATAGCTGTCATTTATAACTCTGCAGGTTTGTGAATTACAGTGCCCCTGAGCTCCTTTCTTCAACTCGCTTTCTTGTGACCTGGCCGCAACACCGCAGGATGTCTTCAGGCCCTAATCTGGTTCTGGCACGGCACGCTGAGCCTTTGGTTAATTCCTCTTCCTGGTGGGAAATGAGAGTTAAATTTGCCCGTCCAGACACCTCCAGCTAGCCTCTCATTGGTTCTCGCTATTCCTGTTCATCTTCCGCAGAAATTGCAAACTGGGCGAAACAGGAGGTTAAAGGCGCTGACTCTCCAAGTGGGGAGAGTGTTAGTAAAGAGTCTGGAATGTTGCACCCGAGTACCAGGGGAGGAAAACTGAGACATATTTGAACACGTCTCCCGATCACATGGTTGATCATACTCTGGGTTCCACATGCATGTTTTAGCTGAAGGAAGAATACCTTAAACCTGGGTAGTTGAAACCCGTGGAATGGGTACCATGCAATATGACTTCAAAGGGTCTTCATTTGCTCACCGAACCTCTCCAATCCTATCACTGCTGCGTTTATGCCCCTGTACACACGCTTGATTCTCTTTTGGAGACATAGCAATCCATAGGTTTTAAGATACTTACTAGTCAGTTACATTCTTAGGCGTTTAATATGCGGTGTTGAGTCCATTTCGTTGAGCAAGGAGTAGCTCTTGTCTATTCCATATTTGGCTTAAGGAACTTTATCTGTGCTCATTTCAATCTCTGGTTTTATGCAGCACCCCAACTCACCTTTACCCTTAAGCAAGCATAAGTTGGTTTTCTAAATTTGAGAACCTGTTCTGTTCTGTAATTCAGTTCCTGTGTAGCCAAGTTTACATTCCGTGTATTACTGATATCTTATGATGTTTCTTTTTCTGTGTGACTTATTTCAGTTAGAATCATCATACCTGAATCCACTCATTGTGCTGCTAAGGGCCTGATGACACAGATTTCATTGCTGAGTGATATTGCTTTGTAAGTAAATACCACAACTTCTTTATCCATTTTTCACTTTCTGCGATGTTGAACTTGTACTGTAAACGAGGTTCTTGTAAACAGAGCCGTTCCAAACTTTGGGGTGGCTGTGTCTTTTTGATTTTAATTTCCCTAAGCTATAGGACCATAAGTGGAAGTGCCCTAGGTTCTGTTGCTTTGTTTTTTAGATGTTTCAGGAAACACCATACACTTCTCCCGAGTGGTTGTTGGCAATTTACATCCCGCCCATCAGCATAACAAGGCTCCCAGTTCTCCATGGCCTGTCCTGCCTTTCTGGATTTTACACTTTTTTCAGATAGCCCTTTTGACCGGGGGGAAGTGAGACTTCATTGTAGTGCAGATTTCCTTTGCAAGCTTGCTTGGTTGGCCAAAAAGGGCGTATGCGTTTTTTCCTGAATATATTCAGGAAAAAACGCATACGCCCTTTTTGGCCAAGTGCATCATTGTGGACGTTCTGCCTCTTTTCCTATGCTTTCAATGCAATTCCAGTCTACCTCCTGAAATCGGTTTCCTGCAATTCTGCCCCGCTTTCAAGTCCTCTTGGCAGCCTTACTTCAGTCTATTTTTGGACGATAGCTGTCATTTATAACTCTGCAGTTTTGTGAATTACAGTGCCCCTGAGCTCCTTTCTTCAACTCGCTTTCTTGTGAGCTGGCCGAAACACCCAGGATGGCTTCAGGCCCTAATCTGGTTCCGGCACGGCACGTTGAGCCTTTGGTTAATTCCTCTTCCTGGTGGGAAATGAGAGTTAAATTTGCCCGTCCAGACACCTCCAGCTAGTCTCTCATTGGTTCTCGCTATTCCTGTTCATCTTCCGCAGAAATTGCAAACTGGGCCAAACAGGAGGTTAAAGGGACTGACTCTCCAAGTGGGGAGAGTGTTAGTTAAGCGTCTGGAATGTTGCACCCGAGTACCAGGGTACGAAAACTGAGACATATTTGAACACGTCTCCCGATCACATGGTTGATCATACTCTGGGTTCCACATGCATGTTTTAGCTGAAGGAAGAATACCTTAAACCTGGGTAGTTGAAACCCGTGGAATGGGTACCATGCAATATGACTTCAAAGGGTCTTCATTTGCTCACCGAACCTCTCCAATCCTATCACTGCTGCGTTTATGCCCCTGTACACATGCTTGATTCTCTTTCGGAGACATAGCAATCCATAGGTTTTAAGATACTTACAAGTCAGGTACATTCTTAGGCGTTTAATATGCGGTGTTGAGTCCATTTCGTTGAGCAAGGAGTAGCTCTTGTCTATTCCATATTTGGCTTAAGGAACTTTATCTGTGCTCATTTCAATCTCTGGTTTTATGCAGCACCCCAACTCACCTTTCCCCTTAAGCAAGCATAAGTTGGTTTTCTAAATTTGAGACCCTGTTCTGTTCTGTAATTCAGTTCCTGTGTAGCCAAGTTTACATTCCGTGTATTACTGATATCTTATGATGTTTCTTTTTCTGTGTGACTTATTTCAGTTAGAATCATCGTACCTGAATCCACTCATTATGCTGCTACGGGCCTGATGACATAGATTTCATTGCTGAGTGATACTGCATTGTACGTAAGTACCACAAGTTCTTTATCCATTTTTCACTTTCTGCGATGTTGAACTTCTACTGTAAACGAGGTTCTTGTAAACAGAGCCGTTCCAAACTTTGGGGTGGCTGTGTCTTTTTGATTTTAATTTCCCTAAGCTATAGGACCATAAGTGGAAGTGCCCTAGGTTCTGTTGCTTTGTTTTTTAGATGTTTCAGGAAACACCATACACTTCTCCCGAGTGGTTGTTGGCAATTTACATCTCGCCCATCAGCATAACAAGGCTCCCAGTTCTCCATGGCCTGTCCTGCCTTTCTGGATTTTACACTTTTTTCAGATGGCCCTTCTGACCGGGGGGAAGTGAGACTTCATTGTAGTGCAGATTTCCTTTGCAAGCTTGCTTGGTTGGCCAAAAAGGGCGTATGCCTTTTTTCCTCAATATATTCAGGAAAAAACGCATACGCCCTTTTTGGCCAAGTGCATCATTGTGTACGTTCTGCCTCTTTTCCTATGCTTTCAATGCAATTCCAGTCTACCTCCTGAAATCGTTTTCCTGCAATTCTGCCCCGCTTTCAAGTCCTCTTGGCAGCCTTACTTCAGTCTATTTTTGGACGATAGCTGTCATTTATAACTCTGCAGGTTTGTGAATTACAGTGCCCCTGAGCTCCTTTCTTCAACTCGCTTTCTTTTCAGCTGGCCGCAACACCGCAGGATGGCTTCAGGCCCTAATCTGGTTCCGGTACGGCACGCTGAGCCTTTGGTTATTTCCTCTTCCTGGTGGGAAATGAGAGTTAAATTTGCCCGTCCAGACACCTCCAGCTAGCCTCTCATTGGTTCTCGCTATTCCTGTTCATCTTCCACAGAAATTGCAAACTGGGCCAAACAGGAGGTTAAAGGCGCTGACTGTCCAAGTGGGGAGAGTGTTAGTAAAGCGTCTGGAATGTTGCACCCGAGTACCAGGGGACGAAAACTGAGACATATTTGAACACGTCTCCCGTTCACATGGTTGATCATACTTGGGTTCCACATGCATGTTTTAGCTGAAGGAAGAATACCTTAAACCTGGAGAGTTGAGACCCGTGTAATGGGTACCATGCAATATGACTTCAAAGGGTCTTCATTTGCTCACCGAACCTCTCCAATCCTATCACTGCTGCGTTTATGCCCCTGTACACATGCTTGATTCTCTTTCGGAGACATAGCAATCCATAGGTTTTAAGATACTTACTAGTCAGGTACATTCTTAGGCGTTTAATATGCGGTGTTGAGTCCATTTCGTTGAGCAAGGAGTAGCTCTTGTCTATTCCATATTTGGCTTAAGGAACTTTATCTGTGCTCATTTCAATCTCTGGTTTTATGCAGCACCCCAACTCACCTTTCCCCTTAAGCAAGCATAAGTTGGTTTTCTAAATTTGAGACCCTGTTCTGTTCTGTAATTCAGTTCCTGTGTAGCCAAGTTTACATTCCGTGTATTACTGATATCTTATGATGTTTCTTTTTCTGTGTGACTTATTTCAGTTAGAATCATCGTACCTGAATCCACTCATTATGCTGCTACGGGCCTGATGACATAGATTTCATTGCTGAGTGATACTGCATTGTACGTAAGTACCACAAGTTCTTTATCCATTTTTCACTTTCTGCGATGTTGAACTTCTACTGTAAACGAGGTTCTTGTAAACAGAGCCGTTCCAAACTTTGGGGTGGCTGTGTCTTTTTGATTTTAATTTCCCTAAGCTATAGGACCATAAGTGGAAGTGCCCTAGGTTCTGTTGCTTTGTTTTTTAGATGTTTCAGGAAACACCATACACTTCTCCCGAGTGGTTGTTGGCAATTTACATCTCGCCCATCAGCATAACAAGGCTCCCAGTTCTCCATGGCCTGTCCTGCCTTTCTGGATTTTACACTTTTTTCAGATGGCCCTTCTGACCGGGGGGAAGTGAGACTTCATTGTAGTGCAGATTTCCTTTGCAAGCTTGCTTGGTTGGCCAAAAAGGGCGTATGCCTTTTTTCCTCAATATATTCAGGAAAAAACGCATACGCCCTTTTTGGCCAAGTGCATCATTGTGTACGTTCTGCCTCTTTTCCTATGCTTTCAATGCAATTCCAGTCTACCTCCTGAAATCGTTTTCCTGCAATTCTGCCCCGCTTTCAAGTCCTCTTGGCAGCCTTACTTCAGTCTATTTTTGGACGATAGCTGTCATTTATAACTCTGCAGGTTTGTGAATTACAGTGCCCCTGAGCTCCTTTCTTCAACTCGCTTTCTTTTCAGCTGGCCGCAACACCGCAGGATGGCTTCAGGCCCTAATCTGGTTCCAGTACGGCACGCTGAGCCTTTGGTTATTTCCTCTTCCTGGTGGGAAATGAGAGTTAAATTTGCCCGTCCAGACACCTCCAGCTAGCCTCTCATTGGTTCTCGCTATTCCTGTTCATCTTCCACAGAAATTGCAAACTGGGCCAAACAGGAGGTTAAAGGCGCTGACTGTCCAAGTGGGGAGAGTGTTAGTAAAGCGTCTGGAATGTTGCACCCGAGTACCAGGGGACGAAAACTGAGACATATTTGAACACGTCTCCCGTTCACATGGTTGATCATACTTGGGTTCCACATGCATGTTTTAGCTGAAGGAAGAATACCTTAAACCTGGAGAGTTGAGACCCGTGTAATGGGTACCATGCAATATGACTTCAAAGGGTCTTCATTTGCTCACCGAACCTCTCCAATCCTATCACTGCTGCGTTTATGCCCCTGTACACATGCTTGATTCTCTTTCGGAGACATAGCAATCCATAGGTTTTAAGATACTTACTAGTCAGGTACATTCTTAGGCGTTTAATATGCGGTGTTGAGTCCATTTCGTTGAGCAAGGAGTAGCTCTTGTCTATTCCATATTTGGCTTAAGGAACTTTATCTGTGCTCATTTCGATCTCTGGTTATGCAGAACCCCAATTCACCTTTCCCCTTAAGCAAGCATAAGTTGGTTTTCTAAATTTGAGACCCTGTTCTGTTCTGTAATTCAGTTCCTGTGTATCCAAGTTTACATTCCGTGTATTACTGATATATTATGATGTTTCTTTTTGTGTGTGACTTATTTCAGTTAGAATCATCATACCTGAATCCACTCATTGTGCTGCTAAGGGCCTGATGACATAGATTTCATTGCTGAGTGATATTGCTTTGTAAGTAAATACCACAACTTCTTTATCCATTTTTCACTTTCTGCGATGTTGACCTTGTACTGTAAACGAGGTTCTTGTAAACAGAGCCGTTTCAAACTTTGGGGTGGCTGTGTCTTTTTTATTTTAATTTCCCTAAGCTATAGGACCATAAGTGGAAGTGCCCTAGGCTCTGTTGCTTTGTTTTTTAGATGTTTCAGGAAACACCATACACTTCTCCCCAGTGGTTGTTGGCAATTTACATCCCGCCCATCAGCATAACAAGGCTCCCAGTTCTCCATGGCCTGTCCTGCCTTTCTGGATTTTACACTTTTTTCAGATGGCCCTTTTGACCGGGGGGAAGTGAGACTTCATTGTAGTGCAGATTTCCTTTGCAAGCTTGCTTGGTTGGCCAAAAAGGGCGTATGCGTTTTTTCCTGAATATATTCAGGAAAAAACGCATACGCCCTTTTTGGCCAAGTGCATCATTGTGGACGTTCTGCCTCTTTTCCTATGCTTTCAATGCAATTCCAGTCTACCTCCTGAAATCGGTTTCCTGCAATTCTGCCCCGCTTTCAAGTCCTCTTGGCAGCCTTACTTCAGTCTATTTTTGGACGATAGCTGTCATTTATAACTCTGCAGGTTTGTGAATTACAGTGCCCCTGAGCTCCTTTCTTCAACTCGCTTTCTTGTGACCTGGCCGCAACACCGCAGGATGGCTTCAGGCCCTAATCTGGTTCCGGCACGGCACGCTGAGCCTTTGGTTAATTCCTCTTCCTGGTGGGAAATGAGAGTTAAATTTGCCCGTCCAGACACCTCCAGCTAGTTTCTCATTGGTTCTCGCTATTCCTGTTCATCTTCCGCAGAAATTGCAAACTGGGCCAAACAGGAGGTTAAAGGCGCTGACTCTCCAAGTGGGGAGAGTGTAAGTAAAGCGTCTGGAATGTTGCACCCGAGTACCAGGGGAGGAAACCTGAGACATATTTGAACACGTCTCCCGTTCACACGGTTGATCATACTCTGGGTTCCACATGCATGTTTTAGCTGAAGGAAGAATACCTTAAACCTGGAGAGTTGAGACCCGTGGAATGGGTACCATGCAATATGTCTTCAAAGGGTCTTCATTTGCTCACCGAACCTCTCCAATCCTATCACTGCTGCGTTTATGCCCCTGTACACACGCTTGATTCTCTTTTGGAGACATAGCAATCCATAGGTTTTAAGATACTTACTAGTCAGGTACATTCTTAGGCGTTTAATATGGGGTGTTGAGTCCATTTCGTTGAGCAAGGAGTAGCTCTTGTCTATTCCATATTTGGCTTAAGGAACTTTATCTGTGCTCATTTCAATCTCTGGTTTTATGCAGCACCCCAACTCACCTTTACCCTTAAGCAAGCATAAGTTGGTTTTCTAAATTTGAGACCCTGTTCTGTTTTGGAATTCAGTTCCTGTGTAGCCAAGTTTACATTCCGTGTATTAGTGATATCTTATGATGTTTCTTTTTCTGTGTGACTTATTTCAGTTAGAATCATCGTACCTGAATCCTTTCATTATGCTGCTACGGGCCTGATGACATAGATTTCATTGCTGAGTGATACTGCATTGTACGTAAGTACCACAAGTTCTTTATCCATTTTTCACTTTCTGTGATATTGAACTTGTACGGTAAACGAGGTTCTTGTAAACAGAGGCGTCCCAAACTTTGGGGTGGCTGTGTCTTTTTGATTTTAATTTCCCTAAGCTATAGGACCATAAGTGGCAGTGCCCTAGGCTCTGTTGCTTTGTTTTTTAGATGTTTCAGGAAACACCATACACTTCTCCCGAGTGTCTGTTGGCAATTTACATCCCGCCCATCAGCATAACAAGGCTCCCAGTTCTCCATGGCCTGTCCTGCCTTTCTGGATTTTACACTTTTCTCAGATGGCCCTTTTGACCGGGGGGAAGTGAGACTTCATTGTAGTGCAGATTTCCTTTGCAAGCTTGCTTGGTTGGCCAAAAAGGGCGTATGCGTTTTTTCCTGAATATATTCAGGAAAAAACGCATACGCCCTTTTTGGCCAAGTGCATCATTGTGGACGTTCTGCCTCTTTTCCTATGCTTTCAATGCAATTCCAGTCTACCTCCTGAAATCGGTTTCCTGCAATTCTGCCCCGCTTTCAAGTCCTCTTGGCAGCCTTACTTCAGTCTATTTTTGGACGATAGCTGTCATTTATAACTCTGCAGGTTTGTGAATTACAGTGCCCCTGAGCTCCTTTCTTCAACTCGCTTTCTTGTGAGCTGGCCGCAACACCGCAGGATGGCTTCAGGCCCTAATCTGGTTCTGGCCCGGCATGCTGAGCCTTTGGTTAATTCCTCTTCCTGGTAGGAAATAAGAGTTAAATTTGCGCGTTCAGACACCTCCAGCTAGTCTCTCATTGGTTCTCGCTATTCCTGTTCATCTTCCATAGAAATTGCAAACTGGGCCAAACAGGAGGTTAAAGGGACTGACTCTCCAAGTCGGGAGAGTGTTAGTAAAGCGTCTGGAATGTTGCACCCGAGTACCAGGGGAGGAAAACTGAGACATATTTGAACACGTCTCCCGTTCACATGGTTGATCATACTTGGGTTCCACATGCATGTTTTAGCTGAAGGAAGAATACCTTAAACCTGGAGAGTTAAGACCCGTGTAATGGGTACCATGCAATATGACTTCAAAGGGTCTTCATTTGCTCACCGAACCTCTCCAATCCTATCACTGCTGCGTTTATGCCCCTGTACACATGCTTGATTCTCTTTTGGAGACATAGCAATCCATAGGTTTTAAGATACTTACTAGTCAGGTACATTCTTAGGCGTTTAATATGCGGTGTTGAGTCCATTTCGTTGAGCAAGGAGTAGCTCTTGTCTATTCCATATTTGACTTAAGGAACTTTATCTGTGCTCATTTCAATCTCTGGTTTTATGCAGCACCCCAACTCACTTTTACCCTTAAGCAAGCATAAGTTGTTTTTCTAAATTTGAGACCCTGTTCTGTTCTGTAATTCAGTTCCTGTGTAGCCAAGTTTACATTCCGTGTATTACTGATATCTTATGATGTTTCTTTTTCTGTGTGACTTACTTCAGTTAGAATCATCATAGCTGAATCCACTCATTGTGCTGCTAAGGGCCTGATGACACAGATTTCATTGCTGAGTGATATTGCTTTGTAAGTAAATACCACAACTTCTTTATCCATTTTTCACTTTCTGCGATGTTGAACTTGTACGGTAAACGAGGTTCTTGTAAACAGAGGCGTCCCAAACTTTCGGGTGGCTGTGTCTTTTTGATTTTAATTTCCCTAAGCTATAGGACCATAAGTGGAAGTGCCCTAGGTTCTGTTGCTTTGTTTTTTAGATGTTTCAGGAAACACCATACACTTCTCCCGAGTGGTTGTTGGCAATTTACATCCCGCCCATCAGCATAACAAGGCTCCCAGTTCTCCATGGCCTGTCCTGCCTTTCTGGATTTTACACTTTTTTCAGATGGCCCTTCTGACCGGGGGGAAGTGAGACTTCATTGTAGTGCAGATTTCCTTTGCAAGCTTGCTTGGTTGGCCAAAAAGTGCGTATGCCTTTTTTCCTCAATATATTCAGGAAAAAACGCATACGCCCTTTTTGGCCAAGTGCATCATTGTGGACGTTCTGCCTCTTTTCCTATGCTTTCAATGCAATTCCAGTCTACCTCCTGAAATCGGTTTCCTGCAATTCTGCCCCGCTTTCAAGTCCTCTTGGCAGCCTTACTTCAGTCTATTTTTGGACGATAGCTGTCATTTATAACTCTGCAGGTTTGTGAATTACAGTGCCCCTGAGCTCCTTTCTTCAACTCGCTTTCTTGTGACCTGGCCGCAACACCGCAGGATGGCTTCAGGCCCTAATCTGGTTCTGGCACGGCACGCTGAGCCTTTGGTTAATTCCTCTTCCTGGTGGGAAATGAGAGTTAAATTTGCCCATCCAGACACCTCCAGCTAGTCTCTCATTGGTTCTCGCTATTCCTGTTCATCTTCCACAGAAATTGCAAACTGGGCCAAACAGGAGGTTAAAGGCGCTGACTCTCCAAGTGGGGAGAGTGTTAGTAAAGCGTCTGGAATGTTGCACCCGAGTACCAGGGTACGAAAACTGAGACATATTTGAACACGTCTCCCGTTCACATGGTTGATCATACTTGGGTTCCACATGCATGTTTTAGCTGAAGGAAGAATACCTAAAACCTGGGTAGTTGAAACCCGTGGAATGGGTACCATGCAATATGACTTCAAAGGGTCTTCATTTGCTCACCGAACCTCTCCAATCCTATCACTGCTGCGTTTATGCCCCTGTACACATGCTTGATTCTCTTTCGGAGACATAGCAATCCATAGGTTTTAAGATACTTACTAGTCAGGTACATTCTTAGGCGTTTAATATGCGGTGTTGAGTCCATTTCGTTGAGCAAGGAGTAGCTCTTGTCTATTCCATATTTGGCTTAAGGAACTTTATCTGTGCTCATTTCAATCTCTGGTTTTATGCAGCACCCCAACTCACCTTTACCCTTAAGCAAGCATAAGTTGGTTTTCTAAATTTGAGACCCTGTTCTGTTCTGTAATTCAGTTCCTGTGTAGCCAAGTTTACATTCCGTGTATTACTGATATCTTATGATGTTTCTTTTTCTGTGTGACTTATTTCAGTTAGAATCATCGTACCTGAATCCACTCATTGTGCTGCTAAGGGCCTGATGACACAGATTTCATTGCTGAGTGATATTGCTTTGTAAGTAAATACCACAACTTCTTTATCCATTTTTCAATTTCTGCGATGTTGACCTTGTACTGTAAACGAGGTTCTTGTAAACAGAGCCGTTTCAAACTTTGGGGTGGCTGTGTCTTTTTGATTTTAAATTCCCTAAGCTATAGGACCATAAGTGGAAGTGCCCTAGGCTCTGTTGCTTTGTTTTTTAGATGTTTCAGGAAACACCATACACTTCTCCCGAGTGTTTGTTGGCAATTTACATCCCGCCCTTCAGCATAACAAGGCTCCCAGTTCTCCATGGCCTGTCCTGCCTTTCTGGATTTTACACTTTTTTCAGATGGCCCTTTTGACCGGGGGGAAGTGAGACTTCATTGTAGTGGAGATTTCCTTTGCAAGCTTGCTTGGTTGGCCAAAAAGGGCGTATGCGTTTTTTCCTGAATATATTCAGGAATAAACGCATACGCCCTTTTTGGCCAAGTGCATCATTGTGGACGTTCTGCCTCTTTTCCTATACTTTCAATGCAATTCCAGTCTACCTCTTGAAATCGGTTTCCTGCAATTCTGCCCCGCTTTCAAGTACTCTTGGCAGCCTTACTTCAGTCTATTTTTGGACGATAGCTGTCATTTATAACTCTGCAGGTTTGTGAATTACAGTGCCCCTGAGCTCCTTTCTTCAACTCGCTTTCTTGTGAGCTGGCCGCAACACCGCAGGATGGCTTCAGGCCCTAATCTGGTTCCGGCACGGCACGCTGAGCCTTTGGTTATTTCCTCTTCCTGGTGGGAAATGAGAGTTAAATTTGCCCATCCAGACACCTCCAGCTAGCCTCTCATTGGTTCTCGCTATTCCTGTTCATCTTCCGCAGAAATTGCAAACTGGGACAAACAGGAGGTTAAAGACGCTGACTTTCCAAGTGGGGAGAGTGTTAGTAAAGCGTCTGGAATGTTGCACCCGAGTACCAGGGGAGGAAAACTGAGACATATTTGAACACGTCTCCCGTTCACATGGTTGATCATACTTGGGTTCCACATGCATGTTTTAGCTGAAGGAAGAATACCTAAAACCTGGGTAGTTGGAACCCGTGGAATGGGTACCATGCAATATGACTTCAAAGGGTCTTCATTTGCTCACCGAACCTCTCCAATCCTATCACTGCTGCGTTTATGCCCCTGTACACATGCTTGATTCTGTTTCGGAGACATAGCAATCCATAGGTTTTAAGATACTTACTAGTCAGGTACATTCTTAGGCGTTTAATATGCGGTGTTGAGTCCATTTCGTTGAGCAAGGAGTAGCTCTTGTCTATTCCATATTTGGCTTAAGGAACTTTATCTGTGCTCATTTCAATCTCTGGTTTTATGCAGCACCCCAACTCACCTTTCCCCTTAAGCAAGCATAAGTTGGTTTTCTAAATTTGAGACCCTGTTCTGTTCTGTAATTCAGTTCCTGTGTAGCCAAGTTTACATTCCGTGTATTAGTGATATCTTATGATGTTTCTTTTTCTGTGTGACTTATTTCAGTTAGAATCATCGTACCTGAATCCACTCATTATGCTGCTAAGGGCCTGATGACATAGATTTCATTGCTGAGTGATACTGCATTGTACGTAAGTACCACAAGTTCTTTATCCATTTTTCACTTTCTGCGATGTTGAACTTCTACTGTAAACGAGGTTCTTGTAAACAGAGCCGTTCGAAACTTTGGGGTGGCTGTGTCTTTTTGATTTTAAATTCCCTAAGCTATAGGACCATAAGTGGAAGTGCCCTAGGCTCTGTTGCTTTGTTTTTTAGATGTTTCAGGAAACACCATACACTTCTCCGAGTGTTGGTTGGCAATTTACATCCCGCCCTTCAGCATAACAAGGCTCCCAGTTCTCCATGGCCTGTCCTGCCTTTCTGGATTTTACACTTTTTTCAGATGGCCCTTTTGACCGGGGGGAAGTGAGACTTCATTGTAGTGCAGATTTCCTTTGCAAGCTTGCTTGGTTGGCCAAAAAGGGCGTATGCGTTTTTTCCTGAATATATTCAGGAAAAAACGCATACGCCCTTTTTGGCCAAGTGCATCATTGTGGACGTTCTGCCTCTTTTCCTATGCTTTCAATGCAATTCCAGTCTACCTCCTGAAATCGGTTTCCTGCAATTCTGCCCCGCTTTCAAGTCCTCTTGGCAGCCTTACTTCAGTCTATTTTTGGACGATAGCTGTCATTTATAACTCTGCAGGTTTGTGAATTACAGTGCCCCTGAGCTCCTTTCTTCAACTCGCTTTCTTGTGACCTGGCCGCAACACCGCAGGATGACTTCAGGCCCTAATCTGGTTCCGGCACGGCATGCTGAGCCTTTGGTTATTTCCTCTTCCTGGTGGGAAATGAGAGTTAAATTTGCCCGTCCAGACACCTCCAGCTAGTCTCTCATTGGTTCTCGCTATTCCTGTTCATCTTCCGCAGAAATTGCAAACTGGGCCAAACAGGAGGTTAAAGGCGCTGACTTTCCAAGTGGGGAGAGTGTTAGTAAAGCGTCTGGAATGTTGCACCCGAGTACCAGGGGAGGAAAACTGAGACATATTTGAACACGTCTCCCGTTCACATGGTTGATCATACTTGGGTTCCACATGCATGTTTTAGCTGAAGGAAGAATACCTTAAACCTGGGTAGTTGAAACCCGTGGAATGGGTACCATGCAATATGACTTCAAAGGGTCTTCATTTGCTCACCGAACCTCTCCAATCCTATCACTGCTGCGTTTATGCCCCTGTACACATGCTTGATTCACTTTCGGAGACATAGCAATCCATAGGTTTTAAGATACTTACTAGTCAGGTACATTCTTAGGCGTTTAATATGCGGTGTTGAGTCCATTTCGTTGAGCAAGGAGTAGCTCTTGTCTATTCCATATTTGGCTTAAGGAACTTTATCTGTGCTCATTTCAATCTCTGGTTTTATGCAGCACCCCAACTCACCTTTACCCTTAAGCAAGCATAAGTTGGTTTTCTAAATTTGAGACCCTGTTCTGTTCTGTAATTCAGTTCCTGTGTAGCCAAGTTTACATTCCGTGTATTACTGATATCTTATGATGTTTCTTTTTCTGTGTGACTTATTTCAGTTAGAATCATCATACCTGAATCCACTCATTGTGCTGCTAAGGGCCTGATGACACAGATTTCATTGCTGAGTGATATTGCTTTGTAAGTAAATACCACAACTTCTTTATCCATTTTTCAATTTCTGCGATGTTGAACTTGTACTGTAAACGAGGTTCTTGTAAACAGAGCCGTTCCAAACTTTGGGGTGGCTGTGTCTTTTTGATTTTAAATTCCCTAAGCTATAGGACCATAAGTGGAAGTGCCCTAGGCTCTGTTGCTTTGTTTTTTAGATGTTTCAGGAAACACCATACACTTCTCCCGAGTGGTTGTTGGCAATTTACATCCCGCCCATCAGCATAACAAGGCTCCCAGTTCTCCATGGCCTGTCCTGCCTTTCTGGATTTTACACTTTTTTCAGATGGCCCTTTTGACCGGGGGGAAGTGAGACTTCATTGTAGTGCAGATTTCCTTTGCAAGCTTGCTTGGTTGGCCAAAAAGGGCGTATGCGTTTTTTCCTGAATATATTCAGGAAAAAACGCATACGCCCTTTTTGGCCAAGTGCATCATTGTGGACGTTCTGCCTCTTTTCCTACGCTTGCAATGCAATTCCAGTCTACCTCCTGAAATCGGTTTCCTGCAATTCTGCCCCGCTTTCAAGTCCTCTTGGCAGCCTTACTTCAGTCTATTTTTGGACAATAGCTGTCAATTATAACTCTGCAGGTTTGTGAATTACAGTGCCCCTGAGCTCCTTTCTTCAACTCGCTTTCTTGTGACCTGGCCGCAACACCGCAGGATGTCTTCAGGCCCTAATCTGGTTCTGGCACGGCACGCTGAGCCTTTGGTTAATTCCTCTTCCTGGTGGGAAATGAGAGTTAAATTTGCCCATCCAGACACCTCCAGCTAGTCTCTCATTGGTTCTCGCTATTCCTGTTCATCTTCCGCAGAAATTGCAAACTGGGCCAAACAGGAGGTTAAAGGGACTGACTCTCCAAGTGGGGAGAGTGTTAGTAAAGCGTCTGGAATGTTGCACCCGAGTACCAGGGTACGAAAACTGAGACATATTGGAACACGTCTCCCGATCACATGGTTGATCATACTCTAGGTTCCACATGCATGTTTTAGCTGAAGGAAGAATACTTTAAACCTGGGTAGTTGAAACCCGTGGAATGGGTACCATGCAATATGACTTCAAAGGGTCTTCATTTGCTCACCGAACCTCTCCAATCCTATCACTGCTGCGTTTATGCCCCTGTACACATGCTTGATTCTCTTTCGGAGACATAGCAATCCATAGGTTTTAAGATACTTACTAGTCAGGTACATTCTTAGGCATTTAATATGCGGTGTTGAGTCCATTTCGTTGAGCAAGGAGTAGCTCTTGTCTATTCCATATTTGGCTTAAGGAACTTTATCTGTGCTCATTTCAATCTCTGGTTTTATGCAGCACCCCAACTCACCTTTCCCCTTAAGCAAGCATAAGTTGCTTTTCTAAATTTGAGACCCTGTTCTGTTCTGTAATTCAGTTCCTGTGTAGCCAAGTTTACATTCCGTGTATTAGTGATATCTTATGATGTTTCTTTTTCTGTGTGACTTATTTCAGTTAGAATCATCGTACCTGAATCCACTCATTATGCTGCTACGGGCCTGATGACATAGATTTCATTGCTGAGTGATACTGCATTGTACGTAAGTACCGCAAGCTCTTTATCCATTTTTCAATTTCTGCGATGTTGAACTTCTACTGTAAACGAGGTTTTTGTAAACAGAGCCGTTCAAAACATTGGGGTGGCTGTGTCTTTTTGATTTTAAATTCCCTAAGCTATAGGACCATAAGTGGAAGTGCCCTAGGCTCTGTTGCTTTGTTTTTTAGATGTTTCAGGAAACACCATACACTTCTCCCGAGTGTTGGTTGGCAATTTACATCCCGCCCTTCAGCATAACAAGGCTCCCAGTTCTCCATGGCCTGTCCTGCCTTTCTGGATTTTACACTTTTTTCAGATGGCCCTTTTGACCGGGGGGAAGTGAGACTTCATTGTAGTGCAGATTTCCTTTGCAAGCTTGCTTGGTTGGCCAAAAAGGGCGTATGCGTTTTTTCCTGAATATATTCAGGAAAAAACGCATACGCCCTTTTTGGCCAAGTGCATCATTGTGGACGTTCTGCCTCTTTTCCTATGCTTTCAATGCAATTCCAGTCTACCTCCTGAAATCGGTTTCCTGCAATTCTGCCCCGCTTTCAAGTCCTCTTGGCAGCCTTACTTCAGTCTATTTTTGGACGATAGCTGTCATTTATAACTCTGCAGGTATGTGAATTACAGTGCCCCTGAGCTCCTTTCTTCAACTCGGTTTCTTTTGAGCTGGCCGCAACACCGCAGGATGCCTTCAGGCCCTAATCTGGTTCCGGTACGGCATGCTGAGCCTTTGGTTAATTCCTCTTCCTGGTGGGAAATGAGAGTTAAATTTGCCCGTCCAGACACCTCCAGCTAGCCTCTCATTGGTTCTCGCTATTCCTGTTCATCTTCCGCAGAAATTGCAAACTGGGCCAAACAGGAGGTTAAAGGGACTGACTCTCCAAGTGGGGAGAGTGTTAGTAAAGCGTCTGGAATGTTGCACCCGAGTACCAGGGGAGGAAAACTGAGACATATTTGAACACGTCTCCCGATCACATGGTTGATCATACTCTAGGTTCCACATGCATGTTTTAGCTGAAGGAAGAATACCTTAAACCTGGGTAGTTGAAACCCGTGGAATGGGTACCATGCAATATGACTTCAAAGGGTCTTCATTTGCTCACCGAACCTCTCCAATCCTATCACTGCTGCGTTTATGCCCCTGTACACATGCTTGATTCTCATTCGGAGACATAGCAATCCATAGGTTTTAAGATACTTACAAGTCAGGTACATTCTTAGGCGTTTAATATGCGGTGTTGAGTCCATTTCGTTGAGCAAGGAGTAGCTCTTGTCTATTCCATATTTGGCTTAAGGAACTTTATCTGTGCTCATTTCAATCTCTGGTTTTATGCAGCACCCCAACTCACCTTTCCCCTTAAGCAAGCATAAGTTGGTTTTCTAAATTTGAGACCCTGTTCTGTTCTGTAATTCAGTTCCTGTGTAGCCAAGTTTCCATTCCGTGTATTACTGATATCTTATGATGTTTCTTTTTCTGTGTGACTTATTTCAGTTAGAATCATCATACCTGAATCCACTCATTGTGCTGCTAAGGGCCTGATGACATAGATTTCATTGCTGAGTGATATTGCTTTGTAAGTGAATACCACAACTTCTTTATCCATTTTTCACTTTCTGTGATGTTGAACTTGTACTGTAAACGAGGTTCTTGTAAACAGAGCCGTTCCAAACTTTGGGGTGGCTGTGTCTTTTTGATTTTAATTTCCCTAAGCTATAGGACCATAAGTGGAAGTGCCCTAGGCTCTGTTGCTTTGTTTTTTAGATGTTTCAGGAAACACCATACACTTCTCCCAAGTGTCTGTTGGCAATTTACATCCCGCCCATCAGCATAACAAGGCTCCCAGTTCTCAATGGCCTGTTGCCTTTCTGGATTTTACACTTTTTTCAGATGGCCCTTTTGACCGGGGGGAAGTGAGACTTCATTGTAGTGCAGATTTCCTTTGCAAGCTTGCTTGGTTGGCCAAAAAGGGCGTATGCGTTTTTTCCTGAATATATTCAGGAAAAAACGCATACGCCCTATTTGGCCAAGTGCATCATTTTGGACGTTCTGCCTCTTTTCCTATGCTTTCAATGCAATTCCAGTCTACCTCCTGAAATCGGTTTCCTGCAATTCTGCCCCGCTTTCAAGTCCTCTTGGCAGCCTTACTTCAGTCTATTTTTGGACGATAGCTGTCATTTATAACTCTGCAGGTTTGTGAATTACAGTGCCCCTGAGCTCCTTTCTTCAACTCGCTTTCTTGTGACCTGGCCGCAACACCGCAGGATGGCTTCAGGCCCTAATCTGGTTCCGGACCGGCATGCTGAGCCTTTGGTTAATTCCTTTTCCTGGTGGGAAATGAGAGTTAAATTTGCCCGTTCAGACACCTCCAGCTAGTCTCTCATTGGTTCTCGCTATTCCTGTTCATCTTCCGCAGAAATTGCAAACTGGGCCAAACAGGAGGTTAAAGGGACTGACTCTCCAAGTGGGGAGAGTGTTAGTAAAGCGTCTGGAATGTTGCACCCGAGTACCAGGGGAGGAAAACTGAGACATATTTGAACACGTCTCCCGATCACATGGTTGATCATACTCAAGGTTCCACATGCATGTTTTAGCTGAAGGAAGAATACCTTAAACCTGGGTAGTTGAAACCCGTGGAATGGGTACCATGCAATATGACTTCAAAGGGTCTTCATTTGCTCACCGAACCTCTCCAATCCTATCACTGCTGCGTTTATGCCCCTGTACACATGCTTGATTCTCATTCGGAGACATAGCAATCCATAGGTTTTAAGATACTTACAAGTCAGGTACATTCTTAGGCGTTTAATATGCGGTGTTGAGTCCATTTTGTTGAGCAAGGAGTAGCTCTTGTCTATTCCATATTTGGCTTAAGGAACTTTATCTGTGCTCATTTCAATCTCTGGTTTTATGCAGCACCCCAACTCACCTTTCCCCTTAAGCAACCATAAGTTGGTTTTCTAAATTTGAGACCCTGTTCTGTTCTGTAATTCAGTTCCTAGGTAGCCAAGTTTCCATTCCGTGTATTACTGATATCTTATGATGTTTCTTTTTCTGTGTGACTTATTTCAGTTAGAATCATCATACCTGAATCCACTCATTGTGCTGCTAAGGGCCTGATGACACAGATTTCATTGCTGAGTGATATTGCTTTGTAAGTAAATACCACAACTTCTTTATCCATTTTTCACTTTCTGTGATGTTGAACTTGTACTGTAAACGAGGTTCTTGTAAACAGAGCCGTTCCAAACTTTGGGGTGGCTGTGTCTTTTTGATTTTAATTTCCCTAAGCTATAGGACCATAAGTGGAAGTGCCCTAGGTTCTGTTGCTTTGTTTTTTAGATGTTTCAGGAAACACCATACACTTCTCCCGAGTGGTTCTTGGCAATTTACATCCCGCCCATCAGCATAACAAGGCTCCCAGTTCTCCATGGCCTGTCCTGCCTTTCTGGATTTTACACTTTTCTCACATGGCCCTTTTGACCGGGGGGAAGTGAGACTTCATTGTAGTGCAGATTTCCTTTGCAAGCTTGCTTGGTTGGCCAAAAAGGGCGTATGCGTTTTTTCCTGAATATATTCAGGAAAAAACGCATACGCCCTTTTTGGCCAAGTGCATCATTGTGGACGTTCTGCCTCTTTTCCTATGCTTTCAATGCAATTCCAGTCTACCTCCTGAAATCGGTTTCCTGCAATTCTGCCCCGCTTTCAAGTCCTCTTGGCAGCCTTACTTCAGTCTATTTTTGGACGATAGCTGTCATTTATAACTCTGCAGGTTTGTGAATTACAGTGCCCCTGAGCTCCTTTCTTCAACTCGCTTTCTTGTGACCTGGCCGCAACACCGCAGGATGTCTTCAGGCCCTAATCTGGTTCCGACCCGGCATGCTGAGCCTTTGGTTAATTCCTCTTCCTGGTGGGAAATGAGAGTTAAATTTGCCCGTCCAGACACCTCCAGCTAGCCTCTCATTGGTTCTCGCTATTCCTGTTCATCTTCCGCAGAAATTGCAAACTGGGCCAAACAGGAGGTTAAAGGGACTGACTCTCCAAGTGGGGAGAGTGTTAGTAAAGCGTCTGGAATGTTGCACCCGAGTACCAGGGGAGGAAAACTGAGACATATTTGAACACGTCTCCCGATCACATGGTTGATCATACTCTAGGTTCCACATGCATGTTTTAGCTGAAGGAAGAATACCTTAAACCTGGGTAGTTGAAACCCGTGGAATGGGTACCATGCAATATGACTTCAAAGGGTCTTCATTTGCCACCCAACCTCTCCAATCCTATCACTGCTGCGTTTATGCCCCTGTACACATGCTTGATTCTCTTTTGGAGACATAGCAATCCATAGGTTTTAAGATACTTACAAGTCAGGTACATTCTTAGGCGTTTAATATGCGGTGTTGAGTCCATTTCGTTGAGCAAGGAGAAGCTCTTGTCTATTCCATATTTGGCTTAAGGAACTTTATCTGTGCTCATTTCAATCTCTGGTTTTATGCAGCACCCCAACTCACCTTTACCCTTAAGCAAGCATAAGTTGTTTTTCTAAATTTGAGACACTGTTCTGTTCTGTAATTCAGTTCCTGTGTAGCCAAGTTTCCATTCCGTGTATTACTGATATCTTATGATGTTTCTTTTTCTGTGTGACTTATTTCAGTTAGAATCATCATACCTGAATCCACTCATTGTGCTGCTAAGGGCCTGATGACATATATTTCATTGCTGAGTGTTATTGCTTTGTAAGTAAATACCACAACTTCTTTATCCATTTTTCACTTTCTGCGATGTTGAACTTGTACTGTAAATGAGATTCTTGTAAACAGAGCCGTTCCAAACTTTGGGGTGGCTGTGTCTTTTTGATTTTAATTTCCCTAAGCTATAGGACCATAAGTGGAAGTGCCCTAGGCTCTGTTGCTTTGTTTTTTAGATGTTTCAGGAAACACCATACACTTCTCCCAAGTGTCTGTTGGCAATTTACATCCCGCCCATCAGCATAACAAGGCTCCCAGTTCTCAAATGCCTGTTGCCTTTCTGGATTTTACACTTTTTTCAGATGGCCCTTTTGACCGGGGGGAAGTGAGACTTCATTGTAGTGCAGATTTCCTTTGCAAGCTTGCTTGGTTGGCCAAAAAGGGCGTATGCGTTTTTTCCTGAATATATTCAGGAAAAAACGCATACGCCCTTTTTGGCCAAGTGCATCATTGTGGACGTTCTGCCTCTTTTCCTACGCTTGCAATGCAATTCCAGTCTACCTCCTGAAATCGGTTTCCTGCAATTCTGCCCCGCTTTCAAGTCCTCTTGGCAGCCTTACTTCAGTCTATTTTTGGACAATAGCTGTCATTTATAACTCTGCAGGTTTGTGAATTACAGTGCCCCTGAGCTCCTTTCTTCAACTCGCTTTCTTGTGACCTGGCCGCAACACCGCAGGATGTCTTCAGGCCCTAATCTGGTTCTGGCACGGCACGCTGAGCCTTTGGTTAATTCCTCTTCCTGGTGGGAAATGAGAGTTAAATTTGCCCATCCAGACACCTCCAGCTAGTCTCTCATTGGTTCTCGCTATTCCTGTTCATCTTCCGCAGAAATTGCAAACTGGGCCAAACAGGAGGTTAAAGGGACTGACTCTCCAAGTGGGGAGAGTGTTAGTAAAGCGTCTGGAATGTTGCACCCGAGTACCAGGGTACGAAAACTGAGACATATTTGAACACGTCTCCCGATCACATGGTTGATCATACTCTAGGTTCCACATGCATGTTTTAGCTGAAGGAAGAATACCTTAAACCTGGGTAGTTGAAACCCGTGGAATGGGTACCATGCAATATGACTTCAAAGGGTCTTCATTTGCTCACCGAACCTCTCCAATCCTATCACTGCTGCGTTTATGCCCCTGTACACATGCTTGATTCTCTTTCGGAGACATAGCAATCCATAGGTTTTAAGATACTTACTAGTCAGGTACATTCTTAGGCATTTAATATGCGGTGTTGAGTCCATTTCGTTGAGCAAGGAGTAGCTCTTGTCTATTCCATATTTGGCTTAAGGAACTTTATCTGTGCTCATTTCAATCTCTGGTTTTATGCAGCACCCCAACTCACCTTTCCCCTTAAGCAAGCATAAGTTGGTTTTCTAAATTTGAGACCCTGTTCTGTTCTGTAATTCAGTTCCTGTGTAGCCAAGTTTACATTCCGTGTATTAGTGATATCTTATGATGTTTCTTTTTCTGTGTGACTTATTTCAGTTAGAATCATCGTACCTGAATCCACTCATTATGCTGCTACGGGCCTGATGACATAGATTTCATTGCTGAGTGATACTGCATTGTACGTAAGTACCGCAAGCTCTTTATCCATTTTTCAATTTCTGCGATGTTGAACTTCTACTGTAAACGAGGTTCTTGTAAACAGAGCCGTTCGAAACATTGGGGTGGCTGTGTCTTTTTGATTTTAAATTCCCTAAGCTATAGGACCATAAGTGGAAGTGCCCTAGGCTCTGTTGCTTTGTTTTTTAGATGTTTCAGGAAACACCATACACTTCTCCCGAGTGTTGGTTGGCAATTTACATCCCGCCCTTCAGCATAACAAGGCTCCCAGTTCTCCATGGCCTGTCCTGCCTTTCTGGATTTTACACTTTTTTCAGATGGCCCTTTTGACCGGGGGGAAGTGAGACTTCATTGTAGTGCAGATTTCCTTTGCAAGCTTGCTTGGTTGGCCAAAAAGGGCGTATGCGTTTTTTCCTGAATATATTCAGGAAAAAACTCATACGCCCTTTTTGGCCAAGTGCATCATTGTGGACGTTCTGCCTCTTTTCCTATGCTTTCAATGCAATTCCAGTCTACCTCCTGAAATCGGTTTCCTGCAATTCTGCCCCGCTTTCAAGTCCTCTTGGCAGCCTTACTTCAGTCTATTTTTGGACGATAGCTGTCATTTATAACTCTGCAGGTTTGTGAATTACAGTGCCCCTGAGCTCCTTTCTTCAACTCGCTTTCTTTTGAGCTGGCCGCAACACCGCAGGATGGCTTCAGGCCCTAATCTGGTTCCGGCACGGCACGCTGAGCCTTTGGTTATTTCCTCTTCCTGGTGGGAAATGAGAGTTAAATTTGCCCGTCCAGACACCTCCAGCTAGCCTCTCATTGGTTCTCGCTATTCCTGTTCATCTTCCGCAGAAATTGCAAACTGGGACAAACAGGAGGTTAAAGGCGCTGACTTTCCAAGTGGGGAGAGTGTTAGTAAAGCGTCTGGAATGTTGCACCCGAGTACCAGGGTACGAAAACTGAGACATATTTGAACACGTCTCCCGTTCACATGGTTGATCATACTTGGGTTCCACATGCATGTTTTAGCTGAAGGAAGAATACCTAAAACCTGGGTAGTTGAAACCCGTGGAATGGGTACCATGCAATATGACTTCAAAGGGTCTTCATTTGCTCACCGAACCTCTCCAATCCTATCACTGCTGCGTTTATGCCCCTGTACACATGCTTGATTCTGTTTCGGAGACATAGCAATCCATAGGTTTTAAGATACTTACTAGTCAGGTACATTCTTAGGCGTTTAATATGCGGTGTTGAGTCCATTTCGTTGAGCAAGGAGTAGCTCTTGTCTATTCCATATTTGGCTTAAGGAACTTTATCTGTGCTCATTTCAATCTCTGGTTTTATGCAGCACCCCAACTCACCTTTCCCCTTAAGCAAGCATAAGTTGGTTTTCTAAATTTGAGACCCTGTTCTGTTCTGTAATTCAGTTCCTGTGTAGCCAAGTTTACATTCCGTGTATTACTGATATGATGTTTCTTTTTCTGTGTGACTTATTTCAGTTAGAATCATCATACCTGAATCCACTCATTGTGATGCTAAGGGCCTGATGACATAGATTTCATTGCTGAGTGATATTGCTTTGTAAGTAAATACCACAACTTCTTTATCCATTTTTCACTTTCTGCGATGTTGAACTTGTACTGTAAACGAGGTTCTTGTAAACAGAGGCGTCCCAAACTTTGGGGTGGCTGTGTCTTTTTGATTTTAATTTCCCTAAGCTATAGGACCATAAGTGGCAGTGCCCTAGGCTCTGTTGCTTTGTTTTTTAGATGTTTCAGGAAACACCATACACTTCTCCCGAGTGGTTGTTGGCAATTTACATCCCGCCCATCAGCATAACAAGGCTCCCAGTTCTCAATGGCCTGTTGCCTTTCTGGATTTTACACTTTTTTCAGATGGCCCTTTTGACCGGGGGGAAGTGAGACTTCATTGTAGTGCAGATTTCCTTTGCAAGCTTGCTTGGTTGGTCAAAAAGGGCGTGTGCGTTTTTTCCTGAATATATTCAGGAAAAAACGCATACGCCCTTTTTGGCCAAGTGCATCATTGTGGACGTTCTGCCTCTTTTCCTATGCTTTCAATGCAATTCCAGTCTACCTCCTGAAATCGGTTTCCTGCAATTCTGCCCCGCTTTCAAGTCCTCTTGGCAGCCTTACTTCAGTCTATTTTTGGACGATAGCTGTCATTTATAACTCTGCAGGTTTGTGAATTACAGTGCCCCTGAGCTCCTTTCTTCAACTCGCTTTCTTGTGACCTGGCCGCAACACCGCAGGATGGCTTCAGGCCCTAATCTGGTTCCGGCCTGGCATGCTGAGCCTTTGGTTAATTCCTTTTCCTGGTGGGAAATGAGAGTTAAATTTGCCCGTTCAGACACCTCCAGCTAGTCTCTCATTGGTTCTCGCTATTCCTGTTCATCTTCCGCAGAAATTGCAAACTGGGCCAAACAGGAGGTTAAAGGGACTGACTCTCCAAGTGGGGAGAGTGTTAGTAAAGCGTCTGGAATGTTGCACCCGAGTGCCAGGGGAGGAAAACTGAGACATATTTGAACACGTCTCCCGATCACATGGTTTATCATACTCTAGGTTCCACATGCATGTTTTAGCTGAAGGAAGAATACCTTAAACCTGGGTAGTTGAAACGCGTGGAATGGGTGCCATGCAATATGATTTCAAAGGGTCTTCATTTGCTCACCGAACCTCTCCAATCCTATCACTGCTGCGTTTATGCCCCTGTACACATGCTTGATTCTCTTTCGGAGACATAGCAATCCATAGGTTTTAAGATACTTACTAGTCAGGTACATTCTTAGGCGTTTAATATGGGGTGTTGAGTCCATTTCATTGAGCAAGGAGTAGCTCTTGTCTATTCCATATTTGGCTTAAGGAACTTTATCTGTGCTCATTTCAATCTCTGGTTTTATGCAGCACCCCAACTCACCTTTACCCTTAAGCAAGAATAAGTTGGTTTTCTAAATTTGAGACCCTGTTCTGTTCTGTAATTCAGTTCCTGTGTAGCCAAGTTTCCATTCCGTGTATTACTGATATCTTATGATGTTTCTTTTTCTGTGTGACTTATTTCAGTTAGAATCATCATACCTGAATCCACTCATTGTGCTGCTAAGGGCCTGATGACACAGATTTCATTGCTGAGTGATATTGCTTTGTAAGTAAATACCACAACTTCTTTATCCATTTTTCACTTTCTGCGATGTTGAACTTGTACTGTAAACGAGGTTCTTGTAAACAGAGCCGTTCCAAACTTTGGGGTGGCTGTGTCTTTTTGATTTTAATTTCCCTAAGCTATAGGACCATAAGTGGAAGTGCCCTAGGTTCTGTTGCTTTGTTTTTTAGATGTTTCAGGAAACACCATACACTTCTCCCGAGTGGTTGTTGGCAATTTACATCCCGCCCATCAGCATAACAAGGCTCCCAGTTCTCCATGGCCTGTCCTGCCTTTCTGGATTTTACACTTTTTTCAGATTGCCCTTTTGACCGGGGGGAAGTGAGACTTCATTGTAGTGCAGATTTCCTTTGCAAGCTTGCTTGGTTGGCCAAAAAGGGCGTATGCGTTTTTTCCTGAATATATTCAGGAAAAAACGCATACGCCCTTTTTGGCCAAGTGCATCATTGTGGACGTTCTGCCTATTTTCCTATGCTTTCAATGCAATTCCAGTCTACCTCCTGAAATCGGTTTCCTGCAATTCTGCCCCGCTTTCAAGTCCTCTTGGCAGCCTTACTTCAGTCTATTTTTGGACGATAGCTGTCATTTATAACTCTGCAGGTTTGTGAATTACAGTGCCCCTGAGCTCCTTTCTTCAACTCGCTTTCTTGTGACCTGGCCGCAACACCGCAGGATGGCTTCAGGCCCTAATCTGGTTCCGGCCCGGCATGCTGAGCCTTTGGTTAATTCCTCTTCCTGGTGGGAAATGAGAGTTAAATATGCCCGTCCAGACACCTCCAACTAGCCTCTCATTGGTTCTCGCTATTCTTGTTCATCTTCCGCAGAAATTGCAAACTGGGCCAAACAGGAGGTTAAAGGCGCTGACTCTCCAAGTGGGGAGAGTGTTAGTAAAGCGTCTGGAATGTTGCACCCGAGTACCAGGGGAGGAAAACTGAGACATATTTGAACACGTCTCCTGATCACATGGTTGATCATACTCTAGGTTCCACATGCATGTTTTAGCTGAAGGAAGAATACCTTAAACCTGGGTAGTTGAAACCCGTGGAATGGGTACCATGCAATATGACTTCAAAGGGTCTTCATTTGCCACCCAACCTCTCCAATCCTATCACTGCTGCGTTTATGCCCCTGTACACATGCTTGATTCTCTTTCGGAGACATAGCAATCCATAGGTTTTAAGATACTTACAAGTCAGGTACATTCTTAGGCGTTTAATATGCGGTGTTGAGTCCATTTCATTGAGCAAGGAGTAGCTCTTGTCTATTCCATATTTGGCTTAAGGAACTTTATCTGTGCTCATTTCAATCTCTGGTTTTATGCAGCACCCCAACTCACCTTTACCCTTAAGCAAGCATAAGTTGTTTTTCTAAATTTGAGACCCTGTTCTGTTCTGTAATTCAGTTCCTGTGTAGCCAAGTTTCCATTCCGTGTATTACTGATATCTTATGATGTTTCTTTTTCTGTGTGACTTATTTCAGTTAGAATCATCATACCTGAATCCACTCATTGTGCTGCTAAGGGCCTGATGACACAGATTTCATTGCTGAGTGATATTGCTTTGTAAGTAAATACCACAACTTCTTTATCCATTTTTCACTTTCTGCGATGTTGAACTTGTACTGTAAACGAGGTTCTTGTAAACAGAGCCGTTCCAAACTTTGGGGTGGCTGTGTCTTTTTGATTTTAAATTCCCTAAGCTATAGGACCATAAGTGGAAGTGCCCTAGGCTCTGTTGCTTTGTTTTTTAGATGTTTCAGGAAACACCATACACTTCTCCCAAGTGTCTGTTGGCAATTTACATCCCGCCCATCAGCATAACAAGGCTCCCAGTTCTCCATGGCCTGTCCTGCCTTTCTGGATTTTACACTTTTTTCAGATGGCCCTTTTGACCGGGGGGAAGTGACACTTCATTGTAGTGCAGATTTCCTTTGCAAGCTTGCTTGGTTGGCCAAAAAGGGCGTATGCGTTTTTTCCTGAATATATTCAGGAAAAAACGCATACGCCCTTTTTGGCCAAGTGCATCATTGTGGACGTTCTGCCTCTTTTCCTATGCTTTCAATGCAATTCCAGTCTACCTCCTGAAATCGGTTTCCTGCAATTCTGCCCCGCTTTCAAGTCCTCTTGGCAGCCTTACTTCAGTCTATTTTTGGATGATAGCTGTCATTTATAACTCTGCAGGTTTGTGAATTACAGTGCCCCTGAGCTCCTTTCTTCAACTCGCTTTCTTGTGACCTGGCCGCAACACCGCAGGATGGCTTCAGGCCCTAATCTGGTTCCGACCCGGCATGCTGAGCCTTTGGTTAATTCCTCTTCCTGGTGGGAAATGAGAGTTAAATTTGCCCGTCCAGACACCTCCAGCTAGCCTCTCATTGGTTCTCGCTATTCCTGTTCATCTTCCGCAGAAATTGCAAACTGGGCCAAACAGGAGGTTAAAGGGACTGACTCTCCAAGTGGGGAGAGTGTTAGTAAAGCGTCTGGAATGTTGCACCCGAGTACCAGGGGAGGAAAACTGAGACATATTTGAACTCGTCTCCCGATCACATGGTTGATCATACTCTAGGTTCCACATGCATGTTTTAGCTGAAGGAAGAATACCTTAAACCTGGGTAGTTGAAACCCGTGGAATGGGTACCATGCAATATGACTTCAAAGGGTCTTCATTTGCTCACCGAACCTCTCCAATCCTATCACTGCTGCGTTTATGCCCCTGTACACATGCTTGATTCTCTTTCGGAGACATAGCAATCCATAGGTTTTAAGATACTTACAAGTCAGGTACATTCTTAGGCGTTTAATATGCGGTGTTGAGTCCATTTCGTTGAGCAAGGAGTAGCTCTTGTCTATTCCATATTTGGCTTAAGGAACTTTATCTGTGCTCATTTCAATCTCTGGTTTTATGCAGCACCCCAACTCACCTTTACCCTTAAGCAAGCATAAGTTGTTTTTCTAAATTTGAGACCCTGTTCTGTTCTGTAATTCAGTTCCTGTGTAACCAAGTTTCCATTCCGTGTATTACTGATATCTTATGATGTTTCTTTTTCTGTGTGACTTATTTCAGTTAGAATCATCATACCTGAATCCACTCATTGTGCTGCTAAGGGCCTGATGACATAGATTTCATTGCTGAGTGATATTGCTTTGTAAGTGAATACCACAACTTCTTTATCCATTTTTCACTTTCTGCGATGTTGAACTTGTACGGTAAACGAGGTTCTTGTAAACAGAGCCGTTCCAAACTTTGGGGTGGCTGTGTCTTTTTGATTTTAATTTCCCTAAGCTATAGGACCATAAGTGGAAGTGACCTAGGCTCTGTTGCTTTGTTTTTTAGATGTTTCAGGAAACACCATACACTTCTCCCAAGTATCTGTTGGCAATTTACATCCCGCCCATCAGCATAACAAGGCTCCCCGTTCTCAATGGCCTGTTGCCTTTCTGGATTTTACACTTTTTTCAGATGGCCCTTTTGACCGGGGGGAAGTGAGACTTCATTGTAGTGCAGATTTCCTTTGCAAGCTTGCTTGGTTGGCCAAAAAGGGCGTATGCGTTTTTTCCTGAATATATTCAGGAAAAAACGCATACGCCCTTTTTGGCCAAGTGCATCATTGTGGACGTTCTGCCTCTTTTCCTATGCTTTCAATGCAATTCCAGTCTACCTCCTGAAATCGGTTTCCTGCAATTCTGCCCTGCTTTCAAGTCCTCTTGGCAGCCTTACTTCAGTCTATTTTTGGACGATAGCTGTCATTTATAACTCTGCAGGTTTGTGAATTACAGTGCCCCTGAGCTCCTTTCTTCAACTCGCTTTCTTTTGAGCTGGCCGCAACACCGCAGGATGGCTTCAGGCCCTAATCTGGTTCCGGTACGGCATGCTGAGCCTTTGGTTATTTCCTCTTCCTGGTGGGAAATGAGAGTTAAATTTGCCTGTCCAGACACCTCCAGCTAGTCTCTCATTGGTTCTCGCTATTCCTGTTCATCTTCCGCAGCAATTGCAAACTGGGCCAAACAGGAGGTTAAAGGCGCTGACTCTCCAAGTGGGGAGAGTGTTAGTAAAGCGTCTGGAATGTTGCACCCGAGTACCAGGGGAGGAAAACTGAGACATATTTGAACACGTCTCCCGTTCACATGGTTGATCATACTTGGGTTCCACATGCATGTTTTAGCTGAAGGAAGAATACCTTAAACCTGGAGAGTTGAGACCCGTGTAATGGGTACCATGCAATATGACTTCAAAGGGTCTTCATTTGCTCACCGAACCTCTCCAATCCTATCACTGCTGCGTTTATGCCCCTGTACACACGCTTGATTCTCTTTTGGAGACATAGCAATCCATAGGTTTTAAGATACTTACTAGTCAGGTACATTCTTAGGCGTTTAATATGCGGTGTTGAGTCCATTTCGTTGAGCAAGGAGTAGCTCTTGTCTATTCCATATTTGGCTTAAGGAACTTTATCTGTGCTCATTTCAATCTCTGGTTTTATGCAGCACCCCAACTCACCTTTATCCTTAAGCAAGCATAAGTTGTTTTTCTAAATTTGAGACCCTGTTCTGTTCTGTAATTCAGTTCCTGTTTAGCCAAGTTTCCATTCCATGTATTACTGATATCTTATGATGTTTCTTTTTCTGTGTGACTTATTTCAGTTAGAATCATCATACCTGAATCCACTCATTGTGCTGCTAAGGGCCTGATGACATAGATTTCATTGCTGAGTGATATTGCTTTGTAAGTGAATACCACAACTTCTTTATCCATTTTTCACTTTCTGCGATGTTGAACTTGTACTGTAAACGAGGTTCTTGTAAACAGAGCCGTTCCAAACTTTGGGGTGGCTGTGTCTTTTTGATTTTAATTTCCCTAAGCTATATGACCATAAGTGGAAGAGCCCTAGGTTCTGTTGCTTTGTTTTTTAGATGTTTCAGGAAACACCATACACTTCTCCTGAGTGGTTGTTGGCAATTTACATCCCGCCCATCAGCATAACAAGGCTCCCATTTCTCCATGGCCTGTCCTGCCTTTCTGGATTTTACACTTTTCTCACATGGCCCTTTTGACCGGGGGGAAGTGAGACTTCATTGTAGTGCAGATTTCCTTTGCAAGCTTGCTTGGTTGGCCAAAAAGGGCGTATGCGTTTTTTCCTGAATATATTCAGGAAAAAACGCATACGCCCTTTTTGGCCAAGTGCATCATTGTGGACGTTCTGCCTCTTTTCCTATGCTTTCAATGCAATTCCAGTCTACCTCCTGAAATCGGTTTCCTGCAATTCTGCCCCGCTTTCAAGTCCTCTTGGCAGCCTTACTTCAGTCTATTTTTGGACGATAGCTGTCATTTATAACTCTGCAGGTTTGTGAATTACAGTGCCCCTGAGCTCCTTTCTTCAACTCGCTTTCTTGTGACCTGGCCGCAACACCGCAGGATGGCTTCAGGCCCTAATCTGGTTCCGACCCGGCATGCTGAGCCTTTGGTTAATTCCTCTTCCTGGTGGGAAATGAGAGTTAAATTTGCCCGTCCAGACACCTCCAGCTAGCCTCTCATTGGTTCTCGCTATTCCTGTTCATCTTCCGCAGAAATTGCAAACTGGGCCAAACAGGAGGTTAAAGGGACTGACTCTCCAAGTGGGGAGAGTGTTAGTAAAGCGTCTGGAATGTTGCACCCGAGTACCAGAGGAGGAAAACTGAGACATATTTGAACCCGTCTCCCGATCACATGGTTGATCATACTCTAGGTTCCACATGCATGTTTTAGCTGAAGGAAGAATACCTTAAACCTGGGTAGTTGAAACCCGTGGAATGGGTACCATGTAATATGACTTCAAAGGGTCTTCATTTGCTCACCAAACCTCTGCAATCCTATCACTGCTGCGTTTATGCCCCTGTACACATGCTTGATTCTCTTTCGGAGACATAGCAATCCATAGGTTTTAAGATACTTACAAGTCAGGTACATTCTTAGGCGTTTAATATGCGGTGTTGAGTCCATTTCGTTGAGCAAGGAGTAGCTCTTGTCTATTCCATATTTGGCTTAAGGAACTTTATCTGTGCTCATTTCAATCTCTGGTTTTATGCAGCACCCCAACTCACCTTTACCCTTAAGCAAGCATAAGTTGTTTTTCTAAATTTGAGACCCTGTTCTGTTCTGTAATTCAGTTCCTGTGTAGCCAAGTTTCCATTCCGTGTATTACTGATATCTTATGATGTTTCTTTTTCTGTGTGACTTATTTCAGTTAGAATCATCATACCTGAATCCACTCATTGTGCTGCTAAGTGCCTGATGACATAGATTTCATTGCTGAGTGATATTGCTTTGTAAGTGAATACCACAACTTCTTTATCCATTTTTCACTTTCTGCGATGTTGAACTGGTACGGTAAACGAGGTTCTTGTAAACAGAGCCGTTCCAAACTTTGGGGTGGCTGTGTCTTTTTGATTTTAATTTCCCTAAGCTATAGGACCATAAGTGGAAGTGCCCTAGGCTCTGTTGCTTTGTTTTTTAGATGTTTCAGGAAACACCATACACTTCTCCCAAGTGTCTGTTGGCAATTTACATCCCGCCCATCAGCATAACAAGGCTCCCAGTTCTCAATGGCCTGTTGCCTTTCTGGATTTTACACTTTTTTCAGATGGCCCTTTTGACCGGGGGGAAGTGAGACTTCATTGTAGTGCAGATTTCCTTTGCAAGCTTGCTTGGTTGGCCAAAAAGGGCGTATGCGTTTTTTCCTGAATATATTCAGGGAAAAACGCATACGCCCTTTTTGGCCAAGTGCATCATTGTGGACGTTCTGCCTCTTTTCCTATGCTTTCAATGCAATTCCAGTCTACCTCCTGAAATCGGTTTCCTGCAATTCTGCCCCGCTTTCAAGTCCTCTTGGCAGCCTTACTTCAGTCTATTTTTGGACGATAGCTGTCATTTATAACTCTGCAGGTTTGTGAATTACAGTGCCCCTGAGCTCCTTTCTTCAACTCGCTTTCTTGTGACCTGGCCGCAACACCGCAGGATGGCTTCAGGCCCTAATCTGGTTCCGGCACGGCATGCTGAGCCTTTGGTTAATTCCTCTTCCTGGTGGGAAATGAGAGTTAAATTTGCCCGTCCAGACACCTCCAGCTAGCCTCTCATTGGTTCTCGCTATTCCTGTTCATCTTCCGCAGAAATTGCAAACTGGGCCAAACAGGAGGTTAAAGGGACTGACTCTCCAAGTGGGGAGAGTGTTAGTAAAGCGTCTGGAATGTTGCACCCGAGTACCAGGGGAGGAAAACTGAGACATATTTGAACACGTCTCCCATTCACATGGTTGATCATACTCTCGGTTCCACATGCATGTTTTAGCTGAAGGAAGAATACCTTAAACCTGGGTAGTTGAAACCCGTGGAATGGGTACCATGCAATATGACTTCAAAGGGTCTTCATTTGCTCACCGAACCTCTCCAATCCTATCACTGCTGCGTTTATGCCCCTGTACACATGCTTGATTCTCTTTCGGAGACATAGCAATCCATAGGTTTTAAGATACTTACAAGTCAGGTACATTCTTAGGCGTTTAATATGCAGTGTTGAGTCCATTTCGTTGAGCAAGGAGTAGCTCTTGTCTATTCCATATTTGGCTTAAGGAACTTTATCTGTGCTCATTTCAATCTCTGGTTTTATGCAGCACCCCAACTCACCTTTACCCTTAAGCAAGCATAAGTTGTTTTTCTAAATTTGAGACCCTGTTCTGTTCTGTAATTCAGTTCCTGTGCAGCCAAGTTTCCATTCCGTGTATTACTGATATCTTATGATGTTTCTTTTTCTGTGTGACTTATTTCAGTTAGAATCATCATACCTGAATCCACTCATTGTGCTGCTAAGGGCCTGATGACATAGATTTCATTGCTGAGTGATATTGCTTTGTAAGTGAATACCACAACTTCTTTATCCATTTTTCACTTTCTGCGATGTTGAACTTGTACTGTAAACGAGGTTCTTGTAAACGGAGGCGTCCCAAACTTTGGGGTGGCTGTGTCTTTTTGATTTTAATTTCCCTAAGCTATAGGACCATAAGTGGAAGTGCCCTAGGCTCTGTTGCTTTGTTTTTTAGATGTTTCAGGAAACACCATACACTTCTCCAGAGTGGCTGTTGGCAATTTACATCCCGCCCATCAGCATAAGAAGGCTCCCAGTTCTCCATGGCCTGTCGTGCCTTTATGGATTTTACACTTTTTTCAGATGGCCCTTTTGACCGGGGGGAAGTGAGACTTCATTGTAGTGCAGATTTCCTTTGCAAGCTTGCTTGGTTGGCCAAAAAGTGCGTATGCGTTTTTTCCTGAATATATTCAGGAAAAAACACATACGCCCTTTTTGGCCAAGTGCATCATTGTCGAGTTTCTGACTCTCTTCATATGCTTTCAATGCAATTCCAGTCTACCTCCTGAAATCGGTTTCCTGCAATTCTGCCTTGCTTTCAATGCCTCTTCATAGCCTTACCTCAATATATTTTTTAAAAATAGTTGGCCTTTATAACTCTGCAGGTTTTTGAATTGCAGTGGCCCTTAGCTCCATTTTTTAGCTCTTATTTTTGTGGTATTGCCCCATAACCAAAGGATTCCTTGAAGCCCTATTTTTCTTCTGGGGCACCTGCTGTGCCTTTGGTTAATTCTTCTTACTGATGTGATATTAGAGTGACATGTGCCCATTGAAACCGCTACAGCTAGTTTCTCACTGGTTCCCCCTATTCCCATTCATCCTCTGCACTAACTGCAGACTGTGCGATACCAGAACTTAAAGGCATTGACTCCATGTGGGGATGTTGTTAGTAAAGCGGCTGGAATGTCGATCCGGAGCCCCAGGAGAGGAAAAATGAGGTGCGTTTTAGAAACCTTTCCCGATCATATGGTATACCAGTCGCTGGGTTTCCCAAGCATGGTTTAGCTGTAGGAAGATTCCCTTCAACCTGGAGTGTTGGGACCCTTGGACTGAGTAGCATGAAGTATTGCATTAAACTTTCGGCAGTTGCTCACCAAAGCTCACCAATCCTGTCAGCCCCAAGTGTCCAGCCTTATGTCTTATCCAGCTGTGGGTTTATATGTGGTCAATCCAGGTTGCATCACAGCCCCTGAGCGAATTTTGTAAGAATTTTTCTCTCTTTCATTGTTTCAGCGTTTTGTTTTTAAAATTTATTTCTATAATGGGGTTTAGCTCCTTTTCACTGCTGTGTTTGTGCCGCTCTGCACACACTTGATTCCCTTATGGAGATATATCAATACATGGGTTTTAAGATTCTTATTCCTCAGATATATTTCTCTGCGGTGTATAGGGTGTGTTGAGGCCTGTTCATTGAGCAAGGTGTAGATCTTGTCTAATACCTATTTGGTTTATTGAACGGTATCTGTGCTAATTTCAAACTCTGGTTTTATGCATCACCCCACCTCTCCTTTCCCCTTAAGCTGACATAAGTGTGTTTTCTAAATGTGAGACACTGTTCTGTTCTGTAATTCATTTCTTGTGCAGCCATATTTACCCTCCCTCTATAAGTGATATCTTATGATATGTTTCTTTTTCTGTTTGACTTATTTCAAGTAGTATTATCGGACCTAAATCCACTCTTTATCCTTCTACTAGCCTTATTACATTGATTTCATGGTGAAGAGATATTCCATTGTACATAAGTACCACATCTTCTTTATCCATTGTTCTCTTTCCTGGGATATTTAAGGTGTACTGAAGTTGAGGTTCTTGTAAACAGAGTAGCCCTAAACTGTGGTGTGCTTGTGTCTTGTTGATTTTTAGACTTCCCTAGATATACTCCCATGATTGGAAGTGTCCTATGCTCTGTAGCTCTGTTTTTTAGATGATTTAGGAACCACCATACACTTCTCCAGAGTGGCTCTCGGCAGTTCACACACTGCCCATCAGCGTATAAAGGCTCCCTGTTCTCCATGGCCTGTCCTGCATTTCTGGTTTTTACAATTTTTTAGGATGGCCCTTTTGACCGGTGGGAAGTGAGACTTCTTTGTTGTGCACATTTGCATTGCTTGCTTGCTTCGTTGCCCATAAAGTGCGTATGCGTTTTTTCCTGGATATAATCAGGAAAAAACGCATACGCCCTTTTGGGCCAACTGCATCATTGTCGAAATTCTGCCGCTTTTCATGTGCGTTAAAGACGAGTCCAATCTATCTCTTGAAATCTGTTTCTTGCAATTCTGTCTTGCATTCAGATCCTCTTCTTTGCCTTACCTCAACATATTTTTGGACGTTAGTTTTCATTTATAACTCTGCAGGTTTGTGAATTGCAGTGACCCTGAGCTCCATTTTTTAAGTTGCTCTTTTGTGAGCTGGCCTCAAACCCGCAGGATTGCTTCAGGCCCTATTTTGGCTCCGGCGAGGCAGGCTGAGCCTTTCTTTAATTCTTATTCTTAATGGGAAATTAGAGTGATATGTGCCCGTCCAAACCCCTACAACTCTTCTCTCATTGGTTCCCCCTCTTCCCGTTCATCCTCCTCACAATTTGCAAAATGTGTGAAACAGAAGTTTAAATGTGCTGATTCTCCAAGTGGGGAGATTCTAAGTAGCGTGGCTGGAATGGTGAACAGGAGCACCAGGAGAGGATAAATGAGGTGCATTTTAGACACATCTCCCGATCACATGGTGTACAGTCCTCTGGGTTTTCCATGCATGTTTTAGCTGTAGGAAGATCCCTTGAACCTGCAGATTTGGGACCCATTGAATGGGTACCAGGTAGTATTACTTTAAAGGGTGTGCATTTCCTCACCCAACCTCACATTTCTCTTAGCGCAAACAGTTTCCAGCCTTATGTCTCATCCTGCTGTGGGTCTAGATGTGTTCAATCCATGTTGCATCACCGTCCCTGAGGAAAAGTTGTAAGAGGTTTTCTCTGTCTCTCTGTCGTTTATTTTTTTCAATTTATTACTATATTGGTTACAGCTGATTTTCAAAGCTCTGTTTCTTGCTGCTGTACATCCACTTGATTCGCGTACAGAGAGACATCAATAAATTCTTTTTCAGATTCTTACCAGTCGTATATATTCTTTTCCGGTGACTTGAGTGTGCTGAGTGCAGTTCTTTTAGCTACCGTGTAGGCCTTGTTGATTATCAGTTTGGTATTTGGAATGGTATCTTTGCTAATTTCAACCTCCTGGATGATGCCTCACCCCTCCCCACCTTTCCCGTTTAGCAGCCTTATGCGTGTTTTCTACATATTTGACTATGTTTTTGTTTTGTAATTTATTTCATGTGTAGCCATTTTGGATTCCACCTTTAAGTGATATCTTATGATATGTGTCTTTTTCTTTTTGAATTCTGTCACTTAGAATGATCATACGTAACTCCTCCGGAGTTGTTACAACTGGCCATATTTCATTGATTTCCAGGCTGAATAATATTCCACTCTACCTAAGTACCACATCTCTATCCATTTTTTCCCTCCAGAGACATTTAAGTTATATCCTAGTCGAGGATCTTTTAAACAGAGAGGGGGTAAACATTGGGGTGCCTGTGTCCTCTCGATTTTTGTTTTTCCCAAGATATACGCCCATGAGTGCAAGTGCCCTATGCTCTGTAGCTCATTTTTTAGATGCTTTAGTAAACACAATACACTTCTCCAGAATGGCCGTTGGCAATATACATTTCCACTATAAGTCTCACAGGGCTCCCTCTTCTCGTTGCCCTGTCCTGCATTTCTGTTGTTTACGCTTTATGAGGATGGCTCTTCTGACTGATGCGAAGTGATATCTTTTGTAGTATTGACTTCCAGTGCCCACCTGTTTGGTTGGCTAAAAAAGTGTATGCCCTTTTCTTGAATATATACAGAAAAGAACGCATACACCCTTTTTGGCCAACTGCAATGTTGGCAATGTTCAGCTCCTTTTCTTGTGCTTAATGGCGAGTCCTTTCTACCTCCTCAAATCCCTTTCCTGCCATTCTCCCTTGCTTACAAGTCCTTTTCTCTGACTTCCCTCAAGACATTTTTCAGTGATGGATATTTTCAACTCTGCAGTTTTGTGAATTTTACTGCCCCTGAGTTCCATTGTTCAACTCGTGTTTATGGGAACTGGCCACAAAGCAGCGGGATTTCCTCAAGCCCTATACTGTTTCCATGGGCAACCCTAGCCTTTGGTCAATTCGTCTTCCTGATTGGAAATTAGAGTGACATGTGCCTGTCTGAACACCTAGGACTTGTCTCTCATTGTTCCTCATCCTTCCGCTTCATCCTCTGGACAAATTCCAAACTGTACGCAACAGGATGTTGACAGTGCTGACATCTCCAAGTGGGGAGACTGTTAGTAAAGACGCTGGAGGGGTGAACCCGAGCACCAGGAGATGAGGAGATGAGATGCCTTTTCCAAACTCTTCCCGATCAGACGGTATACCATCCTCTGGGTGTGACAGACATGTTTTAGCAGTAGGAAGAGTCCCATTCATGTAAGGAGAACACCAGGGCTTTTTCAAAATCAGTGTCTCCCCGAAACCCAAACTGGGGAAGTTTTTAAGCTACGGCTACACATATGTTCATTAAGGGCCTTGGGAAGTAGGCAGAGTCCAAACTTTAGATGATTGAAGTCTTCAGGGTCAGAAGCACTCACCACCAGCTTCCCTTAGGCTACACTTTAACTGTCATTGATAGATGATGTCAATAAAAATATCTATTCTTTTTCAGATTATTTCCCCTTATAGGTTATTGCAAAATGTTGAGTGTAGTTCCCTGTGCTATACAGTAGTTCCTTGTTGATGATCTATTTTATACATAGCAGTGTGTATGTGTTCATTCCAAACTGTTAATTTATCCCTCCTCCCACCTTTCCCCTTTGGTAATAATAAATTATAAGATTTTATACTTCTCAGAAATGGGGGAGCTGAAAGAGAGGTATCATTTTCAATGGAAAAGCATTTAAAACAAGATTGAAGGTTTAACCAAGATTATTAGCTGTACATCCTTGGAAAGAAATCACTTCGTTTCTCTAATATTGACCTGACAAATAAGACAAACCTTTTCACTGAACTTGCTTATAAAAAGTGATGGAAATATCAAATGGAAGTGTTAAAAACATCTTATTTTACCCGAGCCTTATACACTGTTCTATGTTAACTACAGTTTGGCTCACACATCTGTTCATTGAGGTTACAATAGTCTCAATTTCTGTTACTGATCCTCCAGAGTGGACCCCAACAAGTGTCCCCCTGCCCAGTGTCATTGGGGCCAACAGATCGAGACTGAGTTTGGTTCACAAGCAAAGGAAACTTTATATTTTGATCAGAGAATGGAGAGGTGAGAGCATGCACTACCCCGTGGGCTGTGGGCTGGGCTGCTGTGTAGAGATCCTGTCAGAGTCAGTGGGAGGGAGGGAGGCGGCGGAGCTCTCGAGGGCCGGGTTGGCTGTAGCTCAGGCTCTATATCGTGGAGTCTGCACTGGGCCCCAGGAGCTGAGGTGTCGACCCAGCCATTCTGCACTAGGAAATCTGGTCTGAAGTGCCGGGTGTGGAACCTCTGCATGCGGGACCCTAGGAGCACGTGAAATTAGACAAAGCACAAAGGATAAAAAAGGTTAGACTTGACTTTATTGCCCAGATTCTATTTTTATCTCCCAGGGATTTTTAATGGGCTTTGCTGGGGACAAACCCCTCCTCTGCCTTTTGTCCCGTTCCTCATTCTTGGAGTGCTGAGGGTGCAGACCCTTCTTCTGTAACTGCTGAGTGCTGAGTTGGGAGCCCTCATACCCTGGGGCGAGGGTCAGAGCTTCTCCCCAGCAGCCTCCCGGTGACGTTGATTGTCCCCAGGACCCCTGCCTCCCTGCTCGTCCACCTGAGCACCAGCATTGGAAGTGTTATAGATTCTAATGACCTTTAAGGGTCCAGGAAAGAGATGTGCAGAGACGCTGTGGGGGCCGGTTTCACCCCGCCCCACATTTGTTCGGCCACCTTAGGCTGACCGTCTCTGCCAGCCTAGATGCTCTGAGCAGTAGTCTGCGCTTTCTTCAGTTAGGCCCCTGAATTAACGTACAAAGAACACCAGGTGTCAGAGCCCTGCCCGCTCAACTCCCAGACAGTCCAGGGTCAGTGGTGATCAAGGACCATGATGGCTACTGAGTCAACAGCCTTTTGAAGTAAACAGGAGTCCAGCCGGTCTTATTGGCCACCATCATCACGGTGTCTGTAGGCTTTTCTATGGTGACAGTGTGGTATACTGTTCCCCCGCCAAGATTATTAGCTCCCCTCTGGGTGCAGTAAGTCCTGCAAGCAGTAGTCTACTCTTTTGGGACACACTCTTGTTGTTTTATGAGAGAAACTCCAGGTCAAGTGATGTTCACACGAGTCGTCATGGTGCCCTGTTGCCCCCGGTTATCTCTCTGGATGTTGGAGTTGGAGGGCCTCCTCACTCGAGGTCGGTGTGCCCACGGAGCGAACCCTGCAACTTCAGGGCATGGTTGGTGGTTAGGATCACCACGTGGGGTCCTTTTCCCTTAGGAGGGAGGTGGCCATTTGGGCTGCTGATTTCCAGGTTTTTAGATACCGCCAGTATCTTGGCCAGATGTGGCAGTGGGCCAAGCCCCTTAGTGACCGTAGTTTATCCTACCTGGATGGCATTCTTGCATTGTTCCATTTCAAGTGGTCCCAGTTTTTGCACTAATTCTCCAATGGCGATTCACCTTTCACCGGGAATGTAAAGGTCAAAGGGTTTAGCTAAATTAGGGAGTTCCAGGGCAAGGGTCTGAATTGACTGCTCTTTCCATTCTTGAAAGGCCACTTCTGGATTCTATTCAAAAGGATCATCATCTTTTCCTTTCAGTGTTTCATATAGAGGCCCAGCTAGTAGACTGTAGCTAGGGATCCAGAAGCAGCAAACCCTGGCCTCCCCAGGAACCCCTAAGCTGTCTTCTAGTTTTAGAAAGGGGTAAGGCTGAAAATGGTTTCTTCCCTTTCCTGGGATGGGCTTCTCTGACCTTCTGTGAGAATGAAGCCCAGGCAGGTCACCGCAGTCTGTGATATTTGAGCTTTTTCTTGGACAACTTCTATCCTTTATTGGCTTGGTAGTTCAGAGGCCTCCTTAGTAGGGCTGGTGATCAGAATGTCGTCTGCATATTGAAGGAGGGTTTCCTTTTCCAGAGGTAGAACTTTTAGGTCTTTAGCTAAGCTTTCCCCAAAGATGGTGTGGGAATTTTTGCACCCTTGGGGCCAGACGGCCCGGAAGTATTGTTTTAGTTGTATGTTGAGTCCTGCCACTCACAAGCCAAAATTTCTTGTGACTCTGGGACTAATGGAATACAAAAGAAGGCATCATTGAAGACTAATACAGAATACCATGTCCTGGTGGTTGGTAGAATGACCAGCAGGGTGTAGGAATTAGGAGCAACTGGAGGTATATCCTCGGTGGCTTCACTGACTGTCCTGACATCCTTTACCAGGTCCCCAGCAGCCCATGGGGCTCTCGTGGTCAGACCAATCCCAGAATATGGAGCTCACCTGGGCAGGTACCCCACCCCCACCCCAGCCCACGGGGCTCTCGTGGTCAGGCCCCTCCCAGGATACAGAGCTACCCTTGCAGGTACCGTGGCAGGGCTGGGCACACAGGAACCGTGCACATAGCCCTCATTGCAGAGCACCCCCAGCTCACCTGTCGCTCAGAGCTGACACAGAGCACCTCAGAGCAGGACTTGAACTAACAAACAGCAGCTGCGACAGGTCTGTGACCCTGGGCATCACTCCGTGAGGCCTCCCTCCACCTGGTCTTCCAGAGACTTCCACTGCACCCGGGGCACCAGGCCTCTGTCTCCAACCACCACCCACCCCTCCTCTCCCTGACTCCTGGGTTCCTCTCATTAGGAGAGGGTTTTCTTGAAGTTGTCTCCCACTCATGGGCCAGATAAAATGATTAGAAAACAAGCCAAAGCTGCAGCCCCTTGTCTATCCTGACTCTCAGGAGCCCACACCTGTTCCTTGGACCTGGCCGGTTCAGCAAGTTCCATTTTCTGCAACTGTGAGCCCCTGAGGGGTGATGATTGGCTGACCTGGGCAGCCTTACCGTGCCGGCCAGCCCTCCCCAGGTGTGCCTGGGTTGAGATCAATATAAATACCACTCCAGGCAGCAAGAGCCCCTGCAGCCGTGCCTGACGCCATTTTCTCTGCCCTGTCAGCAGTCTCGGGGCTGGGCTGGTGGGAGGGAGTGAGAGGCCACGGCTTTGTGGGTGGCCCAGTGTGAGTGGGGCTCTGCTGGACTTTCTGCAGCAGTTGCCAGGCTGCCACCTGCTAAAGAAGAGGATGTGTCACCCATACCTGCTGCTGGAATTTCTCCCTGGGCAGAGGTGAGGAAGGAAAAAAGCAGTGGGGGCAGGGACAGGACGGGTATCTCAGGCAGGGAAATGGAAATCTTCCAGAAGAGCACCCAGGGCCAGGACCATCCTGGCTGGCCTGCAGGCACCAAGTCGGCCGGCATGCTGTCACTCGTGTGGCTCTATGGCCCTTCCTCTAGGCTTTCAAGTCCTTGTATATATTCAGGTGTTTTACCTGGGACGGGTGGGAATAGTTCAGCAGCAACTGGCCTGGGGCTCAGCTCACGTTTACTCACAGATGCCTCGGCACGGTGCCCCAGCTTTGCAATGAGGACGCTTGTTGCGTGGGGGCTGCTGGCTGAATGGGAGACGATTCCCCACCACTGACCAACTTCAGAATTGTTTACAACTGGAGCAAGTGCCCTGATACGGTTTTCCTCTGTGTAACTGGTGGGTTCTGTGTTTTTTTTCTCTTTTTCGTTTTTGGTTCAAGGTAGATTTTATTCCTCTTTTTTGTATTTACAGATATAAGCATGGAAATAATTTATTCATATAAATACATGTATGTGCAGGGAATAATTGTTTTTTCTGTTTTATTTTTTAAATTTTATTTCTTTTTAATTTTGAATTTTATTTTATATTTTTATACAGCAGGTTCTTATTGGTTATCTATTTTATACATATAAATGTATACATGCCAATCCCAGTCTCTCAACTCCTCCCACCACCACCCCCCCAACAGCTTTCCCCCCTTGTTGTCCATACGTTTGTTGTCTACATCTGTTGCTCTATTTATGCCTTGCAAAATGGTTAATCTGTACAGTTTTTCTAGGTTCCACATATATGCATGAATATACAAGATTTGTTTTTCTCTTTCTGACTTACTTCACTCTGTATGACAGTCTCTAGATCCATCGACGTCTCTACAAATGACCCAATTTCATTCCTTTTCATGGCTTAGTAATATTCCATTTTATATATGTACCACAGCTTTATGCATTCGTCTGTCTGTGGGCATTTAGGTTGCTTCCATTACCTCGATATTGTAAATAGTGATGCAATGAACATTGCGGTGAATGACTCTTTTTGATTTATGGTTTTGTCTGGGTATATGTCCAGTACTGGGATTGCTGTATCATATGGTAATTCTATTGTTAGTTTCTTAAGAAATTCCATATTGTTCTCCATAATGACTGTATCAATTTATATTCCCAACAATAGTGGAAGAGGGTTCCTTTTCTCCACACCCTTTCCAGCATTTTTTGTTTGTAGATTTTCAATGATGCCTATTCTACCAGGTGTGAGGTGATACCTCATTGTTGAATCCATTTCGTTGAGCAAGGGGTAGCTCTTGTCTATTCCATATTTGGCTTATGGAACGGTATCTGTGCTAATTTCAAACTCTGCTTTTATGCAGCACCCCAACTCACCTTCCCCCTTACGCAGGCATAAGTTGGTTTTCTAAACTTGAGACCCTGTTCTGTTTTGTAATTCAGTTCATGTGTAGCCAAGTTCACATTCCGTGTATTAGTGATACCTTATGATGTTTCTTTTTCTGTGTGACTTATTTCACTTAGAATCATCGTGCCTCAATGCACTCATTATGCTGGTACGGGCCTGGTGACATAGATTTCATTGCTGAGTGGTATTCTGTTGTACATAAGTACCGCAACTTCTTTATCCATTATTTGCTCTCTGGGATATTTAACTTGTGCCGTAGAAGAGATTTCTGTAAAAAGAGCCATCCCAAATTTTGGGGTTGCTGTGTCTTTTTGATATTAATTTCCCTAAGCTATAGGACCATAAGTGGAAGTGCCCTAGGCTCTGTTGCTTTGTTTTTTAGATGTTTCAGGAAACACCATACACATCTCCCGAGTGTCTGTTGGCAATTTACATCCCGCCCATCAGCATAACAAGGCTCCCAGTTCTCCATGGCCTGTCCTGCCTTTCTGGGTTTTACACTTTTTTCAGATGGCCCTTTTGACCGGGGGGAAGTGAGACTTCATTGTAGTGCAGATTTCCTTTGCAAGCTTGCTTGGTTGGCCAAAAAGGGCGTATGCGTTTTTTCCTGAATATATTCAGGAAAAAACGCATACGCCCTTTTGGCCAAGTGCATCATTGTGGACGTTCTGCCTCTTTTCCTATGCTTTCAATGCAATTCCAGTCTACCTCCTGAAATCGGTTTCCTGCAATTCTGCCCCGCTTTCAAGTCCTCTTGGCAGCCTTACTTCAGTATATTTTTGGACGATAGCTGTCATTTATAACTCTGCAGGTTTGTGAATTACAGTGCCCCTGAGCTCCTTTCTTCAACTCGCTTTCTTGTGACCTGGCCGCAACACCGCAGGATGGCTTCAGGCCCTAATCTGGTTCCGGCCCGGCACGCTGAGCCTTTGGTTAATTCCTCTTCCTGGTGGGAAATGAGAGTTAAATTTGCCCGTCCAGACACCTCCAGCTAGTCTCTCATTGGTTCTCGCTATTCCTGTTCATCTTCCGCAGAAATTGCAAACTGGGCCAAACAGGAGGTTAAAGGCACTGACTCTCCAAGTCGGGAGAGTGTTAGTAAAGCGTCTGGAATGTTGCACCCGAGTACCAGGGGAGGAAAACTGAGACATATTTGAACACGTTTCCCGATCGCATGGTTGATCATACTCTGGGTTCCACATGCATGTTTTAGCTGAAGGAAGAATACCTAAAACCTGGGTAGTTGAAACCCGTGGAATGGGTACCATGCAATATGACTTCAATGGGTCTTCATTTCCTCACCGAATCTCTCCAATCCTATCACTGCTGCATTTATGCCCCTGTACACATGCTTGATTCTGTTTCGGAGACATAGCAATCCATAGGTTTTAAGATACTTACTAGTCAGGTACATTCTTAGGCGTTTAATATGCGGTGTTGAGTCCATTTCGTTGAGCAAGGAGTAGCTCTTGTCTATTCCATATTTGGCTTAAGGAACTTTATCTGTGCTCATTTCAATCTCTGGTTTTATGCAGCACCCCAACTCACCTTTCCCCTTAAGCAAGCATAAGTTGGTTTTCTAAATTTGAGACCCTGTTCTGTTCTGTAATTCAGTTACTGTGTAGCCAAGTTTCCATTCCGTGTATTACTGATATCTTATGATGTTTCTTTTTCTGTGTGACTTATTTCAGTTAGAATCATCATACCTGAATCCACTCATTGTGCTGCTAAGGGCCTGATGACACAGATTTCATTGCTGAGTGATATTGCTTTGTAAGTAAATACCACAACTTCTTTATCCATTTTTCAATTTCTGCGATGTTGAACTTGTACTGTAAACGAGGTTCTTGTAAACAGAGCCGTTCCAAACTTTGGGGTGGCTGTGTCTTTTTGATTTTAAATTCCCTAAGCTATAGGACCATAAGTGGAAGTGCCCTAGGCTCTGTTGCTTTGTTTTTTAGATGTTTCAGGAAACACCATACACTTCTCCCGAGTGGTTGTTGGCAATTTACATCCCACCCATCAGCATAACAAGGCTCCCAGTTCTCCATGGCCTGTCCTGCCTTTCTGGATTTTACACTTTTTTCAGATGGCCCTTTTGACCGGGGGGAAGTGAGACTTCATTGTAGTGCAGATTTCCTTTGCAAGCTTGCTTGGTTGGCCAAAAAGGGCGTATGCGTTTTTTCCTGAATATATTCAGGAAAAAACGCATACGCCCTTTTTGGCCAAGTGCATCATTGTGGACGTTCTGCCTCTTTTCCTATGCTTTCAATGCAATTCCAGTCTACCTCCTGAAATCGGTTTCCTGCAATGCTGCCCCGCTTTCAAGTCCTCTTGGCAGCCTTACTTCAGTCTATTTTTGGACGATAGCTGTCATTTATAACTCTGCAGGTTTGTGAATTACAGTGCCCCTGAGCTCCTTTCTTCAACTCGCTTTCTTGTGACCTGGCCGCAACACCGCAGGATGGCTTCAGGCCCTAATCTGGTTCTGGCACGGCATGCTGAGCCTTTGGTTAATTCCTCTTCCTGGTGGGAAATGAGAGTTAAATTTGCCCGTCCAGACACCTCCAGCTAGTCTCTCATTGGTTCTCGCTATTCCTGTTCATCTTCCGCAGAAATTGCAAACTGGGCCAAACAGGAGGTTAAAGGGACTGACTCTCCAAGTCGGGAGAGTGTTAGTAAAGCGTCTGGAATGTTGCACCCGAGTACCAGGGTACGAAAACTGAGACATATTTGAACACGTCTCCCGATCACATGGTTGATCATACTCTGGGTTCCACATGCATGTTTTAGCTGAAGGAAGAATACCTTAAACCTGGGTAGTTGAAACCCGTGAAATGGGTACCATGCAATATGACTTCAAACGGTCTTCATTTGCTCACCGAACCTCTCCAATCCTATCACTGCTGCGTTTATGCCCCTGTACACATGCTTGATTCTCTTTCGGAGACATAGCAATCCATAGGTTTTAAGATACTTACTAGACAGGTACATTCTTAGGCGTTTAATATGCGGTGTTGAGTCCATTTCGTTGAGCAAGGAGTAGCTCTTGTCTATTCCATATATGGCTTAAGGAACTTTATCTGTGCTCATTTCAATCTCTGGTTTTATGCAGCACCCCAACTCACCTTTACCCTTAAGCAAGCATAAGTTGGTTTTCTAAATTTGAGACCCTGTTCTGTTCTGTAATTCAGTTCCTGTATAGCCAAGTTTACATTCCGTGTATTAGTGATATCTTATGATGTTTCTTTTTCTGTGTGACTTATTTCAGTTAGAATCATCGTACCTGAATCCACTCATTATGCTGCTACGGGCCTGATGACATAGATTTCATTGCTGAGTGATACTGCATTGTACGTAAGTACCACAAGTTCTTTATCCATTTTTCACTTTCTGCGATGTTGAACTTGTACTGTAAACGAGGTTCTTGTAAACAGAGCCGTTCCAAACTTTGGGGTGGCTGTGTCTTTTTGATTTTAATTTCCCTAAGCTATAGGACCATAAGTGGAAGTGCCCTAGGCTCTGTTGCTTTGTTTTTTAGATGTTTCAGGAAACACCATACACTTCTCCCGAGTGGTTGTTGGCAATTTACATCCCGCCCATCAGCATAACAAGGCTCCCAGTTCTCCATGGCCTGTCCTGCCTTTCTGGATTTTACACGTTTTTCAGATGGCCCTTTTGACCGGGGGGAAGTGAGACTTCATTGTACTGCAGATTTCCTTTGCAAGTTTGCTTGGTTGGCCAAAAAGGGCGTATGCGTTTTTTCCTGAATATATTCAGGAAAAAACGCATACGCCCTTTTTGGCCAAGTGCATCATTGTGGACGTTCTGCCTCTTTTCCTATGCTTTCAATGCAATTCCAGTCTACCTCCTGAAATCGGTTTCCTGCAATTCTGCCCCGCTTTCAAGTCCTCTTGGCAGCCTTACTTCAGTCTATTTTTGGACGATAGCTGTCATTTATAACTCTGCAGGTTTGTGAATTACAGTGCCCCTGAGCTCCTTTCTTCAACTCGCTTTCTTCTGACCTGGCCGCAACACCGCAGGATGGCTTCAGGCCCTAATCTGGTTCCGGCACGGCATGCTGAGCCTTTGGTTATTTCCTCTTCCTGGTGGGAAATGAGAGTTAAATTTGCCCGTCCAGACACCTCCAGCTAGTCTCTCATTGGTTCTCGCTATTCCTGTTCATCTTCCACAGAAATTGCAAACTGGGCCAAACAGGAGGTTAAAGGCGCTGACTTTCCAAGTGGGGAGAGTGTTAGTAAAGCGTCTGGAATGTTGCACCCGAGTACCAGGGTACGAAAATTGAGACATATTTGAACACGTCTCCCGTTCACATGGTTGATCATACTTGGGTTCCACATGCATGTTTTAGCTGAAGGAAGAATACCTTAAACCTGGGTAGTTGAAACCCGTGGAATGGGTACCATGCAATATGACTTCAAAGGGTCTTCATTTGCTCACTGAACCTCTCCAATCCTATCACTGCTGCGTTTATGCCCCTGTACACATGCTTGATTCTCTTTCGGAGACATAGCAATCCATAGGTTTTAAGATACTTACTAGTCAGGTACATTCTTAGGCGTTTAATATGCGGTGTTGAGTCCATTTCGTTGAGCAAGGAGTAGCTCTTGTCTATTCCATATTTGGCTTAAGGAACTTTATCTGTGCTCATTTCAATCTCTGGTTTTATGCAGCACCCCAACTCACCTTTCCCCTTAAGAAAGCATAAGTTGGTTTTCTAAATTTGAGACCCTGTTCTGTTCTGTAATTCAGTTCCTGTGTAGCCAAGTTTACATTCCATGTATTAGTGATATCTTATGATGTTTCTTTTTCTGTGTGACTTATTTCAGTTAGAATCATCGTACCTGAATCCACTCATTATGCTGCTAAGGGCCTGATGACATAGATTTCATTGCTGAGTGATACTGCATTGTACGTAAGTACCACAAGTTCTTTATCCATTTTTCACTTTCTGCGATGTTGAACTTGTACTGTAAACGAGGTTCTTGTAAACAGAGCCGTTCGAAACTTTGGGGTGGCTGTGTCTTTTTGATTTTAAATTCCCTAAGCTATAGGACCATAAGTGGAAGTGCCCTAGGCTCTGTTGCTTTGTTTTTTAGATGTTTCAGGAAACACCATACACTTCTCCCGAGTGTCTGTTGGCAATTTACATCCCGCCCTTCAGCATAACAAGGCTCCCAGTTCTCCATGGCCTGTCCTGCCTTTCTGGATTTTACACTTTTTTCAGATGGCCCTTTTGACCGGGGGGAAGTGAGACTTCATTGTAGTGCAGATTTCCTTTGCAAGCTTGCTTGGTTGGCCAAAAAGGGCGTATGCGTTTTTTCCTGAATATATTCAGGAAAAAACGCATACGCCCTTTTTGGCCAAGTGCATCATTGTGGACGTTCTGCCTCTTTTCCTATGCTTTCAATGCAATTCCAGTCTACCTCCTGAAATCGGTTTCCTGCAATTCTGCCCCGCTTTCAAGTCCTCTTGGCAGCCTTACTTCAGTCTATTTTTGGACGATAGCTGTCATTTATAACTCTGCAGGTTTGTGAATTACAGTGCCCCTGAGCTCCTTTCTTCAACTCGCTTTCTTTTGAGCTGGCCGCAACACCGCAGGATGGCTTCAGGCCCTAATCTGTTTCCGGCACGGCACGCTGAGCCTTTGGTTATTTCCTCTTCCTGGTGGGAAATGAGAGTTAAATTTGCCCATCCAGACACCTCCAGCTAGCCTCTCATTGGTTCTCGCTATTCCTGTTCATCTTCCGCAGAAATTGCAAACTGGGCCAAACAGAAGGTTAAAGGCGCTGACTTTCCAAGTTGGGAGAGTGTTAGTAAAGCGTCTGGAATGTTGCACCAGAGTACCAGGGGAGGAAAACTGAGACATATTTGAACACGTCTCCCGTTCACATCGTTGATCATACTTGGGTTCCACATGCATGTTTTAGCTGAAGGAAGAATACCTAAAACCTGGGTAGTTGAAACCCGTGGAATGGGTACCATGCAATATGACTTCAAAGGGTTTTCATTTGCCCACCGAACCTCTCCAATCCTATCACTGCTGCGTTTATGCCCCTGTACACATGCTTGATTCTGTTTCGGAGACATAGCAATCCATAGGTTTTAAGATACTTACTAGTCAGGTACATTCTTAGGCGTTTAATATGCGGTATTGAGTCCATTTCGTTGAGCAAGGAGTAGCTCTTGTCTATTCCATATTTGGCTTAAGGAACTTTATCTGTGCTCATTTCAATCTCTGGTTTTATGCAGCACCCCAACTCACCTTTCCCCTAAGCAAGCATAAGTTGGTTTTCTAAATTTGAGACCCTGTTCTGTTCTGTAATACAGTTCCTGTGTAGCCAAGTTTACATTCCGTGTATTACTGATATCTTATGATGTTTCTTTTTCTGTGTGACTTATTTCAGTTAGAATCATCATACCTGAATCCACTCATTGTGCTGCTAAGGGCCTGATGACACAGATTTCATTGCTGAGTGATATTGCTTTGTAAGTAAATACCACAACTTCTTTATCCATTTTTCAATTTCTGCGATGTTGAACTTGTACTGTAAACGAGGTTCTTGTAAACAGAGCCGTTCGAAACTTTGGGGTGGCTGTGTCTTTTTGATTTTAAATTCCCTAAGCTATAGGACCATAAGTGGAAGTGCCCTAGGCTCTGTTGCTTTGTTTTTTAGATGTTTCAGGAAACACCATACAATTCTCCTGAGTGTCTGTTGGCAATTTACATCCCGCCCATCAGCATAACAAGGCTCCCAGTTCTCCATGGCCTGTCCTGCCTTTCTGGATTTTACACTTTTTTCAGATGGCCCTTTTGACCGGGGGGAAGTGAGACTTCATTGTAGTGCAGATTTCCTTTGCAAGCTTGCTTGGTTGGCCAAAAAGGGCGTATGCGTTTTTTCCTGAATATATTCAGGAAAAAACGCATACGCCCTTTTTGGCCAAGTGCATCATTGTGGACGTTCTGCCTCTTTTCCTATGCTTTCAATGCAATTCCAGTCTACCTCCTGAAATCGGTTTCCTGCAATTCTGCCCCGCTTTCAAGTCCTCTTGGCAGCCTTACTTCAGTATATTTTTGGACAATAGCTGTCATTTATAACTCTGCAGGTTTGTGAATTACAGTGCCCCTGAGCTCCTTTCTTCAACTCGCTTTCTTGTGACCTGGCCGCAACACCGCAGGATGTCTTCAGGCCCTAATCTGGTTCTGGCACGGCACGCTGAGCCTTTGGTTAATTCCTCTTCCTGGTGGGAAATGAGAGTTAAATTTGCCCATCCAGACACCTCCAGCTAGTCTCTCATTGGTTCTCGCTATTCCTGTTCATCTTCCACAGAAATTGCAAACTGGGCCAAACAGGAGGTTAAAGGGACTGACTCTCCAAGTGGGGAGAGTGTTAGTAAAGCGTCTGGAATGTTGCACCCGAGTACCAGGGTACGAAAACTGAGACATATTTGAACACGTCTCCCGATGACATGGTTGATCATACTCTAGGTCCCACATGCATGTTTTAGCTGAAGGAAGAATACCTTAAACCTGGGTAGTTGAAACCCGTGGAATGGGTACCATGCAATATGACTTCAAAGGGTCTTCATTTGCTCACCGAACCTCTCCAATCCTATCACTGCTGCGTTTATGCCCCTGTACACATGCTTGATTCTCTTTCGGAGACATAGCAATCCATAGGTTTTAAGATACTTACTAGTCAGGTACATTCTTAGGCGTTTAATATGGGGTGTTGAGTCCATTTCGTTGAGCAAGGAGTAGCTCTTGTCTATTCCATATTTGGCTTAAGGAACTTTATCTGTGCTCATTTCAATCTCTGGTTTTATGCAGCACCCCAACTCACCTTTCCCCTTAAGCAAGCATAAGTTGGTTTTCTAAATTTGAGACCCTGTTCTGTTCTGTAATTCAGTTCCTGTGTAGCCAAGTTTACATTCCGTGTATTAGTGATATCTTATGATGTTTCTTTTTCTGTGTGACTTATTTCAGTTAGAATCATCGTACCTGAATCCACTCATTATGCTGCTACGGGCCTGATGACATAGATTTCATTGCTGAGTGATACTGCATTGTACGTAAGTACCACAAGTTCTTTATCCATTTTTCACTTTCTGCGATGTTGAACTTGTACTGTAAACGAGGTTCTTGTAAACAGAGCCGTTCGAAACTTTGGGGTGGCTGTGTCTTTTTGAATTTAATTTCCCTAAGCTATAGGACCATAAGTGGAAGTGCCCTAGGCTCTGTTGCTTTGTTTTTTAGATGTTTCAGGAAACACCATACACTTCTCCCGAGTGGTTGTTGGCAATTTACATCCCGCCCATCAGCATAACAAGGCTCCCAGTTCTCCATGGCCTGTCCTGCCTTTCTGGATTTTACACTTTTTTCAGATGGCCCTTTTGACCGGGGGGAAGTGAGACTTCATTGTAGTGCAGATTTCCTTTGCAAGCTTGCTTGGTTGGCCAAAAAGGGCGTATGCGTTTTTTCCTGAATATATTCAGGAAAAAACGCATACGCCCTTTTTGGCCAAGTGCATCATTGTGGACGTTCTGCCTCTTTTCCTATGCTTTCAATGCAATTCCAGTCTACCTCCTGAAATCGGTTTCCTGCAATTCTGCCCCGCTTTCAAGTCCTCTTGGCAGCCTTACTTCAGTATATTTTTGGACGATAGCTGTCATTTATAACTCTGCAGGTTTGTGAATTACAGTGCCCCTGAGCTCCTTTCTTCAACTCGCTTTCTTGTGACCTGGCCGCAACACCGCAGGATGGCTTCAGGCCCTAATCTGGTTCTGGCACGGCACGCTGAGCCTTTGGTTATTTCGTCCTCCTGGTGGGAAATGAGAGTTAAATTTGCCCGTGCAGACACCTCCAGCTAGCCTATCATTGGTTTTCGCTATTCCTGTTCATCTTCCGCAGAAATTGCAAACTGGGCCAAACAGGAGGTTAAAGGGACTGACTCTCCAAGTCGGGAGAGTGTTAGTAAAGCGTCTGGAATGTTGCACCCGAGTACCAGGGTACGAAAACTGAGACATATTTGAACACGTCTCCCGATCACATGGTTGATCATACTCTAGGTTCCACATGCATGTTTTACCTGAAGGGAGAATACCTTAAACCTGGGTAGTTGAAACCCGTGGAATGGGTACCATGCAATATGACTTCAAAGGGTCTTCATTTGCTCACCGAACCTCTCCAATCCTATCACTGCTGCGTTTATGCCCCTGTACACATGCTTGATTCTCTTTCGGAGACATAGCAATCCATAGGTTTTAAGATACTTACTAGTCAGGTACATTCTTAGGCATTTAATATGCGGTGTTGAGTCCATTTCGTTGAGCAAGGAGTAGCTCTTGTCTATTCCATATTTGGCTTAAGGAACTTTATCTGTGCTCATTTCAATCTCTGGTTTTATGCAGCACCCCAACTCACCTTTCCCCTTAAGCAAGCATAAGTTGCTTTTCTAAATTTGAGACCCTGTTCTGTTCTGTAATTCAGTTCCTGTGTAGCCAAGTTTACATTCCGTGTATTAGTGATATCTTATGATGTTTCTTTTTCTGTGTGACTTATTTCAGTTAGAATCATCGTACCTGAATCCACTCATTATGCTGCTACGGGCCTGATGACATAGATTTCATTGCTGAGTGATACTGCATTGTACGTAAGTACCACAAGTTCTTTATCCATTTTTCACTTTCTGCGATGTTGAACTTGTACTGTAAACGAGGTTCTTGTAAACAGAGCCGTTCGAAACTTTGGGGTGGCTGTGTCTTTTTGATTTTAAATTCCCTAAGCTATAGGACCATAAGTGGAAGTGCCCTAGGCTCTGTTGCTTTGTTTTTTAGATGTTTCAGGAAACACCATACACTTCTCCCGAGTGTCTGTTGGCAATTTACATCCCGCCCTTCAGCATAACAAGGCTCCCAGTTCTCCATGGCCTGTCCTGCCTTTCTGGATTTTACACTTTTTTCAGATGGCCCTTTTGACCGGGGGGAAGTGAGACTTCATTGTAGTGCAGATTTCCTTTGCAAGCTTGCTTGGTTGGCCAAAAAGGGCGTATGCGTTTTTTCCTGAATATATTCAGGAAAAAACGCATACGCCCTTTTTGGCCAAGTGCATCATTGTGGACGTTCTGCCTCTTTTCCTATGCTTTCAATGCAATTCCAGTCTACCTCCTGAAATCGGTTTCCTGCAATTCTGCCCCGCTTTCAAGTCCTCTTGGCAGCCTTACTTCAGTCTATTTTTGGACGATAGCTGTCATTTATAACTCTGCAGGTTTGTGAATTACAGTGCCCCTGAGCTCCTTTCTTCAACTCGCTTTCTTTTGAGCTGGCCGCAACACCGCAGGATGGCTTCAGGCCCTAATCTGTTTCCGGCACGGCACGCTGAGCCTTTGGTTATTTCCTCTTCCTGGTGGGAAATGAGAGTTAAATTTGCCCATCCAGACACCTCCAGCTAGCCTCTCATTGGTTCTCGCTATTCCTGTTCATCTTCCGCAGAAATTGCAAACTGGGCCAAACAGAAGGTTAAAGGCGCTGACTTTCCAAGTTGGGAGAGTGTTAGTAAAGCGTCTGGAATGTTGCACCAGAGTACCAGGGGAGGAAAACTGAGACATATTTGAACACGTCTCCCGTTCACATGGTTGATCATACTTGGGTTCCACATGCATGTTTTAGCTGAAGGAAGAATACCTAAAACCTGGGTAGTTGAAACCCGTGGAATGGGTACCATGCAATATGACTTCAAAGGGTTTTCATTTGCCCACCGAACCTCTCCAATCCTATCACTGCTGCGTTTATGCCCCTGTACACATGCTTGATTCTCTTTCGGAGACATAGCAATCCATAGGTTTTAAGATACTTACTAGTCAGGTACATTCTTAGGCGTTTAATATGCGGTATTGAGTCCATTTCGTTGAGCAAGGAGTAGCTCTTGTCTATTCCATATTTGGCTTAAGGAACTTTATCTGTGCTCATTTCAATCTCTGGTTTTATGCAGCACCCCAACTCACCTTTCCCCTAAGCAAGCATAAGTTGGTTTTCTAAATTTGAGACCCTGTTCTGTTCTGTAATACAGTTCCTGTGTAGCCAAGTTTACATTCCGTGTATTACTGATATCTTATGATGTTTCTTTTTCTGTGTGACTTATTTCAGTTAGAATCATCATACCTGAATCCACTCATTGTGCTGCTAAGGGCCTGATGACACAGATTTCATTGCTGAGTGATATTGCTTTGTAAGTAAATACCACAACTTCTTTATCCATTTTTCAATTTCTGCGATGTTGAACTTGTACTGTAAACGAGGTTCTTGTAAACAGAGCCGTTCGAAACTTTGGGGTGGCTGTGTCTTTTTGATTTTAAATTCCCTAAGCTATAGGACCATAAGTGGAAGTGCCCTAGGCTCTGTTGCTTTGTTTTTTAGATGTTTCAGGAAACACCATACACTTCTCCTGAGTGTCTGTTGGCAATTTACATCCCGCCCATCAGCATAACAAGGCTCCCAGTTCTCCATGGCCTGTCCTGCCTTTCTGGATTTTACACTTTTTTCAGATGGCCCTTTTGACCGGGGGGAAGTGAGACTTCATTGTAGTGCAGATTTCCTTTGCAAGCTTGCTTGGTTGGCCAAAAAGGGCGTATGCGTTTTTTCCTGAATATATTCAGGAAAAAACGCATACGCCCTTTTTGGCCAAGTGCATCATTGTGGACGTTCTGCCTCTTTTCCTATGCTTTCAATGCAATTCCAGTCTACCTCCTGAAATCGGTTTCCTGCAATTCTGCCCCGCTTTCAAGTCCTCTTGGCAGCCTTACTTCAGTATATTTTTGGACAATAGCTGTCATTTATAACTCTGCAGGTTTGTGAATTACAGTGCCCCTGAGCTCCTTTCTTCAACTCGCTTTCTTGTGACCTGGCCGCAACACCGCAGGATGTCTTCAGGCCCTAATCTGGTTCTGGCACGGCACGCTGAGCCTTTGGTTAATTCCTCTTCCTGGTGGGAAATGAGAGTTAAATTTGCCCATCCAGACACCTCCAGCTAGTCTCTCATTGGTTCTCGCTATTCCTGTTCATCTTCCACAGAAATTGCAAACTGGGCCAAACAGGAGGTTAAAGGGACTGACTCTCCAAGTGGGGAGAGTGTTAGTAAAGCGTCTGGAATGTTGCACCCGAGTACCAGGGGAGGAAAACTGAGACATATTTGAACACGTCTCCCGATGACATGGTTGATCATACTCTAGGTCCCACATGCATGTTTTAGCTGAAGGAAGAATACCTTAAACCTGGGTAGTTGAAACCCGTGGAATGGGTACCATGCAATATGACTTCAAAGGGTCTTCATTTGCTCACCGAACCTCTCCAATCCTATCACTGCTGCGTTTATGCCCCTGTACACATGCTTGATTCTCTTTCGGAGACATAGCAATCCATAGGTTTTAAGATACTTACTAGTCAGGTACATTCTTAGGCGTTTAATATGGGGTGTTGAGTCCATTTCGTTGAGCAAGGAGTAGCTCTTGTCTATTCCATATTTGGCTTAAGGAACTTTATCTGTGCTCATTTCAATCTCTGGTTTTATGCAGCACCCCAACTCACCTTTCCCCTTAAGCAAGCATAAGTTGGTTTTCTAAATTTGAGACCCTGTTCTGTTCTGTAATTCAGTTCCTGTGTAGCCAAGTTTACATTCCGTGTATTAGTGATATCTTATGATGTTTCTTTTTCTGTGTGACTTATTTCAGTTAGAATCATCGTACCTGAATCCACTCATTATGCTGCTACGGGCCTGATGACATAGATTTCATTGCTGAGTGATACTGCATTGTACGTAAGTACCACAAGTTCTTTATCCATTTTTCACTTTCTGCGATGTTGAACTTGTACTGTAAACGAGGTTCTTGTAAACAGAGCCGTTCGAAACTTTGGGGTGGCTGTGTCTTTTTGAATTTAATTTCCCTAAGCTATAGGACCATAAGTGGAAGTGCCCTAGGCTCTGTTGCTTTGTTTTTTAGATGTTTCAGGAAACACCATACACTTCTCCCGAGTGGTTGTTGGCAATTTACATCCCGCCCATCAGCATAACAAGGCTCCCAGTTCTCCATGGCCTGTCCTGCCTTTCTGGATTTTACACTTTTTTCAGATGGCCCTTTTGACCGGGGGGAAGTGAGACTTCATTGTAGTGCAGATTTCCTTTGCAAGCTTGCTTGGTTGGCCAAAAAGGGCGTATGCGTTTTTTCCTGAATATATTCAGGAAAAAACGCATACGCCCTTTTTGGCCAAGTGCATCATTGTGGACGTTCTGCCTCTTTTCCTATGCTTTCAATGCAATTCCAGTCTACCTCCTGAAATCGGTTTCCTGCAATTCTGCCCCGCTTTCAAGTCCTCTTGGCAGCCTTACTTCAGTCTATTTTTGGACGATAGCTGTCATTTATAACTCTGCAGGTTTGTGAATTACAGTGCCCCTGAGCTCCTTTCTTCAACTCGCTTTCTTGTGACCTGGCCGCAACACCGCAGGATGGCTTCAGGCCCTAATCTGGTTCTGGCACGGCACGCTGAGCCTTTGGTTATTTCGTCCTCCTGGTGGGAAATGAGAGTTAAATTTGCCCGTGCAGACACCTCCAGCTAGCCTATCATTGGTTTTCGCTATTCCTGTTCATCTTCCGCAGAAATTGCAAACTGGGCCAAACAGGAGGTTAAAGGGACTGACTCTCCAAGTCGGGAGAGTGTTAGTAAAGCGTCTGGAATGTTGCACCCGAGTACCAGGGTACGAAAACTGAGACATATTTGAACACGTCTCCCGATCACATGGTTGATCATACTCTAGGTTCCACATGCATGTTTTACCTGAAGGGAGAATACCTTAAACCTGGGTAGTTGAAACCCGTGGAATGGGTACCATGCAATATGACTTCAAAGGGTCTTCATTTGCTCACCGAACCTCTCCAATCCTATCACTGCTGCGTTTATGCCCCTGTACACATGCTTGATTCTCTTTCGGAGACATAGCAATCCATAGGTTTTAAGATACTTACTAGTCAGGTACATTCTTAGGCATTTAATATGCGGTGTTGAGTCCATTTCGTTGAGCAAGGAGTAGCTCTTGTCTATTCCATATTTGGCTTAAGGAACTTTATCTGTGCTCATTTCAATCTCTGGTTTTATGCAGCACCCCAACTCACCTTTCCCCTTAAGCAAGCATAAGTTGGTTTTCTAAATTTGAGACCCTGTTCTGTTCTGTAATTCAGTTCCTGTGTAGCCAAGTTTACATTCCGTGTATTACTGATATCTTATGATGTTTCTTTTTCTGTGTGACTTATTTCAGTTAGAATCATCGTACCTGAATCCACTCATTATGCTGCTACGGGCCTGATGACATAGATTTCATTGCTGAGTGATACTGCATTGTACGTAAGTACCACAAGTTCTTTATCCATTTTTCACTTTCTGCGATGTTGAACTTGTACTGTAAACGAGGTTCTTGTAAACAGAGCCGTTCGAAACTTTGGGGTGGCTGTGTCTTTTTGATTTTAAATTCCCTAAGCTATAGGACCATAAGTGGAAGTGCCCTAGGCTCTGTTGCTTTGTTTTTTAGATGTTTCAGGAAACACCATACACTTCTCCCGAGTGTCTGTTGGCAATTTACATCCCGCCCATCAGCATAACAAGGCTCCCAGTTCTCCATGGCCTGTCCTGCCTTTCTGGATTTTACACTTTTTTCAGATGGCCCTTTTGACCGGGGGGAAGTGAGACTTCATTGTAGTGCAGATTTCCTTTGCAAGCTTGCTTGGTTGGCCAAAAAGGGCGTATGCGTTTTTTCCTGAATATATTCAGGAAAAAACGCATACGCCCTTTTTGGCCAAGTGCATCATTGTGGACGTTCTGCCTCTTTTCCTATGCTTTCAATGCAATTCCAGTCTACCTCCTGAAATCGGTTTCCTGCAATTCTGCCCCGCTTTCAAGTCCTCTTGGCAGCCTTACTTCAGTCTATTTTTGGACGATAGCTGTCATTTATAACTCTGCAGGTTTGTGAATTACAGTGCCCCTGAGCTCCTTTCTTCAACTCGCTTTCTTTTGAGCTGGCCGCAACACCGCAGGATGGCTTCAGGCCCTAATCTGGTTCCGGCACGGCACGCTGAGCCTTTGGTTATTTCCTCTTCCTGGTGGGAAATGAGAGTTAAATTTGCCCGTCCAGACACCTCCAGCTAGCCTCTCATTGGTTCTCGCTATTCCTGTTCATCTTCCGCAGAAATTGCAAACTGGGCCAAACAGGAGGTTAAAGGCGCTGACTTTCCAAGTGGGGAGAGTGTTAGTAAAGCGTCTGGAATGTTGCACCCGAGTACCAGGGGAGGAAAACTGAGACATATTTGAACACGTATCCCGTTCACATGGTTGATCATACTCTAGGTCCCACATGCATGTTTTAGCTGAAGGAAGAATACCTAAAACCTGGGTAGTTGAAACCCGTGGAATGGGTACCATGCAATATGACTTCAAAGGGTCTTCATTTGCTCACCGAACCTCTCCAATCCTATCACTGCTGCGTTTATGCCCCTGTACACATGCTTGATTCTCTTTCGGAGACATAGCAATCCATAGGTTTTAAGATAATTACTAGTCAGGTACATTCTTAGGCATTTAATATGCGGTGTTGAGTCCATTTCGTTGAGCAAGGAGTAGCTCTTGTCTATTCCATATTTGGCTTAAGGAACTTTATCTGTGCTCATTTCAATCTCTGGTTTTATGCAGCACCCCAACTCACCTTTCCCCTTAAGCAAGCATAAGTTGGTTTTCTAAATTTGAGACCCTGTTCTGTTCTGTAATTCAGTTCCTGTGTAGCCAAGTTTACATTCCGTGTATTAGTGATATCTTATGATGTTTCTTTTTCTGTGTGACTTATTTCAGTTAGAATCATCGTACCTGAATCCACTCATTATGCTGCTACGGGCCTGATGACATAGATTTCATTGCTGAGTGATACTGCATTGTACGTAAGTACCACAAGTTCTTTATCCATTTTTCACTTTCTGCGATGTTGAACTTGTACTGTAAACGAGGTTCTTGTAAACAGAGCCGTTCCAAACTTTGGGGTGGCTGTGTCTTTTTGAATTTAATTTCTCTAAGCTATAGGACAATAAGTGGAAGTGCCCTAGGCTCTGTTGCTTTGTTTTTTAGATGTTTCAGGAAACACCATACACTTCTCCCGAGTGGTTGTTGGCAATTTACATCCCGCCCATCAGCATAACAAGGCTCCCAGTTCTCCATGGCCTGTCCTGCCTTTCTGGATTTTACACTTTTTTCAGATGGCCCTTTTGACCGGGGGGAAGTGAGACTTCATTGTAGTGCAGATTTCCCTTGCAAGCTTGCTTGGTTGGCCAAAAAGGGCGTATGCGTTTTTTCCTGAATATATTCAGGAAAAAACGCATACGCCCTTTTTGGCCAAGTGCATCATTGTGGACGTTCTGCCTCTTTTCCTATGCTTTCAATGCAATTCCAGTCTACCTCCTGAAATCGGTTTCCTGCAATTCTGCCCCGCTTTCAAGTCCTCTTGGCAACCTTACTTCAGTATATTTTTGGACGATAGCTGTCATTTATAAGTCTGCAGGTTTGTGAATTACAGTGCCCCTGAGCTCCTTTGTTCAACTCGCTTTCTTGTGAGCTAGCTGCAACACCGCATGATGGCTTCAGGCCCTAATCTGGTTCCGTTACGGAACGCTGAGCCTTTGGTTAATTCCTCTTCCTGGTGGGAAATGAGAGTTAAATTTGCCCGTCCAGACACCTCCAGCTAGCCTCTCATTGGTTCTCGCTATTCCTGTTCATCTTCCGCAGAAATTGCAAACTGGGCGAAACAGGAGGTTAAAGGCGCTGACTCTCCAAGTGGGGAGAGTGTTAGTAAAGAGTCTGGAATGTTGCACCCGAGTACCAGGGGAGGAAAACTGAGACATATTTGAACACGTCTCCCGATCACATGGTTGATCATACTCTGGGTTCCACATGCATGTTTTAGCTGAAGGAAGAATACCTTAAACCTGGGTAGTTGAAACCCGTGGAATGGGTACCATGCAATATGACTTCAAAGGGTCTTCATTTGCTCACCGAACCTCTCCAATCCTATCACTGCTGCGTTTATGCCCCTGTACACACGCTTGATTCTCTTTTGGAGACATAGCAATCCATAGGTTTTAAGATACTTACTAGTCAGTTACATTCTTAGGCGTTTAATATGCGGTGTTGAGTCCATTTCGTTGAGCAAGGAGTAGCTCTTGTCTATTCCATATTTGGCTTAAGGAACTTTATCTGTGCTCATTTCAATCTCTGGTTTTATGCAGCACCCCAACTCACCTTTACCCTTAAGCAAGCATAAGTTGGTTTTCTAAATTTGAGAACCTGTTCTGTTCTGTAATTCAGTTCCTGTGTAGCCAAGTTTACATTCCGTGTATTACTGATATCTTATGATGTTTCTTTTTCTGTGTGACTTATTTCAGTTAGAATCATCATACCTGAATCCACTCATTGTGCTGCTAAGTGCCTGATGACACAGATTTCATTGCTGAGTGATATTGCTTTGTAAGTAAATACCACAACTTCTTTATCCATTTTTCACTTTCTGCGATGTTGAACTTGTACTGTAAACGAGGTTCTTGTAAACAGAGCCGTTCCAAACTTTGGGGTGGCTGTGTCTTTTTGATTTTAATTTCCCTAAGCTATAGGACCATAAGTGGAAGTGCCCTAGGTTCTGTTGCTTTGTTTTTTAGATGTTTCAGGAAACACCATACACTTCTCCCGAGTGGTTGTTGGCAATTTACATCCCGCCCATCAGCATAACAAGGCTCCCAGTTCTCCATGGCCTGTCCTGCCTTTCTGGATTTTACACTTTTTTCAGATAGCCCTTTTGACCGGGGGGAAGTGAGACTTCATTGTAGTGCAGATTTCCTTTGCAAGCTTGCTTGGTTGGCCAAAAAGGGCGTATGCGTTTTTTCCTGAATATATTCAGGAAAAAACGCATACGCCCTTTTTGGCCAAGTGCATCATTGTGGACGTTCTGCCTCTTTTCCTATGCTTTCAATGCAATTCCAGTCTACCTCCTGAAATCGGTTTCCTGCAATTCTGCCCCGCTTTCAAGTCCTCTTGGCAGCCTTACTTCAGTATATTTTTGGACGATAGCTGTCATTTATAACTCTGCAGTTTTGTGAATTACAGTGCCCCTGAGCTCCTTTCTTCAACTCGCTTTCTTGTGAGCTGGCCGAAACACCGCAGGATGGCTTCAGGCCCTAATCTGGTTCCGGGACGGCACGCTGAGCCTTTGGTTATTTCCTCTTCCTGGTGGGAAATGAGAGTTAAATTTGCCCGTCCAGACACCTCCAGCTAGTCTCTCATTGGTTCTCGCTATTCCTGTTCATCTTCCGCAGAAATTGCAAACTGGGCCAAACAGGAGGTTAAAGGGACTGACTCTCCAAGTGGGGAGAGTGTTAGTTAAGCGTCTGGAATGTTGCACCCGAGTACCAGGGTACGAAAACTGAGACATATTTGAACACGTCTCCCGATCACATGGTTGATCATACTCTGGGTTCCACATGCATGTTTTAGCTGAAGGAAGAATACCTTAAACCTGGGTAGTTGAAACCCGTGGAATGGGTACCATGCAATATGACTTCAAAGGGTCTTCATTTGCTCACCGAACCTCTCCAATCCTATCACTGCTGCGTTTATGCCCCTGTACACATGCTTGATTCTCTTTCGGAGACATAGCAATCCATAGGTTTTAAGATACTTACTAGTCAGGTACATTCTTAGGCGTTTAATATGCGGTGTTGAGTCCATTTCGTTGAGCAAGGAGTAGCTCTTGTCTATTCCATATTTGGCTTAAGGAACTTTATCTGTGCTCATTTCGATCTCTGGTTATGCAGAACCCCAATTCACCTTTCCCCTTAAGCAAGCATAAGTTGGTTTTCTAAATTTGAGACCCTGTTCTGTTCTGTAATTCAGTTCCTGTGTATCCAAGTTTACATTCCGTGTATTACTGATATATTATGATGTTTCTTTTTGTGTGTGACTTATTTCAGTTAGAATCATCATACCTGAATCCACTCATTGTGCTGCTAAGGGCCTGATGACATAGATTTCATTGCTGAGTGATATTGCTTTGTAAGTAAATACCACAACTTCTTTATCCATTTTTCACTTTCTGCGATGTTGACCTTGTACTGTAAACGAGGTTCTTGTAAACAGAGCCGTTTCAAACTTTGGGGTGGCTGTGTCTTTTTTATTTTAATTTCCCTAAGCTATAGGACCATAAGTGGAAGTGCCCTAGGCTCTGTTGATTTGTTTTTTAGATGTTTCAGGAAACACCACACACTTCTCCCCAGTGGTTGTTGGCAATTTACATCCCGCCCATCAGCATAACAAGGCTCCCAGTTCTCCATGGCCTGTCCTGCCTTTCTGGATTTTACACTTTTTTCAGATGGCCCTTTTGACCGGGGGGAAGTGAGACTTCATTGTAGTGCAGATTTCCTTTGCAAGCTTGCTTGGTTGGCCAAAAAGGGCGTATGCGTTTTTTCCTGAATATATTCAGGAAAAAACGCATACGCCCTTTTTGGCCAAGTGCATCATTGTGGACGTTCTGCCTCTTTTCCTATGCTTTCAATGCAATTCCAGTCTACCTCCTGAAATCGGTTTCCTGCAATTCTGCCCCGCTTTCAAGTCCTCTTGGCAGCCTTACTTCAGTCTATTTTTGGACGATAGCTGTCATTTATAACTCTGCAGGTTTGTGAATTACAGTGCCCCTGAGCTCCTTTCTTCAACTCGCTTTCTTGTGACCTGGCCGCAACACCGCAGGATGGCTTCAGGCCCTAATCTGGTTCCGGCACGGCACGCTGAGCCTTTGGTTAATTCCTCTTCCTGGTGGGAAATGAGAGTTAAATTTGCCCGTCCAGACACCTCCAGCTAGTTTCTCATTGGTTCTCGCTATTCCTGTTCATCTTCCGCAGAAATTGCAAACTGGGCCAAACAGGAGGTTAAAGGCGCTGACTCTCCAAGTGGGGAGAGTGTAAGTAAAGCGTCTGGAATGTTGCACCCGAGTACCAGGGGAGGAAACCTGAGACATATTTGAACACGTCTCCCGTTCACACGGTTGATCATACTCTGGGTTCCACATGCATGTTTTAGCTGAAGGAAGAATACCTTAAACCTGGAGAGTTGAGACCCGTGGAATGGGTACCATGCAATATGTCTTCAAAGGGTCTTCATTTGCTCACCGAACCTCTCCAATCCTATCACTGCTGCGTTTATGCCCCTGTACACACGCTTGATTCTCTTTTGGAGACATAGCAATCCATAGGTTTTAAGATACTTACTAGTCAGGTACATTCTTAGGCGTTTAATATGGGGTGTTGAGTCCATTTCGTTGAGCAAGGAGTAGCTCTTGTCTATTCCATATTTGGCTTAAGGAACTTTATCTGTGCTCATTTCAATCTCTGGTTTTATGCAGCACCCCAACTCACCTTTACCCTTAAGCAAGCATAAGTTGGTTTTCTAAATTTGAGACCCTGTTCTGTTTTGGAATTCAGTTCCTGTGTAGCCAAGTTTACATTCCGTGTATTAGTGATATCTTATGATGTTTCTTTTTCTGTGTGACTTATTTCAGTTAGAATCATCGTACCTGAATCCTTTCATTATGCTGCTACGGGCCTGATGACATAGATTTCATTGCTGAGTGATACTGCATTGTACGTAAGTACCACAAGTTCTTTATCCATTTTTCACTTTCTGTGATATTGAACTTGTACGGTAAACGAGGTTCTTGTAAACAGAGGCGTCCCAAACTTTGGGGTGGCTGTGTCTTTTTGATTTTAATTTCCCTAAGCTATAGGACCATAAGTGGCAGTGCCCTAGGCTCTGTTGCTTTGTTTTTTAGATGTTTCAGGAAACACCATACACTTCTCCCGAGTGTCTGTTGGCAATTTACATCCCGCCCATCAGCATAACAAGGCTCCCAGTTCTCCATGGCCTGTCCTGCCTTTCTGGATTTTACACTTTTCTCAGATGGCCCTTTTGACCGGGGGGAAGTGAGACTTCATTGTAGTGCAGATTTCCTTTGCAAGCTTGCTTGGTTGGCCAAAAAGGGCGTATGCGTTTTTTCCTGAATATATTCAGGAAAAAACGCATACGCCCTTTTTGGCCAAGTGCATCATTGTGGACGTTCTGCCTCTTTTCCTATGCTTTCAATGCAATTCCAGTCTACCTCCTGAAATCGGTTTCCTGCAATTCTGCCCCGCTTTCAAGTCCTCTTGGCAGCCTTACTTCAGTCTATTTTTGGACGATAGCTGTCATTTATAACTCTGCAGGTTTGTGAATTACAGTGCCCCTGAGCTCCTTTCTTCAACTCGCTTTCTTGTGAGCTGGCCGCAACACCGCAGGATGGCTTCAGGCCCTAATCTGGTTCTGGCCCGGCATGCTGAGCCTTTGGTTAATTCCTCTTCCTGGTAGGAAATAAGAGTTAAATTTGCGCGTTCAGACACCTCCAGCTAGTCTCTCATTGGTTCTCGCTATTCCTGTTCATCTTCCATAGAAATTGCAAACTGGGCCAAACAGGAGGTTAAAGGGACTGACTCTCCAAGTCGGGAGAGTGTTAGTAAAGCGTCTGGAATGTTGCACCCGAGTACCAGGGGAGGAAAACTGAGACATATTTGAACACGTCTCCCGTTCACATGGTTGATCATACTTGGGTTCCACATGCATGTTTTAGCTGAAGGAAGAATACCTTAAACCTGGAGAGTTAAGACCCGTGTAATGGGTACCATGCAATATGACTTCAAAGGGTCTTCATTTGCTCAGCGAACCTCTCCAATCCTATCACTGCTGCGTTTATGCCCCTGTACACATGCTTGATTCTCTTTCGGAGACATAGCAATCCATAGGTTTTAAGATACTTACTAGTCAGGTACATTCTTAGGCGTTTAATATGCGGTGTTGAGTCCATTTCGTTGAGCAAGGAGTAGCTCTTGTCTATTCCATATTTGACTTAAGGAACTTTATCTGTGCTCATTTCAATCTCTGGTTTTATGCAGCACCCCAACTCACTTTTACCCTTAAGCAAGCATAAGTTGGTTTTCTAAATTTGAGACCCTGTTCTGTTCTGTAATTCAGTTCCTGTGTAGCCAAGTTTACATTCCGTGTATTACTGATATCTTATGATGTTTCTTTTTCTGTGTGACTTACTTCAGTTAGAATCATCATAGCTGAATCCACTCATTGTGCTGCTAAGGGCCTGATGACACAGATTTCATTGCTGAGTGATATTGCTTTGTAAGTAAATACCACAACTTCTTTATCCATTTTTCACTTTCTGCGATGTTGAACTTGTACGGTAAACGAGGTTCTTGTAAACAGAGGCGTCCCAAACTTTCGGGTGGCTGTGTCTTTTTGATTTTAATTTCCCTAAGCTATAGGACCATAAGTGGAAGTGCCCTAGGTTCTGTTGCTTTGTTTTTTAGATGTTTCAGGAAACACCATACACTTCTCCCGAGTGGTTGTTGGCAATTTACATCCCGCCCATCAGCATAACAAGGCTCCCAGTTCTCCATGGCCTGTCCTGCCTTTCTGGATTTTACACTTTTTTCAGATGGCCCTTCTGACCGGGGGGAAGTGAGACTTCATTGTAGTGCAGATTTCCTTTGCAAGCTTGCTTGGTTGGCCAAAAAGTGCGTATGCCTTTTTTCCTCAATATATTCAGGAAAAAACGCATACGCCCTTTTTGGCCAAGTGCATCATTGTGGACGTTCTGCCTCTTTTCCTATGCTTTCAATGCAATTCCAGTCTACCTCCTGAAATCGGTTTCCTGCAATTCTGCCCCGCTTTCAAGTCCTCTTGGCAGCCTTACTTCAGTCTATTTTTGGACGATAGCTGTCATTTATAACTCTGCAGGTTTGTGAATTACAGTGCCCCTGAGCTCCTTTCTTCAACTCGCTTTCTTGTGACCTGGCCGCAACACCGCAGGATGGCTTCAGGCCCTAATCTGGTTCTGGCACGGCACGCTGAGCCTTTGGTTAATTCCTCTTCCTGGTGGGAAATGAGAGTTAAATTTGCCCATCCAGACACCTCCAGCTAGTCTCTCATTGGTTCTCGCTATTCCTGTTCATCTTCCACAGAAATTGCAAACTGGGCCAAACAGGAGGTTAAAGGCGCTGACTCTCCAAGTGGGGAGAGTGTTAGTAAAGCGTCTGGAATGTTGCACCCGAGTACCAGGGTACGAAAACTGAGACATATTTGAACACGTCTCCCGTTCACATGGTTGATCATACTTGGGTTCCACATGCATGTTTTAGCTGAAGGAAGAATACCTAAAACCTGGGTAGTTGAAACCCGTGGAATGGGTACCATGCAATATGACTTCAAAGGGTCTTCATTTGCTCACCGAACCTCTCCAATCCTATCACTGCTGCGTTTATGCCCCTGTACACATGCTTGATTCTCTTTCGGAGACATAGCAATCCATAGGTTTTAAGATACTTACTAGTCAGGTACATTCTTAGGCGTTTAATATGCGGTGTTGAGTCCATTTCGTTGAGCAAGGAGTAGCTCTTGTCTATTCCATATTTGGCTTAAGGAACTTTATCTGTGCTCATTTCAATCTCTGGTTTTATGCAGCACCCCAACTCACCTTTACCCTTAAGCAAGCATAAGTTGGTTTTCTAAATTTGAGACCCTGTTCTGTTCTGTAATTCAGTTCCTGTGTAGCCAAGTTTACATTCCGTGTATTACTGATATCTTATGATGTTTCTTTTTCTGTGTGACTTATTTCAGTTAGAATCATCATACCTGAATCCACTCATTGTGCTGCTAAGGGCCTGATGACACAGATTTCATTGCTGAGTGATATTGCTTTGTAAGTAAATACCACAACTTCTTTATCCATTTTTCAATTTCTGCGATGTTGAACTTGTACTGTAAACGAGGTTCTTGTAAACAGAGCCGTTCCAAACTTTGGGGTGGCTGTGTCTTTTTGATTTTAAATTCCCTAAGCTATAGGACCATAAGTGGAAGTGCCCTAGGCTCTGTTGCTTTGTTTTTTAGATGTTTCAGGAAACACCATACACTTCTCCCGAGTGGTTGTTGGCAATTTACATCCCGCCCATCAGCATAACAAGGCTCCCAGTTCTCCATGGCCTGTCCTGCCTTTCTGGATTTTACACTTTTTTCAGATGGCCCTTTTGACCGGGGGGAAGTGAGACTTCATTGTAGTGCAGATTTCCTTTGCAAGCTTGCTTGGTTGGCCAAAAAGGGCGTATGCGTTTTTTCCTGAATATATTCAGGAAAAAACGCATACGCCCTTTTTGGCCAAGTGCATCATTGTGGACGTTCTGCCTCTTTTCCTACGCTTGCAATGCAATTCCAGTCTACCTCCTGAAATCGGTTTCCTGCAATTCTGCCCCGCTTTCAAGTCCTCTTGGCAGCCTTACTTCAGTCTATTTTTGGACAATAGCTGTCAATTATAACTCTGCAGGTTTGTGAATTACAGTGCCCCTGAGCTCCTTTCTTCAACTCGCTTTCTTGTGACCTGGCCGCAACACCGCAGGATGTCTTCAGGCCCTAATCTGGTTCTGGCACGGCACGCTGAGCCTTTGGTTAATTCCTCTTCCTGGTGGGAAATGAGAGTTAAATTTGCCCATCCAGACACCTCCAGCTAGTCTCTCATTGGTTCTCGCTATTCCTGTTCATCTTCCGCAGAAATTGCAAACTGGGCCAAACAGGAGGTTAAAGGGACTGACTCTCCAAGTGGGGAGAGTGTTAGTAAAGCGTCTGGAATGTTGCACCCGAGTACCAGGGTACGAAAACTGAGACATATTGGAACACGTCTCCCGATCACATGGTTGATCATACTCTAGGTTCCACATGCATGTTTTAGCTGAAGGAAGAATACTTTAAACCTGGGTAGTTGAAACCCGTGGAATGGGTACCATGCAATATGACTTCAAAGGGTCTTCATTTGCTCACCGAACCTCTCCAATCCTATCACTGCTGCGTTTATGCCCCTGTACACATGCTTGATTCTCTTTCGGAGACATAGCAATCCATAGGTTTTAAGATACTTACTAGTCAGGTACATTCTTAGGCATTTAATATGCGGTGTTGAGTCCATTTCGTTGAGCAAGGAGTAGCTCTTGTCTATTCCATATTTGGCTTAAGGAACTTTATCTGTGCTCATTTCAATCTCTGGTTTTATGCAGCACCCCAACTCACCTTTCCCCTTAAGCAAGCATAAGTTGCTTTTCTAAATTTGAGACCCTGTTCTGTTCTGTAATTCAGTTCCTGTGTAGCCAAGTTTACATTCCGTGTATTAGTGATATCTTATGATGTTTCTTTTTCTGTGTGACTTATTTCAGTTAGAATCATCGTACCTGAATCCACTCATTATGCTGCTACGGGCCTGATGACATAGATTTCATTGCTGAGTGATACTGCATTGTACGTAAGTACCGCAAGCTCTTTATCCATTTTTCAATTTCTGCGATGTTGAACTTCTACTGTAAACGAGGTTCTTGTAAACAGAGCCGTTCAAAACATTGGGGTGGCTGTGTCTTTTTGATTTTAAATTCCCTAAGCTATAGGACCATAAGTGGAAGTGCCCTAGGCTCTGTTGCTTTGTTTTTTAGATGTTTCAGGAAACACCATACACTTCTCCCGAGTGTTGGTTGGCAATTTACATCCCGCCCTTCAGCATAACAAGGCTCCCAGTTCTCCATGGCCTGTCCTGCCTTTCTGGATTTTACACTTTTTTCAGATGGCCCTTTTGACCGGGGGGAAGTGAGACTTCATTGTAGTGCAGATTTCCTTTGCAAGCTTGCTTGGTTGGCCAAAAAGGGCGTATGCGTTTTTTCCTGAATATATTCAGGAAAAAACGCATACGCCCTTTTTGGCCAAGTGCATCATTGTGGACGTTCTGCCTCTTTTCCTATGCTTTCAATGCAATTCCAGTCTACCTCCTGAAATCGGTTTCCTGCAATTCTGCCCCGCTTTCAAGTCCTCTTGGCAGCCTTACTTCAGTCTATTTTTGGACGATAGCTGTCATTTATAACTCTGCAGGTTTGTGAATTACAGTGCCCCTGAGCTCCTTTCTTCAACTCGCTTTCTTTTGAGCTGGCCGCAACACCGCAGGATGGCTTCAGGCCCTAATCTGGTTCCGGCACGGCACGCTGAGCCTTTGGTTATTTCCTCTTCCTGGTGGGAAATGAGAGTTAAATTTGCCCGTCCAGACACCTCCAGCTAGCCTCTCATTGGTTCTCGCTATTCCTGTTCATCTTCCGCAGAAATTGCAAACTGGGACAAACAGGAGGTTAAAGGCGCTGACTTTCCAAGTGGGGATAGTGTTAGTAAAGCGTCTGGAATGTTGCACCCGAGTACCATGGTACGAAAACTGAGACATATTTGAACACGTCTCCCGTTCACATGGTTGATCATACTTGGGTTCCACATGCATGTTTTAGCTGAAGGAAGAATACCTAAAACCTGGGTAGTTGAAACCCGTGGAATGGGTACCATGCAATATGACTTCAAAGGGTCTTCATTTGCTCACCGAACCTCTCCAATCCTATCACTGCTGCGTTTATGCCCCTGTACACATGCTTGATTCTCTTTCGGAGACATAGCAATCCATAGGTTTTAAGATACTTACTAGTCAGGTACATTCTTAGGCGTTTAATATGCGGTGTTGAGTCCATTTCATTGAGCAAGGAGTAGCTCTTGTCTATTCCATATTTGGCTTAAGGAACTTTATCTGTGCTCATTTCAATCTCTGGTTTTATGCAGCACCCCAACTCACCTTTCCCCTTAAGCAAGCATAAGTTGCTTTTCTAAATTTGAGACCCTGTTCTGTTCTGTAATTCAGTTCCTGTGTAGCCAAGTTTACATTCCGTGTATTAGTGATATCTTATGATGTTTCTTTTTCTGTGTGACTTATTTCAGTTAGAATCATCGTACCTGAATCCACTCATTATGCTGCTACGGGCCTGATGACATAGATTTCATTGCTGAGTGATACTGCATTGTACGTAAGTACCACAAGCTCTTTATCCATTTTTCAATTTCTGCGATGTTGAACTTCTACTGTAAACGAGGTTCTTGTAAACAGAGCCGTTCGAAACATTGGGGTGGCTGTGTCTTTTTGATTTTAAATTCCCTAAGCTATAGGACCATAAGTGGAAGTGCCCTAGGCTCTGTTGCTTTGTTTTTTAGATGTTTCAGGAAACACCATACACTTCTCCCGAGTGTTGGTTGGCAATTTACATCCCGCCCTTCAGCATAACAAGGCTCCCAGTTCTCCATGGCCTGTCCTGCCTTTCTGGATTTTACACTTTTTTCAGATGGCCCTTTTGACCGGGGGGAAGTGAGACTTCATTGTAGTGCAGATTTCCTTTGCAAGCTTGCTTGGTTGGCCAAAAAGGGCGTATGCGTTTTTTCCTGAATATATTCAGGAAAAAACGCATACGCCCTTTTTGGCCAAGTGCATCATTGTGGACGTTCTGCCTCTTTTCCTATGCTTGCAATGCAATTCCAGTCTACCTCCTGAAATCGGTTTCCTGCAATTCTGCCCCGCTTTCAAGTCCTCTTGGCAGCCTTACTTCAGTCTATTTTTGGACGATAGCTGTCATTTATAACTCTGCAGGTTTGTGAATTACAGTGCCCCTGAGCTCCTTTCTTCAACTCGCTTTCTTTTGAGCTGGCCGCAACACCGCAGGATGGCTTCAGGCCCTAATCTGTTTCCGGCACGGCACGCTGAGCCTTTGGTTATTTCCTCTTCCTGGTGGGAAATGAGAGTTAAATTTGCCCGTCCAGACACCTCCAGCTAGCCTCTCATTGGTTCTCGCTATTCCTGTTCATCTTCCGCAGAAATTGCAAACTGGGCCAAACAGGAGGTTAAAGGCGCTGACTTTCCAAGTGGGGAGAGTGTTAGTAAAGCGTCTGGAATGTTGCACCCGAGTACCAGGGGAGGAAAACTGAGACATATTTGAACACGTCTCCCGTTCACATGGTTGATCATACTCTAGGTCCCACATGCATGTTTTAGCTGAAGGAAGAATACCTAAAACCTGGGTAGTTGAAACCCGTGGAATGGGTACCATGCAATATGACTTCAAAGGGTCTTCATTTGCTCACCGAACCTCTCCAATCCTATCACTGCTGCGTTTATGCCCCTGTACACATGCTTGATTCTCTTTCGGAGACATAGCAATCCATAGGTTTTAAGATACTTACTAGTCAGGTACATTCTTAGGCATTTAATATGCGGTGTTGTGTCCATTTCGTTGAGCAAGGAGTAGCTCTTGTCTATTCCATATTTGGCTTAAGGAACTTTATCTGTGCTCATTTCAATCTCTGGTTTTATGCAGCACCCCAACTCACCTTTACCCTTAAGCAAGCATAAGTTGGTTTTCTAAATTTGAGACCCTGTTCTGTTCTGTAATTCAGTTCCTGTGTAGCCAAGTTTACATTCCGTGTATTAGTGATATCTTATGATGTTTCCTTTTCTGTGTGACTTATTTCAGTTAGAATCATCGTACCTGAATCCACTCATTATGCTGCTACGGGCCTGATGACATAGATTTCATTGCTGAGTGATACTGCATTGTACGTAAGTACCACAAGTTCTTTATCCATTTTTCACTTTCTGCGATGTTGAACTTCTACTGTAAATGAGGTTCTTGTAAACAGAGCCGTTCGAAACTTTGGGGTGGCTGTGTCTTTTTGATTTTAAATTCCCTAAGCTATAGGACCATAAGTGGAAGTGCCCTAGGCTCTGTTGCTTTGTTTTTTAGATGTTTCAGGAAACACCATACACTTCTCCCGAGTGTTGGTTGGCAATTTACATCCCGCCCTTCAGCATAACAAGGCTCCCAGTTCTCCATGGCCTGTCCTGCCTTTCTGGATTTTACACTTTTTTCAGATGGCCCTTTTGACCGGGGGGAAGTGAGACTTCATTGTAGTGGAGATTTCCTTTGCAAGCTTGCTTGGTTGGCCAAAAAGGGCGTATGCGTTTTTTCCTGAATATATTCAGGAAAAAACGCATACGCCCTTTTTGGCCAAGTGCATCATTGTGGACGTTCTGCCTCTTTTCCTATGCTTTCAATGCAATTCCAGTCTACCTCCTGAAATCGGTTTCCTGCAATTCTGCCCCGCTTTCAAGTCCTCTTGGCAGCCTTACTTCAGTCTATTTTTGGACGATAGCTGTCATTTATAACTCTGCAGGTTTGTGAATTACAGTGCCCCTGAGCTCCTTTCTTCAACTCGCTTTCTTGTGAGCTGGCCGCAACACCGCAGGATGGCTTCAGGCCCTAATCTGGTTCCGGCACGGCACGCTGAGCCTTTGGTTATTTCCTCTTCCTGGTGGGAAATGAGAGTTAAATTTGCCCGTCCAGACACCTCCAGCTAGCCTCTCATTGGTTCTCGCTATTCCTGTTCATCTTCCGCAGAAATTGCAAACTGGGACAAACAGGAGGTTAAAGGCGCTGACTTTCCAAGTGGGGAGAGTGTTAGTAAAGCGTCTGGAATGTTGCACCCGAGTACCAGGGTACGAAAACTGAGACATATTTGAACACGTCTCCCGTTCACATGGTTGATCATACTTGGGTTCCACATGCATGTTTTAGCTGAAGGAAGAATACCTAAAACCTGGGTAGTTGAAACCCGTGGAATGGGTACCATGCAATATGACTTCAAAGGGTCTTCATTTGCTCACCGAACCTCTCCAATCCTATCACTGCTGCGTTTATGCCCCTGTACACATGCTTGATTCTCTTTCGGAGACATAGCAATCCATAGGTTTTAAGATACTTACTAGTCAGGTACATTCTTAGGCGTTTAATATGCGGTGTTGAGTCCATTTCGTTGAGCAAGGAGTAGCTCTTGTCTATTCCATATTTGGCTTAAGGAACTTTATCTGTGCTCATTTCAATCTCTGGTTTTATGCAGCACCCCAACTCACCTTTCCCCTTAAGCAAGCATAAGTTGGTTTTCTAAATTTGAGACCCTGTTCTGTTCTGTAATTCAGTTCCTGTGTAGCCAAGTTTACATTCCGTGTATTAGTGATATCTTATGATGTTTCTTTTTCTGTGTGACTTATTTCAGTTAGAATCATCGTACCTGAATCCACTCATTATGCTGCTAAGGGCCTGATGACATAGATTTCATTGCTGAGTGATACTGCATTGTACGTAAGTACCACAAGTTCTTTATCCATTTTTCACTTTCTGCGATGTTGAACTTCTACTGTAAACGAGGTTCTTGTAAACAGAGCCGTTCGAAACTTTGGGGTGGCTGTGTCTTTTTGATTTTAAATTCCCTAAGCTATAGGACCATAAGTGGAAGTGCCCTAGGCTCTGTTGCTTTGTTTTTTAGATGTTTCAGGAAACACCATACACTTCTCCGAGTGTTGGTTGGCAATTTACATCCCGCCCTTCAGCATAACAAGGCTCCCAGTTCTCCATGGCCTGTCCTGCCTTTCTGGATTTTACACTTTTTTCAGATGGCCCTTTTGACCGGGGGGAAGTGAGACTTCATTGTAGTGCAGATTTCCTTTGCAAGCTTGCTTGGTTGGCCAAAAAGGGCGTATGCGTTTTTTCCTGAATATATTCAGGAAAAAACGCATACGCCCTTTTTGGCCAAGTGCATCATTGTGGACGTTCTGCCTCTTTTCCTATGCTTTCCATGCAATTCCAGTCTACCTCCTGAAATCGGTTTCCTGCAATTCTGCCCCGCTTTCAAGTCCTCTTGGCAGCCTTACTTCAGTCTATTTTTGGACGATAGCTGTCATTTATAACTCTGCAGGTTTGTGAATTACAGTGCCCCTGAGCTCCTTTCTTCAACTCGCTTTCTTGTGACCTGGCCGCAACACCGCAGGATGTCTTCAGGCCCTAATCTGGTTCTGGCACGGCACGCTGAGCCTTTGGTTAATTCCTCTTCCTGGTGGGAAATGAGAGTTAAATTTGCCCATCCAGACACCTCCAGCTAGTCTCTCATTGGTTCTCGCTATTCCTGTTCATCTTCCACAGAAATTGCAAACTGGGACAAACAGGAGGTTAAAGGGACTGACTCTCCAAGTGGGGAGAGTGTTAGTAAAGCGTCTGGAATGTTGCACCCGAGTACCAGGGTATGAAAACTGAGACATATTTGAACACGTCTCCCGATCACATGGTTGGTCATACTCTAGGTCCCACATGCATGTTTTAGCTGAAGGAAGAATACCTTAAACCTGGGTAGTTGAAACCCGTGGAATGGGTACCATGCAATATGACTTCAAAGGGTCTTCATTTGCTCACCGAACCTCTCCAATCCTATCACTGCTGCGTTTATGCCCCTGTACACATGCTTGATTCACTTTCGGAGACATAGCAATCCATAGGTTTTAAGATACTTACTAGTCAGGTACATTCTTAGGCGTTTAATATGCGGTGTTGAGTCCATTTCGTTGAGCAAGGAGTAGCTCTTGTCTATTCCATATTTGGCTTAAGGAACTTTATCTGTGCTCATTTCAATCTCTGGTTTTATGCAGCACCCCAACTCACCTTTACCCTTAAGCAAGCATAAGTTGGTTTTCTAAATTTGAGACCCTGTTCTGTTCTGTAATTCAGTTCCTGTGTAGCCAAGTTTACATTCCGTGTATTACTGATATCTTATGATGTTTCTTTTTCTGTGTGACTTATTTCAGTTAGAATCATCATACCTGAATCCACTCATTGTGCTGCTAAGGGCCTGATGACACAGATTTCATTGCTGAGTGATATTGCTTTGTAAGTAAATACCACAACTTCTTTATCCATTTTTCAATTTCTGCGATGTTGAACTTGTACTGTAAACGAGGTTCTTGTAAACAGAGCCGTTCCAAACTTTGGGGTGGCTGTGTCTTTTTGATTTTAAATTCCCTAAGCTATAGGACCATAAGTGGAAGTGCCCTAGGCTCTGTTGCTTTGTTTTTTAGATGTTTCAGGAAACACCATACACTTCTCCCGAGTGGTTGTTGGCAATTTACATCCCGCCCATCAGCATAACAAGGCTCCCAGTTCTCCATGGCCTGTCCTGCCTTTCTGGATTTTACACTTTTTTCAGATGGCCCTTTTGACCGGGGGGAAGTGAGACTTCATTGTAGTGCAGATTTCCTTTGCAAGCTTGCTTGGTTGGCCAAAAAGGGCGTATGCGTTTTTTCCTGAATATATTCAGGAAAAAACGCATACGCCCTTTTTGGCCAAGTGCATCATTGTGGACGTTCTGCCTCTTTTCCTACGCTTGCAATGCAATTCCAGTCTACCTCCTGAAATCGGTTTCCTGCAATTCTGCCCCGCTTTCAAGTCCTCTTGGCAGCCTTACTTCAGTCTATTTTTGGACAATAGCTGTCATTTATAACTCTGCAGGTTTGTGAATTACAGTGCCCCTGAGCTCCTTTCTTCAACTCGCTTTCTTGTGACCTGGCCGCAACACCGCAGGATGTCTTCAGGCCCTAATCTGGTTCTGGCACGGCACGCTGAGCCTTTGGTTAATTCCTCTTCCTGGTGGGAAATGAGAGTTAAATTTGCCCATCCAGACACCTCCAGCTAGTCTCTCATTGGTTCTCGCTATTCCTGTTCATCTTCCGCAGAAATTGCAAACTGGGCCAAACAGGAGGTTAAAGGGACTGACTCTCCAAGTGGGGAGAGTGTTAGTAAAGCGTCTGGAATGTTGCACCCGAGTACCAGGGTACGAAAACTGAGACATATTTGAACACGTCTCCCGATCACATGGTTGATCATACTCTAGGTTCCACATGCATGTTTTAGCTGAAGGAAGAATACCTTAAACCTGGGTAGTTGAAACCCGTGGAATGGGTACCATGCAATATGACTTCAAAGGGTCTTCATTTGCTCACCGAACCTCTCCAATCCTATCACTGCTGCGTTTATGCCCCTGTACACATGCTTGATTCTCTTTCGGAGACATAGCAATCCATAGGTTTTAAGATACTTACTAGTCAGGTACATTCTTAGGCATTTAATATGCGGTGTTGAGTCCATTTCGTTGAGCAAGGAGTAGCTCTTGTCTATTCCATATTTGGCTTAAGGAACTTTATCTGTGCTCATTTCAATCTCTGGTTTTATGCAGCACCCCAACTCACCTTTCCCCTTAAGCAAGCATAAGTTGGTTTTCTAAATTTGAGACCCTGTTCTGTTCTGTAATTCAGTTCCTGTGTAGCCAAGTTTACATTCCGTGTATTAGTGATATCTTATGATGTTTCTTTTTCTGTGTGACTTATTTCAGTTAGAATCATCGTACCTGAATCCACTCATTATGCTGCTACGGGCCTGATGACATAGATTTCATTGCTGAGTGATACTGCATTGTACGTAAGTACCGCAAGCTCTTTATCCATTTTTCAATTTCTGCGATGTTGAACTTCTACTGTAAACGAGGTTCTTGTAAACAGAGCCGTTCGAAACATTGGGGTGGCTGTGTCTTTTTGATTTTAAATTCCCTAAGCTATAGGACCATAAGTGGAAGTGCCCTAGGCTCTGTTGCTTTGTTTTTTAGATGTTTCAGGAAACACCATACACTTCTCCCGAGTGTTGGTTGGCAATTTACATCCCGCCCTTCAGCATAACAAGGCTCCCAGTTCTCCATGGCCTGTCCTGCCTTTCTGGATTTTACACTTTTTTCAGATGGCCCTTTTGACCGGGGGGAAGTGAGACTTCATTGTAGTGCAGATTTCCTTTGCAAGCTTGCTTGGTTGGCCAAAAAGGGCGTATGCGTTTTTTCCTGAATATATTCAGGAAAAAACTCATACGCCCTTTTTGGCCAAGTGCATCATTGTGGACGTTCTGCCTCTTTTCCTATGCTTTCAATGCAATTCCAGTCTACCTCCTGAAATCGGTTTCCTGCAATTCTGCCCCGCTTTCAAGTCCTCTTGGCAGCCTTACTTCAGTCTATTTTTGGACGATAGCTGTCATTTATAACTCTGCAGGTTTGTGAATTACAGTGCCCCTGAGCTCCTTTCTTCAACTCGCTTTCTTTTGAGCTGGCCGCAACACCGCAGGATGGCTTCAGGCCCTAATCTGGTTCCGGCACGGCACGCTGAGCCTTTGGTTATTTCCTCTTCCTGGTGGGAAATGAGAGTTAAATTTGCCCGTCCAGACACCTCCAGCTAGCCTCTCATTGGTTCTCGCTATTCCTGTTCATCTTCCGCAGAAATTGCAAACTGGGACAAACAGGAGGTTAAAGGCGCTGACTTTCCAAGTGGGGAGAGTGTTAGTAAAGCGTCTGGAATGTTGCACCCGAGTACCAGGGTACGAAAACTGAGACATATTTGAACACGTCTCCCGTTCACATGGTTGATCATACTTGGGTTCCACATGCATGTTTTAGCTGAAGGAAGAATACCTAAAACCTGGGTAGTTGAAACCCGTGGAATGGGTACCATGCAATATGACTTCAAAGGGTCTTCATTTGCTCACCGAACCTCTCCAATCCTATCACTGCTGCGTTTATGCCCCTGTACACATGCTTGATTCTGTTTCGGAGACATAGCAATCCATAGGTTTTAAGATACTTACTAGTCAGGTACATTCTTAGGCGTTTAATATGCGGTGTTGAGTCCATTTCGTTGAGCAAGGAGTAGCTCTTGTCTATTCCATATTTGGCTTAAGGAACTTTATCTGTGCTCATTTCAATCTCTGGTTTTATGCAGCACCCCAACTCACCTTTCCCCTTAAGCAAGCATAAGTTGGTTTTCTAAATTTGAGACCCTGTTCTGTTCTGTAATTCAGTTCCTGTGTAGCCAAGTTTACATTCCGTGTATTAGTGATATCTTATGATGTTTCTTTTTCTGTGTGACTTATTTCAGTTAGAATCATCGTACCTGAATCCACTCATTATGCTGCTAAGGGCCTGATGACATAGATTTCATTGCTGAGTGATACTGCATTGTACGTAAGTACCACAAGTTCTTTATCCATTTTTCACTTTCTGCGATGTTGAACTTGTACTGTAAACGAGGTTCTTGTAAACACAGCCGTTCGAAACTTTGGGGTGGCTGTGTCTTTTTGATTTTAAATTCCCTAAGCTATAGGACCATAAGTGGAAGTGCCCTAGGCTCTGTTGCTTTGTTTTTTAGATGTTTCAGGAAACACCATACACTTTTCCCGAGTGTTTGTTGGCAATTTACATCCCGCCCTTCAGCATGACAAGGCTCCCAGTTCTCCATGGCCTGTCCTGCCTTTCTGGATTTTACACTTTTTTCAGATGGCCCTTTTGACCGGGGGGAAGTGAGACTTCATTGTAGTGCAGATTTCCTTTGCAAGCTTGCTTGGTTGGCCAAAAAGGGCGTATGCGTTTTTTCCTGAATATATTCAGGAAAAAACGCATACGCCCTTTTTGGCCAAGTGCATCATTGTGGACGTTCTGCCTCTTTTCCTATGCTTTCAATGCAATTCCAGTCTACCTCCTGAAATCGGTTTCCTGCAATTCTGCCCCGCTTTCAAGTCCTCTTGGCAGCCTTACTTCAGTCTATTTTTGGACGATAGCTGTCATTTATAACTCTGCAGGTTTGTGAATTACAGTGCCCCTGAGCTCCTTTCTTCAACTCGCTTTCTTGTGACCTGGCCGCAACACCGCAGGATGTCTTCAGGCCCTAATCTGGTTCTGGCACGGCACGCTGAGCCTTTGGTTAATTCCTCTTCCTGGTGGGAAATGAGAGTTAAATTTGCCCATCCAGACACCTCCAGCTAGTCTCTCATTGGTTCTCGCTATTCCTGTTCATCTTCCGCAGAAATTGCAAACTGGGCCAAACAGGAGGTTAAAGGGACTGACTCTCCAAGTGGGGAGAGTGTTAGTAAAGCGTCTGGAATGTTGCACCCGAGTACCAGGGTACGAAAACTGAGACATATTTGAACACGTCTCCCGATCACATGGTTGATCATACTCTAGGTTCCACATGCATGTTTTAGCTGAAGGAAGAATACCTTAAACCTGGGTAGTTGAAACCCGTGGAATGGGTACCATGCAATATGACTTCAAAGGGTCTTCATTTGCTCACCGAACCTCTCCAATCCTATCACTGCTGCGTTTATGCCCCTGTACACATGCTTGATTCTCTTTCGGAGACATAGCAATCCATAGGTTTTAAGATACTTACTAGTCAGGTACATTCTTAGGCATTTAATATGCGGTGTTGAGTCCATTTCGTTGAGCAAGGAGTAGCTCTTGTCTATTCCATATTTGGCTTAAGGAACTTTATCTGTGCTCATTTCAATCTCTGGTTTTATGCAGCACCCCAACTCACCTTTCCCCTTAAGCAAGCATAAGTTGGTTTTCTAAATTTGAGACCCTGTTCTGTTCTGTAATTCAGTTCCTGTGTAGCCAAGTTTACATTCCGTGTATTAGTGATATCTTATGATGTTTCTTCTTCTGTGTGACTTATTTCAGTTAGAATCATCATACCTGAATCCACTCATTATGCTGCTACGGGCCTGATGACATAGATTTCATTGCTGAGTGATACTGCATTGTACGTAAGTACCACAAGCTCTTTATCCATTTTTCAATTTCTGCGATGTTGAACTTCTACTGTAAACGAGGTTCTTGTAAACAGAGCCGTTCGAAACATTGGGGTGGCTGTGTCTTTTTGATTTTAAATTCCCTAAGCTATAGGACCATAAGTGGAAGTGCCATAGGCTCTGTTGCTTTGTTTTTTAGATGTTTCAGGAAACACCATACACTTCTCCCGAGTGTTGGTTGGCAATTTACATCCCGCCCTTCAGCATAACAAGGCTCCCAGTTCTCCATGGCCTGTCCTGCCTTTCTGGATTTTACACTTTTTTCAGATGGCCCTTTTGACCGGGGGGAAGTGAGACTTCATTGTAGTGCAGATTTCCTTTGCAAGCTTGCTTGGTTGGCCAAAAAGGGCGTATGCGTTTTTTCCTGAATATATTCAGGAAAAAACGCATACGCCCTTTTTGGCCAAGTGCATCATTGTGGACGTTCTGCCTCTTTTCCTATGCTTTCAATGCAATTCCAGTCTACCTCCTGAAATCGGTTTCCTGCAATTCTGCCCCGCTTTCAAGTCCTCTTGGCAGCCTTACTTCAGTCTATTTTTGGACGATAGCTGTCATTTATAACTCTGCAGGTTTGTGAATTACAGTGCCCCTGAGCTCCTTTCTTCAACTCGCTTTCTTTTGAGCTGGCCGCAACACCGCAGGATGGCTTCAGGCCCTAATCTGGTTCCGGCACGGCACGCTGAGCCTTTGGTTATTTCCTCTTCCTGGTGGGAAATGAGAGTTAAATTTGCCCGTCCAGACACCTCCAGCTAGCCTCTCATTGGTTCTCGCTATTCCTGTTCATCTTCCGCAGAAATTGCAAACTGGGACAAACAGGAGGTTAAAGGCGCTGACTTTCCAAGTGGGGAGAGTGTTAGTAAAGCGTCTGGAATGTTGCACCCGAGTACCAGGGTACGAAAACTGAGACATATTTGAACACGTCTCCCGTTCACATGGTTGATCATACTTGGGTTCCACATGCATGTTTTAGCTGAAGGAAGAATACCTAAAACCTGGGTAGTTGAAACCCGTGGAATGGGTACCATGCAATATGACTTCAAAGGGTCTTCATTTGCTCACCGAACCTCTCCAATCCTATCACTGCTGCATTTATGCCCCTGTACACATGCTTGATTCTGTTTCGGAGACATAGCAATCCATAGGTTTTAAGATACTTACTAGTCAGGTACATTCTTAGGCGTTTAATATGCGGTGTTGAGTCCATTTCGTTGAGCAAGGAGTAGCTCTTGTCTATTCCATATTTGGCTTAAGGAACTTTTTTCTGTGCTCATTTCAATCTCTGGTTTTATGCAGCACCCCAACTCACCTTTCCCCTTAAGCAAGCATAAGTTGGTTTTCTAAATTTGAGACCCTGTTCTGTTCTGTAATTCAGTTCCTGTGTAGCCAAGTTTACATTCCGTGTATTAATGATATCTTATGATGTTTCTTTTTCTGTGTGACTTATTTCAGTTAGAATCATCGTACCTGAATCCACTCATTATGCTGCTAAGGGCCTGATGACATAGATTTCATTGCTGAGTGATACTGCATTGTACGTAAGTACCACAAGTTCTTTATCCATTTTTCACTTTCTGCGATGTTGAACTTGTACTGTAAACGAGGTTCTTGTAAACACAGCCGTTCGAAATTTTGGGGTGGCTGTGTCTTTTTGATTTTAAATTCCCTAAGCTATAGGACCATAAGTGGAAGTGCCCTAGGCTCTGTTGCTTTGTTTTTTAGATGTTTCAGGAAACACCATACACATTTCCCGAGTGTTTGTTGGCAATTTACATCCCGCCCTCCAGCATGACAAGGCTCCCAGTTCTCCATGGCCTGTCCTGCCTTTCTGGATTTTACACTTTTTTCAGATGGCCCTTTTGACCGGGGGGAAGTGAGACTTCATTGTAGTGCAGATTTCCTTTGCAAGCTTGCTTGGTTGGCCAAAAAGGGCGTATGCGTTTTTTCCTGAATATATTCAGGAAAAAACGCATACGCCCTTTTTGGCCAAGTGCATCATTGTGGACGTTCTGCCTCTTTTCCTATGCTTTCAATGCAATTCCAGTCTACCTCCTGAAATCGGTTTCCTGCAATTCTGCCCCGCTTTCAAGTCCTCTTGGCGGCCTTACTTCAGTCTATTTTTGGACGATAGCTGTCATTTATAACTCTGCAGGTTTGTGAATTACAGTGCCCCTGAGCTCCTTTCTTCAACTCGCTTTCTCGTGACCTGGCCGCAACACCGCAGGATGTCTTTAGGCCCTAATCTGGTTCTGGCACGGCACGCTGAGCCTTTGGTTAATTCCTCTTCCTGGTGGGAAATGAGAGTTAAATTCGCCCATCCAGACACCTCCAGCTAGTCTCTCATTGGTTCTCGCTATTCCTGTTCATCTTCCACAGAAATTGCAAACTGGGCCAAACAGGAGGTTAAAGGGACTGACTCTCCAAGTGGGGAGAGTGTCAGTAAAGCGTCTGGAATGTTGCACCCGAGTACCAGGGTACAAAAACTGAGACATATTTGAACACGTCTCCCGATCACATGGTTGATCATACTCTAGGTCCCACATGCATGTTTTAGCTGAAGGAAGAATACCTTAAACCTGGGTAGTTGAAACCCGTGGAATGGGTACCATGCAATATGACTTCAAAGGGTCTTCATTTGCTCACCGAACCTCTCCAATCCTATCACTGCTGCGTTTATGCCCCTGTACACATGCTTGATTCTCTTTCGGAGACATAGCAATCCATAGGTTTTAAGATACTTACTAGTCAGGTACATTCTTAGGCATTTAATATGCGGTGTTGAGTCCATTTCGTTGAGCAAGGAGTAGCTCTTGTCTATTCCATATTTGGCTTAAGGAACTTTATCTGTGCTCATTTCAATCTCTGGTTTTATGCAGCACCCCAACTCACCTTTCCCCTTAAGCAAGCATAAGTTGGTTTTCTAAATTTGAGACCCTGTTCTGTTCTGTAATTCAGTTCCTGTGTAGCCAAGTTTACATTCCGTGTATTAGTGATATCTTATGATGTTTCTTTTTCTGTGTGACTTATTTCAGTTAGAATCATCGTACCTGAATCCACTCATTATGCTGCTACGGGCCTGATGACATAGATTTCATTGCTGAGTGATACTGCATTGTACGTAAGTACCACAAGCTCTTTATCCATTTTTCAATTTCTGCGATGTTGAACTTCTACTGTAAATGAGGTTCTTGTAAACAGAGCCGTTCGAAACATTGGGGTGGCTGTGTCTTTTTGATTTTAAATTCCCTAAGCTATAGGACCATAAGTGGAAGTGCCCTAGGCTCTGTTGCTTTGTTTTTTAGATGTTTCAGGAAACACCATACACTTCTCCCGAGTGTTTGTTGGCAATTTACATCCCGCCCTTCAGCATAACAAGGCTCCCAGTTCTCCATGGCCTGTCCTGCCTTTCTGGATTTTACACTTTTTTCAGATGGCCCTTTTGACCGGGGGGAAGTGAGACTTCATTGTAGTGCAAATTTCCTTTGCAAGCTTGCTTGGTTGGCCAAAAAGGGCGTATGCGTTTTTTCCTGAATATATTCAGGAAAAAACGCATACGCCCTTTTTGGCCAAGTGCATCATTGTGGACGTTCTGCCTCTTTTCCTATGCTTTCAATGCAATTCCAGTCTACCTCCTGAAATCGGTTTCCTGCAATTCTGCCCCGCTTTCAAGTCCTCTTGGCAGCCTTACTTCAGTCTATTTTTGGACGATAGCTGTCATTTATAACTCTGCAGGTTTGTGAATTACAGTGCCCCTGAGCTCCTTTCTTCAACTCGCTTTCTTTTGAGCTGGCCGCAACACCGCAGGATGGCTTCAGGCCCTAATCTGGTTCCGGCACGGCACGCTGAGCCTTTGGTTAATTCCTCTTCCTGGTGGGAAATGAGAGTTAAATTTGCCCGTCCAGACACCTCCAGCTAGCCTCTCATTGGTTCTCGCTATTCCTGTTCATCTTCCGCAGAAATTGCAAACTGGGACAAACAGGAGGTTAAAGGCGCTGACTTTCCAAGTGGGGAGAGTGTTAGTAAAGCGTCTGGAATGTTGCACCCGAGTACCAGGGTACGAAAACTGAGACATATTTGAACACGTCTCCCGTTCACATGGTTGATCATACTTGGGTTCCACATGCATGTTTTAGCTGAAGGAAGAATACCTAAAACCTGGGTAGTTGAAACCCGTGGAATGGGTACCATGCAATATGACTTCAAAGGGTCTTCATTTGCTCACCGAACCTCTCCAATCCTATCACTGCTGCGTTTATGCCCCTGTACACATGCTTGATTCTGTTTCGGAGACATAGCAATCCATAGGTTTTAAGATACTTACTAGTCAGGTACATTCTTAGGCGTTTAATATGCGGTGTTGAGTCCATTTCGTTGAGCAAGGAGTAGCTCTTGTCTATTCCATATTTGGCTTAAGGAACTTTATCTGTGCTCATTTCAATCTCTGGTTTTATGCAGCACCCCAACTCACCTTTCCCCTTAAGCAAGCATAAGTTGGTTTTCTAAATTTGAGACCCTGTTCTGTTCTGTAATTCAGTTCCTGTGTAGCCAAGTTTACATTCCGTGTATTAGTGATATCTTATGATGTTTCTTTTTCTGTGTGACTTATTTCAGTTAGAATCATCGTACCTGAATCCACTCATTATGCTGCTAAGGGCCTGATGACATAGATTTCATTGCTGAGTGATACTGCATTGTACGTAAGTACCACAAGTTCTTTATCCATTTTTCACTTTCTGCGATGTTGAACTTGTACTGTAAACGAGGTTCTTGTAAACACAGCCGTTCGAAACTTTGGGGTGGCTGTGTCTTTTTGATTTTAAATTCCCTAGGCTATAGGACCATAAGTGGAAGTGCCCTAGGCTCTGTTGCTTTGTTTTTTAGATGTTTCAGGAAACACCATACACTTTTCCCGAGTGTTTGTTGGCAATTTACATCCCGCCCTTCAGCATGACAAGGCTCCCAGTTCTCCATGGCCTGTCCTGCCTTTCTGGATTTTACACTTTTTTCAGATGGCCCTTTTGACCGGGGGGAAGTGAGACTTCATTGTAGTGCAGATTTCCTTTGCAAGCTTGCTTGGTTGGCCAAAAAGGGCGTATGCCTTTTTTCCTGAATATATTCAGGAAAAAACGCATACGCCCTTTTTGGCCAAGTGCATCATTGTGGACGTTCTGCCTCTTTTCCTATGCTTTCAATGCAATTCCAGTCTACCTCCTGAAATCGGTTTCCTGCAATTCTGCCCCGCTTTCAAGTCCTCTTGGCGGCCTTACTTCAGTCTATTTTTGGACGATAGCTGTCATTTATAACTCTGCAGGTTTGTGAATTACAGTGCCCCTGAGCTCCTTTCTTCAACTCGCTTTCTCGTGACCTGGCCGCAACACCGCAGGATGTCTTCAGGCCCTAATCTGGTTCTGGCACGGCACGCTGAGCCTTTGGTTAATTCCTCTTCCTGGTGGGAAATGAGAGTTAAATTTGCCCATCCAGACACCTCCAGCTAGTCTCTCATTGGTTCTCGCTATTCCTGTTCATCTTCCACAGAAATTGCAAACTGGGCCAAACAGGAGGTTAAAGGGACTGACTCTCCAAGTCGGGAGAGTGTTAGTAAAGCGTCTGGAATGTTGCACCCGAGTACCAGGGTACGAAAACTGAGACATATTTGAACACGTCTCCCGATCACATGGTTGATCATACTCTAGGTCCCACATGCATGTTTTAGCTGAAGGAAGAATACCTTAAACCTGGGTAGTTGAAACCCGTGGAATGGGTACCATGCAATATGACTTCAAAGGGTCTTCATTTGCTCACCGAACCTCTCCAATCCTATCACTGCTGCGTTTATGCCCCTGTACACATGCTTGATTCTCTTTCGGAGACATAGCAATCCATAGGTTTTAAGATACTTACTAGTCAGGTACATTCTTAGGCATTTAATATGCGGTGTTGAGTCCATTTCGTTGAGCAAGGAGTAGCTCTTGTCTATTCCATATTTGGCTTAAGGAACTTTATCTGTGCTCATTTCAATCTCTGGTTTTATGCAGCACCCCAACTCACCTTTACCCTTAAGGAAGCATAAGTTGGTTTTCTAAATTTGAGACCCTGTTCTGTTCTGTAATTCAGTTCCTGTGTAGCCAAGTTTACATTCCGTGTATTAGTGATATCTTATTATGTTTCTTTTTCTGTGTGACTTATTTCAGTTAGAATCATCGTACCTGAATCCACTCATTATGCTGCTACGGGCCTGATGACATAGATTTCATTGCTGAGTGATACTGCATTGTACGTAAGTACCACAAATTCTTTATCCATTTTTCACTTTCTGCGATGTTGAACTTCTACTGTAAACGAGGTTCTTGTAAACAGAGCCGTTCGAAACTTTGGGGTGGCTGTGTCTTTTTGATTTTAAATTCCCTAAGCTATAGGACCATAAGTGGAAGTGCCCTAGGCTCTGTTGCTTTGTTTTTTAGATGTTTCAGGAAACACCATACACTTCTCCCGAGTGGTTGTTGGCAATTTACATCCCGCCCTTCAGCATAACAAGGCTCCCAGTTCTCCATGGCCTGTCCTGCCTTTCTGGATTTTACACTTTTTTCAGATGGCCCTTTTGACCGGGGGGAAGTGAGACTTCATTGTAGTGCAGATTTCCTTTGCAAGCTTGCTTGGTTGGCCAAAAAGGGCGTATGCGTTTTTTCCTGAATATATTCAGGAAAAAACGCATACGCCCTTTTTGGCCAAGTGCATCATTGTGGACGTTCTGCCTCTTTTCCTATGCTTTCAATGCAATTCCAGTCTACCTCCTGAAATCGGTTTCCTGCAATTCTGCCCCGCTTTCAAGTCCTCTTGGCAGCCTTACTTCAGTCTATTTTTGGACGATAGCTGTCATTTATAACTCTGCAGGTTTGTGAATTACAGTGCCCCTGAGCTCCTTTCTTCAACTCGCTTTCTTTTGAGCTGGCCGCAACACCGCAGGATGGCTTCAGGCCCTAATCTGGTTCCGGCACGGCACGCTGAGCCTTTGGTTATTTCCTCTTCCTGGTGGGAAATGAGAGTTAAATTTGCCCGTCCAGACACCTCCAGCTAGCCTCTCATTGGTTCTCGCTATTCCTGTTCATCTTCCGCAGAAATTGCAAACTGGGACAAACAGGAGGTTAAAGGCGCTGACTTTCCAAGTGGGGAGAGTGTTAGTAAAGCGTCTGGAATGTTTCACCCGAGTACCAGGGTACGAAAACTGAGACATATTTGAACACGTCTCCCGTTCACATGGTTGATCATACTTGGGTTCCACATGCATGTTTTAGCTGAAGGAAGAATACCTAAAACCTGGGTAGTTGAAACCCGTGGAATGGGTACCATGCAATATGACTTCAAAGGGTCTTCATTTGCTCACCGAACCTCTCCAATCCTATCACTGCTGCATTTATGCCCCTGTACACATGCTTGATTCTGTTTCGGAGACATAGCAATCCATAGGTTTTAAGATACTTACTAGTCAGGTACATTCTTAGGCGTTTAATATGCGGTGTTGAGTCCATTTCGTTGAGCAAGGAGTAGCTCTTGTCTATTCCATATTTGGCTTAAGGAACTTTATCTGTGCTCATTTCAATCTCTGGTTTTATGCAGCACCCCAACTCACCTTTCCCCTTAAGCAAGCATAAGTTGGTTTTCTAAATTTGAGACCCTGTTCTGTTCTGTAATTCAGTTCCTGTGTAGCCAAGTTTACATTCCGTGTATTAGTGATATCTTATTATGTTTCTTTTTCTGTGTGACTTATTTCAGTTAGAATCATCGTACCTGAATCCACTCATTATGCTGCTACGGGCCTGATGACATAGATTTCATTGCTGAGTGATACTGCATTGTACGTAAGTACCACAAGTTCTTTATCCATTTTTCACTTTCTGCGATGTTGAACTTGTACTGTAAACGAGGTTCTTGTAAACAGAGCCGTTCCAAACTTTGGGGTGGCTGTGTCTTTTTGAATTTAATTTCCCTAAGCTATAGGACCATAAGTGGAAGTGCCCTAGGCTCTGTTGCTTTGTTTTTTAGATGTTTCAGGAAACACCATACACTTCTCCCGAGTGGTTGTTGGCAATTTACATCCCGCCCATCAGCATAACAAGGCTCCCAGTTCTCCATGGCCTGTCCTGCCTTTCTGGATTTTACACTTTTTTCAGATGGCCCTTTTGACCGGGGGGAAGTGAGACTTCATTGTAGTGCAGATTTCCTTTGCAAGCTTGCTTGGTTGGCCAAAAAGGGCGTATGCGTTTTTTCCTGAATATATTCAGGAAAAAATGCATACGCCCTTTTTGGCCAAGTGCATCATTGTGGACTTTCTGCCTCTTTTCCTATGCTTTCAATGCAATTCCAGTCTACCTCCTGAAATCGGTTTCCTGCAATTCTGCCCCGCTTTCAATTCCTCTTGGCAGCCTTACTTCAGTCTATTTTTGGACGATAGCTGTCATTTATAACTCTGCAGGTTTGTGAATTACAGTGCCCCTGAGCTCCTTTCTTCAACTCGCTTTCTTGTGAGCAGGCCGCAACTCCGCAGGATGGCTTCAGGCCCTAATCTGGTTCCGGCACGGCACGCTGAGCCTTTGGTTAATTCCTCTTCCTGGTGGGATATGAGAGTTAAATTTGCCCGTCCACACACCTCCAGGTAGTCTCTCATTGGTTCTCGCTATTCCTGTTCACCTTCCGCAGAAATTGCAAACTGGGCCAAACAGGAGGTTAAAGGCGCTGACTTTCCAAGTGGGGAGAGTGTTAGTAAAGCGTCTGGAATGTTGCACCCGAGTACCAGGGGAGGAAAACTGAGACATATTTGAACACGTCTCCCGTTCACATGGTTGATCATACTTGGGTTCCACATGCATGTTTTAGCTGAAGGAAGAATACCTTAAACCTGTGTATTTGAAACCCGTGGAATGAGTACCATGCAATATGACTTCAAAGGGTCTTCATTTGCTCACCGAACCTCTCCAATCCTATCACTGCTGCGTTTATGCCCCTGTACACATGCTTGATTCTCTTTCGGAGACATAGCAATCCATAGGTTTTAAGATACTTACTAGTCAGGTACATTCTTAGGCGTTTAATATGCGGTGTTGAGTCCATTTCGTTGAGCAAGGAGTAGCTCTTGTCTATTCCATATTTGGCTTAAGGAACTTTATCTGTGCTCATTTCAATCTCTGGTTTTATGCAGCACCCCAACTCACCTTTACCCTTAAGCAAGCATAAGTTGGTTTTCTAAATTTGAGACCCTGTTCTGTTCTGTAATTCAGTTCCTTTGTAGCCAAGTTTCCATTCGGTGTATTAGTGATATCTTATGATGTTTCTTTTTCTGTGTGACTTATTTCAGTTAGAATCATCATACCTGAATCCACTCATTGTGCTGCTAAGGTCCTGATGACACAGATTTCATTGCTGAGTGATATTGCTTTGTAAGTAAATACCACAACTTTTTTATCCATTTTTCACTTTCTGCGATGTTGAACTTGTACTGTAAACGTGGTTCTTGTAAACAGAGCCGTTCGAAACTTTGGGGTGGCTGTGTCTTTTTGATTTTAAATTCCCTAAGCTATAGGACCATAAGTGGAAGTGCCCTAGGCTCTGTTGCTTTGTTTTTTAGATGTTTCAGGAAACACCATACACTTCTCCCGAGTGTTTGTTGGCAATTTACATCCCGCCCTTCAGCATAACAAGGCTCCCAGTTCTCCATGGCCTGTCCTGCCTTTCTGGATTTTACACTTTTTTCAGATGGCCCTTGTGACCGGGGGAAGTGAGACTTCATTGTAGTGCAGATTTCCTTTGCAAGCTTGCTTGGTTGGCCAAAAAGGGCGTATGCGTTTTTTCCTGAATATATTCAGGAAAAAACGCATACGCCCTTTTTGGCCAAGTGCATCATTGTGGACGTTCTGCCTCTTTTCCTATGCTTTCAATGCAATTCCAGTCTACCTCCTGAAATCGGTTTCCTGCAATTCTGCCCCGCTTTCAAGTCCTCTTGGCAGCCTTACTTCAGTCTATTTTTGGACGATAGCTGTCATTTATAACTCTGCAGGTTTGTGAATTACAGTGCCCCTGAGCTCCTTTCTTCAACTCGCTTTCTTGTGACCTGGCCGCAACACCGCAGGATGTCTTCAGGCCCTAATCTGGTTCTGGCACGGCATGCTGAGCCTTTGGTTAATTCCTCTTCCTGGTGGGAAATGAGAGTTAAATTTGCCCATCCAGACACCTCCAGCTAGTCTCTCATTGGTTCTCGCTATTCCTGTTCATCTTCCACAGAAATTGCAAACTGGGCCAAACAGGAGGTTAAAGGGACTGACTCTCCAAGTGGGGAGAGTGTTAGTAAAGCGTCTGGAATGTTGCACCCGAGTACCAACGTACGAAAACTGAGACATATTTGAACACGTCTCCCGATCACATGGTTGATCATACTCTAGGTCCCACATGCATGTTTTAGCTGAAGGAAGAATACCTTAAACCTGGGTAGTTGAAACCCGTGGAATGGGTACCATGCAATATGACTTCAAAGGGTCTTCATTTGCTCACCGAACCTCTCCAATCCTATCACTGCTGCGTTTATGCCCCTGTACACATGCTTGATTCTCTTTCGGAGACATAGCAATCCATAGGTTTTAAGATACTTACTAGTCAGGTACATTCTTAGGCGTTTAATATGCGGTGTTGAGTCCATTTCGTTGAGCAAGGAGTAGCTCTTGTCTATTCCATATTTGGCTTAAGGAACTTTATCTGTGCTCATTTCAATCTCTGGTTTTATGCAGCACCCCAACTCACCTTTACCCTTAAGCAAGCATAAGTTGGTTTTCTAAATTTGAGACCCTGTTCTGTTCTGTAATTCAGTTCCTGTGTAGCCAAGTTTCCATTCCGTGTATTACTGATATCTTATGATGTTTCTTTTTCTGTGTGACTTATTTCAGTTAGAATCATCATACCTGAATCCACTCATTGTGCTGCTAAGGTCCTGATGACACAGATTTCATTGCTGAGTGATATTGCTTTGTAAGTAAATACCACAACTTTTTTATCCATTTTTCACTTTCTGCGATGTTGAACTTGTACTGTAAACGTGGTTCTTGTAAACAGAGCCGTTCGAAACTTTGGGGTGGCTGTGTCTTTTTGATTTTAAATTCCCTAAGCTATAGGACCATAAGTGGAAGTGCCCTAGGCTCTGTTGCTTTGTTTTTTAGATGTTTCAGGAAACACCATACACTTCTCCCGAGTGTTTGTTGGCAATTTACATCCCGCCCTTCAGCATAACAAGGCTCCCAGTTCTCCATGGCCTGTCCTGCCTTTCTGGATTTTACACTTTTTTCAGATGGCCCTTGTGACCGGGGGAAGTGAGACTTCATTGTAGTGCAGATTTCCTTTGCAAGCTTGCTTGGTTGGCCAAAAAGGGCGTATGCGTTTTTTCCTGAATATATTCAGGAAAAAACGCATACGCCATTTTTGGCCAAGTGCATCATTGTGGACGTTCTGCCTCTTTTCCTATGCTTTCAATGCAATTCCAGTCTACCTCCTGAAATCGGTTTCCTGCAATTCTGCCCCGCTTTCAAGTCCTCTTGGCAGCCTTACTTCAGTCTATTTTTGGACGATAGCTGTCATTTATAACTCTGCAGGTTTGTGAATTACAGTGCCCCTGAGCTCCTTTCTTCAACTCGCTTTCTTGTGAGCAGGCCGCAACTCCGCAGGATGGCTTCAGGCCCTAATCTGGTTCCGGCACGGCACGCTGAGCCTTTGGTTAATTCCTCTTCCTGGTGGGATATGAGAGTTAAATTTGCCCGTCCAGACACCTCCAGCTAGCCTCTCATTGGTTCTCGCTATTCCTGTTCACCTTCCGCAGAAATTGCAAACTGGGCCAAACAGGAGGTTAAAGGCGCTGACTTTCCAAGTGGGGAGAGTGTTAGTAAAGCGTCTGGAATGTTGCACCCGAGTACCAGGGGAGGAAAACTGAGACATATTTGAACACGTCTCCCGTTCACATGGTTGATCATACTTGGGTTCCACATGCATGTTTTAGCTGAAGGAAGAATACCTTAAACCTGGGTAGTTGAAACCCGTGGAATGGGTACCATGCAATATGACTTCAAAGGGTCTTCATTTGCTCACCGAACCTCTCCAATCCTATCACTGCTGCGTTTATGCCCCTGGACACATGCTTGATTCTCTTTTGGAGACATAGCAATCCATAGGTTTTAAGATACTTACTAGTCAGGTACATTCTTAGGCGTTTAATATGCGGTGTTGAGTCCATTTGGTTGAGCAAGGAGTAGCTCTTGTCTATTCCATATTTGACTTAAGGAACTTTATCTGTGCTCATTTCAATCTCTGGTTTTATGCAGCACCCCAACTCACCTTTACCCTTAAGCAAGCATAAGTTGGTTTTCTAAATTTGAGACCCTGTTCTGTTCTGTAATTCAGTTCCTGTGTAGCCAAGTTTCCATTCCGTGTATTAGTGATATCTTATGATGTTTCTTTTTCTGTGTGACTTATTTCAGTTAGAATCATCGTACCTGAATCCACTCATTATGCTGCTACGGGCCTGATGACATAGATTTCATTGCTGAGTGATACTGCATTGTACGTAAGTACCACAAATTCTTTATCCATTTTTCACTTTCTGCGATGTTGAACTTCTACTGTAAACGAGGTTCTTGTAAACAGAGCCGTTCGAAACTTTGGGGTGGCTGTGTCTTTTTGATTTTAAATTCCCTAAGCTATAGGACCATAAGTGGAAGTGCCCTAGGCTCTGTTGCTTTGTTTTTTAGATGTTTCAGGAAACACCATACACTTCTCCCGAGTGGTTGTTGGCAATTTACATCCCGCCCTTCAGCATAACAAGGCTCCCAGTTCTCCATGGCCTGTCCTGCCTTTCTGGATTTTACACTTTTTTCAGATGGCCCTTTTGACCGGGGGGAAGTGAGACTTCATTGTAGTGCAGATTTCCTTTGCAAGCTTGCTTGGTTGGCCAAAAAGGGCGTATGCGTTTTTTCCTGAATATATTCAGGAAAAAACGCATACGCCCTTTTTGGCCAAGTGCATCATTGTGGACGTTCTGCCTCTTTTCCTATGCTTTCAATGCAATTCCAGTCTACCTCCTGAAATCGGTTTCCTGCAATTCTGCCCCGCTTTCAAGTCCTCTTGGCAGCCTTACTTCAGTCTATTTTTGGACGATAGCTGTCATTTATAACTCTGCAGGTTTGTGAATTACAGTGCCCCTGAGCTCCTTTCTTCAACTCGCTTTCTTTTGAGCTGGCCGCAACACCGCAGGATGGCTTCAGGCCCTAATCTGGTTCCGGCACGGCACGCTGAGCCTTTGGTTATTTCCTCTTCCTGGTGGGAAATGAGAGTTAAATTTGCCCGTCCAGACACCTCCAGCTAGCCTCTCATTGGTTCTCGCTATTCCTGTTCATCTTCCGCAGAAATTGCAAACTGGGACAAACAGGAGGTTAAAGGCGCTGACTTTCCAAGTGGGGAGAGTGTTAGTAAAGCGTCTGGAATGTTTCACCCGAGTACCAGGGTACGAAAACTGAGACATATTTGAACACGTCTCCCGTTCACATGGTTGATCATACTTGGGTTCCACATGCATGTTTTAGCTGAAGGAAGAATACCTAAAACCTGGGTAGTTGAAACCCGTGGAATGGGTACCATGCAATATGACTTCAAAGGGTCTTCATTTGCTCACCGAACCTCTCCAATCCTATCACTGCTGCATTTATGCCCCTGTACACATGCTTGATTCTGTTTCGGAGACATAGCAATCCATAGGTTTTAAGATACTTACTAGTCAGGTACATTCTTAGGCGTTTAATATGCGGTGTTGAGTCCATTTCGTTGAGCAAGGAGTAGCTCTTGTCTATTCCATATTTGGCTTAAGGAACTTTATCTGTGCTCATTTCAATCTCTGGTTTTATGCAGCACCCCAACTCACCTTTCCCCTTAAGCAAGCATAAGTTGGTTTTCTAAATTTGAGACCCTGTTCTGTTCTGTAATTCAGTTCCTGTGTAGCCAAGTTTACATTCCGTGTATTAGTGATATCTTATTATGTTTCTTTTTCTGTGTGACTTATTTCAGTTAGAATCATCGTACCTGAATCCACTCATTATGCTGCTACGGGCCTGATGACATAGATTTCATTGCTGAGTGATACTGCATTGTACGTAAGTACCACAAGTTCTTTATCCATTTTTCACTTTCTGCGATGTTGAACTTGTACTGTAAACGAGGTTCTTGTAAACAGAGCCGTTCCAAACTTTGGGGTGGCTGTGTCTTTTTGAATTTAATTTCCCTAAGCTATAGGACCATAAGTGGAAGTGCCCTAGGCTCTGTTGCTTTGTTTTTTAGATGTTTCAGGAAACACCATACACTTCTCCCGAGTGGTTGTTGGCAATTTACATCCCGCCCATCAGCATAACAAGGCTCCCAGTTCTCCATGGCCTGTCCTGCCTTTCTGGATTTTACACTTTTTTCAGATGGCCCTTTTGACCGGGGGGAAGTGAGACTTCATTGTAGTGCAGATTTCCTTTGCAAGCTTGCTTGGTTGGCCAAAAAGGGCGTATGCGTTTTTTCCTGAATATATTCAGGAAAAAATGCATACGCCCTTTTTGGCCAAGTGCATCATTGTGGACTTTCTGCCTCTTTTCCTATGCTTTCAATGCAATTCCAGTCTACCTCCTGAAATCGGTTTCCTGCAATTCTGCCCCGCTTTCAATTCCTCTTGGCAGCCTTACTTCAGTCTATTTTTGGACGATAGCTGTCATTTATAACTCTGCAGGTTTGTGAATTACAGTGCCCCTGAGCTCCTTTCTTCAACTCGCTTTCTTGTGAGCAGGCCGCAACTCCGCAGGATGGCTTCAGGCCCTAATCTGGTTCCGGCACGGCACGCTGAGCCTTTGGTTAATTCCTCTTCCTGGTGGGATATGAGAGTTAAATTTGCCCGTCCACACACCTCCAGGTAGTCTCTCATTGGTTCTCGCTATTCCTGTTCACCTTCCGCAGAAATTGCAAACTGGGCCAAACAGGAGGTTAAAGGCGCTGACTTTCCAAGTGGGGAGAGTGTTAGTAAAGCGTCTGGAATGTTGCACCCGAGTACCAGGGGAGGAAAACTGAGACATATTTGAACACGTCTCCCGTTCACATGGTTGATCATACTTGGGTTCCACATGCATGTTTTAGCTGAAGGAAGAATACCTTAAACCTGTGTATTTGAAACCCGTGGAATGAGTACCATGCAATATGACTTCAAAGGGTCTTCATTTGCTCACCGAACCTCTCCAATCCTATCACTGCTGCGTTTATGCCCCTGTACACATGCTTGATTCTCTTTCGGAGACATAGCAATCCATAGGTTTTAAGATACTTACTAGTCAGGTACATTCTTAGGCGTTTAATATGCGGTGTTGAGTCCATTTCGTTGAGCAAGGAGTAGCTCTTGTCTATTCCATATTTGGCTTAAGGAACTTTATCTGTGCTCATTTCAATCTCTGGTTTTATGCAGCACCCCAACTCACCTTTACCCTTAAGCAAGCATAAGTTGGTTTTCTAAATTTGAGACCCTGTTCTGTTCTGTAATTCAGTTCCTGTGTAGCCAAGTTTCCATTCCGTGTATTAGTGATATCTTATGATGTTTCTTTTTCTGTGTGACTTATTTCAGTTAGAATCATCATACCTGAATCCACTCATTGTGCTGCTAAGGTCCTGATGACACAGATTTCATTGCTGAGTGATATTGCTTTGTAAGTAAATACCACAACTTTTTTATCCATTTTTCACTTTCTGCGATGTTGAACTTGTACTGTAAACGTGGTTCTTGTAAACAGAGCCGTTCGAAACTTTGGGGTGGCTGTGTCTTTTTGATTTTAAATTCCCTAAGCTATAGGACCATAAGTGGAAGTGCCCTAGGCTCTGTTGCTTTGTTTTTTAGATGTTTCAGGAAACACCATACACTTCTCCCGAGTGTTTGTTGGCAATTTACATCCCGCCCTTCAGCATAACAAGGCTCCCAGTTCTCCATGGCCTGTCCTGCCTTTCTGGATTTTACACTTTTTTCAGATGGCCCTTGTGACCGGGGGAAGTGAGACTTCATTGTAGTGCAGATTTCCTTTGCAAGCTTGCTTGGTTGGCCAAAAAGGGCGTATGCGTTTTTTCCTGAATATATTCAGGAAAAAACGCATACGCCCTTTTTGGCCAAGTGCATCATTGTGGACGTTCTGCCTCTTTTCCTATGCTTTCAATGCAATTCCAGTCTACCTCCTGAAATCGGTTTCCTGCAATTCTGCCCCGCTTTCAAGTCCTCTTGGCAGCCTTACTTCAGTCTATTTTTGGACGATAGCTGTCATTTATAACTCTGCAGGTTTGTGAATTACAGTGCCCCTGAGCTCCTTTCTTCAACTCGCTTTCTTGTGACCTGGCCGCAACACCGCAGGATGTCTTCAGGCCCTAATCTGGTTCTGGCACGGCATGCTGAGCCTTTGGTTAATTCCTCTTCCTGGTGGGAAATGAGAGTTAAATTTGCCCATCCAGACACCTCCAGCTAGTCTCTCATTGGTTCTCGCTATTCCTGTTCATCTTCCACAGAAATTGCAAACTGGGCCAAACAGGAGGTTAAAGGGACTGACTCTCCAAGTGGGGAGAGTGTTAGTAAAGCGTCTGGAATGTTGCACCCGAGTACCAACGTACGAAAACTGAGACATATTTGAACACGTCTCCCGATCACATGGTTGATCATACTCTAGGTCCCACATGCATGTTTTAGCTGAAGGAAGAATACCTTAAACCTGGGTAGTTGAAACCCGTGGAATGGGTACCATGCAATATGACTTCAAAGGGTCTTCATTTGCTCACCGAACCTCTCCAATCCTATCACTGCTGCGTTTATGCCCCTGTACACATGCTTGATTCTCTTTCGGAGACATAGCAATCCATAGGTTTTAAGATACTTACTAGTCAGGTACATTCTTAGGCGTTTAATATGCGGTGTTGAGTCCATTTCGTTGAGCAAGGAGTAGCTCTTGTCTATTCCATATTTGGCTTAAGGAACTTTATCTGTGCTCATTTCAATCTCTGGTTTTATGCAGCACCCCAACTCACCTTTACCCTTAAGCAAGCATAAGTTGGTTTTCTAAATTTGAGACCCTGTTCTGTTCTGTAATTCAGTTCCTGTGTAGCCAAGTTTCCATTCCGTGTATTACTGATATCTTATGATGTTTCTTTTTCTGTGTGACTTATTTCAGTTAGAATCATCATACCTGAATCCACTCATTGTGCTGCTAAGGTCCTGATGACACAGATTTCATTGCTGAGTGATATTGCTTTGTAAGTAAATACCACAACTTTTTTATCCATTTTTCACTTTCTGCGATGTTGAACTTGTACTGTAAACGTGGTTCTTGTAAACAGAGCCGTTCGAAACTTTGGGGTGGCTGTGTCTTTTTGATTTTAAATTCCCTAAGCTATAGGACCATAAGTGGAAGTGCCCTAGGCTCTGTTGCTTTGTTTTTTAGATGTTTCAGGAAACACCATACACTTCTCCCGAGTGTTTGTTGGCAATTTACATCCCGCCCTTCAGCATAACAAGGCTCCCAGTTCTCCATGGCCTGTCCTGCCTTTCTGGATTTTACACTTTTTTCAGATGGCCCTTGTGACCGGGGGAAGTGAGACTTCATTGTAGTGCAGATTTCCTTTGCAAGCTTGCTTGGTTGGCCAAAAAGGGCGTATGCGTTTTTTCCTGAATATATTCAGGAAAAAACGCATACGCCCTTTTTGGCCAAGTGCATCATTGTGGACGTTCTGCCTCTTTTCCTATGCTTTCAATGCAATTCCAGTCTACCTCCTGAAATCGGTTTCCTGCAATTCTGCCCCGCTTTCAAGTCCTCTTGGCAGCCTTACTTCAGTCTATTTTTGGACGATAGCTGTCATTTATAACTCTGCAGGTTTGTGAATTACAGTGCCCCTGAGCTCCTTTCTTCAACTCGCTTTCTTGTGAGCAGGCCGCAACTCCGCAGGATGGCTTCAGGCCCTAATCTGGTTCCGGCACGGCACGCTGAGCCTTTGGTTAATTCCTCTTCCTGGTGGGATATGAGAGTTAAATTTGCCCGTCCAGACACCTCCAGCTAGCCTCTCATTGGTTCTCGCTATTCCTGTTCACCTTCCGCAGAAATTGCAAACTGGGCCAAACAGGAGGTTAAAGGCGCTGACTTTCCAAGTGGGGAGAGTGTTAGTAAAGCGTCTGGAATGTTGCACCCGAGTACCAGGGGAGGAAAACTGAGACATATTTGAACACGTCTCCCGTTCACATGGTTGATCATACTTGGGTTCCACATGCATGTTTTAGCTGAAGGAAGAATACCTTAAACCTGTGTATTTGAAACCCGTGGAATGAGTACCATGCAATATGACTTCAAAGGGTCTTCATTTGCTCACCGAACCTCTCCAATCCTATCACTGCTGCGTTTATGCCCCTGTACACATGCTTGATTCTCTTTCGGAGACATAGCAATCCATAGGTTTTAAGATACTTACTAGTCAGGTACATTCTTAGGCGTTTAATATGCGGTGTTGAGTCCATTTCATTGAGCAAGGAGTAGCTCTTGTCTATTCCATATTTGGCTTAAGGAACTTTATCTGTGCTCATTTCAATCTCTGGTTTTATGCAGCACCCCAACTCACCTTTACCCTTAAGCAAGCATAAGTTGGTTTTCTAAATTTGAGACCCTGTTCTGTTCTGTAATTCAGTTCCTGTGTAGCCAAGTTTCCATTCCGTGTATTACTGATATCTTATGATGTTTCTTTTTCTGTGTGACTTATTTCAGTTAGAATCATCGTACCTGAATCCACTCATTATGCTGCTACGGGCCTGATGACATAGATTTCATTGCTGAGTGATACTGCATTGTACGTAAGTACCACAAGTTCTTTATCCATTTTTCACTTTCTGCGATGTTGAACTTGTACTGTAAACGAGGTTCTTGTAAACAGAGCCGTTCCAAACTTTGGGGTGGCTGTGTCTTTTTGATTTTAATTTCCCTAAGCTATAGGACCATAAGTGGCAGTGCCCTAGGCTCTGTTGCTTTGTTTTTTAGATGTTTCAGGAAACACCATACACTTCTCCCGAGTGGTTGTTGGCAATTTACATCCCGCCCATCAGCATAACAAGGCTCCCAGTTCTCCATGGCCTGTCCTGCCTTTCTGGATTTTACACTTTTTTCAGATGGCCCTTTTGACCGGGGGGAAGTGAGACTTCATTGTAGTGCAGATTTCCTTTGCAAGCTTGCTTGGTTGGCCAAAAAGGGCGTATGCGTTTTTTCCTGAATATATTCAGGAAAAAACGCATACGCCCTTTTTGGCCAAGTGCATCATTGTGGTCGTTCTGCCTCTTTTCCTATGCTTTCAATGCAATTCCTGTCTACCTCCTGAAATCGGTTTCCTGCAATTCTGCCCCGCTTTCAAGTCCTCTTGGCAGCCTTACTTCAGTCTATTTTTGGACGATAGCTGTCATTTATAACTCTGCAGGTTTGTGAATTACAGTGCCCCTGAGCTCCTTTCTTCAACTCGCTTTCTTGTGACCTGGCCGCAACACCGCAGGATGGCTTCAGGCCCTAATCTGGTTCTGGCACGGCACGCTGAGCCTTTGGTTAATTCCTCTTCCTGGTGGGAAATGAGAGTTAAATTTGCCCATCCAGACACCTCCAGCTAGTCTCTCATTGGTTCTCGCTATTCCTGTTCATCTTCCACAGAAATTGCAAACTGGGCCAAACAGGAGGTTAAAGGGACTGACTCTCCAAGTGGGGAGAGTGTTAGTAAAGCGTCTGGAATGTTGCACCCGAGTACCAGGGTACGAAAACTGAGACATATTTGAACACGTCTCCTGATCACATGGTTGATCATACTCTAGGTTCCACATGCATGTTTTAGCTGAAGGAAGAATACCTTAAACCTGGGTAGTTGAAACCCGTGGAATGGGTACCATGCAATATGACTTCAAAGGGTCTTCATTTGCTCACCGAACCTCTCCAATCCTATCACTGCTGCGTTTATGCCCCTGGACACATGCTTGATTCTCTTTCGGAGACATAGCAATCCATAGGTTTTAAGATACTTACTAGTCAGGTACATTCTTAGGCGTTTAATATGCGGTGTTGAGTCCATTTGGTTGAGCAAGGAGTAGCTCTTGTCTATTCCATATTTGACTTAAGGAACTTTATCTGTGCTCATTTCAATCTCTGGTTTTATGCAGCACCCCAACTCACCTTTACCCTTAAGCAAGCATAAGTTGGTTTTCTAAATTTGAGACCCTGTTCTGTTCTGTAATTCAGTTCCTGTGTAGCCAAGTTTACATTCCGTGTATTAGTGATATCTTATGATGTTTCTTTTTCTGTGTGACTTATTTCAGTTAGAATCATCGTACCTGAATCCACTCATTATGCTGCTACGGGCCTGATGACATAGATTTCATTGCTGAGTGATACTGCATTGTACGTAAGTACCACAAGTTCTTTATCCATTTTCCACTTTCTGCGATGTTGAACTTCTACTGTAAACGAGGTTCTTGTAAACAGAGCCGTTCGAAACTTTGGGGTGGCTGTGTCTTTTTGATTTTAATTTCCCTAAGCTATAGGACCATAAATGGAAGTGCCCTAGGCTCTGTTGCTTTGTTTTTTAGATGTTTCAGGAAACACCATACACTTCTCCCGAGTGTTTGTTGGCAATTTACATCCCGCCCTTCAGCATAACAAGGCTCCCAGTTCTCCATGGCCTGTCCTGCCTTTCTGGATTTTACACTTTTTTCAGATGGCCCTTTTGACCGGGGGGAAGTGAGACTTCATTGTAGTGCAGATTTCCTTTGCAAGCTTGCTTGGTTGGCCAAAAAGGGCGTATGCGTTTTTTCCTGAATATATTCAGGAAAAAACGCATACGCCCTTTTTGGCCAAGTGCATCATTGTGGACGTTCTGCCTCTTTTCCTATGCTTTCAATGCAATTCCAGTCTACCTCCTGAAATCGGTTTCCTGCAATTCTGCCCCGCTTTCAAGTCCTCTTGGCAGCCTTACTTCAGTCTATTTTTGGACGATAGCTGTCATTTATAACTCTGCAGGTTTGTGAATTACAGTGCCCCTGAGCTCCTTTCTTCAACTCGCTTTCTTTTGAGCTGGCCGCAACACCGCAGGATGGCTTCAGGCCCTAATCTGGTTCTGGCACGGCACGCTGAGCCTTTGGTTATTTCCTCTTCCTGGTGGGAAATGAGAGTTAAATTTGCCCGTCCAGACACCTAAAGCTAGCCTCTCGTTGGTTCTCGCTATTCCTGTTCATCTTCCGCAGAAATTGCAAACTGGGACAAACAGGAGGTTAAAGGCGCTGACTTTCCAAGTGGGGAGAGTGTTAGTAAAGCGTCTGGAATGTTGCACCCGAGTACCAGGGTACGAAAACTAAGACATATTTGAAATCGTCTCCCGTTCACATGGTTGATCATACTTGGGTTCCACATGCATGTTTTAGGTGAAGGAAGAATACCTTAAACCTGGGTAGTTGAAACCCGTGGAATGGGTACCATGCAATATGACTTCAAAGGGTCTTCATTTGCTCACCGAACCTCTCCAATCCTATCACTGCTGCGTTTATGCCCCTGTACACATGCTTGATTCTCTTTCGGAGACATAGCAATCCATAGGTTTTAAGATACTTACTAGTCAGGTACATTCTTAGGCATTTAATATGCGGTGTTGAGTCCATTTCGTTGAGCAAGGAGTAGCTCTTGTCTATTCCATATTTGGCTTAAGGAACTTTATCTGTGCTCATTTCAATCTCTGGTTTTATGCAGCACCCCAACTCACCTTTCCCCTTAAGCAAGCATAAGTTGGTTTTCTAAATTTGAGACCCTGTTCTGTTCTGTAATTCAGTTCCTGTGTAGCCAAGTTTCCATTCCGTGTATTAGTGATATCTTATGATGTTTCTTTTTCTGTGTGACTTATTTCAGTTAGAATCATCGTACCTGAATCCACTCATTATGCTGCTACGGGCCTGATGACATAGATTTCATTGCTGAGTGATACTGCATTGTACGTAAGTACCACAAATTCTTTATCCATTTTTCACTTTCTGCGATGTTGAACTTCTACTGTAAACGAGGTTCTTGTAAACAGAGCCGTTCGAAACTTTGGGGTGGCTGTGTCTTTTTGATTTTAAATTCCCTAAGCTATAGGACCATAAGTGGAAGTGCCCTAGGCTCTGTTGCTTTGTTTTTTAGATGTTTCAGGAAACACCATACACTTCTCCCGAGTGGTTGTTGGCAATTTACATCCCGCCCTTCAGCATAACAAGGCTCCCAGTTCTCCATGGCCTGTCCTGCCTTTCTGGATTTTACACTTTTTTCAGATGGCCCTTTTGACCGGGGGGAAGTGAGACTTCATTGTAGTGCAGATTTCCTTTGCAAGCTTGCTTGGTTGGCCAAAAAGGGCGTATGCGTTTTTTCCTGAATATATTCAGGAAAAAACGCATACGCCCTTTTTGGCCAAGTGCATCATTGTGGACGTTCTGCCTCTTTTCCTATGCTTTCAATGCAATTCCAGTCTACCTCCTGAAATCGGTTTCCTGCAATTCTGCCCCGCTTTCAAGTCCTCTTGGCAGCCTTACTTCAGTCTATTTTTGGACGATAGCTGTCATTTATAACTCTGCAGGTTTGTGAATTACAGTGCCCCTGAGCTCCTTTCTTCAACTCGCTTTCTTGTGACCTGGCCGCAACACCGCAGGATGTCTTCAGGCCCTAATCTGGTTCTGGCACGGCATGCTGAGCCTTTGGTTAATTCCTCTTCCTGGTGGGAAATGAGAGTTAAATTTGCCCATCCAGACACCTCCAGCTAGTCTCTCATTGGTTCTCGCTATTCCTGTTCATCTTCCACAGAAATTGCAAACTGGGCCAAACAGGAGGTTAAAGGGACTGACTTTCCAAGTGGGGAGAGTGTTAGTAAAGCGTCTGGAATGTTGCACCCGAGTACCAGGGGAGGAAAACTGAGACATATTTGAACACGTCTCCCGTTCACATGGTTGATCATACTTGGGTTCCACATGCATGTTTTAGCTGAAGGAAGAATACCTTAAACCTGTGTATTTGAAACCCGTGGAATGAGTACCATGCAATATGACTTCAAAGGGTCTTCATTTGCTCACCGAACCTCTCCAATCCTATCACTGCTGCGTTTATGCCCCTGTACACATGCTTGATTCTCTTTCGGAGACATAGCAATCCATAGGTTTTAAGATACTTACTAGTCAGGTACATTCTTAGGCGTTTAATATGCGGTGTTGAGTCCATTTCGTTGAGCAAGGAGTAGCTCTTGTCTATTCCATATTTGGCTTAAGGAACTTTATCTGTGCTCATTTCAATCTCTGGTTTTATGCAGCACCCCAACTCACCTTTACCCTTAAGCAAGCATAAGTTGGTTTTCTAAATTTGAGACCCTGTTCTGTTCTGTAATTCAGTTCCTGTGTAGCCAAGTTTCCATTCCGTGTATTACTGATATCTTATGATGTTTCTTTTTCTGTGTGACTTATTTCAGTTAGAATCATCATACCTGAATCCACTCATTGTGCTGCTAAGGTCCTGATGACACAGATTTCATTGCTGAGTGATATTGCTTTGTAAGTAAATACCACAACTTTTTTATCCATTTTTCACTTTCTGCGATGTTGAACTTGTACTGTAAACGTGGTTCTTGTAAACAGAGCCGTTCGAAACTTTGGGGTGGCTGTGTCTTTTTGATTTTAAATTCCCTAAGCTATAGGACCATAAGTGGAAGTGCCCTAGGCTCTGTTGCTTTGTTTTTTAGATGTTTCAGGAAACACCATACACTTCTCCCGAGTGTTTGTTGGCAATTTACATCCCGCCCTTCAGCATAACAAGGCTCCCAGTTCTCCATGGCCTGTCCTGCCTTTCTGGATTTTACACTTTTTTCAGATGGCCCTTGTGACCGGGGGAAGTGAGACTTCATTGTAGTGCAGATTTCCTTTGCAAGCTTGCTTGGTTGGCCAAAAAGGGCGTATGCGTTTTTTCCTGAATATATTCAGGAAAAAACGCATACGCCCTTTTTGGCCAAGTGCATCATTGTGGACGTTCTGCCTCTTTTCCTATGCTTTCAATGCAATTCCAGTCTACCTCCTGAAATCGGTTTCCTGCAATTCTGCCCCGCTTTCAAGTCCTCTTGGCAGCCTTACTTCAGTCTATTTTTGGACGATAGCTGTCATTTATAACTCTGCAGGTTTGTGAATTACAGTGCCCCTGAGCTCCTTTCTTCAACTCGCTTTCTTGTGAGCAGGCCGCAACTCCGCAGGATGGCTTCAGGCCCTAATCTGGTTCCGGCACGGCACGCTGAGCCTTTGGTTAATTCCTCTTCCTGGTGGGATATGAGAGTTAAATTTGCCCGTCCAGACACCTCCAGGTAGTCTCTCATTGGTTCTCGCTATTCCTGTTCACCTTCCGCAGAAATTGCAAACTGGGCCAAACAGGAGGTTAAAGGCGCTGACTTTCCAAGTGGGGAGAGTGTTAGTAAAGCGTCTGGAATGTTGCACCCGAGTACCAGGGGAGGAAAACTGAGACATATTTGAACACGTCTCCCGTTCACATGGTTGATCATACTTGGGTTCCACATGCATGTTTTAGCTGAAGGAAGAATACCTTAAACCTGTGTATTTGAAACCCGTGGAATGAGTACCATGCAATATGACTTCAAAGGGTCTTCATTTGCTCACCGAACCTCTCCAATCCTATCACTGCTGCGTTTATGCCCCTGTACACATGCTTGATTCTCTTTCGGAGACATAGCAATCCATAGGTTTTAAGATACTTACTAGTCAGGTACATTCTTAGGCGTTTAATATGCGGTGTTGAGTCCATTTCGTTGAGCAAGGAGTAGCTCTTGTCTATTCCATATTTGGCTTAAGGAACTTTATCTCTGCTCATTTCAATCTCTGGTTTTATGCAGCACCCCAACTCACCTTTACCCTTAAGCAAGCATAAGTTGGTTTTCTAAATTTGAGACCCTGTTCTGTTCTGTAATTCAGTTCCTGTGTAGCCAAGTTTCCATTCCGTGTATTACTGATATCTTATGATGTTTCTTTTTCTGTGTGACTTATTTCAGTTAGAATCATCATACCTGAATCCACTCATTGTGCTGCTAAGGTCCTGATGACACAGATTTCATTGCTGAGTGATATTGCTTTGTAAGTAAATACCACAACTTTTTTATCCATTTTTCACTTTCTGCGATGTTGAACTTGTACTGTAAACGTGGTTCTTGTAAACAGAGCCGTTCGAAACTTTGGGGTGGCTGTGTCTTTTTGATTTTAAATTCCCTAAGCTATAGGACCATAAGTGGAAGTGCCCTAGGCTCTGTTGCTTTGTTTTTTAGATGTTTCAGGAAACACCATACACTTCTCCCGAGTGTTTGTTGGCAATTTACATCCCGCCCTTCAGCATAACAAGGCTCCCAGTTCTCCATGGCCTGTCCTGCCTTTCTGGATTTTACACTTTTTTCAGATGGCCCTTGTGACCGGGGGAAGTGAGACTTCATTGTAGTGCAGATTTCCTTTGCAAGCTTGCTTGGTTGGCCAAAAAGGGCGTATGCGTTTTTTCCTGAATATATTCAGGAAAAAACGCATACGCCCTTTTTGGCCAAGTGCATCATTGTGGACGTTCTGCCTCTTTTCCTATGCTTTCAATGCAATTCCAGTCTACCTCCTGAAATCGGTTTCCTGCAATTCTGCCCCGCTTTCAAGTCCTCTTGGCAGCCTTACTTCAGTCTATTTTTGGACGATAGCTGTCATTTATAACTCTGCAGGTTTGTGAATTACAGTGCCCCTGAGCTCCTTTCTACAACTCGCTTTCTTGTGAGCTGGCCGCAACACCGCAGGATGGCTTCAGGCCCTAATCTGGTTCCGGCACGGCACGCTGAGCCTTTGGTTAATTCCTCTTCCTGGTGGGAAATGAGAGTTAAATTTGCCCGTCCAGACACCTCCAGGTAGTCTCTCATTGGTTCTCGCTATTCCTGTTCACCTTCCGCAGAAATTGCGGACTGGGCCAAACAGGAGGTTAAAGGGACTGACTCTCCAAGTCGGGGGAGTGTTAGTAAAGCGTCTGGAATGTTGCACCCGAGTACCAGGGGAGGAAAACTGAGACATATTTGAACACGTCTCCCGTTCACATGGTTGATCATACTTGGGTTCCACATGCATGTTTTAGCTGAAGGAAGAATACCTAAAACCTGGGTAGTTGAAACCCGTGGAATGGGTACCATGCAATATGACTTCAAAGGGTCTTCATTTGCTCACCGAACCTCTCCAATCCTATCACTGCTGCGTTTATGCCCCTGTACACATGCTTGATTCTGTTTCGGAGACATAGCAATCCATAGGTTTTAAGATACTTACTAGTCAGGTACATTCTTAGGCATTTAATATGCGGTGTTGAGTCCATTTCGTTGAGCAAGGAGTAGCTCTTGTCTATTCCATATTTGGCTTAAGGAACTTTATCTGTGCTCATTTCAATCTCTGGTTTTATGCAGCACCCCAACTCACCTTTCCCCTTAAGCAAGCATAAGTTGGTTTTCTAAATTTGAGACCCTGTTCTGTTCTGTAATTCAGTTCCTGTGTAGCCAAGTTTACATTCCGTGTATTACTGATATCTTATGATGTTTCTTTTTCTGTGTGACTTATTTCAGTTAGAATCATCATACCTGAATCCACTCATTGTGCTGCTAAGGGCCTGATGACACAGATTTCATTGCTGAGTGATATTGCTTTGTAAGTAAATACCACAACTTCTTTATCCATTTTTCAATTTCTGCGATGTTGAACTTGTACTGTAAACGAGGTTCTTGTAAACAGAGCCGTTCCAAACTTTGGGGTGGCTGTGTCTTTTTGATTTTAAATTCCCTAAGCTATAGGACCATAAGTGGAAGTGCCCTAGGCTCTGTTGCTTTGTTTTTTAGATGTTTCAGGAAACACCATACACTTCTCCCGAGTGGTTGTTGGCAATTTACATCCCGCCCATCAGCATAACAAGGCTCCCAGTTCTCCATGGCCTGTCCTGCCTTTCTGGATTTTACACTTTTTTCAGATGGCCCTTTTGACCGGGGGGAAGTGAGACTTCATTGTAGTGCAGATTTCCTTTGCAAGCTTGCTTGGTTGGCCAAAAAGGGCGTATGCGTTTTTTCCTGAATATATTCAGGAAAAAACGCATACGCCCTTTTTGGCCAAGTGCATCATTGTGGACGTTCTGCCTCTTTTCCTATGCTTGCAATGCAATTCCAGTCTACCTCCTGAAATCGGTTTCCTGCAATTCTGCCCCGCTTTCAAGTCCTCTTGGCAGCCTTACTTCAGTATATTTTTGGACGATAGCTGTCATTTATAACTCTGCAGGTTTGTGAATTACAGTGCCCCTGAGCTCCTTTCTTCAACTCGCTTTCTTGTGACCTGGCCGCAACACCGCAGGATGTCTTCAGGCCCTAATCTGGTTCTGGCCCGGCATGCTGAGCCTTTGGTTAATTCCTCTTCCTGGTGGGAAATGAGAGTTAAATTTGCCCATCCAGACACCTCCAGCTAGTCTCTCATTGGTTCTCGCTATTCCTGTTCATCTTCCACAGAAATTGCAAACTGGGTCAAACAGGAGGTTAAAGGGACTGACTCTCCAAGTGGGGAGAGTGTTAGTAAAGCGTCTGGAATGTTGCACCCGAGTAGCAGGGTACGAAAACTGAGACATATTTGAACACGTCTCCCGATCACATGGTTGATCATACTCTAGGTTCCACATGCATGTTTTAGCTGAAGGAAGAATACCTTAAACCTGGGTAGTTGAAACCCGTGGAATGGGTACCATGCAATATGACTTCAAAGGGTCTTCATTTGCTCACCGAACCTCTCCAATCCTATCACTGCTGCGTTTATGCCCCTGTACACATGCTTGATTCTCTTTCGGAGACATAGGAATCCATAGGTTTTAAGATACTTACTAGTCAGGTACATTCTTAGGCATTTAATATGCGGTGTTGAGTCCATTTCGTTGAGCAAAGAGTAGCTCTTGTCTATTCCATATTTGGCTTAAGGAACTTTATCTGTGCTCATTTCAATCTCTGGTTTTATGCAGCACCCCAACTCACCTTTCCCCTTAAGCAAGCATAAGTTGGTTCTCTAAATTTGAGACCCTGTTCTGTTCTGTAATTCAGTTCCTGTGTAGCCAAGTTTACATTCCGTGTATTAATGATATCTTATGATGTTTCTTTTTCTGTGTGACTTATTTCAGTTAGAATCATCGTACCTGAATCCACTCATTATGCTGCTACGGGCCTGATGACATAGATTTCATTGCTGAGTGATACTGCATTGTACGTAAGTACCACAAGTTCTTTATCCATTTTTCACTTTCTGCGATGTTGAACTTGTACTGTAAACGAGGTTCTTGTAAACAGAGCCGTTCCAAACTTTGGGGTGGCTGTGTCTTTTTGATTTTAATTTCCCTAAGCTATAGGACCATAAGTGGAAGTGCCCTAGGCTCTGTTGCTTTGTTTTTTAGATGTTTCAGGAAACACCATACACTTCTCCCGAGTGGTTGTTGGCAATTTACATCCCGCCCATCAGCATAACAAGGCTCCCAGTTCTCCATGGCCTGTCCTGCCTTTCTGGATTTTACACTTTTTTCAGATGGCCCTTTTGACCGGGGGGAAGTGAGACTTCATTGTAGTGCAGATTTCCTTTGCAAGCTTGCTTGGTTGGCCAAAAAGGGCGTATGCGTTTTTTCCTGAATATATTCAGGAAAAAACGCATACGCCCTTTTTGGCCAAGTGCATCATTGTGGACGTTCTGCCTCTTTTCCTATGCTTTCAATGCAATTCCAGTCTACCTCCTGAAATCGGTTTCCTGCAATTCTGCCCCGCTTTCAAGTCCTCTTGGCAGCCTTACTTCAGTCTATTTTTGGACGATAGCTGTCATTTATAACTCTGCAGGTTTGTGAATTACAGTGCCCCTGAGCTCCTTTCTACAACTCGCTTTCTTGTGAGCTGGCCGCAACACCGCAGGATGGCTTCAGGCCCTAATCTGGTTCCAGCACGGCACGCTGAGCCTTTGGTTAATTCCTCTTCCTGGTGGGAAATGAGAGTTAAATTTGCCCGTCCAGACACCTCCAGCTAGTCTCTCATTGGTTCTCGCTATTCCTGTTCACCTTCCGCAGAAATTGCAAACTGGGCCAAACAGGAGGTTAAAGGGACTGACTCTCCAAGTCGGGGGAGTGTTAGTAAAGCGTCTGGAATGTTGCACCCGAGTACCAGGGGAGGAAAACTGAGACATATTTGAACACGTCTCCCGTTCACACGGTTGATCATACTCTGGGTTCCACATGCATGTTTTAGCTGAAGGAAGAATACCTTAAACCTGGAGAGTTGAGACCCGTGTAATGGGTACCATGCAATATGACTTCAAAGGGTCTTCATTTGCTCACGAACCTCTCCAATCCTATCACTGCTGCGTTTATGCCCCTGTACACATGCTTGATTCTCTTTCGGAGACATAGCAATCCATAGGTTTTAAGATACTTACTAGACAGGTACCTTCTTAGGCGTTTAATATGCGGTGTTGAGTCCATTTCGTTGAGCAAGGAGTAGCTCTTGTCTATTCCATATTTGGCTTAAGGAAATTTATCTGTGCTCATTTCAATCTCTGGTTTTATGCAGCACCCCAACTCACCTTTACCCTTAAGCAAGAATAAGTTGGTTTTCTAAATTTGAGACCCTGTTCTGTTCTGTAATTCAATTCCTGTGTAGCCAAGTTTACATTCCGTGTATTACTGATATCTTATGATGTTTCTTTTTCTGTGTGACTTATTTCAGTTAGAATCATCATACCTGAATCCACTCATTGTGCTGCTAAGGGCCTGATGACACAGATTTCATTGCTGAGTGATATTGCTTTGTAAGTAAATACCACAACTTCTTTCTCCATTTTTCACTTTCTGCGATGTTGAACTTGTACTGTAAACGAGGTTCTTGTAAACAGAGCCGTTCCAAACTTTGGGGTGGCTGTGTCTTTTTGATTTTAATTTCCCTAAGCTATAGGACCATAAGTGGAAGTGCCCTAGGTTCTGTTGCTTTGTTTTTTAGATGTTTCAGGAAACACCATACACTTCTCCCGAGTGGTTGTTGGCAATTTACATCCCGCCCATCAGCATAACAAGGCTCCCAGTTCTCCATGGCCTGTCCTGCCTTTCTGGATTTTACACTTTTCTCAGATGGCCCTTTTGACCAGGGGGAAGTGAGACTTCATTGTAGTGCAGATTTCCTTTGCAAGCTTGCTTGGTTGGCCAAAAAGGGCGTATGCGTTTTTTCCTGAATATATTCAGGAAAAAACGCATACGCCCTTTTTGGCCAAGTGCATCATTGTGGACGTTCTGCCTCTTTTCCTATGCTTTCAATGCAATTCCAGTCTACCTCCTGAAATCGGTTTCCTGCAATTCTGCCCCGCTTTCAAGTCCTCTTGGCAGCCTTACTTCAGTATATTTTTGGACGATAGCTGTCATTTATAACTCTGCAGGTTTGTGAATTACAGTGCCCCTGAGCTCCTTTCTTCAACTCGCTTTCTTGTGAGCTGGCCGCAACACCGCAGGATGGCTTCAGGCCCTAATCTTGTTCCGGGACGGCACGCTGAGCCTTTGGTTATTTCCTCTTCCTGGTGGGAAATGAGAGTTAAATTTGCCCGTCCAGACACCTCCAGCTAGTCTCTCATTGGTTCTCGCTATTCCTGTTCATCTTCCGCAGAAATTGCGAACTGGGCCAAACAGGAGGTTAAAGGGACTGACTCTCCAAGTGGGGAGAGTGTTAGTAAAGCGTCTGGAATGTTGCACCCGAGTACCAGGGTACGAAAACTGAGACATATTTGAACACGTCTCCCGATCACATGGTTGATCATACTCTGGGTTCCACATGCATGTTTTAGCTGAAGGAAGAATACCTAAAACCTGGGTAGTTGAAACCCGTGGAATGGGTACCATGCAATATGACTTCAATGGGTCTTCATTTCCTCACCGAAACTCTCCAATCCTATCACTGCTGCGTTTATGCCCCTGTACACATGCTTGATTCTCTTTCGGAGACATAGCAATCCATAGGTTTTAAGATACTTACTAGTCAGGTACATTCTTAGGCGTTTAATATGCGGTGTTGAGTCCATTTCGTTGAGCAAGGAGTAGCTCTTGTCTATTCCATATTTGGCTTAAGGAACTTTATCTGTGCTCATTTCAATCTCTGGTTTTATGCAGCACCCCAACTCACCTTTACCCTTAAGCAAGCATAAGTTGGTTCACTAAATTTGAGACCCTGTTCTGTTCTGTAATTCAGTTCCTGTGTAGCCAAGTTTACATTCCGTGTATTACTGATATCTTATGATGTTTCTTTTTCTGTGTGACTTATTTCAGTTAGAATCATCATACCTGAATCCACTCATTGTGCTGCTAAGGGCCTGATGACATAGATTTCATTGCTGAGTGATATTGCTTTGTAAGTGAATACCACAACTTCTTTATCCATTTTTCACTTTTTGCGATGTTGAACTTGTATTGTAAACGAGGTTCTTGTAAACAGAGGCGTCCCAAACTTTGGGGTGGCTGTGTCTTTTTGATTTTAATTTCCCTAAGCTATAGGACCATAAGTGGAAGTGCCCTAGGCTCTGTTGCTTTGTTTTTTAGATGTTTCAGGAAACACCATACACTTCTCCCAAGTGTCTGTTGGCAATTTACATCCCGCCCATCAGCATAAGAAGGCTCCCAATTCTCAATGGCCTGTCCTGCCTTTCTGGATTTTACACTTTTTTCAGATGGCCCTTTTGACCGGGGGGAAGTGAGACTTCATTGTAGTGCAGATTTCCTTTGCAAGCTTGCTTGGTTGGCCAAAAAGGGCGTATGCGTTTTTTCCTGAATATATTCAGGAAAAAACGCATACGCCCTTTTTGGCAAAGTGCATCATTGTGGACGTTCTGCCTCTTTTCCTATGCTTTCAATGCAATTTCAGTCTACCTCCTGAAATCGGTTTCCTGCAATTCTGCCCCGCTTTCAAATCCTCTTGGCAGCCTTACTTCAGTATATTTTTGGACGATAGCTGTCATTATAACTCTGCAGGTTTGTGAATTACAGTGCCCCTGAGCTCCTTTCTACAATTCGCTTTCTTGTGAGCTGGCCGCAACACCGCAGGATGGCTTCAGGCCCTAATCTGGTTCCGGCACGGCACGCTGAGCCTTTGGTTAATTCCTCTTCCTGGTGGGAAATGAGAGTTAAATTTGCCCGTCCAGACACCTCCAGCTAGTCTCTCATTGGTTCTCGCTATTCCTGGTCATCTTCCGCAGAAATTGCAAACTGGGCCAAACAGGAGGTTAAAGGGACTGACTCTCCAAGTCGGGAGAGTGTTAGTAAAGCGTCTGGAATGTTGCACCCAAGTACCAGGGGAGGAAAACTGAGACATATTTGAACACGTCTCCCGTTCACACGGTTGATCATACTCTGGGTTCCACATGCATGTTTTAGCTGAAGGAAGAATACCTTAAACCTGGAGAGTTGAGACCCGTGTAATGGGTACCATGCAATATGACTTCAAAGGGTCTTCATTTGCTCACGAACCTCTCCAATCCTATCACTGCTGCATTTATGCCCCTGTACACATGCTTGATTCTCTTTCGGAGACATAGCAATCCATAGGTTTTACGATACTTACTAGAGAGGTACATTCTTAGGCGTTTAATATGCGGTGTTGAGTCCATTTCGTTGAGCAAGGAGTAGCTCTTGTCTATTCCATATTTGGCTTAAGGAACTTTATCTGTGCTCATTTCAATCTCTGGTTTTATGCAGCACCCCAACTCACCTTTACCCTTAAGCAAGCATAAGTTGGTTTTCTAAATTTGAGACCCTGTTCTGTTCTGTAATTCAGTTCCTGTGTAGCCAAGTTTACATTCCGTGTATTACTGATATCTTATGATGTTTCTTTTTCTGTGTGACTTATTTCAGTTAGAATCATCGTACCTGAATCCACTCATTATGCTGCTACGGGCCTGATGACATAGATTTCATTGCTGAGTGAAACTGCATTGTACGTAAGTACCACAAGTTCTTTATCCATTTTTCACTTTCTGCGATGTTGAACTTGTACTGTAAACGAGGTTCTTGTAAACAGAGGCGTCCCAAACTTTGGGGTGGCTGTGTCTTTTTGATTTTAATTTCCCTAAGCTATAGGACCATAAGTGGAAGTGCCCTAGGCTCTGTTGCTTTGTTTTTTAGATGTTTCAGGAAACACCATACACTTCTCCCGAGTGGTTGTTGGCAATTTACATCCCGGCCATCAGCATAACAAGGCTCCCAGTTCTCCATGGCCTGTCCTGCCTTTCTGGATTTTACACTTTATTCAGATGGCCCTTTTGACCGGGGGGAATTGAGACTTCATTGTAGTGCAGATTTCCTTTGCAAGCTTGCTTGGTTGGCCAAAAAGGGCGCATGCGTTTTTTCCTGAATATATTCAGGAAAAAACGCATACGCCCTTTTTGGCCAAGTGCATCATTGTGGACGTTCTGCCTCTTTTCCTATGCTTTCAATGCAATTCCAGTCTACCTCCTGAAATCGGTTTCCTGCAATTCTGCCCCGCTTTCAAGTCCTCTTGGCAGCCTTACTTCAGTCTATTTTTGGACGATAGCTGTCATTTATAACTCTGCAGGTTTGTGAATTACAGTGCCCCTGAGCTCCTTTCTTCAACTCGCTTTCTTGTGACCTGGCCGCAACACCGCAGGATGTCTTCAGGCCCTAATCTGGTTCCGGCACGGCACGCTGAGCCTTTGGTTATTTCCTCTTCCTGGTGGGAAATGAGAGTTAAATTTGCCCATCCAGACACCTCCAGCTAGTCTCTCATTGGTTCTCGCTATTCCTGTTCATCTTCCGCAGAAATTGGAAACTGGGCCAAACAGGAGGTTAAAGGCGCTGACTTTCCAAGTGGGGAGAGTGTTAGTAAAGCGTCTGGAATGTTGCACCCGAGTACCAGGGGAGGAAAACTGAGACATATTTGAACACGTCTCCCGTTCACATGGTTGATCATACTTGGGTTCCACATGCATGTTTTAGCTGAAGGAAGAATACCTTAAACCTGTGTATTTGAAACCCGTGGAATGGGTACCATGCAATATGACTTCAAAGGGTCTTCATTTGCTCACCGAACCTCTCCAATCCTATCACTGCTGCGTTTATGCCCCTGTACACATGCTTGATTCTCTTTTGGAGACATAGCAATCCATAGGTTTTAAGATACTTACTAGTCAGGTACATTCTTAGGCGTTTAATATGCGGTGTTGAGTCCATTTCGTTGAGCAAGGAGTAGCTCTTGTCTATTCCATATTTGGCTTAAGGAACTTTATCTGTGCTCATTTCAATCTCTGGTTTTATGCAGCACCCCAACTCACCTTTCCCCTTGAGCAAGCATAAGTTGGTTTTCTAAATTTGAGACCCTGTTCTGTTCTGTAATTCAGTTCCTGTGTAGCCAAGTTTACATTCCGTGTATTACTGATATATTATGATGTTTCTTTTTCTGTGTGACTTATTTCAGTTAGAATCATCATACCTGAATCCACTCATTGTGCTGCTAAGGGCCTGATGACACAGATTTCATTGCTGAGTGATATTGCTTTGTAAGTAAATACCACAACTTCTTTATCCATTTTTCAATTTCTGCGATGTTGAACTTGTACTGTAAACGAGGTTCTTGTAAACAGAGCCGTTCCAAACTTTGGGGTGGCTGTGTCTTTTTGATTTTAAATTCCCTAAGCTATAGGACCATAAGTGGAAGTGCCCTAGACTCTGTTGCTTTGTTTTTTAGATGTTTCAGGAAACACCATACACTTCTCCCGAGTGGTTGTTGGCAATTTACATCCCGCCCATCAGCATAACAAGGCTCCCAGTTCTCCATGGCCTGTCCTGCCTTTCTGGATTTTACACTTTTTTCAGATGGCCCTTTTGACCGGGGGGAAGTGAGACTTCATTGTAGTGCAGATTTCCTTTGCAAGCTTGCTTGGTTGGCCAAAAAGGGCGTATGCGTTTTTTCCTGAATATATTCAGGAAAAAACGCATACGCCCTTTTTGGCCAAGTGCATCATTGTGGACGTTCTGCCTCTTTTCCTATGCTTTCAATGCAATTCCAGTCTACCTCCTGAAATTGGTTTCCTGCAATTCTGCCCCGCTTTCAAGTCCTCTTGGCAGCCTTACTTCAGTATATTTTTGGACGATAGCTGTCATTTATAACTCTGCAGGTTTGTGAATTACAGTGCCCCTGAGCTCCTTTCTTCAACTCGCTTTCTTGTGACCTGGCCGCAACACCGCAGGATGTCTTCAGGCCCTAATCTGGTTCTGGCACGGCACGCTGAGCCTTTGGTTAATTCCTCTTCCTGGTGGGAAATGAGAGTTAAATTTGCCCATCCAGACACCTCCAGCTAGTCTCTCATTGGTTCTCGCTATTCCTGTTCATCTTCCGCAGAAATTGCAAACTGGGCCAAACAGGAGGTTAAAGGGACTGACTCTCCAAGTGGGGAGAGTGTTAGTAAAGCGTCTGGAATGTTGCACCCGAGTACCAGGGTACGAAAACTGAGACATATTTGAACACGTCTCCCGATCACATGGTTGATCATACTCTAGGTTCCACATGCATGTTTTAGCTGAAGGAAGAATACCTTAAACCTGGGTAGTTGAAACCCGTGGAATGGGTACCATGCAATATGACTTCAAAGGGTCTTCATTTGCTCACCGAACCTCTCCAATCCTATCACTGCTGCGTTTATGCCCCTGTACACATGCTTGATTCTCTTTCGGAGACATAGCAATCCATAGGTTTTAAGATACTTACTAGTCAGGTACATTCTTAGGCATTTAATATACGGTGTTGAGTCCATTTCGTTGAGCAAGGAGTAGCTCTTGTCTATTCCATATTTGGCTTAAGGAACTTTATCTGTGCTCATTTCAATCTCTGGTTTTATGCAGCACCCCAACTCACCTTTACCCTTAAGCAAGCATAAGTTGGTTTTCTAAATTTGAGACCCTGTTCTGTTCTGTAATTCAGTTCCTGTGTAGCCAAGTTTACATTCCGTGTATTAGTGATATCTTATGATGTTTCTTTTTCTGTGTGACTTATTTCAGTTAGAATCATCGTACCTGAATCCACTCATTATGCTGCTACGGGCCTGATGACATAGATTTCATTGCTGAGTGATACTGCATTGTACGTAAGCACCACAAGTTCTTTATCCATTTTTCACTTTCTGCGATGTTGAACTTGTACTGTAAACGAGGTTCTTGTAAACAGAGCCGTTCCAAATTTTGGGGTGGCTGTGTCTTTTTGATTTTAATTTCCCTAAGCTATAGGACAATAAGTGGAAGTGCCCTAGGCTCTGTTGCTTTGTTTTTTAAATGTTTCAGGAAACACCATACACTTCTCCCGAGTGGTTGTTGGCAATTTACATCCCGGCCATCAGCATAACAAGGCTCCCAGTTCTCCATGGCCTGTCCTGCCTTTCTGGATTTTACACTTTTTTCAGATGGCCCTTTTGACCGGGGGGAAGTGAGACTTCATTGTAGTGCAGATTTCCTTTGCAAGCTTGCTTGGTTGGCCAAAAAGGGCGTATGCGTTTTTTCCTGAATATATTCAGGAAAAAACGCATACGCCCTTTTTGGCCAAGTGCATCATTGTGGACGTTCTGCCTCTTTTCCTATGCTTTCAATGCAATTCCAGTCTACCTCCTGAAATCGGTTTCCTGCAATTCTGCCCCGCTTTCAAGTCCTCTTGGCAGCCTTACTTCAGTCTATTTTTGGACGATAGCTGTCATTTATAACTCTGCAGGTTTGTGAATTACAGTGCCCCTGAGCTCCTTTCTTCAACTCGCTTTCTTGTGAGCTGGCCGCAACACCGCAGGATGGCTTCAGGCCCTAATCTGGTTCCGGCACGGCACGCTGAGCCTTTGGTTATTTCCTCTTCCTGGTGGGAAATGAGAGTTAAATTTGCCCGTCCAGACACCTCCAGCTAGCCTCTCATTGGTTCTCGCTATTCCTGTTCATCTTCCGCAGAAATTGCAAACTGGGCCAAACAGGAGGTTAAAGGCGCTGACTTTCCAAGTGGGGAGAGTGTTAGTAAAGCGTCTGGAATGTTGCACCCGAGTACCAGGGGAGGAAAACTGAGACATATTTGAACACGTCGCCCATTCACATGGTTGATCATACTTGGGTTCCACATGCATGTTTTAGCTGAAGGAAGAATACCTAAAACCTGGGTAGTTGAAACCCGTGGAATGGGTACCATGCAATATGACTTCAAAGGGTCTTCATTTGCTCACCGAACCTCTCCAATCCTATCACTGCTGCGTTTATGCCCCTGTACACATGCTTGATTCTCTTTCGGAGACATAGCAATCCATAGGTTTTAAGATACTTACTAGTCAGGTACATTCTTAGGCGTTTAATATGCGGTGTTGAGTCCATTTCGTTGAGCAAGGAGTAGCTCTTGTCTATTCCATATTTGGCTTAAGGAACTTTATCTGTGCTCATTTCAATCTCTGGTTTTATGCAGCACCCCAACTCACCTTTCCCCTTGAGCAAGCATAAGTTGGTTTTCTAAATTTGAGACCCTGTTCTGTTCTGTAATTCAGTTCCTGTGTAGCCAAGTTTACATTCCGTGTATTACTGATATCTTATGATGTTTCTTTTTCTGTGTGACTTATTTCAGTTAGAATCATCATACCTGAATCCACTCATTGTGCTGCTAAGGGCCTGATGACACAGATTTCATTGCTGAGTGATATTGCTTTGTAAGTAAATACGACAACTTTTTTATCCATTTTTCACTTTCTGCGATGTTGAACTTGTACTGTAAACGAGGTTCTTGTAAACAGAGCCGTTCGAAACTTTGGGGTGGCTGTGTCTTTTTGATTTTAATTTCCCTAAGCTATAGGACCATAAGTGGAAGTGCCCTAGGCTCTGTTGCTTTGTTTTTTAGATGTTTCAGGAAACACCATACACTTCTCCCGAGTGTTTGTTGGCAATTTACATCCCGCCCTTCAGCATAACAAGGCTCCCAGTTCTCCATGGCCTGTCCTGCCTTTCTGGATTTTACACTTTTTTCAGATGGCCCTTTTGACCGGGGGGAAGTGAGACTTCATTGTAGTGCAGATTTCCTTTGCAAGCTTGCTTGGTTGGCCAAAAAGGGCGTATGCGTTTTTTCCTGAATATATTCAGGAAAAAACGCATACGCCCTTTTTGGCCAAGTGCATCATTGTGGACGTTCTGCCTCTTTTCCTATGCTTTCAATGCAATTCCAGTCTACCTCCTGAAATCGGTTTCCTGCAATTCTGCCCCGCTTTCAAGTCCTCTTGGCAGCCTTACTTCAGTCTATTTTTGGACGATAGCTGTCATTTATAACTCTGCAGGTTTGTGAATTACAGTGCCCCTGAGCTCCTTTCTTCAACTCGCTTTCTTGTGAGCTGGCCGCAACACCGCAGGATGTCTTCAGGCCCTAATCTGGTTCCGGCACGGCACGCTGAGCCTTTGGTTAATTCCTCTTCCTGGTGGGAAATGAGAGTTAAATTTGCCCGTCCAGACACCTCCAGCTAGCCTCTCATTGGTTCTCGCTATTCCTGTTCATCTTCCGCAGAAATTGCAAACTGGGCCAAACAGGAGGTTAAAGGCGCTGACTTTCCAAGTGGGGAGAGTGTTAGTAAAGCGTCTGGAATGTTGCACCCGAGTACCAGGGGAGGAAAACTGAGACATATTTGAACACGTCTCCCGTTCACATGGTTGATCATACTTGGGTTCCACATGCATGTTTTAGCTGAAGGAAGAATACCTAAAACCTGGGTAGTTGAAACCCGTGGAATGGGTACCATGCAATATGACTTCAAAGGGTCTTCATTTGCTCACCGAACCTCTCCAATCCTATCACTGCTGCGTTTATGCCCCTGTACACATGCTTGATTCTCTTTCGGAGACATAGCAATCCATAGGTTTTAAGATACTTACTAGTCAGGTACATTCTTAGGCGTTTAATATGCGGTGTTGAGTCCATTTCGTTGAGCAAGGAGTAGCTCTTGTCTATTCCATATTTGGATTAAGGAACTTTATCTGTGCTCATTTCAATCTCTGGTTTTATGCAGCACCCCAACTCACCTTTACCCTTAAGCAAGCATAAGTTGGTTTTCTAAATTTGAGACCCTGTTCTGTTCTGTAATTCAGTTCCTGTGTAGCCAAGTTTACATTCTGTGTATTACTGATATCTTATGATGTTTCTTTTTCTGTGTGACTTATTTCAGTTAGAATCATCATACCTGAATCCACTCATTGTGCTGCTAAGGGCCTGATGACACAGATTTCATTGCTGAGTGATATTGCTTTGTAAGTAAATACCACAACTTCTTTATCCATTTTTCAATTTCTGCGATGTTGAACTTGTACTGTTAACGAGGTTCTTGTAAACAGAGCCATTCCAAACTTTGGGGTGGCTGTGTCTTTTTGATTTTAAATTCCCTAAGCTATAGGACCATAAGTGGAAGTGCCCTAGGCTCTGTTGCTTTGTTTTTTAGATGTTTCAGGAAACACCATACACTTCTCCCGAGTGGTTGTTGGCAATTTACATCCCGCCCATCAGCATAACAAGGCTCCCAGTTCTCCATGGCCTGTCCTGCCTTTCTGGATTTTACACTTTTTTCAGATGGCCCTTTTGACCGGGGGGAAGTGAGACTTCATTGTAGTGCAGATTTCCTTTGCAAGCTTGCTTGGTTGGCCAAAAAGGGCGTATGCGTTTTTTCCTGAATATATTCAGGAAAAAACGCATACGCCCTTTTTGGCCAAGTGCATCATTGTGGACGTTCTGCCTCTTTTCCTATGCTTGCAATGCAATTCCAGTCTACCTCCTGAAATCGGTTTCCTGCAATTCTGCCCCGCTTTCAAGTCCTCTTGGCAGCCTTACTTCAGTCTATTTTTGGACGATAGCTGTCATTTATAACTCTGCAGGTTTGTGAATTACAGTGCCCCTGAGCTCCTTTCTTCAACTCGCTTTCTTGTGACCTGGCCGCAACACCGCAGGATGTCTTCAGGCCCTAATCTGGTTCTGGCCCGGCATGCTGAGCCTTTGGTTAATTCCTCTTCCTGGTGGGAAATGAGAGTTAAATTTGCCCATCCAGACACCTCCAGCTAGTCTCTCATTGGTTCTCGCTATTCCTGTTCATCTTCCACAGAAATTGCAAACTGGGTCAAACAGGAGGTTAAAGGGACTGACTCTCCAAGTGGGGAGAGTGTTAGTAAAGCGTCTGGAATGTTGCACCCGAGTAGCAGGGTACGAAAACTGAGACATATTTGAACACGTCTCCCGATCACATGGTTGATCATACTCTAGGTTCCACATGCATGTTTTAGCTGAAGGAAGAATACCTTAAACCTGGGTAGTTGAAACCCGTGGAATGGGTACCATGCAATATGACTTCAAAGGGTCTTCATTTCCTCACCGAAACTCTCCAATCCTATCACTGCTGCGTTTATGCCCCTGTACACATGCTTGATTCTCTTTCGGAGACATAGGAATCCATAGGTTTTAAGATACTTACTAGTCAGGTACATTCTTAGGCATTTAATATGCGGTGTTGAGTCCATTTCGTTGAGCAAGGAGTAGCTCTTGTCTATTCCATATTTGGCTTAAGGAACTTTATCTGTGCTCATTTCAATCTCTGGTTTTATGCAGCACCCCAACTCACCTTTCCCCTTAAGCAAGCATAAGTTGGTTCTGTAAATTTGAGACCCTGTTCTGTTCTGTAATTCAGTTCCTGTGTAGCCAAGTTTACATTCCGTGTATTAGTGATATCTTATGATGTTTCTTTTTCTGTGTGACTTATTTCAGTTAGAATCATCGTACCTGAATCCACTCATTATGCTTCTACGGGCCTGATGACATACATTTCATTGCTGAGTGATACTGCATTGTACGTAAGTACCACAAGTTCTTTATCCATTTTTCACTTTCTGCGATGTTGAACTTGTACTGTAAACGAGGTTCTTGTAAACAGAGCCGTTCCAAACTTTGGGGTGGCTGTGTCTTTTTGATTTTAATTTCCCTAAGCTATAGGACCATAAGTGGAAGTGCCCTAGGCTCTGTTGCTTTGTTTTTTAGATGTTTCAGGAAACACCATACACTTCTCCCGAGTGTTTGTTGGCAATTTACATCCCGCCCTTCAGCATAACAAGGCTCCCAGTTCTCCATGGCCTGTCCTGCCTTTCTGGATTTTACACTTTTTTCAGATGGCCCTTTTGACCAGGGGGTAGTGAGACTTCATTGTAGTGCAGATTTCCTTTGCAAGCTTGCTTGGTTGGCCAAAAAGGGCGTATGCGTTTTTTCCTGAATATATTCAGGAAAAAACGCATACGCCCTTTTTGGCCAAGTGCATCATTGTGGACGTTCTGCCTCTTTTCCTATGCTTTCAATGCAATTCCAGTCTACCTCCTGAAATCGGTTTCCTGCAATTCTGCCCCGCTTTCAAGTCCTCTTGGCAGCCTTACTTCAGTCTATTTTTGGACGATAGCTGTCATTTATAACTCTGCAGGTTTGTGAATTACAGTGCCCCTGAGCTCCTTTCTTCAACTCGCTTTCTTGTGAGCTGGCCGCAACACCGCAGGATGGCTTCAGGCCCTAATCTGGTTCCGGCATGGCACGCTGAGCCTTTGGTTATTTCCTCTTCCTGGTGGGAAATGAGAGTTAAATTTGCCCGTCCAGACACCTCCAGCTAGCCTCTCATTGGTTCTCGCTATTCCTGTTCATCTTCCGCAGAAATTGCAAACTGGGCCAAACAGGAGGTTAAAGGCGCTGACTTTCCAAGTGGGGAGAGTGTTAGTAAAGCGTCTGGAATGTTGCACCCGAGTACCAGGGGAGGAAAACTGAGACATATTTGAACACGTCGCCCATTCACATGGTTGATCATACTTGGGTTCCACATGCATGTTTTAGCTGAAGGAAGAATACCTAAAACCTGGGTAGTTGAAACCCGTGGAATGGGTACCATGCAATATGACTTCAAAGGGTCTTCATTTGCTCACCGAACCTCTCCAATCCTATCACTGCTGCGTTTATGCCCCTGTACACATGCTTGATTCTCTTTCGGAGACATAGCAATCCATAGGTTTTAAGATACTTACTAGTCAGGTACATTCTTAGGCGTTTAATATGCGGTGTTGAGTCCATTTCGTTGAGCAAGGAGTAGCTCTTGTCTATTCCATATTTGGCTTAAGGAACTTTATCTGTGCTCATTTCAATCTCTGGTTTTATGCAGCACCCCAACTCACCTTTCCCCTTGAGCAAGCATAAGTTGGTTTTCTAAATTTGAGACCCTGTTCTGTTCTGTAATTCAGTTCCTGTGTAGCCAAGTTTACATTCCGTGTATTACTGATATATTATGATGTTTCTTTTTCTGTGTGACTTATTTCAGTCAGAATCATCATACCTGAATCCACTCATTGTGCTGCTAAGGGCCTGATGACACAGATTTCATTGCTGAGTGATATTGCTTTGTAAGTAAATACGACAACTTTTTTATCCATTTTTCACTTTCTGCGATGTTGAACTTGTACTGTTAACGAGGTTCTTGTAAACAGAGCCATTCCAAACTTTGGGGTGGCTGTGTCTTTTTGATTTTAATTTCCCTAAGCTATAGGACCATAAGTGGAAGTGCCCTAGGCTCTGTTGCTTTGTTTTTTAGATGTTTCAGGAAACACCATACACTTCTCCCGAGTGTTTGTTGGCAATTTACATCCCGCCCTTCAGCATAACAAGGCTCCCAGTTCTCCATGGCCTGTCCTGCCTTTCTGGATTTTACACTTTTTTCAGATGGCCCT